>NC_143436.1:101099495-101730828 GCF_987193195.1 Phasianus colchicus
TTGCTCTCAGTCATATGGTCTGATTTTGGAGTGGTCCTGTGTAGAACCAGAAGGTGGATCCGATGATCCTTATGGGTTCTTTCCGACACAGGATACTCTATGATTCTATGAAACAAAGTCTCCTAATTGTCCTAGACAGTTGCCTTACTTTTGTGTTTTTTTTTGAATTCGAAGACTCCCAAAAAGAGATTGCATGAGCATTTTGCTTTCTGCAATTGCGTTACTCTGTAAAATGATTATTATCTGAGTGGGGCTTTTCATTTATCTATACGCAGACACAGCTCAATACCTGTTTCAATTCTTTTAGAACAGTGATGATGAGATTAGCCCAATGTGTGAGTGCTGGACGTTTAAACCTAAGGATTCTGCTGGTAGAATAGGATCCCAGGACACAAAAAGTCAGCTTAGCCAACTGAGGAAGGTCTGAATGTAGTGCTGCCATCAGAGTGTTCACAGGCAAATAGCCAAACTCTGAATTCAGTTAGTGGAAGCACAGAGCAAGAGGCACAGATCTATACTCTTGTAGCTTAGGGCCATCTCTTCAGCCTTTCTCAGGGGAAGTGGGACACAGATGTAGGATGGCTACCCCCCTTCCAAGTTTATTTTTATGGATCGGGTGAGGCATCTCTGCAACATCTGTAAATATCTGAAAAGTACACACTAGGAAAAGTGTGTGAAGAGCAAACTAAAACTCTTGTAATTATATTACATGATGCAATTCATTATGTGATGTATTACTAAGTTTTAGTAATACTTATGTGTTTTAGGTCTTCCAAATGACAAGATGGAAATACTTTTTATTTGGAAACCATTGGCACTCCTTGTCATAAATTGCTGCTGAGCACCTTCATTCTTAGGGACTCTGGGTTGTGAGTGTCCTCAAACCTCACTCAGCACAGGTCAGCTGAGGATCAGAACACACTGGGATTGTGCATATGCAGCAAACAGAATCACAGAATTGCCAGGGTTGGAAGGGACCTCAAGGATCATGAAGCTCCAACCCCTGTACCACATGCAGGGCCAACAACCTTCTCATTTAATGCTAGACCAGGCTGCCCAGGGCCCCATCCAATCTGGCCTTGAACACCTCCAGGGTTGGGGCATCCAAAACCTCTCTGGGCAGACAGATAAAACTGGCTTGTGCTGTTTTAGAACTGTAATAGACTTGAATGTGAGGTGTAAGCCAATCTTGGGCACCAGCCATATTGCTTACATTGAACTATGCTGGAATCAGCTTTAAGAATAGGTTGCATTTCAGTAACACCTAGGTGTTTAATATACAGACAGACATAGTTAACTGGCAAGGCTGCACTGTTGCATGTCAAGGGTTAACTCTCTACATTAAATTTTTTAGACAGCTTGCCAAAACTCAAGAGAAGAATAGAGCCATAAAGCTCTTCTAGTCAGCAGTTTAGACTTGGAGTGACAATGCCTGGAGTCTGCTCAGTGTTAAGGCTTCCTCTAAGATGCTTGTACTCACCAACCATTGTCTCCATTTACTTGCTTAGCCAGTATTTGGAAATGCCTCTAGACAAAGATTTTTTTTTTCTAACGTATTTTAAATTCAGTTTATAGCCTAGCCAACAGCTAGGAAGTGAGGGATCCTGATTTAAGCTCTTTTTTTTTTTTTTTTCCCCCTGGATCCATTTTTATACTTCTGATTTCCCATGCCTGTGAGAGTGTGAAGGTGTCTGCTGGCGGTATCTATCTGATCTCCCATTTTGAAATTGTTTCTTTGCAATTCACAAAAATGGGAATAGGTCCTGGTCCCCTGGGAGAATGCCTTCAGCAGCAGTCAAACATAGACTTTGATTAGGTTTTGCTTCAGATATTTATGTGTTTTAGAAAGAACTGAACAGGGAAGATTAAGAACGTGGGTGAAAGCTGATTCAAGGGGTATTTTTTCATGTTTTTTTCCTGAGTGCTTGCACTTTTCCCTATTGTCCTCTGTTTCTTCTCTGACATTAGCAAATATCTGAGTCTTTTATAATCAGAGGGAAAAGCTTGAAGAGCTGGTTATATGAAAAAGGGAGCAGTAGTAGAAATCAACTAGCCAAAATTTACAACAGATAAGTGAGCTATTTGTAGGCCAAATAGTGATGATAATTATTTTTCCTTTAATATTTCCAAATATCATCAAAAAATAAAAAATTCTGCTGGCTTATACTCTGCCATAACTTGCATTTGTTGACATTAGCAGAATGGAAAACTCCAGGAGACACATCAGTGCAACTGTGTTTGTCATAAGCTAGCATTTAAAATTGTTTTTTTCCTGCATCATATAGATCAGCATAGAATTTTAAGCAAAGAAAGTCCTTACCTAGAATTAGAAGTATTGAAAATGACATTAGGGAGAAAAAACTTGTAAGAATAGATCCATGTGATTTGGGATTGAAAAAAAATTTAAGTAGGAATACATTATAGCAAAATACTGTTTGGTTGTTCTGTGTCATCAGAGAAAAGCCAAAGTAGAGGAGCACTAGACAGTATGTGAGTATCTAAAAAGAAAATATCTAAAAAGAAAAACAACTTAATTTAAATTCAAGGAAAACCTTTAAAACTGAGAGTAATAAGAAGCTGAAACAGTGTTAGTTAGGGTTTTTAAATGGAGGTAATGAGAAATAAGGGCATCTATTACAAAAATCAGCTCAAAAGAGAAAAAAAATAAAGGGTCTGATATAAACATGGTCTATAATGGAAAGGGGTTTTCATCAGCAAAGAATTAATGTGACATATACATCCATGATCATTGAGTTCAGGGCAACATATTGCTTTCTGCTAGTGGAGGAAGCCTGCCTTGACAACTGTATATTGGCCTAGGTACCCTAATTTCTATAAAATTAGATAATGTTTTAAGGCAGTCTTGCTTAATTTTCATTCTTCCTTGTTGTCTAGAACTCGAAAAACAAAATACCATGAAAAGTTATGATTGACAATGTTTCTGGATAATAAAAATGAGAATAAGTGCAAATTTTGCAATTGCTTTACCTTGCTTCTTTTCAGAACAAAGTGTTTATCTAAACAGCTGACCCATTTTGTTCACTCACTAATGCTGCTTTAAATACTTTCTTTTGCTGTTTTCTTAAAACCCTCAAAGTTCTGTTTAAATACTGAGTGAGCTTCTACTTCTCCATCCTTTAAAGTCTTCATTCTTGCTCACTTTTGGTTTTAGTTATTCAAGCATACTGTTTCTATCTGGCTAGATCTGAGGTAGAGTTTTAATTGTTATTTTTAGCTTGAGAAGCCCATGTCTATTGTGGAGTGTTTTACATCCACAGTCTAGTCCCAGTATTGTTTGTTTGATAAATATTAATAATTATAGAGTTATATTGTTCATAAGAATTGTACTTGTCATAATTAAAATGCATGATGGACAGCTGTACCTTTAAAGCTCTAATTTATGCAGAACAAACAGAAAAGAAAATAGCATATTTTTATTGTCAGTCAGATGTAGATTCCCACAAGAGAAATAACTGCAGTCCTTTTTTAAGTTTTCTAAAGAAATCCCCCTGATGATGTTTTTCAGCCCTTCTCAATCTTTGGGTTTCTGGGTTTGTCCAGTCTGGGGAATGGTGAGGAAGAAAACTTGGAGAAAGTTGAAAACAGAACATTATCTTTCTACATGAGGAAACTCAGTGGGAATCCCTGAGTGGAATGTTCCCTCTTGTGAATATAACCTGAATATGCGTAAACTTGATACAGAGCAGTAAGATCCTGGTGATATCATCAGGGCTGAGTAAAGCATATCTAGAGACAGATGCCTTTAGGATTTGACTTTGATGTAAAAACATATGAAGAAAATTTATATTTCATTTGTTGTCTGTATCTTTATGCAACTTTGCAAGTGCGTGATTCTGAATATGCTCACTTTGCCTTTATGTTATGACATGAAATTCAAGTGACTTCATATTAACTGTTTAATGTTGGTGCATTAATGCATAATATTCCTGTGGGGCATGATGATTTTGAAATATAGCAGCCATGTGTTCTTCCCAGATATCTGGAAAGTAACAAGTTACTATTAATGTGGAAGTTTCTGTAAGAGGAAGTTTTCTAAAAGAAGAAGGGCTGCTGACTGTCAGGGCTCCATGCTTTGAAGTAATCAGGCCTGCAGTTCTTAAAACTGTACTAACTAATAACCTGGTAATTCAAAATATTCTTACCTTATGGGCAAGCTTTGTGTGGTACAAATACAAGTTAATCGGAGCTAACCAAACATTTAAGGAGAAAAAAACATCACATCAGATTAACATTCTGTATGTGAGCTCAAAATCATTACAGTGTACTGACTTTATTTTTGAGTTTTGGCTCAGTTTAGGTTTGGGATGCGAGTTTTATTTCTTTTGTTTTAATATGTCTTTTTTTTACTTATGGAGTACTCCCTCAAATATGTTACATAATTAATTAACAGCTCTGTTAGACAGACTTTCTATGTCTGGAACAGTTAATAAGAGAAACACAAAACAAAAGTTTATGATCTAGCAATTTTTGAGCAGCAGTGCTAAATCCAGAGAATGGGAAGGAAGCAGGAATCTGCATTAGGAGGTTTTCTTGACAAGAAGGGTTTTGTGTACACCACCTCAGCAGCTTCAAGGTTAGTGATTTAGAGCTGTTAGGCATGTTGGTATCCAAAGAAAAATGGGGCAGGATGAAAGGTCACCCTGATGTGCTGAGGTGCTTTCTGGACACCATCATATCCACAGATGAGATTAGTCTCTGAGCCCATGCCCCATGGGTTCCCCAAAATGGGGAGCTCCTAAGTAAGAACACAGATTTTCTCAATCTGCTTGCCCATCACAGAGCCAGATGAAAGATTCACTGTCTTGGTGTTCATAAAATATAGGATGCCCTTCCAATCCAAGTTGCTAAATATGGAAAAGCAGATATTGTTGAACTGAAAACTAGATTTCTGAAGTTAGTAGGCTAAATTTCTAGCAAAGAGGAGGTAAATGAGCTGGATATAAAGTCTACTCAAAGTGTTCATAAAAAAAAAAACATCACATGGTGAGGACAGAATTATGTTATAAAATTATTTCCTCTTGATCTTTCTGTAGATGCTGAAGTACAGTAGTTGTTCTATTTGCACAGCTGTACAAAATGCCATATTTCAGATAAAACAAGTGATGAAACACCTATATTTTGCCTGTACTCCCAATCCCAACACCTGTATTGAAACTGCAGCATAGTTTGTCTTGAAAGCAGTGTGGAAGTGTGCATCTGAGGAGAAATAAGTGCATCTAAAGAGACTTGACTGACTACTCATTTAAATGCCTCTTCATCCAGGGTGCTGATTCATATTCAAGAGAAGCTCTACTGGAGATGACAACATGGATTATCTGACCATAAAATCAGTGTAAGTGGCATCAGAAACAGATCCATTAGCTCTAATTAGGGAGTGTAGTGTGATCTTATTTCATTGCACTGTACACAGGCTGTAAGGCTGTTATTCCATGTGACAGACGTTTGTTTTTTTGGCACTTAATTTGCACATAGAATTAATGGTAACGTATCCAAGAACTGATATTACTAATATACAACATTAGCATTGCTCTCTCTATCCCCAACTTCTGCTCAGAAAAGAATTAAAAAAGTGAGAAAACAGCTTAGACTCAGAGGGATTTGCTGTCTTCTACAGTGAGCCATTTTAGCAGGGTGAGGGAGGTGATCCTGCATCCCTACTCTTTGCTGGAGAGGCCTTACCTGGAGTATTGCATCCAGGCTTAGAGTCCTCAGTACAGAAGAGACATAGACTTGTTGGGGTGCATCCAGAGGGGGGCCACAAAATGATCCAAGGCATGGAGTACCTTTCCTATGAGGACAGGCTGAGAGAGCTGGGACTGTTCAGCTTGAAGAAGAGAAGGATCTGAAGGTGCCCTCATAACGGCCTTTCAGTATCTAAAGGGGAGCTACAGAAAGGAAGGGGAAAGACTCTTTAGTAGGGTCCATGATGATAGAAAAAAGGGAAATCGCTTCAAGCTTAAAGAGGGTAGATTTAGGTTGTATATAAGGAAAAAAGTCTTTTACAGTGAGGGTGGTGAGGCACTGCAACAGGTTACCTAGTGTTATGGTTGATGCCCCAACTCTGGAGACTTTCAAGGCTGGGTAAGACTCTGGGCAACCTGATTCAGCTGAGGATGTCCCTGTTCATTGAAAGGGAATGAACTGGATGACCTTTAAAGGTCCCTTCCGACTCTAAAGATTCTATGATTATATGATAAAATAGAGAGACTGTGATTTGTTCTTCATGGTGCTGTAAAACATTTCAATTAATTGAGCATTTCTATCAGGATACAGCTTTTTCCTCCTTCTGGAAAAAGGAAAATTCTAGTGACAGATTTTTGTCCATCTTAAAACCTTTCACCAGCTGACTAACCTGCGAGATTTAATAGCTGGAAGACATCTCTAGGCAAAAGTAAGACAAACAAGTTCATCCAGGAACTTTATCATGCTTCCAACATGTGGCAACATGAGTGCCTCTTCACCATCTGTTATTTGTGTGAGGATTTTATTATGTAAATGACGGTACACACTGCGCTCCAAACAAAGGAAACTGATTCCCCTTACAGTATGTTGCAACTGCCAGGCTTCTGTGTCAGCTCTGAAACAAATAGTGAAAACAACAGAGAAGTGGCAGACAGTTCTTCTTGTCCTCCCAAAAGGAGCAAATATTGTTAAGAGGAATTTTTTTCATTTATTATGATTCATGAAGACAGTTAATGAAGTATGTAATAGCAGACAGGTGATACTGCTATATTAAAACAAACAAAAAACACATGCAGATCCTTTGGTTGCTCTGCTGCTTAAAAATGAAGGCAATGCTTAAAACAGATTGAAGAAAATCCTGTAAAACTATGGGGAGTCCTAAAACTGTCTCTTCTCATGGAGAACCAAAAACAGGTCTAAACTGTTAAATCATCTGCAAAAGACAACATCTATTGTTGTGGGTTTGGACTGGAAGTATGTATCCTGCCCTACATCATGGTTTAAAATTTCCATTAAATTACCAATTTAAATTGAAATGTAATTATCTTAACTGGCATATTTTTGGCAACTGTGATAAAGGAAAAAAACCACTCCCTATGCTACACTGGATTGAGTAAAAACCCATAGGAGTTCTAACAGTGGCCCTTAATCAAAGTCTGCAAAGACACAAAGGCTTTGAGCTAATCTATGCCAAGCCATGTTAGACAGCATGGCATTGCCTAGAGCATCCTTCTGGTGGCATTTAAAGCACCTGGTGCCCTAGGAAAAGAAATTGTATACAAGGCTGTAAATTTTCTGTTTTCTTTATACCCACCTACCAAGCAAGAGTAGGTGTTACAATAGCAGCATAATATTTCAGGAGAAAGAAAATGCACTAGTTTTATTAATATATTTAGTGTTTTGTAGTCAAGTAGTTATCTGCACAAACACTCTTCCTCATTGTGAATTTTATGTGGTTTAATGTAATTAAACTATCATTGCACTCATGGATTTAGCTTAAATCTTAATTTGATAACTGGAAAAGCTGTATGGAAAATGAATTAATCTTTTTTTTTCTTTTTTTTTTTTTCAAGAAAACTTAAAGAGAAGTAATTGAAGTCAGTGCCAGACTTGGCCAAATTGATGATTTAGGAATGACTGGTTACTTGCTATGTTGTCTTTGTATGATTTCTTATACTTGGACATGTCAGCTTTTCCTGACTTAATTATGATTAAGTGTTGAACTTTACAGATAACCAACTGCTGTTGTTACATCGATTGGTTGTTTTTATTAATGTGTTAAATTTTGTGGTTGCAATAGGAATATAGTTTGTGGTAGAGCAACTAATACCTAGATAATTCTGCCATGAAACTGTCTAGTAGCCCAGTTTTAGCAGATAGTCCTTTTGTTTTTGTATTTATTTTTTTTCCTGCTTATTCATTCACATCCAATTTTCTTAAGGATAATTCTTAAAAATGTTTTCAAGTTTAAGGACAAACTTCTATTTTTTTTAACAGATAGTGCTGAGAGAACAGAATACCATTACTGCTCTTACAAACATTGGTTTGGGGTGTGCTTGTTTATGTTTACAATTACAGTTCCACAAAATGTAGTTTCTGTTTACACTTGTTGTCACGTTTTGCTTGTAGAATTAGAAATTAATGGCATGATAGGTAGCAGACAATCCAAGAGATTCTTGGAGTCTGTCAAGGACAACTTCCTGGTCCAGGTAATAAATGCACAGCAAGTGGAAGCAGGGTTGTGTAACCTGGGAGGAATACAGGGTGGTTGTCTGTCTGTGCAGAGATAGGATTAGGGAAGCCAAGGCACAGATGGAGCTGAACTTGGCGAGGGATGTGAAAGATAAAAAGGGTTTCTACGGATACATAGGCAGGAGGAGACAGGCCAAGGAGAGGACTCCCTTTCTAATGAAAGGTAATGGGGAGCTGGCTTCCTCAGACAATAAAAAAAAATAAAATAAAATAAAAAATAAAAAAAAATCTGAGGTATGCAGGGAGTGCTTTGCCTCAGTCTTCACAAGTGGTCAGACTTCCTGTGTCTGCCAGGACCATGAGCCTCTAGGTGAGGAGTGGTTTCTGTCCCACTGTAACAGTGGAACAAGTCCAAGTCCTCCTCATGAAATTGAACATGTATAAGTCCATGGGGCCAGATGATATCTAGGGTTCTGAAAGAGATGGCTGATGTGGTTGCCGAGTCACTCTCCATCATATTTGAAAAATCATGGCTGGCTGGTAAAGTCTCCAGTGACTGGAAAAAGGGAAGCCGTTACTCCTATTTTTAAGAAAGGGAGAAAAGACCCAGGGAACTACAGGCTGGTGAGCCTCAGCTCTGTGCCTAGGAAGATCATGGAGCAAATCCTCCTAGAAACTATGTTAAGGCACTTATGAGACAAAGAGATGATTCAAGACAGCCAGCATGGCTTCTCCAAGGGCAGATCTTGCCTAAGCAATCTGGTGGCTTCTATGATGGAGTGGACAGGAGGAAGGGCAGTGGCTGTCATCTACCTGGACTTCTGCAAGGCCTTTGACATGGTTCCTTGCCACATCCTTCTCTCTAAATTGGAGAGGTGTGGATTTGAAGGATGGACGGTTCGATGGATTAGGAATTGGTTGGCTGGATGCAGCCAAAGGGTTGTGATCAATGGTTCTGTGTCAGGGTGGAGGCCAGTCACAAATGGTGTCCCTCAGGGGTTGGTCTTGGGACCCATGCTCTTCAACATCTTCATCAATGGCACAGACAATGGCATCGAGTGCAACCTCAGCAAGTTTGCAAATGACACCAAGCTGAGCGGTACAGTCGATACACTAGAAGGAAAGGAAGCCATCCAGAAGGACCTGGACAGGCTGGAGAAGTGGGCCCATGAAAACTTAATGAGGTTCAATAAGGCCAAGTGCAGGGTGCTGCACTTGGTCTGGGGCCCAGGTATTTATATAAACTGGGAGAAGAGCTCCTGGAGAGCAGCCCTGCAGAGAAGGACTTTGGGGTCCTGGTAGACGAGCAGTTGGACGTTAGCCAGCAGTGTGCGCCTGCAGCCCAGAAGGCCAACTGTGTTCTAAGCTGTGTTTAAAAAAGGGGGGCTCAGCAGGGAGAGGGAGGTGATTGTCCCCCTCTACTCAGTTCTTGTGAGGCCTCGTCTGGAGCACTGCATCCAGGCCTGGGGCCCCCAGTACAGGAAGGACGTGGAGCTCTTGGAATGGGTCTGGAGGAAGGCCACTAAGATGATCAGAGGGCTGGAGCACCTCTCCTATGAGGACAGGTTGAGAGAGCTGGGCTTGTTTAGCTTGGAGAAGAGAAGGTTCCAGGGAGACCTCGTTGTGACCTTCCAGTACTTGAAGGGAGTGTATAAACAGGAGGGGAAATAGCTGTTTACAAGGGTGGATAGTGATAGGAAAAGGGGGAATGGTTTTAGATTGAGCCAGGGGAGGTTTAGATTATATATTAGGAGGAAGTTTTTCACTCAGAGGGTGGTGATGCACTGGAACAGTTTGCCCGAGAAGGTTGTGGATGCCCCATCCCTGGAGACATTCAAGGCCAGGCTGGATGTGGCTCTGGGCAGCCTGGTCTAGTGGTTGGCGATCCTACACATAGCAGGAGGGTTGAAACTAGATGATCGTTGTTGTCCTTTTCAACCTAGGCCATTCTATGATCAACGATAACCATAATCCAATTCCTCATGCCATTTTAGTTCAATATAAATATGCAATATAAATATGCTTTCATTGTTAAAAGGTGTCAGAAGCATTTTAAAACACATTAGAATACTGATGAATATTGCAGTGTCATAGTCCTTCTCTCTTGTGGTGCATATCTTCTTACCAAACATTTAGATACTATTTGAAGCTAAATTTTTAGATCGATGGTCATCAAAGAAGCCTAACACATCTTTGTGAAGTGAAACTGTACTGAAAGTATGAAAGACTTATTACGTATATTCTTTCTCAGCATACTTTTTAAAATTGCTGCTTACTTCACCAATACTTATGAATTCACTCACCTTGTATTTTGTGAACATTTTCGTAATATTTGGGCATGTAAAACTCTGAACCATAAGCAAAATGAAAGAAAGGACAATTGTAAACAAGGTCTTTCAGTGCTAATTTTAAATCCAGGATGAACAAATGTGGAGGTATAACAATACAACAACTATAGCAATTTCAGTCATTTTCCTATATTTAGTAAATTCAAAATTCAAGTTGACAGGTATGCCTCACCTAAATTCTGATACGCGTCATCTCCTGATTTACAAGTGCTTGGTTTTGCAGAGCAAATAGAATTCTTGCCCTATTACTTAATGGTACTGAAGATGATATTTCTTCTCTTACCTTTTGTTATCTTCTTTTTCTGATGTTATTCAGATCTGTCACCAGTCATGTCTTTAAATGCTTCCATAGATAACCTGTTCTATGACTTTCTCAAACTTCTATTTTAATTCAGTGTTTTTTCCCTTTCTTTCTGTATCATCAGTGTACAATGTCCAGAGTCCAAGCAACTCACAGAGTGGCTTGAAAAGCTGCATCACATTGAACTCTATGTCTGAGAGTAGCTATTCTTTGCAACTGCTAATAGCTTTGAGCAAGTTAGCTTATTTTTCAGTGTTTCTCTCTTCCCACCATTTCTAGTAATGCAGATAGAGCTATTCTCTTTTCTGAGCAAAATGTAATCTGGCAAATTGGGTTGGTAGCAGGAGAAGGGAAGAGCTTTCATCATCAGAATAAAATGGACCTAAAGGTTTTATAAATTAAAGGCCAATTATTCCCTGGGGTGCATGGGGGGCCTTCCACAGCTATCAGTCTTGTGAATCTGAAGGCAGAACAGGGCCTTGATTGTCTGTATTTGGACTTTGTCAGGCCATTTGTTTGCGACCAGAATTGTATTGTTGCTCTGCTTTTCAATATAGGGATGTTCACTGAGGCATCACATTGATATTTTTAAAGTACGTTCCATGTTTTCAAAGAAACAAATTTATCAGCAACGAGTTGAAATGTCTAGCTGTTTCCGTATGCTGTAGAGATTTCACATCATGCTGCTGTGCACGCATTCATTTTTCACCTGCTGGATGTAATGGGAATGAGTTCACTACAAGAATGAAAGCATGTTAACAAGGAAGTGATTTGGCCAAACCATACTTCTTCCTCCTAACAGATAAAAAAAAAAAAAGCCTTAAAAAACAAAAGCTTGTTTTCATTAATCATAAATCAGAGATGATCCCCAAATAGTATAGTAGGAGGCAATGTTGGCAGTAGACCTGTAGGATTTTAACAAGCTCAGCTCCCGTTCTTTGTTTTACCTGTATCTAGGTTAACTAGTGTCTGAAAGAGCTTTGTGGGAAAATACCGTCACATTATCTTAAATTAAAAAAAGCTGACTATTTGTAGAAAAACTCTTCAGGCTTTCATTTCCCTTTCATTTCCAAGTCCTGTACAAGGCAGACCCTTTGTCTGAGGTATTAAAAATCCCTCAGTGGATATGCAAAATATGGCCTATAGTCAGGACTTTGGGATGTTCCACTGAGTATGTTCACAATATTTGAGTAAAGATGTTGTTCCAGCTCACAGTCATGAGAGCTGAAAAGCTTCCTTCAAGACTAAGAGGCCAACTAGACTGATTCTTTGGACATTGAACCTCCAGAGTTACCTGCTAGTGTGGCACATAGAGCCATGACTGAAAATGCCTGGATACTATGAGACACACTTACACTTCTGGAACCTATAGATCTCATTCTGCATCATGGTTGACAAGATTGCAATATCTGGTATGTTTTCTGCAGTATTTCTCAGCAAAAAGAGCAAGGCTAGAGACAAAAGTTTGAAAAATCTCTTACAGGAGTATTTTAAGTCTAGGATGAATTCTTGAAGTCCCTAGTACAGATGAAGCATCCAACTAGATAGTGGGGATCAGAAGGAGAAAAGAGGAAGAGAGAGGGAAAGGAAACTACATCCAAGGAAGGTGATTCTGTTTGGAAAAAATGTCTCATACAGATTGGCACCTAACTCTTACCATGCTGTTGCCAACTTGCAAGTTCATATGAGGTTTATAGCAAGTTACAGGAAGAATAAAATGTTAATCATGTGCAGAACCTTAGTGTTGTATCCTCGCCATCTATTTCAACAAGAGTAATAGCACACACTAAGAAGTGATTACAGAATGACATAAGCTTCTTTTCCACTTGAATTTGAAAATGTATTTCCATTTAAAGCTTAATTTTTGTGTGTTTCATCCAAAATTAAGAAAACAAGAGGATGGGCTTTTCACTATATATAGACTGGATCTGGCATCAAATTTTTTCTAACAGTTAGCTGTGTTAAAAGTAGTGACTTTTAACATAGTATCTAAAAACTTATCAGCGTTTTATGGTGGCTTGAAAACACAAAGGGCAATGATTTGGGGAAAATCAGTGATAAGGGTAGTTACTCAAAAGACTTAACTGCATGCCGCAGCTTGTATCCTCTTAACATATTACAAAACCTTCTATTAAAGGCTGGCTTTTAAAGTGTAGCAGATCTATTGAAATGGGGTCTGAGCCTGGATATAGCACAACAGAATAAAGGATATTTAATTCTCATTTTAAGAGCTGCAAAGTTGGTGGGTTTTTTTTTGTTTTTGTTTTTTTAATTTTTCTGTATTTTACATTCGTAACTATGAATTTTACTCTCATCAATTGAGGTCAAAGATCTTAATTCACATAAACTTATTGTTATTACAAGAAAAAGTAAGCCTTTCATTAATGAACTATGCATTAGAAAGTCTGTTCAGCTGATTAAACTTTTATATGTCTGAAATTTTTAATAAGTTATAATCACCTCCTTGAAAACCTTCTTTCTTCTTGTAACTGGCTACAGACTTGATGGAAAGTATTTGGTCTTTTCTTTTCACACAATACAAATGATGTGCTAATTTTTGCCCATGGAAAATAATGTTTTCAAATACAATAAGCATCGTTATTATCACCTTAGTACGCACTGGAGTCATTCTGATGTATTGTAAACACACTGGGACTGGGCCCAAGAGTTCATATATATGAAGCAAAAATATATAATTTTGTCTGGTTTTGGGTTTTTTTTTTGTTGTTTTATTTTTTTTTAAGAAATTCTTCAGAAGCTTGCTCTGGATGAGTGGGTCTACTTATTAGGAATGACTTCTCCAAATGCCTGTCTACAAATTAATGTCACACTTTGGAGAAAATAAAGAAATTTATTTCAGAGAAAGTGTTGGCATTGCATTTCTTTACTTCTTGCCATTTTTTCTTTGTTTGATAGATCAGATTCCTTGTGCAGTGCTTTCTTTCCTTGTTTATCAGAGTTATTAGTTTATTTATGGTCTATTGGTGCGCAACAATTCTTTAAGCTTTTAGAATCTACTTTGTTGTCAGTAAGAAAGATGAGAAGCAAAAGTGTGAAGGATTTTCCTAGGGTAAAACAAGAATGATAAGCATTTCAAGTGAGAAACTTAAATGAGTGAAGAAAAGCTGGACTGCAGAAAATTAAGATGAGACTGTCACTTTGTATGGGTAAGTAACATAGTGTTGAGTTTTATCTTTAAAACAATTATTATATGTGGTTTATATTCAGCTACTTCACACTGTCCAACATTTTTGCAATATAATGCAGTAACATTTTTTAATTTATTTGCTTTTTATCTTGCCAGCTGGCCTGCTTCTTTCCTTTAGTTTCTTTCTTCCTTTGCAGTATTGTATTAGATACAGTAAGGAAAATTTTCCACTTATTCTAGTTGGAAAAAGTGAGTAGAAAAATCTGAATCCAGAGGGAAAGGGAGGAAACATCAGTTTATATTTCTTTTTCTAGGACAGAAAATGATAGCAAAAAGAAGAAACATTTTTTTCAGTTGTAATCACATAATATAGTAAAAAGTTTTTAAATTTTGCTAAGATTTATGGATATATCTATTACTATTTATACAAATTTACCATATTATCTGCATGGAAGATATGCAAGTCTTTTTCTGCTGCACTGATTTACACTAGAAAGGTGATGCCTGTAGGTTCTAAAAAGATGAATTTCATCTGAAAGACAGGGATGGGAAGACAACTTACAGTTCTGCAGAACATCTTTTGTTCAGTGTTGCTACCAAAAAAAAAAAAAAGTCAAACCTAAATCTTGATGCTCCTCTCTACTCTCCCAAGGAAACTTTAAATTAGGAGAGGTACTTGAAGATTTAGTAAGAATTTAGCAAAAACACAAGCACTTAGCCATCTTTTGTGATTACATTTATTCTTAAAAGCTTTACCTCATTCATGACAATGAATAGGAAGTTCCTATCTTCTGGTTTAACACAGTTGAGTCCAATGAAGGGCGTCACATAACATATATGGAAAATATGTAAGTCCCTTTGAAAGTAATGCCTCCTATTTAATTCCAGAGAAACTACACCATGTACAAAGAACACAATAACTGCTGATCGACTATTATTGTGCTGTTATTTCCTCTCCTACAAGGCTGGTTACATCAGTGAGAAACACCGAAAATATATTTTCAGTAAGTAATCTTTAGGGAGTCAGAGAAGCGGTAAAGGACAATTTGTATGGGTCTCTGAAATGTTGACTTCCACATAAATTTTAGATGAATTGTGAGAGACCATGTTGGGAAAGTGGAATTTCAAAAGTAAGACAGATTAAAACATTGTTTCTGTAGTGGAAACATGTTTATTTTTTTTTTCATAAATTTCTGGGGAAAAATAAAAACTTGAATTTGTACAAGCCAGCTGTCAATTTCATAAATGGCAAAAATACTGATGTTAGGAATTTACTATGAAAGTACTTCCTGATATATACTTAGTATACAAATATTCTCATTGCACATTACAATAAAATAGTTTTACAATTATATAAAATAATATACAATATGCAATATTGTATATATATTATACATAAATATATTTTTTTACATCCACTAAATATGTGGAATCACTCAGCTTCTGTAATTTATCCTGCTAAAAAATTTGCTAGTTTTACAGCATTCATGAATGTACTTATATTTTATCAATGTGGGAAACTATTTGCCTCTCTTTTTTAAGCTATACTGAAACTTTAGAGCCTTGATGTTATGTACAAAATAATATCTTTAGACTTCCTGAGGCTTTAACCAGCAGAGTTGTCAAATTAAACTGGGTCATTTTGTAAATGTATCTTTAATAAGTACATATGTCTGTCATGCTTCCCTACTCAGTCTTATAAATCAGACTGTATCTAGCTGTCAGATGCTCTCAACCCAGCTGTCCTAATCTGTCAAGTAAAAATTATAGCATCTAGGTTCATATTCATCTCTGAAAATATTTATTTATACCAGTGACACGTCAAGGACACACAATCTTTCTTTTTTTTAATTATTTTCCCAGCAACAAAACCATTAACAGCTGGCTCAAGTCCCTGCCAGGAGGGCAGTGTTAATATATACAGAGAATTTATAGTGGAGGAACACAGGAGTCAAGCAAAATAATTGCTGGGTTGTATTTAAAAAAAAAACTCTTACTAAATTTCAGATGTAGAGCATTCAGATTTGTCTTACTCAGTATATAATAGTAATTTTATGCCTTTTATCATCCCCACCTCTATTCATCAACAGATGAGCCTGTACTCCTGTATTGCAGAGATCTTGAGGTTGCCTACAGATTTGGCCTCTCTTCAGAACGTAATAATTAACTATTGCAGTTCTAATGAGAAATCAGGTACATCATAAACCATTGCTGTAACTTTAGAGGAGTAAACAAGGTGTGGAGAATTTGAAATGAATGCTTTTCCTAGTTCCATCCGCTCTTTCTGAGCAGAAAATATGATATCAGTGCTTAAGAGTAAGGGGAGCTGGAGGAGAATAAGATGGAGGAGTCCTTCACATTTTGAAAAGAATATAAATTTTTATTGTGTGTAGGCGAAGAGATGGTAGAGAAAAGTAGGCTATTACTTGTCATGTTTAAAAATTTTAGACTGCACCCTGTTAAAGCAACCACCAAAACTCACCTGCATTCAGTTAAAGACAAGAGGAAAAAGAACAGCAATTCTTTGATATCTTGTACACAAACAAAAATCAAATCTCAGTCTGCTGTAAACTTAAAACTTATTGTAGTCATACTAAAAGTAATTTTGTCTCTGTGTAAGTACACAAATGCACACCTGAAATGGGTAAATTATCAGAAAGTCTTTATGTATGATTAACTCAGATTCATTTTGAGCATTTTGAACATTTTTGAATGTTCATCTTGAATATTTATATACTTGTGTTAGCTAGTTTCTGTGATACTCCGTGCTGTTCTGCATGAAGTGTTTATTCTTGCACTGTCCTGTAAGGATGTACTATAAGACGAGAAAATGTAATGTCTTTCCATTTTGCTTTTAAAAATAATAATAATAATTAAAAAAAATAAAGTGATGTCTGCTTTTGCCAAATGTAAAAAAAAAAAAAGTCTAAAAATCTTTAGATAAAATAGTTGAATTTTAGTTTAATATATTATGAACAAATACGTAAGCTTTTATTCTGGATATACTAAAGGTAGGATGATCAAGAGGGAAGGATAGCTGCTCCAGCAGTCAGGAGTTGTGTGTCCTTCAAACTGCCATGGACCAGCAGGACACAACAGCAAGGACCTGAGTGTTGGGGGTTTCTCTAGAAATCTGCCATGTTTTGAGTTGACCACTGTTTAAACAAAGTTCATATCTCTGCTTTCTATGAGAAAACTCTCTAAAGGAATTGTTCTCCATAGAAAAGTGATACTTTCTCAAAAATAACGTCTGTTTCCTCCATGCCAGGTGTGGAACTTTGCTGAATTCATTGCACATGGGAAAACAAAATGGGAATAGCCCAGGGAGGAAGCATTTTAGTTAGCAGTCTTGAAAGGAGTTAATCACTTTGAAATCCCCTCAGGTGGATGACAGTGAATTGAACTTATCACAAAATGAAATCTTTCATCAGTGGTATTTAAATTGTTATCTTCTTCTCTGACAACCTGTCTTGTTTATGACAGGATAAAGTTACTGTTTTAACACCTATTACAATCATTTTAATAATATTATTCAGAATGAGCTTTTGGAGAATTGAAATACAGCAGATGAAATTAAAATAAAAATATAATAAAATAAAATAAAACCATCCTGAAAGTAAATTACTTTAAAAACCAGTACCCTAAAACCATATAAAATGGGTAAGTATGGGTTCCCAACTATTTTTACTAGTATATACATATACTAGTGTATATATGCTTTATACTGATACAGCTGTTTGCTTTTCCTAAAAACCTTGGACTAATTCAAGCACAACCACTCCATTTAAAGCAGGATGTGATGAAGGGCAGTCCCATAAAATGCAATAGGCTGTGATGGATGTTTGTCATGATCCTTTCTGCCCTTGAGAGCTGTGGATAACTGAACTATTCACAAACTATCCACAGTTTTGAAAAACAGTTAATTAAATGACTGCAGTAGTGGTAGGTTTACCATTTAGCAAAAGATTAAAAGCTAGAGATATGTTGAAGAGGAACAGTGCAACAGCTTCAATTTCTTAATAACTGGTTATAGAAAATAACTGATTAGAGGAGTAAAAAGACACTCTGAATTTCAATCTGTTGAAACCCAGTGTAGAAAGCAGAAAGTGAAAGCAGCAATGTTTAAGGTTTGACAAATTACATTTAGGGAGGGACAGATGAGATTACATAACAGTACAGTTTCGTCTTGAAATCTGGATAGTATGGGAGCATTTAAATACTTTAAACTGCACAGATCTAACGCTATTTCATTTATTGACATGTATGAGACCTTTATCACAATTATTTCACAAAGAAACCCATCCAAAAGTGGATTGAAGTAGAGTCCTGTGTAGATAGAGCCATATGAGAAAGCAATTTACTTGCAGAATTTTACTATTTTTCTTGGAGTGATAGCACTCCTCATCCTTCTCTGGTTTTAATTCTGATTTGTTCTTTTTTGTTATGCTTTCAAAGATTCATAGTAATAAGTATTTAAAGCGTATTACATGAATTTGTACTTTTGAATGTTTTTCATAATGTTCAATATAAGCATTTTTCCTCAAATAAACCACTGGCATTTTTACAAGAAATTATTGGTGATTTAATTGCAGGTATTAGTTACAGCAAATCCCCCTTTAACCTTTTGTAGAAAAGGGTTTAGTTCTTGCATACACATAATGAATTAATCATGAGCTTGTGTCTCTGAACAGGAATTGAATTTGAAAGAATTTATTGTGAAAGAAGTTGTATCATACATAATGAAGTGTTATAAAAGCCCGGAATGATTTCAAGTGACTGATTCCACATTAGGCACTGGGAAAGCTGTGCCTGGAACAGCTAGAAGTAAGTACAGAGGGCCTGATGTAATGCATGTTGAAGTCAATGAATTTTTTTCCATTGTGTATAGTAGACATAAAGTTTTTCAATTTCATGGGACGGAAAAAATTTATTTTATGGAACAAACACTCACAAAGAAACACAACTCATTTCTTAAATACATGTACTTTCTTCCTGATGTTTTTAATGGGAAACGTGTGCACTGTGAGGTGAGTACATCAAATTACCCTGCTTTTTGAAGAGGATTAGTTAATTTTGCAGGGAAATCAATATCCAATAACAGGAGCTGATCAATAGTGGTTGAGTTTGGTTGAGCATGTCAATGAGGCACTGTGAGATATGAGACTTCATTGGTTTTCTGATTCTTTAAAAATTAAGAGTTGAAGGAGCTGAGACTGTCTCAGAATCAAGTACTGAATTTATGTCAAATTTTTTGAAATCTGGAAACGGCTCAGTGAAACGTTACTATATATTTAACACACGTTCCTTCAGCTGCTGATGCAGCATTCTGAACAGAAAAAAACTGAAATTAATGGTTGCAAGCTGAAAGAGGCTTTAGCAATAAGAAAGGTCTCAAACAGATTCATGGTTGTTTTGTAAAAAATCCACCAGCTTTTGTGTCTTGGGAAATGGCTGCTGCCTCTTGCTTCAGGGACTATGAGCCAGATCATGAAGAAGAACCATTTTAAGAACAATTTTAATTTGATGTTTTGGCAATAACACCAACATTTAATGTTTACTTCCTAGGTAAAATATAAAAAAAAAACCAAACATTTTCTTTATGATGGACAGAACAGAATATATGCTTTTCTGTAGCATGTTTTCAACAGAGAGTGTATTTATCAATCATCTAATACTCCAGTTCATTTTTCTGAATTATTGGAAAACTATTGTTGGATTTGTCACCTTGCACAGATTGCATTTGTCCAAATAGTTATTTAAAACACCTACCTATTAAATATATGTGTTTATATATTATATAAACCATAACTATTAAATATATGTGTTTGTATATTAAAATAGCTTTGCATTTATTTCTAGTTAATTAAATGTTACATGCTACTTAAAATACTTGTCAGTATTTTAAAGAAGCTTCTTTCCTTATAATCAGTGTGTATAAGCATAGATTTTTAATGGGGCAATTAAGAGTTCACACTGGACTCTCCCATTCTGTTATACCGTCTTTGCTAATACGCTAGCAGGTTTTGGAGCCCATTACCAAGTTGCTGTACCCCCATGGAGATTCTCTGATACAGATGCCTTCTCACGTGAGCAGTAGTACACATTTGCTGGCTGTAGGTCTCAACAGCTCTTTTTAAAAGTATCGCCTTAGTGGAAGAAATAAATGAACCCCAGTATGTTTTGTGGAGATGAAAATTTGATTACAGATTCAATCTTGACTGGGGCATGTTAGTTAAGCAGCCAAGGGGTATACCATATTTTCTTCTCCCAGAAAATGATTTTCAAATGAACATAGGAAGTAATAACCAGCTGCAATTTCAGAGTTTTTAATGTTATTGCGTTATTGCAAACATTACAAAAAAGAGACTATGAGTTTGTCCCTCTATGGAAACAGAGCAAGCAAAAGTAATTGGAAGCAAAAGAAAACACTGAGTTTGAAATAATGGTGAAGAAAAATCAAGTAGATATTTTCTGCATTGTATTGCTTTTCTTGCAGTATTGAAACATCCACACATTGTAGTCTTCTTTTACAATGAGTCTTATGCACTGGGAAGATTTGCTTTTAATTTCTTTGGATGGTGGGGAAGAAGACCAGCAACATTTTTACTTCATTTCTTGATCCTGCAAATACTTCAGATTTTGTTTAGTTTTATGTTTGAAGCTCTCTGTCACTCAAAGAGACTACTCAGTGATTTAAATTTAAGCAGGTGTGTAAGTGTCTGTGGGACCAAGGCTTTTTCTTATATTTACAGCTTCATGACTTGCAGTGACACTTTTTCTTTTTGGAAAGACCACTTTTAGGTAAAAAGTCTACAGAATTGTGTTGTGGGAACACCTGAAAGTTGGGCAGGGCTGTATGGCAGTGGTGGTCTTAGTGAGGCTTTATAGGATGTGGTGGGTGATACGCTGCACTGCCACAGTGCTGACTGCATGTATCAGTCAGCAGCCGGACTCAGCAGGAGAGCTGCAGCCCCCTCTGTGTAATACACTTCTGTCTGTGCTAGATAGAGGACCTCTGATGCAGATTTGAAGGGACCAGCCAGAAGAGAAGTAAGAGAATGGGAAAGAAGACTTGTGCTGATGTATCTGAAGATTGCTGGCTCACCTTCAGGCTTGATCTGGGGACCAAGACTTCACCACGACTCCCTTATATAAAACTATTTCTTCTATGGCTTCTGGCTTTCTGCTGACTCATGGGAAACACTTTGTTCTGTCTTTTTTGTTTGTTTGTTTTTTTGTTGTTTTGTTTTGTTCTGACGCAGGATTTTCTTGTGTAGTCTCTTACAAAAATCCCATATTTCCTCATAGGATCCCCATACCTTGCCAGGATATGGGGGATTCCTGATACGGAATCAGAATTTGTCCTCTTTTAAATTAATTGGTAAAGGGATATTATGATACAATGCTATAACTGGCATGCATAACAAAATCCTGAAATTGAAATGACATATAAAACTCCTCCTTTAGCATCATTCTAAATACTGCCATTGATGCTGTACACCATTTATAATCTTCTTCCAAGTAAACATGGCTTTTTTGTAACAATTATTAAAATTGATGGAAAATTTAGAAATTGTTATTTGTGGATTTCTTGTTGGTGAAAGCTTACAAAATTGAAATGCCTATGAAAAAAATCTGTGCTAAATACTTTTCTTTATGATCTCCTGTTTGATTTTTTGGCATGGGTATTTGTGTTACATTGTACAATCACCTTGTAAAGTTCATTTTTTCCTAACTACATTATAGTGCTATTATAAGGGCTCTTGTTAAAATGACACCTTTTTATGATAGCACTGTCTGCTAATATAGCTACAGTAAGAACTCATCAACCTTTCCATTATATGTAAACCTTTGTGTTCAAGGACTTAAAACTCTACTATAAACACTTACTCCAGGCTAACATTTGGCTTATGAAGTGTCATCCAAAGAGCAAAGTTATTTATTAAAAAATTCCTTCAGGTTTTAGAAAATGTTTTCAAAAAGCAAAAGCAGAAATACTGGTTTTGAACTTAGGGATGCTTAGAATTTTGAGGTGGACAGAGTGTAAGGGGCAGGGGCAGGAGGGCCAGGTGGGACTTCCTACTTCTCTGTGCGGCCTGATTCTGCTCTGTCAGAACGAGTTCAAGGGTTTCTTTGCATAGTTTTGTAACCACGAGTTTTCCAGGGCACTCTTCCCAAGCTACTTTAATGTCATACTCAAAAAAACACCTCCAGCTAGGAGCCCTGTCTTGATTTGTCTTAAATTCAATGAGACTGAGGTGTATGGCTCTTAAATGACTGCTTGAAGACCTTCCAGAGAGTGACTGCTATTCTTTGTATGGTGTGTAGAAGGATTTTCCAAAGCTTTTGTTTTCCTGTGGTGACTGCAGAAGCCCAGGTGTTTGGAGAATAAAGTGGTCCAGGTGGCTTCCATCATCTGGCTGACCTTGAGCAAAATGTAGCTCCTAGGAGCCAGGAAAGCTTAATGATTATGAAGCTGCCTGAATTTGACAATGCTGCATGTGACCTTTATTGGCCAAAATACCCGTACATGTGTCTGGAGGACTGAAAAAGAATGGCTGTTCTTGGCCACTCTTACGGCCTGTAAATGCATGAGCTGAGAGGAGATCAAAAGCATATAAAGGCATGGATGGTAACTCCTGGAAAAAGTGGGTGGGCTTTAAGACTTAGTTATTTTTTAAGGATGTTTTATAGGACTGGGCAGATGCAAACAGTTTTTGCATATACTTCTCAGCACTGGAAAGAAAGCATGAGGTAAGACTTCTGTTGCTGGTCAGAACAATCTGCTGTAGTGGGAAGTGTTTTATTATGCTCAAAGCTTTATTCTGAAAGCTCCAGGGATTATAAAATGAAAAGCAAAGCAAAACAAAACAAAAAAAAAAGACCTTTGACTTTTTCACAATTAGCTGTGAAATTTGTGACCCCTTGGAGGCCTCCCTTTTGCCTGTACCTGCAGAGCTATTCCCATGGGAACCCAGGTGCCACCTCACAGCCTGTCTGGGCCTCTTGTCTCTACTTCACTTGTCCAGGAAACTGCAAAGAAGCTGATATTAAAGACACTTGCTGGCTGGTATTAGTCTTTACTCTCTCTTCTTTATTCTCCTCAACTGTTTCTTGAGATCTTAGTATTTCTTTTTCTCCCCAAGGTCAACTGTGCTTTCACGCCGCTTCCTCCTTCCTTATTCCCCATTTTCTCGTGTTTCTGGTATTTCTTCTCTTAAGCTTTTCTAACTTCTTGTTTATCGTCCAGAAGTTCTTCAGTAAAAACTGCTTCTTGAGGATTGCAAAGAAACTGCATAGCAGCTTTTAGCAAAACAACAATAACAACAAAACATTTTTACACCATTTTAATTTTGTTCAGTTATGTTTTATTTGATACTTAAAAAAAAAAAAAAAAAAAAAAAGACTGTCACGAAGGATAAGGCAGTTCTGCTCTCAAAACTTGCTGGTCTATGCACCTTTAGGATCAGTCAAGCCCAGATGGAGTTGTGTTACATACGCATTAGGCTTATTATGTTATTATTTGAGTTTATCATAGAGTAAGTGAGACAGAGAGTTATTCATGGGACCACCCTGTTTAAGCTATTTCTTGTCTTAAAGAAATCAAACCGAAGTATTCCCACAACTATAGAATGCTTTGACTTTAGAAAAAGACCACCTCTGTTAAGCAGTGATTTATTTTTTTTTGTTGGTCTCTTGGGTAACCACTGATGGCAGATTTTCCTGTGTTTTCTATGGTGAAAGAAGTATGTTTTGAAATATTTTGATTATGTCTAATGTATATGTAAGAAAATGTGATATATGGTAAAGTGGTGTATAGCAAAGAAAAATAAATAAATTGATATGCATATTGGGTGTATCAAGAAGAGGAAATGTAGAAGATATTTTCTTAAGCATGAGTTCTACTCTATTTGGGAGAGAAATATTGGAGGGGATGGGAACACTTAGGAAAATGTATAGAAACTTTTTATGGTGTGTTGAAGCAATTTTTCTGGTAAATATTTGGAAAAGATCCCAAAAAATTTCTGGTAGCAATATATAATATTTCTTTTCTTATTTTTCTTAATATGGTTAATTTATATTCAGACTATATTAGAAACACATTTCATACAAATTACTTCTATTTTGTACACTTTAAGCATACTATTGAAAATCAGTCAATATTTTAATGATCTTAATGATGTGCATAAATGCACTTCTCTGGATCTGTAAATAAAGAGGAAAGTGTGCTACATACATTTAGGAAGGAAAAGACGAATTTCTTTCTTTTTTTTTTTTTTAATCTATCTATCTTCTGATCAGGTCAATGCTGAATTACAGGGAATTCTGGGAGTTCCTCTATACAAATCATACTTGTAAAATGTGTTTTCACAATATGCTATATCAATAGATTTTTGTCATTGTAAGCACCTCAGAGTTTGATACAAGACAGAATAGGTGTTGGTACTTATTCAACATTATTACTTAAAATTTCTGTTTTATTTTCATAGAAATCTAAAAGAAAATAGACTTTCTTTTCTGTTAGATCAACGCAAAATTTTATCTGAGACAGTGCTTCTGAGTATAATAGTTTTACATCTCTCATATTCAGAGAGTGTAAATACTGCAGCAGATTACTACTTCCTCTGATTCCTTGCATTTCTAGAGATGTTCTCCATGCTGCCATTTTGCTTTTCACCCCATTATGAAATGAAATGTTAAAGTGACATAGAGTTTCCCTCTCTTGTAATTTTTACATTTTTATTATTATTATTATTATTATTATTATTATTATTATTATTTTAATAAGAGACATAGTCTAGGACCAATAGAAAATTACACTGGCAACTTGCCAGAGCCTGAGGGACATATCTCATTCAATACTCATTTATGCTAATGTATTCTTGCCTTGTTGCTTGACTCCCTTAGTTTATGACATTTAGAAGACTAAAATACATTATCAAATGAAACATTTAATTGGGGGCCTATTTATTTCATTTCTTCTCTCTTTCCTTCTTCGTGTTTTGTTTCTTCTCTATTTTTCTCTTTCTTCTCCGTGTTTCTCTTTTCAAATTATGACACATTTTCTTCCTTTCCACAGCAAGAACATACAACTTCAAGGTTGTTTTTATAGAAAAGCAACTCAATAATTTTAGGGTTTGAGCCTTTACACAACTGATAGTAAATTATGAATTACTTTACTTGAGGGACTTCAAATTAAAACAAAACCCTATTTTTATTTTCAGTTGTTCAGAAATATAAATTTTATATAGTTTCATGAGTTATTTCCCAGGAAGCTCTGAAAAAACTGCTGAAACAGTTACCTTAGAACCTTTAATTTTCAAATGTTGTGGAAATTCTTATTGAAGTTTGTTTCTTACCAGAACTGTCAGCCTTTATTGCAACTCAGCAGTGGTGCTGGGATTTGAGAAATGCCTGCTAGCCAGGTATGAACATGAGGAGTACCAGCAAAGTCTAAATTTTGTCCAGAAAAAGCAGTATTCTCACTCGATCCTTGCCATTAGGGAACTGAGATTGAGAATCTACTCCAGGAGTGATTCAAAGTTTTTAAAATAGCATCCTAAATTATCCTTTGGAGGACCCACCTATCTGTACTGACTACTGAAGGGTGCTTGGCAGGTTAGCTACTTCCAAGTCTTTGTGAATCCCTCTTTGTCATACTTGGAGACAAGAAACTCAAAGGATCTGAAAAACAGGTTAAAAATTAGATTGTTTTCAAAGGAGACATGTAATATTTGCCTAGTCTTGTTGGCCTTATTTTTGTATTTGTTTCTGCTTTTCAAATGAAGTACAATTACTACTACTAAAATTATTACTGAAGATATTCTTCCTATTTCATGAGAGTTTATTGGAAAATATATTTCTGCTTACTATTCTAACCGAACAAATACACAATTTAATCATAATTATCCTCCAGAAAATAGAGCGGGTTCTTATAGAATCATAGAATGGCTTAGGTTGGAAAGGACCCCAAGAATCATTAAGCCCCAACCCCCATGCCACAGGCAGGGCCACCAACCTCCAGATCTGGTACTAAACCATGTCCATTACTTAATGAGGACAGTCACCCTCACAAATGGGACACAGACAAAGCAGAGACTTTTAATGCCTTCTTTTTGCGTTTTACTTCAACACCAATGATGGCTCTGGGAGCCCTGAGTTGGAGGGCCATGGTTGTGGTAATGATAAAACTCCCATACAACTCTGAACTTGTGTGGGAATTGCAACTCTAGCATACAAGTCTATGGGGTCTGATGGGCCCCAGGACACTCAAAGATGTCATTGCAAGATCTCTCTCAATTACTTTGCTATAGTCTTGGGAATTTGTAGAGTTCCCCTGTCAATTGGAAGCTGGCAAACATCCCAGTTTTCAAGAAGGGCAAGAAAGAATCCCAGTAATTACAGGCCTATCCTTGTCACTTTGGTGTCTGGTAAAATTAAAGATTTTATAGGCTATCTCAAACAATACATGAAAAGCAATGCAGTTATTGGTCATAGTCTACATGAGTTCATGAGGGGAAATTCCTATTTAGCAAGCATAATTGCCACAGGCAGATCAGCACCACACAGCCAATTGTTTACTCTTCTCACTTCCTTCCAGTGGGATAAGGGAGAGACAGAATTAGAAAGAAAAGAACTCACCATCCACTAACCTGTGTCCAGCCAGCCCCTCAAGAATGGCTGACCCCTGACCAACTCTCAGAGTTTTATGTTATTCACATGATGTCATACAGTGTAAAAAAAATCCCTTTGGCCAGTTCAGGTCAGTTCAGCTGGTTGTGTTTCCTCCCAGCCCCTTGCTGGCAGGACAATAAGAGAAGCTGAAATGTCCTTTGTTCTGTACAGAATTGCTCAGCAACAACTAAAACATTGGTATGTTGTCAACATTGTTCTTCTCCTAAAGCTGAAACATAGCATCATACCACGCACTGTGAAGAAAAACAACTCTATCCCACATGAAACCAGCACATCGATCTAGCTGACCAAGGGCAGCCAACTGATGTAATTTCTTTGGATTTCAGCAAAGTTTTCAATACTGCTTCGCACAGTATCCTTCTGGACAAGATGTTTGGCATGCAGATAGAAAAAAAAGAAACATAAAGTGATAGCTGAACAGTTGACATATGTATTTCAGGCTCGAAGGGTTGTAGTAAATGTGGTTACATCAGGCTAATGGACAGTAACTGGTGGGATTCCATACTGCTCCATTTTGGGACCAGTTCTATTCAGTGTTTTCCTCTATGACTTGAATGCAGGACTTGAAGGCATACTAATTAAGTTTGTGGGTGACACTAAATTGAAAGGAGATGTTGAATTGGTCAAAGAGGACTTGCAGAGAGATCTTGACAAATTAGAGGGCTGAGTAATTGCCAACAGCCTGAAGTTTTAAAAAAGCAAGTGCCAGATTCTGCACCTGGAAACAAGCAAAAGAGCATCCATTTGGAAAGGGATTTGAGGGTTCTGGGTGATGGCCAGCTGAATCTGAGTCAGCAGTGTGCCCTGGCAGCCCAAAGGGTGAACTATACCCTGGGGTGCATCAGGCCCAGCACTGCCAGCCAGGCATGGGAAGGGACTGTCCTGCTCTACTCTGTGCTGTTGAGCACTACGTGCAGCTTTGGGTGCTGCAATATAAGAAGGACATAAAACTATTAGAGAGCATCCGAAGGAGGGCTGTGAAGATGGGGAAGAGCCTGGAGGGCAAGATGCATGAGGACAGGCTGAGGTCCCTTGGCTGGTTCAGTGCAGAGCAGAGGAGCTGATGGAGGCCTGATGGCGGCTGCAGCTCCTCACGGGGAGCGGAGGGGCAGCGCTGAGCTCTGCCCTATGTGACAACGACGAGAGCTTTTACAATGTTTCAATTCCTGAGGACTCGTGAGAGTGGGCTTCCAAAAGGTTTTATATCACCAAGTTTGTCATGAAAAACTGGGAAGTGATCTTTAACTACGAAGACCACTACAATTTTCAGTTGCACCGTAGACTCAGCCTATCGTAAGAATCTACCCTATTTATTAAAAATGGCATCTCTCACTGTGAGATCTCAGGTGGCAAACTAACTTCTAAGTCTGCCTGCAGCATGGAGGATCTAACTGTCCTAACTGCAGTCCTCTGAGTCCTAAGAATGCCTCTGCTCTTCAGTTTCAATAACACATGTCTACATTTTCATATGCTGCCCTTTGCCATAAGCCTGAGGCATTTTATAGCCTTGTATTCTAGCTTTTCCATAGTGCCTGAGGCTTTATGAAGATCTTGATAACTCTTTTTTTTCCTTTTTTTTTTTTTTTTTTCCTGGAGGAGAATTTGTATGTATTCTTATTTGAATTATAATTCCCTAATGGAGAAATGAACTGAAAGGCAGAAAGGTAGGAGACATAGAAGTAAAAATATACAGGTGAGACCAGAAGGCAGAAAAAGGCATTGACATGCAGCTGGATGATGAAGGGATGGTGCTCTTAACACGTTACATTTTCTGCCCTTTAGAAACTTTTGAATGTATTTTAGAGCACTTGTACCCTTACAGAATAGTCACACCATTGGAAATGCTATAACTTGTTTACTGCTTTCTCAAACTATCCATTATGGTAGTGGAATTATTTAGCAGACTGACCCTGGCTGATCTGCTCTCTAGTGGAGCAGTGAACCAAGATCTTCTTTTTTAAGCTGCCTTACCAGTGTCCAATAGCTTGGTTCCTTGTATCCTTGTTAAAAATAACACTTTTATACATTCATGATTTTAAACAAAATAAGACAAATTAAATATTGAATTGTTAATCTCATGAAGAATCTGTGTTTCATTAAGACTTCTGTCACTTATGACTATGTAAACATTTGAATGAGAAAAAAACAGCAGTTATTCTTTTGAAGATCCAAATGAAAATTGTATATATTTTTATAACCAGGGAAAAGGTACTCATACTATAGACTCTGGAACAATGTAAATGTCCAAAAGGTTCTGCATTTTTGGAAGACTGAAACTTTTTTGTGAAGTTAGGAAAACAGTTGACTTATTATTTTTGTATCAATTTTCAACTTTTTACAGAATGAGAGTAATTTAGGACAGCTTTGTCTTACCTGAAATTAGTGAAGTCATGTTTGCTATGTTTGTTAAGACATTACTATAAGTAATTTTATGCTTTGGTAACACTGTAAATTGTAATTAATGTAAATGTAGTGTTCACCAGTAAACAAAAGATGATGTGAATCAACACATTGGGAGTGGTTTATAAAGGCAAATGTAAAGGAGATGACTCAGCTACAATATTACAGGAGGAAAAGTTAAATAGAAGAAGGTGTTTTTCTGACAAATGAATAGTCTTCTTTTTTTTTTTTTTTCCCCCCCAAAACAATAGAGCTGTAAATGCAGTGAATTATTATGCTCCTTAGAATGCTGTTAGCAATAGAGGATTGACCTTATGCTTTGTGTTTGTTGTTGTTTGAACATGTGATGTTTACTGTAATCATTTTTCATGTAAATTTAAAAAAAAATATTCCATGTTAAAAACTGATATTTAATTTGTTCATCTCTGTTGCTATTCCTCTTTAAAAGTAACCAGAGAATAAATGGAAGTTAAAAATGGTTGAGACTAAAAAGATCTTAAAACCCTTGTTTCAAGTGGTCTGAAGGCACACTTTCATCTCAGTCAGATGTTTAACACATCTTTACTTGGCAGTGGAATAGATTTAACAGTCAGTCAGTGTGATGGTATGATGTTACTTTTTCCTGGACCTTCTTATAGATGCAGGAATCGTACACAAAAACATTGCTCATTACTTTTGTGGAGTATGACTTCGATTGGTTCTGAAGCTTGGACCTTACTTTAGCTTTGCTCTTCTATAGAGATATTAACTTCTGCTGATTGCCTTTGCAAATTTGTATGTAATTATAATTGCCAGGAATGGTGAACTGACTTGTAACTTCATCAAATGTGACAGAGCCAGGGTAACTAAGACATACCATTGCAGTTACTTGGAGGCTTTAATCAGGTATGTAAGCTGAGACCATTAATACAAGTGGTGGTTATTTTACAAGAACGGAAAATATGCTGGGAACTTGGAATTTCAGAAATCTCTTTTAAAAGCTATAGGCCAGTCCTGCAGTTCTTCAAAATTCTTCCACTCAATGAGAGAGGAGTTAAGAAATTGGAAATGAGGTTGCTTGAAGTTTTAATTTAAATCATTTCCAAAGTGACAGGAAGATGATTAACAAAGAGAGGAAATAGTTAGTTGTCTCCAAAAATGTGTAAAGTTTCTCTCTCTGACTCGGGTGTACAAATCAAACTTGTTAATTTGAAACTGATAAAATTATAGTAATAGAACTCAGTTCTGAACCTTTTCTCTAAATAGGTTTCTTGGGTTTCATTCATCATGGAAATTTTCAAATGTTTTCAAACTCAGAACCAAGAACTGCAAAAAACAAATAAACGCCCAATCTCCTGAATAGGGCACAGACCTGCCCAAGGCCCTGCTCTAAATTACCAGTGTGAAAGAAGCTTTCCAATCTCACGTGAGTGCTGAGCTGATGAGTAGTGCTCTTTCTGTGTTTTGGTGCATTCTTTCCATGAATGATTTGGTTTAATTCTATTTCAATGCATAATACCAGAAAGATTTTGAAACGTTTCATAAAATGTATTTATCATCTGATCAGCTTAGTATCAATGCAACTACTTTCTTTTGCCTCTGTGTTATCTTTTTTGTTTCTTTTCACTTTGTCCTGCATTTTATTGTTCTAGCTATCTTTTTCACTCTCTTTCAGTAACTCATCATATGTCTTTAATAAGAGAATGTAAGAAGAGATTGATTTGACATGATCCTCTTTGACATTGCACTATATTTTTTTTTCAAGTCTGTAAAAAGGATCAGGGAATTTCTTTATGCCTAAATTATTTATATGAACACAAAGAGAATATGGTGGTGGTATAATCTTTTATTAATAAACCTCTTAGATACTGGCCCTGTTGCAGATGAATTCTGCTAGGGAGGAAATGTCTGTGACAGCCCAGGAATGGCAAGTACCAGATATACTGCCCTGGAAAACAAAGAATTCAGCATGACTGACATTTTCTACTGCCACGTTTGAGTGAGGACAAGACCTTCAGAAACATCACCTATTAGAGATTTCTGTTTAAAATATTTTTAGACAAGACTACTTCAAAAGCAGAGGAGCATTTTGTATACGGTATGTAAACAATATAAATATGTCTTCTCTGTTATGTTTCTTAAAATTTACCATTTTGAAATGCTCAGTACTATCTCATTCCTCACTGCAGAAAGGAATAGGGTCATGATATTTGCCTCAGTCTCAAACATCACAATGTAGCAAGTTGGTCTTGAAACGTGACTCATTATTAGGATAAAATCTGGTTGCCCTAAGTACTAATTACATCAGTAAATCTCCTGCTATATTGATGTTCCTAACTAAAGGTAAGCCTATGATTTAAATTTGATAAGATTAACTTCCAGAATGATCTTTTTCCTCCACTTACAAGTAAATCACCAACAATTGTATTACATTTTGAAGTTACTCTAAGCAAGAAATCTAGCAACCTCTAATTTAAGGAAAAATCAATTCCTACTCTTTTATGTATTTTGATTATTTGGCCTAGATCTGGTGATTTTATACTTCATAATGGCATTTTCTTTTCCTACTGAGATCTTTCAGTGTAGTGAATTTGTCTGTATTGCAACCTCTCCTTCCTCCTGGCTAATAAGTTCTGTTCAGAATATCTGATATTTCTTCAAAGCTGGACACGTCAAAACCCAATGCTAAAATGATGCATAAAAAGTAATTTGTGGTTTTAAACTTTGGTTTCAAGTGTCTCCTATAAATGCAAAATATAATGTTTTCTATTAGAATAATTCTGCCTCTTGCTCTTTTAATAGAGGCATTGGAAACTTTTAAAAGTATAGTAAAATCCATTTTGATAATATTGCATATTCTCTCTGGGTTCCAATCTAAATATTTCCATCTGTCAAATTTCTTATTTAATATTATGAATAATGGCAGTTGCAAGGAAAAAAGGAACAGTCTTTTTCATTTCACCTTCTTTTGCCAGGCTTTGGTGGTCTTACAGTTTCATCTTGGATTGCAGAAATGTTTATACGAACATTTATAGTCCTTCCCTCTGCCAAGAACTCTCTTAGAAATCCTACTTGTCATTTGCAAGCATTCATAACCAAAAGCTTTGTTATATTAAAAAAAAAAAAAAAAAAAAAAAAAAAAAACACCTTTTCCTAAACCCTAATTCAGATCTATGCTAAAGCAAAAAGAAATTTATAAAAACAAGCCTGAAGTAAAAAAATGTATAGAAAATTCCTTCTCTTTCTCCTTGTGTAAATGTAAGAAACAAGAAACTTTCATGATGTAATCTGTTGTCATGATATTAGCTCCAAATGCTGCTACCACTTTTGACATTGCCTGAGTAAAGATTGGGCACGCAGCATCTCCCAAGTAAAGCACACTGACAAATTCCTAAGGAACTTGTTATGAAAGGGAGAAAAATCATGACCAAGGAGTTCTAGGAAATAAAAAGATCAAAATACCAAGAGAAAAAGCAAGTTTCACTTTTTAAAACTTCACATTCTAGTGAACCTTGCTAGATCTACCATGTGAGAGCCTACCAATATTTTCATCGTAAGTGATTTTATGATTTAAGGGATTCAGACATAAACAATTGCTCTGAGTTAAAGACTTGATGTGTACAACTGATGTGAACAATTTGTTTTGCTTTTCTTTTTCACAGAAAAAGAACAAAGAACAAAAAATCTTTTTATTTAATTCTGATTTTAATATCCTAAAATGTTTTCCATATTTTTTTCAATTATTTAGCCTCTCTGCTTTAAGTCAGTTGTCCAAAGTGCCAAGGAAATACAATATCTAATTCACAATGGAATATCAAATGTTCCACAAATCAAAGCCTGCTTGTTCTTCCAAGGTCTGCTTAAGAAGTAAACGCTAGGAAAATACTGAAAAATCTCCCAGCATGTCCTATATGAGAGTCCAAAACCCATGAACTCTGTAATGAAAAGTAAATAAATGACTCTGTCCTTCACTGCCAAGCTGTTAATCCATAATGTGGAGCTGGTCTCTGTTGTTGTCAACAGTGATATATAAATCATAACACATGAAACAAGAACCAGGCTGACCCTTACCTATTCCATAAGCCCAATGCAAACATTTATAAAACTTAAACCCCTTCTTCCCTCCTTTTCTTTCTCACCCTTCACATCGCTCTCATTTTTTGGTTTCTACTGAGATGGAGAAAATAGAAAACTATGTGGAATTGTATTTGTAGTGTTCTATGAGGAAATTCAGCTCAATTTCCTAAGCCAAAGATGCCTGAATACCACCACCCCACTCACTGTTTAGAATCATAGAATTATAGAATCATAGTTTAGTCCTTCCCAAAACCGTGATTCCTGATGCTTGTGACTTCTAGGAATATAAATATATGGGGAAAAAGTAGTTTTGCAAATGAGAGGGCCACATATCTAGAGATGACGAAAAACAAATGCTGTAATACTGGAGAGGGAAAGCTTGGGGTAGAGGTGACCTTTTGGGCAGACCCAGACAGATAGAAATGACAAGACTAAGGAAGGAAACATTGCCTGAAAGTTTTAAGGGGAAAGAAGACTGAGGAAATAGAACAAGTCTGAGCCTTAAGTAAGACCCAGGGTAAAGCGTTTGAAAGTCAAAGGAGAGATGTGCTGGTCATTTTGGTATCACTGAACACAGGTCCTTAAAATGTTACCTACAATTTCTTTATGTCAACGAGTGACTTGCATTTTAGTTGGACAAGACCCTAAGAGAAAAAGGGCGTGAAGTTAACTTAATTTTGTCACTTTTAAAGCTCCTGCTGAGCTCATTTTAGGATCAAAGCCCAGAACTATAATTGTGTTGCTTGTTAAAATAATGAAACAAATATTGAGAAAGAAAAAAAAAAAAATTGAATACAGTGCAATAGTACCAAAACTGATAACAGCATGGACTTATGAAGAACAGATCTTTTCTCACAAACCAGATCGTCTTTTTCTAATAGAACTACAAGGGTTGAAATCAGCTATATTTGTGAGCCATGTCTTGCAGTAAAGGAACCACTAGAGTATATTTCTAGTAGTATTTACATATATGAATAATGGTCCTAAACATTGAGCTATATAGGTAAAGGGAATTACTGTGCCCCATGAAAAAAAAATAAAGAAAGAAAGAAAAAGAAGAAGAAAACAGTGACAAATGGCAAAACACAGATCTCTGCAAGATGCTTAGAGTGCCATTATTCAATCACAACTGCAAAAGGAAGAAAACCACTTATGGCAAATTCCTGTACAGAATTATAAAGCATGGGGAATGTGATATTATTTTGTCAAAGTAAGAAATCTGAAAAGGCATTAGCAGGTATGTGAGGAAGCAGTATATGATTCCCTGTAAAGCATACTAAAACAAAAACAGTTGGCCTGCACTTGCAAAATGTAAAAATGAGGGAAATACTGATGCAAATACTCAGGAGCCACATGAAAATTCCTCATGTCACAAAACAGACTGGTGAACAGACCACATCCTAGCAATGTGAAGCTGCAGTATGCATTCACTTGGAAAAACATTTTGAGTGTATCAGGTATAAAGATATGCATCAAACAGGAGGGAATCCCAAGAAGGATAATGTAATCAGATCCAGGAAGAAATGTATTGAGTTCTGTACAGTAGATAAAGGGGAGATTATTAACAGTAATATGTCTGTATCCACACTTATCTACAAATGTTTGATGAAAGAATGATGCAATAATCCATTAGACATATGGCATAAAACCAAGAGGGGATAATGTAAGATAATGTCTGGAAAAAATTTGGCTGTGAAATACAGTAGTTTATTGGGTGGGACAGATTGTCATAGGCATGGTCGCTGACTTGGCCTGGCATAAAGGTAACGCATGTGACATCTCCTAAAAGGGCAACAGATATCCCATGCAAAGTACAAAATCCTTAATACCTACTCAACCAGGTGGTCCTCATATTGCTTACATGTTCTTTATCCCTGTCTGATGCAGCAAAAGGTTTAAGGATAGGGTTAGGGATGAAATATTCTGCTTTTAGGTACTGGCTACTGCTAGAACTTGTTGGATTTTTGATTTGTCCTGAGATCTTTTTTTTTCAGGGTTTTAAAGTATTAATGAATCCTTATTTACTCAGTCAGTCCTAGCGAATCAATAGAAATATTTTCCTTTTTTCTTTCCCATATCAGTGCATGATGACTTCAGAGATTTCAGCTGGTCTAAATTATCACTGTACTGTTCACATCAATTGTACTTAAACATCTGCCAGTTCCATGTGTCCAGCATTTACCAGATTTTCTTGTTGCCTGTGCCAAGAAAGACGAAGGGATCATTTGCTAGTCCTTTTGATGGCATGGAGTGAGAAAATGAAAAACTATCTTATGTGATATCTACAATTCAAGCACAGAGGAGAGGTCAGTTATTTCTAGTATGAAAAATAAGCTTCCATGTGAAGTTCTTCGATAAACCAGAACATATATGGGACAAAAAGAAAGAGAACACGGTCCTCCAGCCCTTCCATACAGCTGTTATGCTTGGTCTTCACTACTTGGATTCTAGTGAAAAGCCAAGTCGGAGTGGTAAGAAAAATCACCTACATATATCCTTTTTAAAGTGATGCTTTATATTAAATTGCTTTCTTTTTAATTTGTTTTATGCTAGCAATGTTGTACTTGGTGAGGCAGCAGAACTCCTATCCTCTATCATCTTCAGTTGAGCAGGATCACTCTATGCATTTTGTTATCATGGAGCAGCTGGAGTGCCAGTCCTTTGTGGCCAGTCCTTCTGCATGCATCTAATTACACTGAAAACCAACAGAAACTTCAACTTTGTAGGAACTGTAGCTTCACTTCTGAATAGCTCACTCAGAACACTAAAATAAAATAAAATTATTTATGTTTGAATTTTGTCATTACATCTACAAAGCAAGAAAGCTGCTACTGTTCTTACTCTTTCACACATTCCACCATTTATAACACCTTGCAGGCACCGAATTTCAGAAATATGAATCTGTAAACTGAAAGACAGTATTTAACAAAAATGGTCTTTGTGTATACAAGTGTATTGTCATAAGGTTTAGTGCTAAGGTTTGATGACTAGAATATAAAAAATATAAAAAAGAATATAAAAAAGGATTGATGTGATGTTACATTCTAGACTAATTGGTCACACTGATTTTGTGGACAAATGTTAATGAATATACAAAAGAACCCAAAATGCTCTCAGCAACAAAAACTCTTTGTGAATTTAACTATCTGGAAAAAAAAAAAAGAAAAAAGAATGTTTATTTGTTTCTATGTAATTTGCAACCATAGCCCTGCAACAAGAAGAGTGTTAAATTGCTGGAAAACTTTCTGCAATATTAAAAACTGCAACTCTATACCCAGCAGATATCAGAGTGTTGTGGTCTCAGCTCTTCCTCAGTTAATCAAAATCTTCCCTCAGCAGGAATTTTATTATATCTTGTATTAACTGTTTACATCTAACTGAGTGTCATGCATTTTATAGACAGCAAAGTTCTGGTCTCTGAGACTGGCCCAAAGCTTAGTGAAGGCAATAGAAATGCACCCAAAAATTTTGGTGAATTCTGAAGCAGTCTTGCAAAGAGTACAGGTAAAATCTTCTTTTTAGGAGTTATGTCATCTATGTATACACACCCATCATCTTAGAGAATGTAGTGCTGAAAGAACTTCAGGGAGTTTGCAAAGGTGAGTGATGGTGCATTGAGGTTACACCAAGGGGTTGAGGTTACCTGTTCCTAGGTGCTTCAGCTCTGTTTTGACTGTGCTCTGCCTGTGCTGAGTGAATCGAGCCAGGGTATGCATATTCTAGGAGGATCATACAAACAACTAGAATATAAAATACCTGCTGAATTAAAGGTATCCCATCACTAGCACTGAGTGGGTCACCAGTGTGCTAATGCAGGGTTACCAGGAGGATTTATAGTACTTTTTACTGTTCCTCTGGTGGTCTAAGTCAGTAGGAATGTCCCTATGTGAAGGATAAAGATGCATATGTATGGTTGTATAAGCCCAAGGATAAAACTGAAAGCAGTGTTAAGAAAACATCCTCTCCTACTTCAGGCCTGTAAGGTTCATGGTTTTATGATTTTTGGTTATCGGTATTCCACATCATAACATCATGTAGTGCACTGCGAGTTAAAGTGTTAATGCTCCAGTTCTGAGTACCTGTCCCAGAAGAGAAGAAGAACTACATTCCCCAGAAGGCTGTTAGCTGTGTTGTTATCATTTCTGCTCAGGGGAAACAGAGTTAAGGCCTTGGTAGGTCATCTGTCCTCTCCTTCTTCGTCAGGCTCTCCTCCCTGCTGCTCAACTGGACTGCGCATCTCACCTCAGCATTATGGTTAGGCCTATCCTTTTGGACACTCCCTCTCATTATATTTGATTTATAAGCTTCGGTTCTAATTGTATTAGAGTGTGTTATCTTGCACTCCAATACTATATTTAGTAAATTAGTTTGTTTCTCCTCAGATCATTGCCACTGTTCTTAATTATTTTGGGGTCCCCTGTTTCTCTTTAGCGGAGGTATGAATTTTGCAAAAATGCCTCCACCCCACTAGTCACAAAACCGGGCCGAACCAGCCTGTAAACTGTTGATATAAGGAAAGCAGAGAGGTGTGAGAGTGTCCCCTTGGTCACCAGAGTTGCATCATTCACTTTATCCCTTTGCAGTGCCATGTGGCCATACTCATAGCCAAAACTGCCATCATAATGTTTTGGGTCACAGGGAATTTTCTCAGGCATAGATCAATCCCTCCCATCCATTTTCCCCACATCATTAACTTAAGACTTCTCAGGTTCTGAAGCAAAAAAGTCACATATTCCATCGACAAAGACCCACTTTCAGCAGTTTTCACTGGAAAAGAGATGCTGATGGACTAATTCAGCTATGTGGAGAGAACTAGCACAAATATCCACAAAAGTATAATTGAAATCTTGTAGTGATGAATTTAAAATGTTAATCTGAGTGATTAATTTTAATGCCCAGTTTCAGCCCAAAGCAGTGTGCGATAGCTGCAGTATGGCCAAACTAAGAATCCCTTTTTTATACTGGAAGAATCACCTTTACCTTAATCAAATGATTCCTTACAGTACCAGTGTAATACCTTTAACACTTTTGTATGTGGTATTGGACATAGGATGCATCTTTTCTGTTTCTTTGTTTTTGTTTGGTTTGTTTTTGGTGGTTTTTTTTTTTGTTTGTTTTTGTTTTTTGTTTTTGTTTTTTTTTGCTTTTTAGTCAGTATTTCTGCAGAAAAAAGTAAGTCCCATCATCTTCTGTGAGAATGCAAGGGAGATTTTTGTGACGGAAAGAGACTATCACTAAGACTCTTAAGCTGAGAGTGTGCTGTAGGTGAGCACTGCCAAATACTTAACAGATTTTGGAAGGCAATGGAAACTCTTCCTCACCTCAGAAATTGGATTGTGAGTCCATTTTCCTGGAGAGAGAGGCAAAGCCCACAGGGAATAGACACACACCATACTTCCCAGCAAATGATGCATTCTACCTATTGAATTTTCCTACTTTCACCCCCCCCCCCCCCCCCCCCCCGAAAAGAAAAGAAAAGAAAAGAAAAGAAAAGAAAAGAAAAGAAAAGAAAAGAAAAGAAAAGAAAAGAAAAGAAAAGAAAAGAAAAGAAAAGAAAAGAAAAGAAAAGAAAAGAAAAGAAAAGAAAAGAAAAGAAAAGAAAAGAAAAGAAAAGAAAAGACAAAGGGAAGGGAAGGGAAGGGAAGGGAAGGGAAGGGAAGGGAAGGGAAGGGAAGGGAAGGGAAGGGAAGGGAAGGGAAGGGAAGGGAAGGGAAGGGAAGGGAAGGGAAGGGAAGGGAAGGGAAGGGAAGGGAAGGGAAGGGAAGGGAAGGGAAGGGAAGGGAAGGGAAGGGAAGGGAAGGGAAGGGAAGGGAAGGGAAGGGAAGGATTATAGAGAAATTTCCCAATGGCTTTGACAGTTTATCAGTGACAAAGTTATGTGTACGCAGCATGAAGTTTTGAGTTGTATTCTTCCCCTCTCTGTTGCTGGTATACTCCTCACTAACTTTGAATTATCATTCTAAGAAAAATTAGCTGAGAAATGTCTAAGAACTTTTTAGAGTAATACAAAGTGCTTATTTCAAAGTATGGCTGTCAAACATTTTGATGTGGCAAGAAACAAGAGGAACTTTGAACACAAAACTAAAACAAATGCTTAACTGTTTCATACTGGTAACAATAACAACTTGGAAGTCACAGAACACCAGTTGGACAACAGAAGAATATTAAAGCTTTTGCCATTCCATTGCACAATAAAATAAAAAATATATATATATATAATGTGGAAATATGTAACTATATTATAAAACCATTAAATTTGAAAGAACTGAGACAGTAATGCAAAAGATGACATATGATATTACTTCAGATGTTTTTCCTGACCTACGTGATAATGAAAAAAAGGCAAAAAACACATCTGTAAATGAAAACGACATTCTTAGCAACATTTTAAAATTTGTTTAAGTAAAGTTCTTCTAAATGCTTTGGCTTTGTGAAAACTGTTCAAAACTCTCCAGTTAGCAATTCTTCAAATAGTAATTGCAATGGTGGCAGTGGTTGTGACCAGGAAAGGGCTCTGCATTCCTGCTTAGTGCCTGTCAGCTAGTTCAATAAAGCACCTTAAAGCAACTCACCAAGTACTCTCCAGATGCAAGCTACCCTTCTGGTTGGTTCCCAGGAATGAGAGAGACCTGATCTAGTGGTTGTTAACACTGCCAAAGGCAGGTATATAATATCCCTTCCAACCTAAGCCATTCTGTGGTTCCGTGATTCCTTCTTTGAGACAGCTTAAATCTGCTCCTTCATATGGAGGGAAGTATAGCAGAAATTCCTGGGTTCTCACTACCAGTCATGGGTGGTCCCCAATCAGATCAGAGGCACAAATGGCAGAGGTTTTCTCATGAGGGTTTAGAAGTGTCTGTGGAAATGCAAGAAAAGTGGTAGGCAGCAAAAATGTGTCCAGGATGGCACTTGGCAGTTCTGTATGAAAAAAACAGAGAGCTAAATAGGTGCTTTTTGAGGACAGCGTACTGAATTAGAGAAACTCCTGAACCCATCACCATTTTTTCCTCCTGAGGCAACTCTTATATTTCTTCTGACTTTTCAGATGAAAAAGTATCAATGTCTTGTATAGTTCAAATGAAATATTGTTTCCCTGTAGGATCTCTCCTAATAGGGCACCAGTATACAAACAAAAGGGACCTGGTTTTGGATTCAGCCTCATAAATAAGGTGCCTTGGATGTGATCCAGCCATTCAGTGAGAGAGGCAAGTAATCTGCAGTCTGGTCACAGCTGGCTCCAAAATACAAGGGGAGGAGGGAGAGCAGGTATAGAATATATGCTTTTTACAGGGTAGCTTCTCACCAATATAACACAGCTAGATCTTTAACTGTAAATCTCAGAGCTGCACTCTTTGTTGCTGAGAAACAGCTCTCTGTATAGTGCTAGCTCATTCCTGACTTGTGCTGCGCTTCCAGTAGAGACACCCCAAAATAAACCTTTTCTTTGTGGCAAATGTTACTGATTCGTCCCTTAGTCCAGAGTTCTGAAGATGACAGAATCTGATCCTCATCCACTTCAAATTTGACCTAGTAATGGCTATATTCATTGAACATTTTATAAACATAGTTGTCGGCATAGAAGTTTAAAATAAGAAAATATTAGATGTAGGAAATTAGAAACATTTTAGAATTATTCATGACTAAGAAAATGAATTTTAAAAAGATAAGGCACAAGAAATTCATAGGACATTTTAAAAGTGTGAGTGATGTTTATCCAACAGGTGTTCTCATGATCCTCATCTTTCTCTCCTTTCATTTTCTTCATACTGTGCACATCCTTGAGAAATCCACTGGGCTGTCTGGCTAGTCAGAAAGCTTCAGGAGTTGCATTAATAATGTTTGTTTTGGCACTGCACGACCTTGAAAAGGTTGTGAGAACAGTGCAAAAGCATTTGAAAGCCTTTATCTGGTGTAGTTGCAGGTTTTGTTTTGGTGTAAATGCTTAATGTAGTTTTCGTTATCAGGTGAAATTTTTGTTCAGTATGTAATAGTAAGATCCTGCAATGTCTAAATCTCTTTCAGATGTTCATAAACAGTCTTGCCGAACCTTTTTGTGCTTTTTAAACAAATGTATCCATTCAAAGATAAATGTACAAGATATGCTGATATTTGGTGGAACGCTTCAATCTGGCTTTGTTTTGTATATATAGAAGTTTGTGTGTCTGGCCTTTTTCCCAAGTTGTTTTTGCTCCATCTGTTTTAGCCTGAATTATAATGTCCCCCACATGAATACACACCAAAACTCCTTATAGAGGTCTAGAACATTCACTGTTACAAGAGGAGTTAGACTGTTGAAAATTATGTCCAGGGATAGCAAGGACACAACAAGCATCATTTCAGGTACAGTATATCTTCCTTTGAATAGCGCTGTGAACACATTTATCTTTTCAACCCCTCCCTTTTTTATGGGTATAAGTTTAAGCAGCACTTGGAATGTATGTGGAATGATAAGCTAAACCCGGAAGGCAGGCTACTGAGATGGAAGTGTGGGGAAGAGAGGATACATTTGGGTTTCTTCCTGTCCTTGTTAAGAGTTATGAACACAGAGCGAGAGTCAGAGAGCTGTTTTTGTTTGTGCTTTTTTTTCTAATCTTTCTTTCTTGTTGAATAATTTTATAAATTGGCTCTCCAGTAATTGCTACATGGTTTTATATTTAGATATCTCATCCCTTTTCACAGCAATTTTTATGCAAGTGGATAGAACTTGTTGGATTTAGGCTTAAATGAAAGATAAACCTAAATGAGACAATAAAAATAAAAATCCATGGACAGTGAAAAATGTTTTAGTCCTTGCAAACATTGCAGAAATTAGTTATAGTACTGAAACAATAAAACAGAAAAATAGTGGGTTTCCAGAAAGGCCAGAATAGGATTGTTAAATTTTAAATTTTAACATATGGACTGCTCACTCCCTGCTCTGATTGCTAGTCATTCCCAGATGGTGTCTTTAGTGAGTAATGGTGAGGGGAAAGGAGCAGGTGGCAATGGCATTTTTTAATTTTTTTTTTTTTTTTTTTTTTTTTGCATATATCAAATTTAAATTCTATGTTTATGTATACACATGAACGGAAGACAGAAATGAATACAGGAAGTATTGGAAAAAATAATACATAACTTGGATATTTGGGAGTAAAATTAAGCAAATCCTATTATTATGAGCTGATGAGTTAGGATCTGGATCCAGATCTGAGATCCCCTATAAGTGGTGGATAATGGCTTTCATGCACAGCCTTGTCTGGCCCTCTGCACGGCATGCCCCAGCAGCTGCAGGAAGAAGCTGCTCACCAAAATTGCCTGAGTTACTCCTTCTGTGCCCAATACATCAGAGCTCTAAAGCACATGCTTAAAGATAAGTCTGCATGCATGTTTAAATGTGTCTGTTCAGCTGGGAACACTATGCCAAGAAGATAGGGCTTGTGTTTTAGAGCTGGCTATTTGGTTTCATGATGTCACAGGTGATAACAATCTTTATAAATCTAAATATATTTCCTTGCAAGAAGTTTCTTGTTATAAGAAACATCCTCTTGCTTCTCTTTAACCCTTTTTTTGTTGATGACTAATGCAGGAGTGTGCCATGTCCCAGTTTAGTGAGTGATTACACTCTTAGATTCTGATTCCAGCCTTCTGCCCACAGTGATTTCTCTCTCAAGTCTGGCAGAAAGAGATCCTATGCCACAGACCATGTCTCTATTGCTCCTTGTGCTTGTGTCCAGGTGTGTCACTAGACCTCAGGATATTTTCAGAATATATGCAACATCTCTTTATGTGATACAGGTATCACAAAACCCTCTTTATTTCCTTCCCATTTTCAGTAGGGACCTAGCTGCTTTTCTCAGCCTTCCAAACTTACCTGTCTGAGAATCTGGTCTTGTAATTTCAAAAACGTATATTTTAAAATATTTTTTTAAAAAAAGGGGAGAAAATTACCTGTGCTTGTATCTGTTACAGACATAAGTTCTTGGTATATACCCTGGTAACTGTCTGAGCCTTTATAAGTATCTTTTGTTTCAGTTAGAAATCCTGGATGCCATTTCTGCCTTCCAGCTTTGTGAGCACAATCCCTTACTGAAGTCATTCTTGAAGAGACCAGTAAGGTGTTAAAAGCAACTTATAAAAGAAGGAGTTAAATTTATACTAAATAATCATGGCACTTAATACGTTCGTTTTTTTGCAAGTCTAGACAAGACACAATGGAACAATTAAAAATGTTGAAATAAACCTCGGAGCTTTGTAAAAGCAGCATTGCATAACATTTCTCATGATCATTCTAAATCACTGCCATGCAGTGGGTAAAAGCTCTATATTTTTGGAATCCAAGGCAACTTAAAGAGAGTATTGATTTTTCCTTTACTGAGAAATGAGAATCACATATTAGGAACGAAAGCTGCAGACACAATATAATGACCTTTCTCCTTGACTTCTCTTTTCTAGTACAAACAGAATCGTTTTCATTGCTAGAATGGATATTAACCAGTAAATCTTGTAGCAATGTATTTGCAAGTGTCTGTGCTTGTTTTATCCAATTAGCATACTTATCTCAAGAACAAAAAATGAGTAGATATGGCTTTTAATTTCTGGAGATATCAGCTCTATCCACAAAAACATTGAAAAAACTCCAGCTGGAGGTCTCTTCCATCTGTCTCAGTGCTGGAGGGAGGAGGGGTGCTTTCTCCCTGCAATTTTAATGCTGATGCATGATTTAGAGTAAATGGGTAATTTCAGTGAGGGCAGAGGACCTTGGCTGACCTCCATTTTATTCTATGCATGTTTTCGTGGCACAGCCCCACATATACTTATCTAATAAACAGCATTTCAGGTCAAAGACAAGTCAGTATTCTATTTACTGCTTTAATTATATAAAACTTAAAACAAACTTATCAATACCTGACACATTACCTTAGGGGGAAATAACCTAGCCATGAAACAGCATGAGAGCTCTACTAAACCTACCTCAAATAAAAGCTTAAGTTTCCAACAAAGCTATTAGGGACAGATTTGTTTTTACACCTGCTGTGCTCCCTTCTAATCACATTTTGTGAAAGTGTCTGAAACAATGGGTTGTAGCTGAATGCGCTTCCAACTTTTTGATGTTTAGTTCCTTTCCTCCTGGTTTAAACCAACTGCAATTTCCCCCCAGTTATTACTTAGCTTCAGTTAAAGCCAATCCTGAGTCAGCAATGTGTGTGTGCATGTGAGCATGTTGTGTGTGAAATGGCATCCTCGACCTGCCTTCTCCCCTTGCTGGGGGAAAAGAACAGTGGGATCCTCATGGTGGGTTATTTGAAATGCATCTCAGGCAGCCATCCACTTAGTCCAGCTGCATGTCAGAGCTGTGGCACAGCACCAAGAGAAGAAAAAAAAAGTAGAAGCATGAAATCTAGAAGCATCACAGCTCATTGTGCTCATTGCCTCTGTGTTGTTTATACATTTGTAAGCGAGCTCATGTTTTTCAAAATCCAAGAGTTGCCTGGCAATGCACACTGGTGGTGAAGAACACAGTGGCTAGCAATTTGAATTAATTTGAATAAGATGATTTTAAATTCCTCGTTGGCATCTTCAGTGTTTCAGAGAGCATCTCTCTGTTGTAAGAGGGATAAATAGACAGGGAAAGAAGATGTTTAGTAACTTTGAACAAGGAACTTCATTAGAGTTGAAAAAGGAATTCACTGTAAGCAATTTTGTTCTTCTTTTTTGCTCTTGCCTGGGTTGAAGAGCTTTTGACTATGATCTTGGCTTCCCACTACAAATCTGGCCACCTGCCAGAAGAAGGAGCAGTCAGTTCTGAGCATCTTGCTCCTTTGGATGACTAATTCCCAGTCACACTGGCTCCTGTTCGGGCCAAGTGGACTTTTCTCCCCTCTGAAAAGACTCTGATCCTCTACCAGGCACTCCTAGGGTGGTTTAGTAATCCAGGTCATTTTAACATCAGCCGAGACTTAACACTGCTACATGCATTGATGTTCACTTTTGTTAGTCTTTTCATTCTTGGTCAGTTTTATTAGTTCTCTACATCATGCTTTCTGACGAGACAATATGTAAGTCAAAGATGAGAAAACTGCAGTTCCTGAATTGAAAGGAGTTTATTTAAGGCACAAGTTCATCTCTGTTGCAGGTAGTATTGCTTTGATGTATGTATGAATAGAGAAGATGAGTTCACTGAGAACTCCTGTGTAACACTAACACATCATGAGCTCCAGTTCAACATCTTGGGAGATATGGCAGTTTTCTGTTAACTGTATTACATGTCTAGCTCATTATATCATATACAAAAAAAAGATTTGATGTGACATGTCTAAAGTGTAACGTTTCTAAAGCCTGTACTTTAAAAAACTGTCATCCATAATCTGGCTATTATATCAAGAAAGATACTTCAATTTCTTCATGAATGGATGTCTAGATCTAGTATAGCAAAACATCAAGAAATCCAATGAATACACACAATAACCAGTAACACATTAATAAATACATTATTTCTCTGCACAATTTTTTCAAAGCCCTACAATATCATAGTCAGCCTGGAAAGTTCATCATCCTTAATTGACTTCCCAGTGATGTCATTTGCTTTCATGTGTTGAAACAGATGCATGTTTGGAAACAGTATTGCAGATTGGAAAAGGGAATGTGGTCACTGAACTTTGTAGATGATTACATCTGTTTTCTGTGACTGGGAGTGCTAACTGTTGTTCCCAAATTGCCTTTCTCTTTTTTTTCTTTTCCCAAATGGGAAGATTTTGGTTCTTGCATTTCCCAGGTCATAGATGCTTGAGATTTTTCAGGAAGTAATTATAGAAAAAGGTGTGAGCAGCCAAAGACAGCCACTGAACAGGCAGCAGTAAACACGAATTGCAGAATATGAGGCTGAGAAAGCCATGGAAAAAGCATCATGAGTATGCGTACTGGGATCCTGAGAAAATGATGATTCTTCTCTCAAACAGCAGAAGACTTAGGAAAGGTGCCTTTATCAAAAAAGGTATTTGGGAAAAGCATCAGGAAAGTATTCACATGATTGGAAACTAAAAGTAAAATGAAAAGTGTGGGTAGAGAAACATAAGTGCAGATCACAAAGACTTTAGAAAAAGCCTTCACGAGTCACAAGTTTCATGTGGGAGATTTCTGGGAGAGCTTGCAAAAGTATCTCTAGCTAGGGGCTTGGAGCACAAGTCAAGCTCAAGGGACTGGCTGGCTGGAGCTGGTAGAGCACATGGAAGAGCCTCTGGGCCAGATTATCATGGAAGAAGGGAAGCTGCTGCTGCTTGATTATTTTGGCCTACAGATAATTAGACTCTCAGGAGGGAATTCCCCTTCAGCTTCAAGGGGAATATATCATTTCCATGGAATGCTGGAAGGTCTGGCATGCCATGCTTGTTAGAGAGACTCAACCACTTGCAGTGGAAACCGAGGCAATGAGCATACTGATGAAATTGGATACATTCATATTATTCCTAAAAGTGCATGTTTAGCCACATCTTTGATTCTTTTCCTATCTACCACCATCTGATGATCTTATAAATTCTGTTACAAATGTAAAAGGGCTGCTCTGAAAGTAATGCCTCCTATTTTATGTTGGCCCATGATATCAGAGGTGGATGGAGGTAGTATGGTAGTAGAGGTTGAAACTTCCCACCAATATCCTGTTACATTTTGTTGCTTCAAGACAGATGGCAGCAGAGGGGCAGTCTGACAAAATGGTGTCCGCACACAGAAGTGTGGATGAAACAAAGGGGTGCAATTGAATTCCTTCATATGGAAAAAAAAAAAAAAAAAAATTGCACCCATTCATATTCATTGACACTCGCTGAATGTTTATGGAGACCAAATAGTGTATGTGAGCACAGTGAGGCAGTGGGTGGTGCATTTTAGCAGTGGCAGCAGCAAATTACAAGGCATGTTCCAGATAGCCATGCACGTGTGCCATGCCATGAAATGAAGAGTGTCTCAGTCAGTTCATGTGCAAATTGACAGATTACAACCAGGGAACTTTGTATGAACTGTCCTACCACACCCAACGCATAGTTTGGATTTGGCACCTTCTGACTCCCATCTGTTTGGGTGGATGAAAGATGGAGTGCTTGAGCAACATTTTCTTAGCAGCAATACCATCATAGTGGATGTAAAACTGTGGGATACGTTCACTGGTGCAGATTTTTATGAGCACAGTATGCGGCTTTTGTTCATTGCTGGCAAAAAATGCATAGCTAATGGTGGTGACTGTGTTGAAAAATAATGTTTTGTAGCCAAGAATTTGCTCTATCAAATAGTGTTGTTCTGCTCTTTGTATCTGTTATAGTGTCTGTGGAATTATATAGGATGCATTACTTTAACGGCAACTCATACAATTTGTCTCTAATTATCTATTTGTGTATTTCAGTATTTTTAATCCTGTTACCAGTAGGTTGTATCAGTTTATGCAGACTGCTAAATAGAAATGAGGATGGAATCTACCATTACAGTAATGAAGATGAAAACTACAAAAAAGAGCCATCATATTTGAGAACATGAGTAGAGTAGCTCTAGTCAGGAAAAATTGCCCCTGTCCCTACATAACGCAGTTAGAGAGATTTCATTTGGGGCTCATATCTTCCTAAAAACCTTGTGTATATCATTGGCAGGACAGCAAAACTTTTTATTATCTTTTGGACTTTCCCAGCATGAGATTCCCTAGACTCTTTTCATACCTGATTGTTTGAACAACTAAAACTAGAAATAGCAACCTTCCTGGCACTTTATTTAAATTCTGTTGCTGTTCCCTTAGGATATCCATCACTTGTTAGACCTCCCAGGAGCAAACTCAGTGATGCATCCATCCGTTTACATTTCCTGCTCTAGTATTTTCTGTCAATACAACACAATAATATTGAGGTAAATTATAGACAGTTTTACACTGCAGAGTTAATTAATATAGTTCAAGATGATGAGTTCCCATTTACTGCTTGGAAAACCAGATCTGCCTGAAGCACAGAGCATATTGGAACTTCTAAGATACATGGCTTTTGTCTGAAAAGGGGGCAGATAAGAGTAAAACATACCTTTTTGCAGGAAGTTCAGAGACACTGGGATGATATAAAAGGTATTTTCCTGCTATTTTTGGATAATTAATGAAACAGCCATTACTGGATGCTTTTGAAGATTGTACTGGGGCTTACATTGCCATTAACAGCAATGTCAGATGTGAGAGAGATGGATAATTTGTTGTCGTTAAAGCTGAGTGTGCTTATGTCATTGGTGTCCAACCTTTTTGTTTGCCTGGGCAGCACTGAGTGAAGAACTGTCTTGGACTGCATATACGTAGGTCATTCCAAAAGTAATGCCTCCTATTTATTTCCATGAAAACAACAACAGATATGAAGAGCACAATATAGTTTGATTGTGCAAATTCTCAACTACAAAATGCTGTTTTCCACAGTCACATAAATGAGCTATGCATTTCTGCCAGTAAGGAACAAGAGCCTGCATGCCACACTTGTAAAAATCTGTACCGATAGAGGTGACCTTCCATTGCTTTCATCACTGCTGAAATACAGCACCTATTGCCTCACTGCACTCACACTCACTTTTTGGCCTCTACAAGCCATTGATACGGAAGTAGAAATGAATGTCAATGTGTGAGATTTTTTCTTCTTGGGAGAAAAACAGCAGTGCCCAAAGGCCACAGGTTGGACATGCATGGGTCATGCCTTAAGTTATAAAATGAAAGTCATCCATTTTGATAAGAAGCACAACACTTAGGGGCTTTTTTTTTTTTCATTAACACATGAGGATGAGTGTTTGTACTAGACATACTTCTAATAGCAGAACAGGGGATACTAATGGATAATTTGTTACTGTTGTCAAAATTGATAACATTTGCCTTAAAGGAATATTGTACACAGGCCACCTTAACCAATCTTATTGTGAATACTTCCTAAGACACACCAAAAACTCTGTTTCTCCCTAGATCTGAGCACTTGTGAGGCCATGCAGGTAGGTGACACAGGGGATCCAGCAGGAGTCACATGACAGAAATTCTCTCTGAATTCTCTCTGGATGAAAGATCGCATCTGCATCCAAGAGTAGAACTAAGGTTGCACAGTCAATATTGGTTTTGTTATTTTTTTCTCATTTTTAGTTATCTGACCTATCAACTGCAATGGGAATCCCTTTAAGTACTTTCAAGTATCTTGAACATAAAAAAAAGGGGAAAAAAGTTTACTTTTTTTTACTATACTCTCACCAGTCATGAACGAGGCAGAGACTTTCGGACTTATTGTTTACAGTGTTACCATTTGAACCAGCTATAATGTCATTTTAAACAGTAAGTATTTTGAGACCTAGTGATTCTGTTCGAGTAGTGTGCTCTGCAGATCCATCCTGCTCCGCTCATCTTCCCTTTTGCTGCTGTTTTCTCTATTTATAGCTCTTGTTCCTGTCCTGTATCTCTTTCCTTTCTCTCAAATTCTCTTTGCTCTTCTCCTAGTCTTGTCCTTCTCTCTTGTTCGGATTGGTTCTCCCAGCCACGGTGCCCCTCAGCTATTCTTGATCCCTGAAAGACTTCATCTTGCTCAAGGAAAGAGAAAGTCACCACAGGTAACATATAGCTCTCCCTTAAATCTCTAATTCAGATCTGCGGGCTTTGACATGCCTCTGAAAAACACCTGGTGGCAGTTGGATAACCAAGGTGCTGTGTCTGCAGTGATTGTAACTCATCCACAGTTCAGATACATCTCACCACTCCCTGTCACTCCATGACTTCATTTATCTTGCCCCTTGTCATTAACTTAAATATGAACTTTAATGAGCACAAACAGTTCCTTTCTTGTACAGTGCCTGCAAGAAGCAGCACTGCAGCAGCATGGACTATGGTAATATTTTAAAATGCATGCCACCACCACAAATGTATCATCTTTGTAAAAGCCCAGGGATGAGAATGTCAGGAATGGAGCTGTGGAACAGATTAGTTATTTCCTGTCATACTTCCTCTCATCACTTTCTGAAATCCACCTGCCCCAAAATATTCAGCAAAATCATCTTCAGTCTGGTCTTTCAATAGCTTCATGGCGACCGAGGGCATGAAGTCACCCTGAATCACTCACATGCTTGTTTAAGAATGTAAAAATTCACCTGCTCCCTCTTGTCTTACATGTAGTCCTTAAGCATCTGCTGAAACACCAAGCATAGCAAGCTGGGCTACTGAGATGGTTTTGCTTTCATTGCTGTTGCAAAATTGTAATAGAAATTGAAAAGCTAGCTTTTCAGACACATGGGAGTATCTGTGGATAAGTTTCAGCCTTGTTTAGATTTGTTTTTCTCTAATAGCAGTGTTAATAATAAATACATTTTCTGTATTTATCAAAATAAGAAAAAATGGCTTCAAAAACTGTTATTTTTACATACTATAATTGCTTTTTTTTTTTTTTTTTTTTAAACTTTCTCTGCTCATTTTCTGTTGTTCTGTGTGTTTTACTTGTTACACTGTGTTGTATTCCTCGAGGGCCAATTACATTCTGGTAAAGCTGGATGACCAATATTGTGAATAGTAGTTTTTTTACTCCTGAGATTTAGTGCTATTCATGTATCGAGCATGCACACATGCACACTCACAATCAATCACAGCTTTTCATGTTTTATTTTCACTGTACAAATAGCATTCAAACACATGCTGCCAATCAGATTACTGTCATTTTATGTGGCTGTGGGTTTTAGAATTCTACATGCAATGATTTAGATTACTTAAAGTATACATGATACTTAACTTGTGACAAAACAGCAAATGCAAAGAATTTAAATTTTATTTCATTTTCCGATTTGTACAATTTGTCTTTTAGGACCAACTTAAAATTGTACAGCCTTAATGCTGTGAGAAAAGGCATGCATTTTTCTGAAGTTCTATGTATCTACCATAGCTAGGTATTATGCCATGTTCTGTCATATGTGCTCCTTTATATGTAATTTCTACAGTTGGCAAAAGGGATGGAGCCGGTGGGGAAAGGAGAGATGAATTTATAAGACAGGATTTTATTGATGTAATTAAAACATCTTTTGGATTTAAAACATCAACTAAACTTTTCTGGAATTATGTTGCACCCCCAAACTTGCACCCACCTTGGACATGGCAGATTTGCAGCATGGTACAAGCTTAAAACAATATATATATTTAATTTCCCCTTCTCCTACAAGGGTCTGGGGGCTGCTTTTCTGAAAACAGGTTTCTAACATCAGTAAATTTGACATTTAGAGAAGGCCTCACCCGTCCAGCTATAAGTGAGTTTTGAAAAGAGTGAAGTTGAATCCAGCACCTCTACACAAATGTGCGAGTATCGTGAATTACATTTTCCTGCACTTTTTTTTTTTTTTTTTTTTTTTTTTTTTTTTTTTTTTTTTTGTGGAGAAATCTACAAAAGCGATCTGCAAGATCACTTTGAGAACAGAAATGGCGTTAAAAAAAAAGGAAGTATGACTTCATATTTAACCTTTCTTTCCCATCACTCAGAGCCCAGGAGAAAAGAAGAAATGAACATTAACTAACAAAAGCCTCATTCCCACCACCACCCCGTTTCCCCATGCTCTGGCCACTGGGCTCTGGCACTGCACTGCACTTCACAGGGTCACCCACCGCCAACAGCAACCCTTTGATCCCCCGCTCACCCTCCCAGAACAAATCCTGGCCAGCACAGTCATTGAACCAGTGACATCTGCCAGTTCAGTGCAGTTTCTTTCCCTTTTTTTAATTGCTGTGACATGTTTAGAAGCCCTGTGTGCCAAAGCATGCACTGCATAGAGCAATTTTTCCCTATTCCATAGGCCTTGGCACATGTTCATCAACAAAGGAACACCTATCATGCTGCAGCTGGATGCTTCAAATGTGGACAGAATCAAACAGTATTTGAAGATGGAACTTATGGAAAGTTCAGTGCTTTGAAACCATGCAGAAAGCACTTCCCTCTTTCTCTCATGACCTAGATGCCAGTAGTAGGTGTTCCTGTTCATTGCAGGGGAGTTGGACCAGATGGCCTTTAAAGGTTCCTTCCAACTCTAAAGATTATATGATTCTATGATATCAGAGCACCTCATACCACTGCATTAAGAATACAAATCTACATTTTTCTTATTATTGCTGAGGTCTTATGGTTCATATGTCAGTAGAAGGCTAGATTAAAAGAAAGAAAAACCTGAAGGAAAAACACTACTTTCCTTCATCCATCTGTTTTCATTCCAGTTTCTTAAAAAATGAAGAAAAAAAGGTCTCGGGTTTGTAGCCTGGTATATGTGTTTCAAAGTTTTAGAAATGTTACATTCTGTTTGGTGATGAGCAAAAAATCTAAATACTGTGCCTCAGTAATCGTTTCTATGCTTATTGCTTTCAGCTGTGCCAATGAACCTTTAAACCTGCTGGTGAGCATGCTGAATTTTACAGAAACACAAATATTTTCACATAGTCATCACTTGCTCAGAATGTAGTGTAAGGAGGGGAAAAAGAAAAAGAAAAAAGACTCCTGCAAAAACTGAGCAAAGTACAGTTATGAACCTGTGAGATCAGAAGAGTGGACCCACTACAGACAGCACGTTTGCAAATAGATGCCTCCTGTATTTGTTCTGCTATAATGTCTCCTTTGTGTTTATTCTTTATAAGTAGCCAATTGAAAGAGTCCTGGGGTGGGAATATTTGCAGAAACATTAATTTTTAAGGAAATATTGCAAAATATTCGCAGGCAGCAAGTTTTAGACGTGGAGTTTGACCACTTGCAAGCAGAGCTGTGTTCTGGACACAGTTTTTATCCAGTCAGGAAGTAGGTACTTCTGCTTCAAAGAAAGAGTGTCTGCAGATTTGATGGCCTGAGCATTGTCCTTGCCCAGATGCACCCTGATAGTGGCAATGGAACCTCAGTGAGTTTTATCTCCCTCTTTCATCTTCAAGAAATGTGCAACCCCACCCAAGAAAAATATGGCTGCTTGTCTAGGCCCAGTCTACTTCATCAGAAACAGCCTCTGCTGCATTTTGAGCTTTGAATTCATAAAGAGTCTAAGGACATGGGATTACTTGCAGAAATGATACAGCAGATTTTAAAATAACGTGCCAAAAAAGAAGTGACGTAAACTCGAGGGATTTGCTAAATTACTTCGGCATTTATTTACGTAGCTCTTAAAAGTAGTTCTTATACTTAGAAATGAAATATTTAAATATATTTTTAAATCTTCTTTCCTGAGACCTCATAAGCTGTGCTTCAGTCTAGAGAGACTTTCTACAGCTGAGTTATAAATCCCTGTAAATAAGGGATTTAAAAAGGAAAATCTGACAGACTTTTATCTATATGTAGGACCAATAGTTTCCATGGAAAGATAATGTTCTTGTCTTTCACATTTTCCCCCGATGTTATCCCTAATTTCAGCCTTTTTGGCTGTTTGTTTTCAGTCACTCCTTTTGTTCATTCCATGACTTCTGCAGATATCAGATGGGCTCTCAATGCTCCAAAGGCTCTGGGAACACCACAAGCAACATTACACTCAGGCAGCAGCGCAGCTTTTTCTCCATAGGTAGAAACTGAATATAGTTATATAGATTTATGCAGAAGAGACAGAAAATGTTTGGTGAATGTTTGTAAGGGCACCAGAGCACAGAGGTCAGCATAGCTGAGAGACAACAGGAGAACTGCTGCAGGAAACAGCCTGGGCCAAAAACCTATCGCAAGGCCAAAAAGAAAACATAAAAAGTTAAGTTGAGAGAGAAAAGTATCATTTCTGCTGCTTTCCAGCCTCTGAGGAGTGTTCATTTGTTGTTGTTGAAGGCTCCCTGAGCTCCCTGGTTATCAGCACTGAGAAGCAGCGTTAAGACAGAGGGGGTGACTTAGGACTGGACAGGCTCTTTTTCTGAGTTCCCAATTTCTGAGCAGCTCCGTGCAGCCCAGCAGCAATATGGCTGCAGCTCTTTGTCTCCCACCCTCTCATCCACTAGCACAAGCAGCAGCACAAGATCAGATGTGCCAGCAGGCAGCCAGTTTAAATCTGCAAATATCGTTCAATTAATATGGTAAGCTGCTTGCTGCATGCCAAAAAAAAAAAGCATAATAACACATGATAAGGAAAGAACAAAGGTGTACTAAAAAAAGAAAAGAAAAACTATCACAGAAATATATGAAATCTGTTTTCTAGTGGAACAACAGCCTGAATAGTACAGTGTGATATTGCTTCATTTTTATTTTTTTCCTGTCCTGAAGTTAGCAAATGGCATTTACAGATATGAAAAGAAATGTTGAGGTTTAAGCTAGCACACTGTCAGCTGGGATTTATGGTTTTCAAGACTGTCCTGAGTTGACTTATGTCCAAGTTTTCTATTAACTGAATGGCCAAAGTTCACACGGGTCTGGGTATGCTGAGAATTTATTTTGGACCATACTTGACTTTACTTCTATTTTCAGACATGTACAGAAATTCTGTACAGATGATAAAGTCAAGCTACTTTTATTATCATTCTCAGTTATCAGTTCACAGGAGGGACTGTTCAGTGGCTTCTGGCTGAAATATAAGCCTTGTATATGTTTTCATTTTTATTTTTTCCCCTCTCTAGCTCAAAGGAGAATGAAACAGTGCCTTTTTCTAGCTCACTCCTCCCGCGGTCAGTTGCAAATTTTACTGATCTTCTGTCTGGCAAAGGTGATGAGGGAAGTTAAAGGTGCTATCTTTCACAGTCCTGTGTCCATTTAAAAACTTTGTAGGATTTCTGCCAGGATATGGGTAATTAGAATCTATCTTGATTAAGTACTTATGTAAGTTTAAAAGTGCAACCTAAATCCCTTTTCCTCAAATCACAGTGCTACAATGAGATATAGTACTCTTTTTATTCCCAGACCTCCACTGCTCTCAGACACAGAACAGCTGGTATATTTTCTCCTTGAAATGGGTGAAGTGCTTTCTTCATTTACAAAATTGTAAAAGCTTTTGGACTGCTACGATAAATGGGATGCACAAGTGAAACACACTGTAAAAATAACAAAGAAAAGAAAGTACCTTTTATGTTCTCTTTAAACCCAGAGCTTCTCTGTGTGCTCTGAACCTGCAAGTGCTATTGACTGGGAGATCAAGGTGCCGAGCCTGCCGGTGATTAAGCACTTTGTATTTACTGGTATCCCACCAGCTAATCAATTCTCCCAGCCCTCCATGTTCATTCCTATTGCCCATTAGAACTATTATGCTTCACAGTCTCTTGTAATGATTTAAATATCAGACAGTTCAGTCTGTTGCCTGTCCTAAAAAATTTGGCTAACCAGAAAGGAACACGTTAGCACAGAAGAAAAATCCAATGTTTTTTCCTAATAATTTATTTTCCTAGAATTAGAAAGGCAAAATAAGTCTAAAAGATTAGATCACAATTCTGTTCTTGGAGGGTTCTTATAAATCATTGTTGAATATACATCTACAGATAGTGCATATACCCATTGGAGTCAGTCTCCATTTTTGTCCCATACCATGTCTCATTTATCAATACCTGTACTTGCTTCAAGACAAAACTGATGTGGCTGCACTACAACTCAATTTTAAAGCAGGGGATACCAAAGGAAGTACATTTTACAAGACATTTGCAGGTTTAGTCCAGAATGACACCTGCTGACTGTGCTTTTCAAAGCAGGACTCACTGCTCTTAGGATATCGGACAGCTGGCCCACTCAGGTATTCAGATATCTAAGAAAAAGTGATTTCTGACATAATTTTCTCTTTTCTTCTTTAAGGCTTGAACATAACACTGGGTGTGGATTGCTCATTTACGTGCAACCTTTTGGTGGGACTAAGATGTGGTGCCAACCAAATCTACAGTGTTCAAAGGTATTGCTGAATAAGGTATTGCTGAATAGAACCGCAACACATTAACATAAGCCCAGAAATCACCAGTATTAAAATTGCAGTTACGTGGACCAGGGGATGGTGTCAAGAATAGGACATACAGAAGGAAGGTGAGTGTTTTACTCATTGGTAAAAATGGGTAGTTGCTGGGGAAGGAAGTGAAACACCAGCTGTAAGAGCAACTGTGAACATGCTTATTCCTCTATCTATGCAAGAGCCTGGGAAAAACAGGTATCTTCTGCTACTATTGGTCAGGGAAAGCAGGGCTACCTCAACAGCATTTCTCAGCAAGGCAGCACAACTATTTGTTGTAATTTAGTTTATTTTATTCTTCTCGGCATGGCAATTCTTGCTAGTCTGGTGAAAAACCATAAACTGGGTATAGAGGTTTGGTTCTTGCTATCCAGCTGTCTCTCACTGCTGAAACCACGAAGAGAGGAGTTATAAGCAGTAAAGCTCAGGGCAGTGAAGGGTGGCACCTTGGCAGGAAAGCAGCTGCTAATTCAGCAATTCCAGCTCTGAAATTACTAACATCTTAGCCAGATGATAACCTGTACTTAGTTGGATGGGCAGATGAGCAAGATGAAAGGTGGTGAAGCTCTGCAGTAGCTTTGATGCGGTGCTTTTTACACAGGCTCTTTTGAGGGTAGTGAAAAATGGCATAGTGCAGTCATTTGGTGAACTGAAATTTAATAACATAGGATATAAGAAGGGATATTTATTTTTTAAGGATTTGGTGTCTGGGACAGACACAAACAGTTGTGAAATCTGTTACGAAATTCTGCAATAGAGTTCTGGACTTTGACCTTGATTCTTTTATCTGACATCAACCAATTAGAACAATTAACATCTTACGTTCAGGGGAAAATGAGGGAATGAGACATTCTGTGGCATTTGTTTTATTTAAGTATTTCACATACCTGCTTTGGCCACCATTCCAGCATAATATGGCTGATTCTGTCAGGTGCCTGTAAGACAAAAGCTACAGGATATGTGCTTTTTACTTTCTGCATACCTTGTGCAAATACTGCTGTTAGTGACTTCTTCAATGGTGTTCAAAACAAGTACTTAGCAATTGCTCCACTCTGACACAGAATTATAAATCACCAATGCTGGAAAATACCACTAAGATCATTCACTCCTACTACCAATATTTCGCCACCAAACCATGTCCCTTAGTACCACATCTAAATGTTCCTTGAACGCCTCCAGAGGCAGTGACTCAATTACCTCCCTGCACAGCCCATCCCAACACCTTTTGGAGAACAATTTTTTCCTAATATCCAACATGAACCTCCCTTGGCGCAACTTGAGGCCATTCCCTCTTGTTCTGTCTCTGTTACCTGGGGGAAGAGGCGGAGTTCCAGCTAGCTACAGCCTCCTTTCAAGTAGTTGTAAAAAGTTACAAGGTCTCCCCTGAGCCTCCTCTTCTCCAGACTGAACAATCTCAGCTCCCTCAGCAGCTCCTCATAAGATTTGTGCTCCAGGTCCGTCATCAGCTTTGTTGCCCTCCTCTGGACACACTCCAGGGCCTTGATGTCTTTCTTATAATGAGGAGTCAAAAACTGAACACATTACTCAAGGTGTGGCATCATCAGGGCTGAGTACAAAGGGATGATCACCTCCTTGCTTCAGCTGGCAGCACTATTTCTGATACAAGCCAGGATGCCATTGGCCATCTTGGCCATCTGAGCACACTGCTGGCTCACGTTCAGTCAAGCATTAATCCATTCCCTCCACACAGTCTTCCAGCCACACTGCCCCAAGCCTGTGGTGTTGCCTGGCGTTGTGGCCAAAGTGAAATACTCAGCACTAGGTCTTGATGAACTTCATCTCATTGGCCTCAGCCCAGCTACCCAGCCTATCCAGATCCTCCTGAAGGGCCTTCCTACATCCGGACAGATCAACACTTCCTCCCAACTTGATGTCACCTGCAAACTTCTTGAGGGTGCACTCAATCCTCTTGTCCAGGTCAACAATAAAGATATTAAACAGGATAGGCCCCAGTACCAACCCTTGGAGAACACCACTTGTGACCAGTCATGAGATGGATGTAACTCCATTCATCACCACTCCCTGGCCTGGCCATCCAGCCAGTTCTTTACCTGGCAAAGAGTGTAAATGTCCAAGCCATGAACTGCCTTCTTCTCCAGGAGAATACTGTGGGAGACAGTGCCAAAGGCTTTGCTAAAATCTAGGTAAACTATGTTGACAGCCTTCCCTTCATCCACCAGGAAGGTCACTTGATCACAGAATTCATTAGGTTCATCAAGCAGGACTCCACAGGCCTCTGGCTGTGACCATCTAATCAATTGTTTATCCACTGAACATTCCAGTCTTCAAATCCATACTTCTCCAATTTAGAGGTAAGAATGTTGTGCAGAACCATCTCAGACGCTTTGCACAAGTCTAGACAGAGGACATCAGTTGCCCTTCCTTGGTTCACCTATGCCATTATTCCATATAGATGGGCCACCAGATTGGTCAGGCAATATCTGCTCTTGGTGAAGCCATGTTGGCTGTCAAAGATAATTTTGCATGTGCCTTACATGTCTTAGCATAGCTTCCAGGAAGGTCTTTTCCATGATTTTCTCAGGCATAGAATTGATACCCACCGGTGTGTAGTTTCCTGGATCTCCCTTTCTAAAAAATGAGTTGTTTTTTCCCTTTTTCCAGTTACTGAGTGCCTGCCTGACAGACACAACTTTTTGAATATGATGGAAAGTAACATGAGAACTATATCAGACAGTTCCTTCAGGACACTGAAATGCATATCAATAGGCACCATGGACTTGGACACATTCAGTCCCATTAGGTGGTCTTGAACTTTCTCTTTGCTTACAGTGGGAGGGATTTTGGTCCCCCGTCTCCATCTAGAGGTTCAAGGACGTGATATGTGCGAAGCCTGACTGCCAGTGAAGACTGAGGTTAAGAGCTTCTTGAATACATCAGCATACATCAGCATTCTCCATTTCTGTTTTAGCCATTTCTCCCTTCTCATTTATCAGAGGAGGTACACGCTCCTTGGCCTTTCTATTCTGACCAATGTACCTGAACTCTTTCTTATTATTTTTCAGTCCATCACCAAGTTCAGTCCCATGTGCACCTTGCTTTTCGTCATCCTATTTCTGAACATCCAGACAGCCTCCCTATATTCTTTCTCTGTCACACTTCCTTGCTTCCACTGTCATGCCCTTTTCTCTCTGTTTGACCAGCAGGTCCTTGTTAAGCCATGCCATGCATTTCCTGCCTCTTCTGCTTAATTTCTTATGATGGCAGAATGGAGAGCTCTAATGTTCTCACAAAGGTGTTCTTAAAGAGCTGCCAGCTCTGTTCTATTCCTTTATCCCTAAGCACAGTTTCTCCTGTGGCTGATGAAAGATGGCCTCATCTTGATCAGGTGGCCTGTAGTAGAGCTCAAACACCAGATGTCTTTTATCTGTCCCTGATTTTAACCCACAAGTTCTCAACCTGATCACGGCTGTTTTTTAGAGGTAGCTTTTCAGAATCTATCCATTTTTCTAAGATAGAAGGCAGCTCATTTGCCCCTTCTGCTCTGCCTATCTCTTCTAAAAAGCTTGTTACCCTCAATTATAGTATTCCAGTTGTGTGGTACATCCACCCTGTTTTCATGATAGCAATTAAGTCATAGCTTTCTAATTACACCATGTCTCCCACTGCCTCCTGTTTATTTCCCATGTTGTGTGCATTGGTGTACAGGCTACTTCATCTGGGCTACTGGCTATGTTATCTTATTGAAGGAACCCTTCCAAATTCCCTGGTGACAAAACTGAGGCTTTTTCTGCTGCTTCATAAAGTGACAATGTTCCCTGACTTCTCTGTCACACAGAAGTACAGCTTCTTCCCCTGTCGAATCTTGTTTAAAGCTCTGTAGGTTGCTGGTGTTTTCTCTTGCTTGTTTAATTTTGATGCAGTGCCTAAAAAAACATGCAGCCAGCCAGCTCCCCTTAGAAAATGGTGTGGTGAATGTATTAAAAAATGCAAGCTCCTGAAATGGACCTCAGGACAGCCAATAAATACTGGATGAGCACATCTCTGTGCAAAATATCTTTCTTGTAGCCAAGTCATGCTCTCTATTGAGCTATAGGTAGCAGATGGCTCTGGAAAAAAAGCATATTGGGCAGAATGCCACAGGGCATTATTAAATTCTTCAGCTCACAAAAGGATTCACATGAATTGCTTTTCCCTTCTTGGGTCATATAAACTGCAGTGTGTGACTACACACAAAGAAACTCAACTGAAAATTCTAGGGCCATCAAATAGCTAGAAAGTATTATCTTTAGGAAAACAGCTGGTGGTTATGAGTTTTAGGTTATCCAATTGATTCAGTGTCATACTTAAAAAAAAAAAAAAAGGCAAAATTTCCTAAAACATCTTGCATTTAAGAATGTTGTCTTTGTTGTTGCAAACACATTATTGTACAGTGAGGAAGCATTTATAGAATATAATATATAGCAATAATTTGTGTGTGCTAATATGCTGGTGAGCTTTGACTTATCAAAGTAAATCTCATAACCAACTTTGAGTATGGGTGCATCAGACCACACTTGATCTGACTCACCAGTTTGATCAATTGATTACAGAACAGATCAACTTAGACTGCCTACTTGATTTGGACAATGTGGCCCATTTTCAGTATCAATTTTTACTGGCATTTATTTATTTCACTTTACCTTTTTAAATTTCTGTGATTTTACTTTTGTTATGTTTGTAACAATAATAATTGTAATAATAATAATAATAAACATTCTGAGTATCTAACTTAGAAAAAATTCTGCACCACTGTCTTCTTAGTAGAGAGGTGATGAAAATGGTTGTAGTTTCTTCTTAATTGTGTAGAGGACAAATCCCACATTTAATCCCTTCAGCATCCAATATATCAGTTCCTATTCACATTTATATTCACATTTACACGTAGTCAAGCTTACCTGGACGCACTTCATCTTCCCTTTTTTTCTAGTAATGTCTGAGAACTTGCTGCAGGTCTTGCACCAGTACTAAAGTTAAAGGAAAGATCTATTTTATGACATTTCAATCTTCTTTCTCAACCAGAACTAATAATGAAACTATAGGTGACCTGGATAACAAAAGTAAGGGGAAAAAATGGTAAATACTGCATGAAGTAAAACATTAAATTTAGAAAGAAACCATGTTCTAATATGGTAATGACTTTCTCTCAGACTTGATTCTGAATAAGCATACTTTGGAAAACTCTGGACTTAAGGCACTAAGTAGTACCTTCTCTGAGCAAGTTCTTTCACTCAGTCTTATGCCAGTAGATTGCAAGTAGTCCCTTAAATAAAATCTTCAAGAACGTGTAATCTGAGTATTTTTTTTAATGATAAACTAAAACCTCAAACCTTTAGCTATATACTTGAAGTTCTGCTGACCTTCAAAAACAAAAAACAATAACCAAACAAACAAGCCTGTTCTGATCTCTTCAAACTATTTAGGGATTGTTTAGAGCCAACATCCTAATTAAGGTATTTATGTCCTGGAACATATGGTCTTAGAGACTAATGTCTGAAATATTGGAACAAAGCGACAGAGAGAAATTACATGAAAATACAATTGAAATTCTCATGTGTTTGTTGTCTGAAACCAAGGAGCAGATCAGGAATAGATAGCCATATTGCAGAGTAGAGAACTACAGTGGCTGCAGCTTAGTATAGAAATATCACAGTTTTTACCTATAAAATCAAGTATTTTTGTGAGGTTAGCACCAGACATGAGGAATTGTTAAGAGGATAAAACAACCTCATCCTAAAGAAGGGCCTCAAGCGGCAAGGAGAACTGCAAAGAAAGCTCTGAAACTGCTGTGGTATAATCCAGCAGGTGGCTGAGCATTGCACGGTCATTTGCTCACTCCCCTCCTACCCGGTAGGATGGGGGAGAGAGCTGAAAAAACAAGGTAGAACTCGTGGGTTGAAATAAAACTATTTACTAAGATAGAGAAAAGGAAAAGGGTAATAATTATGACAAATAGAGACATACTTATATATGTGAATGTATATAACAAGTGATGGATAAGCAATTGCTCACCACCCCCTGACCAATGCCCAGCTTAACCCCTGAGCAGTGAAAGTGAGCAAGATGAATTCCCACCCCCTTCAAAATTCCTACCTTTTGGTGTGATATGGTATGAAATATCCTTTTTGCTAGTTTAAGTCAGCTGTTCTGATTCTGTCCCCTCCCAGCAGTTTGGGCCCTTCCCTGGGAATGGTTTTGACTCAGTGCAACATTGTGTAGCAGTAACTATAAACATGGGTGTGTTATCAGCACTGTTTTTTTTTTTTCCTAGAACCAAAATGTAACATTGTATCAGACACTCTAAAGAAATAAATTCTGTCCCAGTTGAAACAATGATCATTAAAGCAAAATAATCAGATTCAAGTAGAGGAACACAGAAAACTGATCAAAACATAGGGAGTCAAAGCACTGCAAAAGTATTGCAAAAAGCTAATTTTAAAAAAGTATACATGATAATTGCATGTGTATGTGTTTCCTTGTGAGAAGCAGCATCTTAATCTGTTTTACTACTAAAGCTAACTCAGAAGGGTACTTGTCAAAAGAGTTTATAGAAGTTGACAACTAGAAAAGCCATCTGTGGCTGGGCAGCAGAGTAACCCAGACTGTGGATTTATTTGATCACAAAACAATACATTTTGAGAGAGGGCCCCGTCTAGCATTCCAACAGATTGCAATAATAAGATAATAAAGACTGCAAAAAGTACTTGCAGGCATGCAGAAAAGAGAGAGAATGCAGGAAAGACCACTATTTATGAAGAAAGGGCACAATGTAAATGAGCTTTGTCTAACATGCTAGGTTCAACTACAAACACCTCAGCAAAATAGCTCTTCTGGTATAAATTTTATACATAAAAGCTGTGTGTCCTTTCAAAACACAAAACGTCTGCTATGAGGTTTATTCAATTTATATGCAACATCCTTCATTCATCACCATGCCAAAAGACACAGTCTGAGTGCTGGGATATCATGGAAATGTCGATATTAAATAAGGATAAAATTTTCTTTGAATACTTTGTCTGTAGTACCATTTTGCTGGGAGTAAATAGAACGCAATATGCAGGAACACGTTTCACCAAGTCAGGATCAACAGCTGCTGCTTTAAGAATGCTAAATAAATTTAGTTATTGAGTAGCAGAGATCAGTCAAGTGATCAGCTCTCTTCCACAGTCCTGGTGTCTGTCTTTGTGTTCTGGACAGACTTTGTTGTAAGACTCAGGATTTCACAGGATTTTGTAAAAATAAATTTTGTTCTGTTTCATATGTGTCAGAAAGCAGGATTATATGCGTGGAACTCCACTACATGAGGATAACTTTCTCCTGGGAAAATATCTAGTTCAAAAGCTTCTAATGCAGACATCAGTTTTGGATGTACTAAATTGAAAACCCTAAAACTTGAAGCCTCCAAAGCCAGCTAGATGTGATGCCCATTAAGTTCAGGAATGGAGTCAAGATGAGAAGCCTGTGGGTGGGAATGTAATTTGTATGTTTTTGAAAGGAAAGTAATGCCTTCTGTCATGGCCAATTTTGGATTGTGGTAATAGAGGTAGACCTAGCCATAACAGGAGGAAGTACCAAAGAAGATCATTGCCAAGTGGAACTGTTACCATCTCTTTTTCCTGATCATCATTGCATACTGCATGCATAAATTGACCCTGTTTTTTTTCCTTTCCAAAGAGACTGAGGTATTTTGGTTTCTTTTCTTTTTCACATCTTCATTTCTGGTGAAAATGTATTAGTCTGAATGGGAGTCTAATTCAGGTTCTTAGATTTACCAAGTAGAGGGTTCTGCCTTCTCTTCACTGGCTCCATGGGAATCCAAGAAGCATTGCCACAGTATTTGAAGGTTAGCCAAAATCTAATCTCACTACAGCACTGCTAACCACAAGTACACCATATTCCGAGTGAGATCTTAAAAAATGCCATACTGGCTAAAATTTCCAAAGATTATTTGAGAAGATATTTGTCATCTGCTACCTGTTTCTGGTGAATCATGTTAGTGAACAGCTTTCTCCCAAAATCCAAGCATAAATATTCATGCAAAAATAACAGATCTTATCTTTTTACATGAAGAGGGCACTCGCTACCTATGTTCTCTTTACAGATGTGTAGTGTTCCCCTTCTAGATCTGTCTATAGATGATATAGCTTCTTCATCCTTTGATCCTTTCCATATTCTTTGACACTCTTCTCTTTTTATTAACTACTCACAACAACTTGTTCTACTTCTTATCCACATTTCCTTCCATCTCCTGCATGTTTTGTCCACCGACAAGGGGAAATCTTTATTAATAAAAGGTGTAGATCACTAGTGTCTGCGCTGTGCTGTTAATTTCTCATTGTTAGTAGGAGGCAGCTCTGTTACATACAAAATTTCTGAGCACATGTACACAGAAATTTAAAATCAAAGGCAGACAAAGTAAGCAGAATTGACCTGTCTGTAATCTTGGGAATCATTCCAAATTAACCTTCCAAATAGGGTAGAAATTCTTGAATATATCATTAGATGGATTTTTCCTGTTCCACTTCTTTCTTTGTTTCCTGTTGTCACTCTTTTCCTCTTGAGTATTTAATATCATTTGTGGTTTAAAAATTGCTTTTACAAATATTCACAGTCTTCAATATTTTGTATCTGACAGATTCATAACCTCAAACTGTTTGGTGTTCTTCTGTCTCTTTAAAAGGTCTCATCAGGTGAAATATAATAGGCAGTATATGTTATAAGCTTGGGAATGAAGAAAAGTACCATTGGAAGATCTGATTTGCATTAATTATCTTCAAGTTCAGGAACCAGTGAGTTAAAATCTTTTTTTTTTTTTTTTTGTCTTCTTTCCTCTTACCCAAATATTCAATGAGGACTGAAAATAATTCTTTTCTTTTATTGGGCACTGTGGGACAGGCTTTTGAAGGCATCACTGTAGAAATCAGTTTGGGATATAGTTAGCCAGCTGGAAATTCCCAAGGAGGTACACACAGCTCTGCTGTACCTATCTTCAGATAGGACCCCGTTCAGTGTTACAGCTGAAAAGGTACACGAATGCTCTGACACAGATCCTAGTAAAGAGTTGCCATCAGAAGGCATGCTGACCCCATTAGTTTAGTCAAAAAATGCAAGTTCTTAGAAAAATCCTGGAGGCCTCACAGTGAGGAGGATATACTAACTGGAGGATGCAGGATGAGCCCTTTCATGTGACATATCTGGGCTAGTGCTGACTGAGCTATCTGTAAACTCATTGCAGGCTGCTCAGGCCTGTGCTCTGCCCACTGCCATACAAACTGATGCCTTGAGAATGCAAGGAGGAAGTGAGAGGAAGAAGTCCCAGCTAAGCACAGACAAGAGACATTTTGATTTAGGAAGTTCTTTCAACCCCAAGGGATATAGGAGACGCAGATGTTGCACTGCTATCTAGAAACTTGTATGCATTGCATTTCCATGCACTAATACACACAGACAAGTATTTTTCTTTCCTGTGGAGACATACCAGAGAGCAGGCAGTGTCCCCTGGAGGCACCGTTCTGCAGTAGAAAAAGGATATACTGCACATTACCCTAGACAGAACAGCTGCAGCTCTGTTCATTCTTCAGTAATATGACAGCGACAAAATATTTTTGTTGTGGAATAGGCAACCAAAATGCAACATCTGCAAAGTAAAGCAAATTCTTTTAATTCCTTCTGAGTAGGAGGCAATCTATGTAGTGAATATAACTCTGTTTATGCTGTTGTTTTCATACATACAAAGACAAAGCACAAAAATTTAATTGCAAGTCCCAGCACAGGCAAAATATGGCAGCGATAACACATCAGAGAACTTCATTTTCTGCCATCTACTATCAGTCTATAGGCTTTCTCTCTGAAAAGTGAGCATCACTTCATGATATGTGAAAAAAAAAAACAGTGCTGGCAAGTCATCCTTGACTTCAGTGAGTACTGCTTGAAGCCTCACCTGGAGTTCAGTGTCGATTCCAGGACTTGTTTAGAAGGCAAAAGGCTTAAGAAAGAAGTGAAGATTGTCCTCAAATACCTAAAATGATCACTGCAAACAGGGAAAGAATAAGCTGTTCTCCTGAGCCAGTGGGGAAAGGAAACCAAGTAACAGGTTTAAGTTTAGCAAAGAAGCTAACACAGTGGCAGTGAACTGTGAAGTTATCACTGCATTAGATGTCCAAGCACAGCACCAACAGACAACCTCAGCAGAAGCAACCCATCCTAGGGCAGGAGTGGGAACTTCCTGAGCATCCCTTCCCTCTTTTTTCTCTGATTTCTCCTGGTAGACATAAAGCAGGAACACTGCATTCAGATGTAAACTTCCGTCTGCGTGCAGATGTAAGAATCTTATTATGAATGGATGATGGAGGAAAAAAAGAGTGGGAAAAAAAGATGACTACCTTCATTGAAATGTCTTAGTTTAGACATTTATTAACCAACTAGTTAATAGTTGGTTATTTATTAACCAACTAGTTGCTTTGCTTGCCTTATCTAGATGTAACTTCTGAAAAATTGCATTAAAGTTCTCCTAAACTGGGCATCAATAGCTCAAAACTTGCACACCTACATGACCAGATTCCCCTGTACAAGGCCTCTTCGATGGCTTTGAATCTTTGCTTGGGACTTGTGGATTTCCAGCAGCCTCAACTGCAAGGATGTCACAGCTATGTATCCAAGGCATTTGTGCAATAAAGACACACATGTACACAATGTTCAGGATGTACTGGCCTTACAGTACATGTTCTGAAATGGTACTCACAGGCTCCTGCACTCCAGAATCTTTTGACTTAATTGAACATGTACTATAGGCCTGACTTGTCTCAAAAACAGGTTATCTGTATTTCGTATGTGCAATTGCTTTGAGGTATCCCAGATGCATTTGTTTTCCCGAGTTTCCATTATCTGGTCAGATATCCTGAAAAGAAATGTGGGAGCCCTCCCTATTATATTAGGAGCACTGGGGAAAGAGGAAATGAATATGACACTGTATTGGCCTGCAGTGTATGTACACTAAATTGACTGTTGCAGTCATGGTTGAAGTCATTATTCTTGTACTAGCTGGGCATTAGTTTGTGCATATTAATAATATTTTATTTCTACAGGTTATATTAAGTTGCATGGGACTATTTCTATTGTTTTGTTGTTTTTTTCTTGTTCTGTGCCTTTTCCTGACTTTCTAGATGTGAGATGGATTGCAGTTTGTCAGGCCAGTCCCAGCTGTCCACCCTGCTAAAGAAAGAGATTATTGAACATATATCCCTTTTTGCCTTCTAGGTGCTAGGCTGCTGGCACTATGAAATGTGAAATAGAGCGTAAATAAGGAATATAATTTGTATTTTCTTATTAATACTGTATCTCTGCAATCATTTGTCACATTCTTTGTTACTGTAAATGCTGTGCAGAATCTCATTAGTGGTCATGCTTTTTGGTTTCTGTTCTCTGTTTTAAATCTGTTTCTCATTTCTTGGCTGTTAGTTTTAGCTTGAGGGTTGTTTTAATTTATGATATTGTCATTCTGACTCCTATTTGTGGTGTGAGATGATGGTGCATGTGCATTTCTAACAGTTCTTGTAGCTTTCCACATTCATGTAATTCTTTGTTTCAAGGACTCCCAAGTTCATGTTATTTTGCATAATGTCATTGTTGTCTGGATAAAAATTATTGCACTGTTTAGCTTTAGCAAAGACGATTATCATCTGATTTAGAGTATTTTGAGGTTTCCGTTTCAAATGGAATTTTTGACACTGGGTTTTTTCTGTGCCAGTGAATGAACAATTAAACAGCTGCACAGATTTATTGAGGATCTTTCAAGAATATTTCCTTGTAAACTACAGGGCAGTGCTTTTGCAAAGAGAGTTCAGAACATTCAAGCCCAGATGGACGTCAGTGGCTATTGGGTGCTCTTCTACACTGTATCAAGACAGAGAGTATTTGCCATAATGTAAGATAAATTATTTTGAGAAATTGGTCCACACTTTTCTTTCTGTGTTTTGGAATTCCAATTGAGTAGCAGTTATACTTAGCTTTAAAATGGAAGAGCTGTATTCCAGGACTGCTAACCCCTAACATTAAAGAAATCGTGAATTCCTCTTCCCAAGTGCAGAAGTGTCTTGAAGTCACAAGGCCTTGTGCAATATTAAAGGGGGGGGAGGGGAAGAAAAAAAAAGCATCCCAAATTTTACTTTCCTGGTTTTGAGACTCATAGTTACATGATGACGTTTTATTTCAAAACTTCAAGAGATGAATATATAGTCAATTTTAATGATACAAACACACGGGTTCTAAAGCTCCGGCTGTGAAAAAAGAGCCAGGTATTTCAAAAATATCAATAATGTCTAAAAACAACCAGTCCATGTAACAGTTTTGACAATACAGGTAAAATCTGGAACTTGTCTCATGAGCTGCCTGAAGAGATGAAGATCAGTACTGTACTTATAGTGTTAAGCTTGATATCTGAAATAATGCAGCCATGTACATGTTTAAGTAAATTAACATGACTTTAGCTTTGATGATAGTGCACAAGTGTTAAGAAGAGGTAATGCTGAGTTTGAAGAGTGCCTCTGAACATCAGACTATCTTTACTTGTGCATTTAAATACTCTTGCTGGAAAATACAACTCCATGGGATCAGTCCAAAAGCAGGTAGTTTTTCTAGAGTGGATTTGGATTTGGCTTGGTGTCTATGTTTAAGAAAATCTGGCTTTCCTTTTAAATGTGTGTTCCTCATAAATGTTGTGTTCATGTATTTATTAAATACTGACTCTCCTGATATTTTTCTTTCAGACTGATGTTGTTTCTTACTTAATCCATTTCAAACCCTACCTTTGAGTGGTTGGTGGTGGAAGAGTGCTGAAATGTATTAAATACTCAATAGTGACCTAAACTGTCTAAAATTGCAAAGTCATGAAATGCCAAGATATTTTTTCTTGAGCTAGACAAATTGAATTTTGATAATAAAATACTTTGCAGCAACACAATTTACAAAACATTGAGAACTAAGCCTTCTTCTAAATTCAGTGTTTGCTGACTTTGGGAATATCACATAGGCCAATATAACCCAATTATATAATCCTTTATTTACATTAATCAATGGTTTCATAAATAAGGATGAGACAGAGCAATATTTTGAATAGGGAAACCCATGAGAATAGGGAAGCAAATGCATTAACTTCTTTAATTAAAAGGAGAAAAAAAAAGGAACTTAATTGCTGACACTGTCTTCTGTCTCATATAGCTAAGAAATTTTGCTGTGTGAGATGGCAAGCAATAGTGAAAGCTGCTAATCAGGAATGCTGGAAACTCTCAATGCAGGAGTTATCTGAGAAGTCACTCATACAGCGTGTGAGTAGCAGCTTGGACCCAGGAAGGGAAGACGAATTCCTCCAGTCAGAGAAGTGCTCTAAACAAATGACAGTTCCTGACCAAGAAATGTGTTCAGTTCATATCTGCTCTTTAGAGACTTGTTTCTTCTCCTGGCTGGAAATATTTTATTGTAGATATTTGACAATTCTGCTGTAATGACAGGGATACACTGCTAAAGAAAAAAAAGAAAAATACATTAATGGGATGACAAACTAAAAATCTTGAGCCAAAACTGTGATCTTTCAGACAGTTAGAAGGCAAGAAATACACCCCAAAAAAGAGTCTATTCAAAGTCTATTAAAGGTTCAGATATTAAAATGTAGCCAAGAGAATTCAGATTCATTTCTGCTGTGAAGAATCTCCAAGAAGGGAATGTGACCTCTATTATTAGTAGTAGTAATAATAATATTATTATTGGATCTACTGAGCATTAGCTTCTCCTGCTGGCTATATAGAAGCCTTCAGGAATCCACACTGTTAGAATGAAGCCTATGATCATTAACTGCAGGACGTGATCATAAAAGGGATTCTTATCTAAGTCTTAGGGCCTCTTCACATAGGACTTTCCTTGGAAGAGAAAAAAATGGATAAGAGATGTTTCAGACGCTCATTTATCACTAATCAGTCTCTGAACAGTCCTGACTACTTCCTTGACAACATTTTTGATCGCTTCTTTCCAGCCTTTCTCTTCTTCCCCTACTTCACCTGAGATGCAGAATGGATCTCACATTGTCTTCCTCACTTCCTTGTTTTTCTTACCACTGTCTTTTCCCATCCATTTCTCTTTCCATCCCTCTGTCAAGTTTTCCACTGTTTCTCTACCCCTTCCTGTATCTTTGCTAAGGGAAAAAAAAAAAAAAAAAAAAAAAAAAGTGGAGAAATGCCTACACTATAGCACAAAAACCTTGGATTACATATGGTACCATTTCACTACTAGCTATTATGGACATGGGGTGAGGGGAATCCCTACTTCTCTTACCCTATATCTACAATATTAATGTTGACTGAAGGCCTACTGGACAGGTGCAATTACTTCTAGAAGTTTACATGCTGCCTATCACACACTTACTTCACAGCTGTTCATTAGGTGATATCACAACAACCATAATTAATGCCATAAAGTCTCCATTGACCATGATTTTATTTCTTATGTAGCTTGCAAAAATGAACACATTCAAAATTCACAGAATGAATTATTAAATTCGTCCATGATTACTTTGAATTTGTAATTTCTTCCTAAGACAAGAAGATTTAAATAATCCATTTAGTCATCGTTGTTACATATTAATTCACTGTTTGGTTAGACTCTAGGCAGACTACCATGTTAAGGTCATTTTAACTGCTGTTTTCATTAACGATTATTATATCCACTCCTAGAATGTATGCAAATGAAGGTTGGTATGAATTTGTCATAATTATCTTAACTTCATTTCATTTGTCAGGCATAGCGAGCTCATTTATAGCTCATTGTTTTGGGAAAGCTTTTCTGCATTTGTGTCTTTAATTTCATTTTGCATGCAGGGCTGGTCATTTCTGCCCATGCTTCCCATGGGGGTTTTATTTGCACTTGAAATTGCCTCTGATAACACTGCACTTCAAGGCCTACATGTGTATTCCTTTATGTGACTGTGTGCCATCCATGCATGTATATATATTTACACATATGTAGTATGTATATATACTATGCTACTACATCCTTTTAAAATAGTATAAATTATTATGAAAATAAATTCTGCAAAATTCACAATGCAAGTTGAAGAGCAGAAAATATTATCTCTCCAGAGAATGCCAGTCTGCACAGAAAGCAGAATTGATAAAAATAATAATAATTAAAAAAAAAAAAAAAAAAAAAAAAAGTAAGGAAATCTCTAAGGATTTGTTTTATTTTTTTTTCCACAAATATAAGAAAAAGAGAAACAGTAATTGGGACAACACAGCTGTGCCTTGCAGTGATATAGAAACCATCAGAAATCATTAAACATGATCTTAATTTATTGCACACATGGAAATTTGTAGCTGAGTTAGTGATGAATAGACTATAGAAGGGCTGGTGATAACACTCATATTTGGCTGATGACTTTTCTTACGTACTTCTTCCTCTTCCTCACTGCTGGGTTCATAGAATGAAGAGAAACAATGGAAAAATGGCAAGTTAATACTAAAACAAAGTCTTTATGCTGGCAGAAGTATCAGTGCATCTGACTTCCTGATTGACCTCCAAAGTCACATCTTTCCTTCAACAAGTAACTTTGTGGATATTACTCCTAATTCTTTTACACAGAGAAAAGATAAACAGAATAATAAATTTATCCATGTGTCTGGTATTCAAATGAGAAAGAGAAGAAGATAGCCTTGAACAGGAGATAAGAGTTTGCAGAAACACAGCAAAACAGCAGGGAAAGAATGGAGGCACAACTCTTCCATTTTGAGCATTTCATTCAGTTCTTAATCTGCTTTGTTATAGAGGATGTCTGGTATTTAGGCAGATGCCTTACTTGAGTGATGCAAGGGGACTGGGGTGCTTTCTCCCATTTTCAGCATCTTCAAGGATTCAGACCCCACGAGGACTCTATTTGCACTCTCCAGAAAACAACCCATCTGGATTTTGTCTTCAAGGTTACCTATAAATTCTTTTGTATGCCTTCAACAGTTTTAATGTAAGCTATATACACACGACTATTATTACTAAAATTAAGAGGCCCAAACCAGCTACTTCATTCTGCTTTAAGATATCCAAGTTCTAAAACAATCAATGTTTTATGAGTTCATAATGGACCAGGTCAAAAGAACTTTATACGCTCAACACAATTGAAGTGCTTCTACTCTAGTCTCCATCAAGGATGTATTTCCTACAGCTTTCTCCTTCTCAGTGTCATACATTACAAAAGTCTTTTCCAGAAGTAGAAACTTCATTTCCTTCTGAAGTGCAATGTTCGAAAGCTGCATCATTCAATCTAAAACTGTTCATATAAGCAATTCCATTTTGAAAGAAATTAGAACTCGTAATTTCTTGTTGCTCAGTTTGAAGGCATGAAAAAACTTATTAATAATACAATAAATAGCCTCATAATACTCTGTGCAAATTAGATGGCAGAATAAAGGAGTTCACGTAACACTGTGGAAGCTGGGCACCTTCACCTATCCAGTGAAAATAATTCTCTAATTTACTCAATTTTGATCCCAAATGGTAACTTCAGACAGTCTGAGATAAGAACTAAGTATGGGTAATTTAGAATCAATTTAGCAATTAAAAAAAAAAAAAAAAAAAAAGAAAGAAAGAAAAATGAAATTAAGAAAGGGAAAAAAATTGGAATGCATTTTTAGAATGATAATCTGCTTTTTGTCAGAACAGTTACTACACAGATTCAGAGGAAAACATTAGATAAGCAATACATGTACATCTTAGGGAAAAAAGAAAGAAAGAAAATGTGTGATTATAATTTACTATCATTCTGACTAGATAAGTGGGTATTTTTTTTTTTAAATGCAAATAAAAAGATTTTTTTTACTCACCAAATCAATTTCAGCCATACTGTAAAAACTTTGAACTAGATTTGTTTGCAAAAGAAAACATCCATATCTAGACACCCTACTCTGTAATTGTCATCTGAAGCTAGTATTGCTTTGATACATAATCATTCATTATGTTCAGCATAACACTTATCAGTTTTAATCTTACAGATTGTCAGACTAAAGAATGATGATTTCCTTTTCATTTTTGTTGTCTGTTTTTTCAGAAGAGGCTGTGGGTAACTCCATTTTAATACTAATCCAAATATTTTCCCCTATCCTAGGTCAATTTTGCTATGTTTTAGACTTGATTTAAGCTCAGAACTGAAAGCAATAGCTAAACTGAGCTGACTGTACCCAGGAGGTTGTGGGTTGACCTTGGCTGGCTGCCCTCCCACTCCCCCTCCTCAACAGTGTAGGTACTAAGGAAATGCTCCTGAGTGGAGATAAAAACAAGGAGATCACTTACCAACTAGCATCATGGCCAAATGAGATTCAGCTTGGGGAAAATGTATATAATATATTGTCAGTTAAAAATAGGTTTGGAAACAGAAAGAAAAAAAAAACTCTGAAACACCCTGCTCTCCTACCCCTCCTTTTTCTGGTCTCAACTTCACTCCTTCATCTCCAACTCCTCCATCTCCTTCTGTCAAGCAATGCAAGAGGATGGGGAAAGGGGCGGTGGTCAATCTTTCACAGCTTCTTTCTGCCTCCTCACACTTTTCTCCTGCTCCACTGTTGGTGCTTTCCAAAGGCTACTGTGCTTCAGGATAAATCTCTCCCAGAATGGGTGTTCCAAGGGTTGCAGTGTAATTATCTGGTCCACGTGAAACACCACCTCCCTCAGTCTTGGTGTTGCCTCTGCTATCAAACATTTTCTGACCCTTCTTCTCTCTCAATACAGTGCTTTCTTCCATCCCCAGGGTGGCTGCTGGGCTTGGATTTGTTTTGTGCTGCCGCCATTGGAGCCAGCTGTGTCAGGCACCAGGCATCCCTTCAGCCCTCTGCTGCCAGCACCTGCCAACACCTTGGCACCTGCACACAGTAGAATGCTGCCTCTTCATGACTGGGAAATAGTTCACACTATAGTAGGACTGTGATTGTGGGAACAATAAACCCTGAATTTGGGTGGGATTTGCTGTTCCAGCTGTATGCATACAAGTCTATAGGGCCTCATAGGATTCCTCTCAGGATACTTGAAGAGCTATCTGATGTCATCATGAGGCCTCTCCCAACTATTTTTCAGCAGTCTTGGGAATCTGGAGAGGTCTCAGTAGATTGGAAGCTAACAAACATTGTCCTCATATTCACTGTTCACAGTCAACATAATTTCACTAGGGAAAAGCCCTTTTATGACAAGGTTTTCCACCAACCTGACCAAGCAAAGCAAGTATGTTGATGTAATCTTCCTAAATTTCAGCAAAGCTTTGAATACTGCTTCTTACAGTGTCTTTCTGGACAAGATGTTCAGCATACAGATAGACAAAAACAAATGCGTTGAGTGAGCGATTGTCTGGCAGGTCAGCTTCAAAGGGTTGTAGTAAATGAAGTTACATCAGGCTGGTGGCCAGTCAGTGCTGAGGCTCTGCAGGGCTCCATTCTATGTCCAGATCTCTTGAATTTTTTCATTAATGACAGGACTTGAGTACACACTAATTAAGTTTGTGAGCAATACTAAACTGGGGGGACATCCTTGAGTGTAGAGAGGCCTTGCAGAGAGATCTTGACAAATTAAAGGGCAGGGCAATCGCCCGCTGTATGAAGTTCAACAAAACTAAGTGTCAAATTCTGCACCTGGATTGCAGTAATCAAATGTATATGTTCAGGCTGTGGGATGAGAGGCTACAGAGCAGCTGCTTGGAAAGATATCTGGAGGTTTGGTCAACAGCAAGTTGAATCTGAGTCAGCAGTGTGCCCTGGCAGCCCAAAGGGCCAACCATACCCTGGGGTGCATCAGGCCCAGCACTGCCAGCCAGGCATGGGAAGGGACTGTCCTGCTCTACTCTGTGCTGTTGAGCACTACGTGCAGCTTTGGGTGCTGCAATATAAGAAGGACATAAAACTATTAGAGAGCATCCGAAGGAGGGCTGTGAAGATGCGGAAGAGCCTGGAGGGCAAGATGCATGAGGACAGGCTGAGGTCCCTTGGCTGGTTCAGTGCAGAGCAGAGGAGCTGATGGAGGCCTGATGGCGGCTGCAGCTCCTCACGGGGAGCGGAGGGGCAGCGCTGAGCTCTGCCCTATGTGACAGATACAGGGCCCGAGGGAACGGCATGGAGCTGTGTCAGGGAGGGGAAGCTGGGGTTAGGGACAGGTGCTGCACCAGAGGGCGGTGGTCACGGCCCAGAGCTGCTGGAGTTCGAGGAGTGTTTGGCCAATGCACTCAGATATAGGTTTGAATTTTGGGTGGTCCTGTGTGTCTCCTTTCTCCTCTAAGAAATCCTACGGACAGAAAATCACTGCCATGTATTTTTTATACAACACAGATTTTGCTTCACCTTCTTCATTCTTTTATATTTTCCTTTTCCATTTTCTTTCCTTCTCAGAGATATGGGATTTTTAAATGCCTCCGAAACAGAAATGCTTCTCAAGCCAAGAAATACACCTCATGCAAAAAGCAGAATCAAACTGTGAAGGAAAACATTCTAAAAGTGACCTTGTCCCATGCTGCTGAGTAGATGAGAAGTTTAGAGAATGAAGGCACATTTTAAGCATTTCGAGTGAATTTAAAATCCCAATCACCGAACTATAAAATCTTTGCATATGTTATATGCAGTAGATACAGAGAAATTTTTTAAAAGCCCGTGGGACCATTTATACAAGTAAAGCAAATCATGACTGTACTCTGCAGAACTGGGATATAAACCTTCTCTTTCATTTCATATCAGCCCACACGTTCTGAGGGCTCATTGTATTCTCTTGCTTTCATATTCAGATGTGCTTAAATGTGATGCATTTGATATTTACAGACTAAACCAAGATTTTATCCCAAGCCCTTTTTTCAGTGGCATATAGCATTCTTGAGCCTCACTCAAATCATGCATGCAAAGTCTTAGCCAAGCTGTTTTGACAGTTTTCTCTAATACATTCTAATTAGAATTTGTGGGGTCTTTCTTGTTTGCTTGTTTGTTTGTTTTGTGAGAAAGAAGCTGTAGAAGAATTATACTAGGCCTGACTTGTACCTGCAACTGAAATTTAGTTTATTCAGTATTCAATATGCAGCAATAAGGATTATAGGTATACCTATGCCTTCTGACTTTCTATGTCAAGTTGCATTAAAGTTGAATCTGTGCATGTCAGGCTTGTTGACTATAAATATATATATATAATTTTAAGCAGTGATCATGGTTACTTCACATATAAGCCATCCTCCTATTTGTTTGTTTGTTTGTTTGTTTGTTTAAATCTCAGTCTGTCATTTATCTGAAATATTTTAAAAGCAATTTTAAAGAGCACTGAGGTTTTTCAGATCAGATGTTATACATGGCATGGAATTGATAATGCTCAGGAGAATCATGGGAAGTACTCTGTGAAGGGGGGAAAAAACCTGCCTGAATGCCTTCAGCTTGATAAATAAAGAGGAAGGGGCTATATCTGAGGCTTCATTTTGGGAGAAATTGTAGCCTTGTTCTCTTTAGGAAAAGAGCAGAAGTAGCAGATTCCCAATATATTTTCTGGAAAGAAAGCAGGAAAAGCTTTTCTAGCTGCTTCCTCTCTTGACTATCTCTTTATGAGGATTTATTTTACTTTTGCAGGTATGCACTCAAAGAAAGATAAAATTTTTGAGACAAATTATCTTGTCTTTTTTATAAAAGCTGGGATTTTGATTAAACCTCAGTTTTTAACAAATATATATATATATATACCAGTGAAAATTGCAGGGTTTTTTTTTTTACTGTTCTGTCTTTTTAGCAAAACCTTTTTTCTGCTACAAATACCCATTGGGACTTTGAGTGTGTTTCTTTTCAGACAATGTATATCTAAAAATCAGTAATTATTATTTTATGTTTATTAGGACATGAAAACATGTACTAAGCAATGCGGTCATTTTTATCTGGAATTTTCCATTGTTTTATAATTCCAGATTCGCTTTCTGGAGTACCTTTATGTCACTAATGTTTCAACCAATGCTCATGCAGAAACCATAGATTTCTCAAAACCTTTGCATTCTTGCTACTTAAAATGCTTCTGAGGACAGAATCACTGCAGCAGCTGCAAACTGTGTCTGCTTTTGCAGGCACCTTCTGTTTTAGTGGCTCTGCAGATTTAAACCTGTAAGTGTATGAAATAGTCTGTGCTACTGTGAGATGGGCAGTAAAATAAAAACTTTCAGATTTTTTGTGGGCACAAGAACACTTTTGTAGAATGGATATAGACAAAATGGTTTGTGAGGAACAAATTCATATTGTCCCTGTGGTATCAGGAGAGAGAATTTTAAGGCAAAGTTGCTTCCAGCTAATCCCTGTTGATTTATCAGACTCAGTAATGTGTCTGAATGTTGAAGAATAGCAGAAATTGCCTAGTTACATCTGTGCCTGGGATTATTTTTAGATTAATGAGAGATGGGTTGAATTACTGAAACTGAATCTAGAATGGACTTTAACAAGCAAAGACAGTGGTGGCTTTCTTGGCCAGATTTTTTAATTTGGATTGTTACAGAACATATGTAAGCTCCATTATTAAGTTCCTAATTTACTTTCTCAAACACTGAAGAATCGGTATCTGGAGCTAAAAGCCACTCAGTGGTATAGAGCAGGTGCTGCTGTGGGTCAGGATATCCCTTCAGCCATTGCACCAGGGCATCTCAGGAGAGTCTGGCAGCACTCAAGAGACCTGAAGAAAGAAGCAGTATGCAATGAATGGCTTTGCTGCACCACTCCAGCCTCTTCCCTGAGCTATTTTGCCTTCTCTTAGGCAAGAACCTGGAAAGGCAGGGCTATGAGGGTGTGCAGTTTTTCATTCCTTATAGAGGAAACTTTGAAACCTCAAAAGGTTCCAAGAGGTTCATTGCTACAAATGCTTTGCATGGCACATTGTATTGGTCTGGAATGCCAGCTGCCCTGGCCAGGAAACAGGGCAATTCCACAATTCAAGTGCGACAAACTTTGAGGCATGAGAGAAAGAAAACATAACCCAGTGGTCACTGAGCATAAATTCTGATTGCAACGGAAAAATCAATTTTGAAGGCTTAGCCTCAGTTTTCTAAAACAGAAGGTACTTCAGAAGCAAAGACAAAACACGCTACTGCAGAAAAAATTGTGTAAAGCAATAAATACAAAAACTCATTTAAAAAATCTTTTCTATATTTTTCAGACCAATTTATGTTAAAATTGCTCCCCTCTCAGGAAAAAAAAAAAAAAAGTAATTTTTTTAATCTGTTTTTCAATCTATTATTTTCATTATGGTGATATCAGCAAATAAGCATTCACTGTGCTCCTTCTATATCTTTTTTTATTACTCAGCTTTTTTTTTTTTTATTATTACCCTCTCATATTAATCAGTGTAACAGGAAATATAAACATCTCTAAGTACTTCAGTACAGGGTTAATTCAGATCCTTCACTGACAGGTCGAACTAACCTGGCTGACAGCACAGTGGTGGGCTCATTGCTTTCTGCAGATTCTGTTGTGAAAATAGTCATTTGTAACAGAAGACAGAAAATCTTTCACCATTGCAACTTCTTGCTGATCACTGTGTGTGTGTGTGTGTGTGTGTGACCCCAGAGTAGCAGAGAAAGAATTATTGATCATTATGGAGATAGCTTATGGTGAGAAAGGATGACGTCTGTTACTGTGGGACATCGGGAAGCTTAATTTTCCAAATGCTAAAATAATTATTGCTGAACTGTTCATTTTTTATCTAGTCCTCAATGAAACTGAATTGCCTCTTCATCTGCCACATGGCATTGCAAGCCCAGTCTGTACAATTTGGAGGTTCTTTCTGGATGAACTGCAAAGTGTTTTCTCTCTTATGAATTAGATTTTATTCAGGCTTGTTATAATTGCCAGCAATTTGAATTCACTTCCTTACAGCTTATTTTGTGAAGAATAATCAATACAGCAAAATGATTTGTTTGTAGGACCCTAGCTATTCTGAAGGTTTATTCTTGCTTATGCTTCTGCATGCTGTGGCAAGAAGACACGAGATAGGCACAGTAAGATTTTTGAATGTAATGAAGTGTCAGCATCTCATTTAAGCTGGTTACATAGTAAAAGTGCATGTATTAGAAACATCAATATCTCATTTTTGTTTATAACATTAAAAACTTGATCACATTCTCTTCCTTCGGTTCATGGTCCTGTCTGTTGCTAAGAAACCCTTCCTCAGGTGGCTTTGAACCTTCTCAGCATTTTCATCTCTAGTTGTCGAGCCGTAGGATACTGCTGCTATGCTGCTGAAATTTATGTTCCTTGCTGAAAGTAATAAAACCGCTGTGCAGATAAGTAGCTACTTCATTGATCTTTCAAAGCATTATGCATTCATTTCTCTTTAACATTTCTCATCTCATTTTTTAAGTGTAGCACTTACAGTGCTAGATAGTGAAAAAGTGTATGCTCAAGACAAAGATATTCATGACATTTCAATTTGATTTGGTTCCTCACTTCCTGTGGCTTGGGCTTGGGCTTCTGTCGCAGGCGAATATACTTCTTCATATCCCTAAATGCTTGCCTTCCATTAAGCTATCTGCAACACATCTCCTTGCTATGGACAAAAATGTTTGATGCTTTTTTCTTCTTTTATTCAAGCTTCAAATACAGTATGTTTCAGGATTGTTGCAGGAAAAATGAAAAATAAAAAATATAAAAAGAGACCCTTAGATGTAAAGGCTTCTTTTAAATACTGTTTTATTGAATTTAAGTGCAACACATTCAAACTGGTAACTGTTGATTGACAGTCTCAGGAGCAGGCTATGCTGAATATTGCATTTTTAACTGCCTATGGAGTACTAAATAAATGTAACCTATATATACATAAAAATATATGCATTATGAGCATATGGAGTGTTTGATCAGAAAACAGCTCCATAGAGTCTATAATGACATCATCTCTTTAGTAAAATAAGTTTTAACATCTGATAAACATTGGAAGTTTGGCACATAGAAACTAGAAATAGCTCTGACTGAATATTTATGAATTGTCAAGTAAGAGTTTGTTTTTCAAATTAGTGAAGTCCGAATCAGTTCCAGAAGAAAGCAGTCATGGAGGAAAAGTTCTCTGCTAGGAAAAATTAAATCAGCCAGGAACTGGATGATAATTTGAGAGGAAAAATATATCTGACCATAATAGTATGAAGTTGCTTTTAGAAATGTTTGTGCTCTGAGTTTTTCCTTTTTCTTTCTTCATGATCCCAATAGGTGCATTTTTCTTTAGTGCTTTATATCTTAATATGGATATCAACATATCTGTGATGGAAGCATATACTCACCTAGCTCTATTTACACGAGAAGATTAGCAGCATGTATTTTGTATGTAGTAATACTGGATCATACTCTCAGCAGGTGGAAAGTGGTTCTTTTGGCTTCATTAGAGATGTGCTTGGTGCTGATTTAATCTGTTTCATTTCACTTGGGTTTTGAGCACTTCCAAAAACATACCAGTCTGAAAAATGTACCAGTCTGTGAATGAGTTTTCCAAGAGTACAAAGATATAAATGTATTTCTTAAAATAAAATTTCTTAATTTGCAAAAAGAATTTCATGACTGTAATCCCCAGTACTGTCTGTTCCTGCAAACTTTATTTATACAGCTTTGCTGTACACCGTGATAGTTCTTCATCTGAAAGGTTAAGGCAGTCTTTAAAATCTGCTTAGCTTGCCATACTGTATTTTTATTTTCAGGCAGCTAATGTCAATAAAGAAAAGAAATAAAAGTATAGAACAAATTTAGCTGTATTTTCTGTGATTTCAGGATATACAGTGAAAGTATCTATGGTTTTAAAATTAAATAATAGAAATACAATTCGGGGTAGTTCTTACATCTATATACATTAGTAGGAAAAGGTCAAAACATTATGAAATTTAGCAGTGAAAGCTTTTGTGTATTGCCTCTTCTGAGTGGAGACCAAAGACAGGACAAGGGTCTAGTTCTATCTTCTTTAGTCCCCTTATCAAGTATTTATATGCATGAATAACATCTCCCTGAGCTTTGCTTACTCCTGGTTGGACAGTCCTCACTCCTTTAGAAACTCCTGATATGGCAAACGCTTCAGTCCCTTAATCACTTTTGTGGCCCTTTGCTGGACTTGCTCCATCATTTCCATGTCTCTTATAACCAAGAACCCAGCACTAGAACCAGCACTCCACGGTGTCTCACCATAGCTAAGCAGAGAGGAAGAATCATCTTACTCTACCTGCTGTTGAGTCTTTCTCTTACACAGGCAAAGAGACTGTTGGCTACCTTTGCTCCAAAGACATATTGCTAGTTCATAGTCAATTTGGTACCCACCAGAACTCCTTTTCTGCAAAGCTGCTTCCAGCCAGTTCATGGAATCACAGAGTGGTTATGGTTGGAGGAACATCTGAAGTCATCTCGTCCTACTTCCCTGGTCAATTAGGGCCACCTGGAGCAAGAAGACTAGGACTGTGTCCAGTTGGTCCCAAGTATGTAGTTGTGTATGGGGTTAATCCTCCCCAAGACTTTACATTGTTTTTTGTTGAAACTGCATGATGCTCCCATTAGCTCATTCCTGCAGTCTGTTAAGGTTCCATTAAAGGGCAACACAACCTTCTGATCTATCAGGCACTCCTCCAGGTTTTGCATGACATGCATATTGTCTGAGGATGCATTCTGCCCCATTATCCAGGTCTTCAATGAAGACGTTAAAAAGTATTGGCGCAAGTGTCTACGCTTGGGATACACCTCCATGTCTGGCTTTCAACTGGACTTTTTGCCACTGATCACAGCCTCTTAAGTCTAACAGTTAAAACAGTTTTCAGTCCACATCACTGAGCAACTATCTATTTTTATACTTCATCATTTTGTCTTTTGTCAGAGTCAAAAGCCGTGTTAAAATCAAGGTAAACAACATCCACCATTCTCCACACACCCATCAAGCAAGTAATTTCATCATAGAAAGCTATCGGGTTGGCTGGGCATGATTACTTTCTCCTTCATAAATCCATTCCAACTGTTCCCAGTCATCTCCTTGACTTTCACATGTTTGGAAATAATTTCAAGGACTGTATTTCCTTTTACTTTCTCAGGCTGAAGCTTACCAGCCTGTAGTTCATCTGGCCCTTCTTGAAGATAAGGGTGAAATTTGCTTTTTTTTCAGACCTGAGGAACTTTCCTCAATTGCTGCAAACTTACATAGATTATTGAATGGCCTCCCGCTAACATCAGCCTTCAGCAGTCACAGGTGAATCCCAACCAGTCTTAGCAATTTATGTACATTCAGGTTGCTTAAATGTTCCCTAATATTCCCTAAGTCTTCCTTGCTCTTGACTTTTTCTCAGGTCTCAGGGATTTGGGATTTCTGAGGGCAAATCTTATCAGTAGATGCTAAGGTCAAAAAGGCATTCAATGCCTTGACCTTGGTAGTATGTAACTCTATCTAACAGTTTCAATGCAGAACAACAACAATAAAAAAAACTAGGAATTTTGCAAGGTAATACATCTGAATAACTTTTTTGTTTTGATAAACCTGCTGCCAAAAACAACAACAAAAAGTGCTGGAAAAGCCTTGTTAAATCACTTAGTCCATTCCTTGACCCCTGCCAGTGCAGGATTATTCCTCAGTACATTCTCCACTGTCTTGTCCAAGCACGAATGCACATGACTCAAGCAATGGGTTTCCATCACTTCTCTTGAGATGTATTTCTACAGTGTAATAGATCTTACTATTAAGAAGCTTTTCTAAATGTTTCTTCATTTAGTTTTAGTCATCAATCTTAACACGCCAGTGGTTCAGTTTAACCAGCACATCTTTCTCATTAGTTTTCCAGTTCTCAGTTTATACATGACCAGTACTCTCACTGAACGTAAGTGGCATATCTGGGCATTAAGATCTTTTTCTACTACTTTTACAAGACAGTTTATGCGGTTATTTTCATTGCAATGCTATGAGTTATGGTGAGTTAGTTCACTTTTTCTGATATACTACTTCATTTCCCTCCTGTTTCTGTACTTGTTTCATTTTACCTGAAAGGTACTAGTATCAGATTTCAGTTACAACAATGAGTATTTCTAATAAGCTCATTCAACTTATCTTTCATGCTGAAGTGCACTATTAGAACAATCCACACGATGTTCTGAAAGACTGAGAGAGGTTGCAAAATGCAGAAATAAGAACTATCATTAGAAATAAAATCTCATTTAATATTCTGTATTTCACAATTTCACATTTCAAGTGCTTTTAATTATTATCTGTTGCAGGAGATAAAAAGATTATGAATAAAAAATTATTCCTACCTCAATCTAGAATGTTCCTTCCTCCTACATTTCCATGTCTACTCATGGTGTGCAGTCATTGCCATCAGGGGACATATCTGTGGTCCTTCTCAGGCTTGAAGGAGTAGGAGGGATCGTATTAGTTTGTCAACATTTTGATTTTTGCTATAGCATTCTGCTATAAACATAGTCTCAGCTGAAGTGTCCAGACACATATTCCTTGAAGGACTGGTCAAGTGTTCTCAGAGAGCTGTATTTCCAGAGACCATTTGGATGTACCAAAATTGAACAAACTAGATTCAGGATTGAGCAGTCGGCTTTGCCTCTGCAGAGAAGCAGTAAGACTTAAACTTCCAGAAAGGTTTCGAATTCATCTGATAGAAACTATATTTATATGTCATCTTTTAATGAATCAGCCACTACCTTGATATCCACTGATAAGGTTTTCTAAGTCTATCCTGATTTGGGCTAGAAAATTGTTATTGACAATTAAAAAAACTAAAGGTGCTTAGGAACTTAGATTTTGAGGGTTGTTGTTTGTTTGTTTGTTTTTGCCATGGAAAGAACTTCTGAGAAATTTATTGTTGCTTTAGTGGGTCTTTTTATGTTCTTCTAAAGTGTAAAGTAATGAAATAGAGTGGATTGAACCAGCTTTAGGGATGATATTATACTTTTTTCATAAAACTTTTCACTAAGGACTAAACAAATCCCAGTCTTCAGTATTTTGCCATTAGCTGAGTGGTTGTCAGACAACCAAAGCAAGCATCACATTCCAAAACCAAAATATAATGGGTAGAAATTTGAGAAAGTGTCTCCAGTTAGTTGCTATTAATATTTACTTGTTTGGTGTAAAGTTCTATACTGAAAACAGAGTCTAACAAAGGAGAAAGAGTGGCATGCCACAACTCAATGAAATGCAAAAAAATAGCTCTTGAATTACAGTATTTGGGTGGAGAATGCAATCAATACAGTTTCACCTAAAATATTGCCATGTTATGATTGTGAACAAAGCTCAAAAGTCACTGAGAAGGAAAACCTGCTCAGTTATCTAATTTATGAACGACGCTGCGTAATCTATACAAACTATACTTTCTGTATACTGCATCTTCCTTTTGTTTGTGACTTCTGCCTGTCCTTTCATGTGTATTAAAGCCCCATTAACTTCATATATATTTCTTTCTATATTTCTTTCTTATGAGCTCCTATAAAGGGAAACAGCATGATCATGACTAGGAGACAATCTGCTAATAGAGAGTCTTGCTATTGAAATATGATACTCAGTCCGGAAAACATTAAAAGCCTATATTCTATTTCTTTCTCTCAGAAAAAAAAGAATATTTGTCATGTTCAGTAAGTTTCTGTCTATATGTTTATTCTTAGATATTTCAGCCAGGAAAGCTTCTGTATCCTTCAAGGTTTTTTCCATAACAGTGAACTTCAGATGTTCCTTCTTATTTTTATCCCATTCTAATTTACAAGTTCCTTTTGAAGTCCTCATTACTTCCTTTTCTCCTTCGTCATTCTGCTATTATGTACTTCTGTATTTTATTGCTATTTTTTTCTTTTTTTTATTCGTTTGTTTGTTTTTAATTCTTGTCACATCCTATTCCCATTTCCTATTTCTGCTTGGTTAATTGTGTAATGTGTAGGAGCACACATTTGAATCCATCTACAGTTATGACTGTGCTTTTCTAGGTTGAAACATAAAACTTACTTTCCATGTTTACAAGTTTACTACTGCCCCTCAGTACTAATTCTGATCTTTTATCTGGACCACCTTACCTGCAGAGAGACCTGTCAATCTCAGAAGGTCTTCCCAGAGGAACAAAGAGCTGTTCCTAAGGATACAGCTGCAGACTCAGAATCTCAGTGACTGGGGCAAAGTCCTTGTCTTTTGCTTAACTATATTAAACATTAAACACACATGCAGTGCTCTACAAGCGAAAGTGAAATGTTGCAAATTCTGAACCAGAACTTTTAATCACAGAGTTTAAAAGTGTTCACACAGAAATGTTAGATCACTTCCCACAGGAATTTAAATCTTCTTTACCCTTACTAGTTATAATAGATTTAGGAGAGAACAGAGTTAAACAGGTTATATCCATAGAAAAAAAGCAACAGCTCCAGTATTTGAAGTTACTCCATAGAGCACTTCTGCCAAACTTACTGAAGATTTACACTGTAAAAATTGCAAACAGGAAGGAATGCTAAAAACATCAGAACTTTCTCACAGACATCAATCTCAAAAGCAGCCACTGAAAAATGTGTCAAAATAAAGAATAGGTGTAAAAAGAGCAATCATGCTTTGACAAAGTACTTGACTAATCAAGTAAAAAATGGAAGCAATATCAATTGCTACATATTATTATGATATAGGTGATTTCTGTACTAATGGCCCAGAGAAGTTTCTATTTTTACATGCAAACTTTTAGAAAGATACAGAAAGGATAAGACTCACTACGTATGTATAATTGCCAAAAAGGAAAAAATATGTCCCTGGACTATTTGCAATCATGTCATGTGATTACCTAGGCTTGCATTTGCTTTGATAATACAGTCAGTGAATCTTTTTAAGTCTGCAGTTTACTCCAATGTCTCCATAGGCTTTCTTAACATTTGCAACTTCAATTAACCTTAGTGGCAGCAGATATGCCAACTCTTCTTGTGGGTTTGCACAGATTCATATCACTTTTCATCACCTGTAGGCAAGCAGAATTGGAGAATTACTATTACCAACTTCACAACCAACTAGCTATATATAGTATGTTACTCAAGTATGATCTATATTTTATTCTACCTATTAGTTATTCTGAATTATCCTGCCCACTCCTTTCCCCCACATTTCCCAAAGCACTCCTGTAAAAGCAGCAAGCTATTGGAACATGTATCTCTCAGAAACTTTAAAACAAATCATCTGAGTGTTATTAACGTATGAAGACATATGGCTTATGGGAAGGAAATTATCCTAGGATATAAATCCTGGTGAATGTAGTATTTTAAGGGAATTACGAATGACAAGAAATAACAGTATTTTCTCAGTTCAGTGAAAAACATTAATGATTTGGCTTCTGTCTCACTGTCTCTAGTTGGTTGGTTGGTTGGTTGGTTGGTTGGTTTTAATGCAAGAAAGCACAGGTTTACTTAATATTTGTGATTTTTAATTTTATTTTTCTCATCTAATTGAGTACCTCTCTTCAATCTTTGGAATACTTTATCTGGCACAGCTCCTTGTGACCCACCTCTGCCTTCATATATACAAGCATAAGTCCCAGTGAAGTCAATGGAGTTGCACTTGCATATTTGAGAAGAGGTTTGAGGCCTTTCACCTGAACACAACCAAGTTATGAATTATTTTTAAATTGTATTAGCAAAAAACTAGCATTTTTCCAGTGCTGTTTATTCTATTCATTCTGTATCAACAATTTCTTTTTTAATTTTATTTTTTAGGAAATGCTTACAGGTGAAGTCGCATCTCATATCTGATTAGCTGAATTGTAAATACAAAAGATATTGGCTTGGAATTAGGTAACAGGGACTAAAAGTGCCTTTAGGAATTTAATCAAATTTATGCTTTTGAATGTTGAAAGGAATTACAGTTTAAAATTTTTGATAGATGTAATAAATCAAATTAAATTTTCAAAGACCCCTTTGTTTAACATGAATTTTAACTATAGCACAAGCTATTTCTTCCTCTACCTATAAAAAATGTAAATTATTCATACCACCTGTATTCAGTGACCTACCAGTGAACTTCCCCAAACCAGAAATGATCTGCTGCAGCATAAATAATGAGTCCATTGCCAGCCTTTGTGCTCAAGTGTCTAAATGAATCTTTCAAAGCTGTAATTACAACTAATGTTACATTTTATCTGTCTGCAGCAGATGATTTGTTGGTAAATAAGGAATTTTGATCACTCAGAGAGAAATCTTTAAAGTGGAGTTTTGCAGAAATCAGAGATCTAAAAAGTTGAAAATTACCTTGTTTGTATGCTTCAGGCTTGATTCTCAAAGCAATCTTGCAGATCTCACTGGTGGCATTTAGGATCTGTCTTAAGTTACTGTGATTAGATTCTTATTTTGCTTTTCATTACACACAATAATAGTGCATTCCGGGGTTTCAAATAAATTTCCCCTACATGACAATTCGCAAATGATATTTCTCTTTCATCACTTAAATTCTTCAATTTTCTCAATTCACTCTTGAGAAAATTAATGAAATCCCTTCAATATTTACCTTCTTTATCAAGCAAGAGGAAGTTTATTGTTTTCACTTTTTTTCTTAAATTTATGTAAACAGTCGCCACAGTAGATCTGAAACTGGCAATGCTATATACCTTTGCTGGCTGACTGGAGGTGAAAATGCAAATTACTTTGATTTGTTGACTTAAGTCTAAGTTAGGTCACATAAAACTGCAGCATCAGCTATTAAAAATTCATGATTTTACTACTCTTCCAACCATTACTTTTATTAATGTTTCAACCATGTAACACCCTCACGCTTCCTCTAGTGACATGAGATGGAGAATGGACTGTGTTGACAACATTTTTCTTACAATGACACCATCATAACAACTTTGAAACAGTGGGTCACCTCTGCTGGTGAAAATTTTTATGAGTGTGGCATGCAGGCTCTTGATCCTCATTGGCAAAAAAAGTGTTGCTTATGGTGGTGACCATATTGAAAAGTAGCTGAGAGTTTGTACCTTTTCTGAGCTGAGCTCTGTACCTTTTCTACTTTCCATGGAAATAAATAGGAGGCGTTCCTTTCTGAAAAACCTATGTTCTAAAGGATAAAGTATTTTAATAAATTCTGAAACCTTAAAGTATGAAAGCATCATATTCACTTAAAAGACCACAGACCTGTGTCTTTTGATGAAATTGTTAAAGAATAGTGTCTGTAGGACAACATAACCAGAAACCTACATAGCTGCTTGTATATCATATTAATATCCAGTTCAGTACTACATAGTGTTGGTGTTTTGGTCGTGTTTTTTTTTTTTTTTTTTTTTTCATCTGATTAGGAGATATGAGCAAGTTTGTTTCCTTCCCTTTTCCTTTCAGCTAAGGTTTTTGCAGTATATGGGATGCCTAAGCTGACACAGACCATGTGAAAAAAAACAGGTAACATTAATTTCCTTAAACACTGGAGACTAAGACATTTAAATGAATGGAATGGACTAGATGGATCCATCAGAATTTGTCAAGAGAAAATGCTTCTGTCCTATTTTTTCCCCTCCTTTTCTGAATATTAATGAGCCTTTTAAAATGGAGATAGAGCAATGCAGAAACTGTAAGAATCAATCCACGTAAGAAAACAAAACAGTCACAGTATTTACAGGTTTCTGGAACCTGGCAAAAGATCCAAGACCTTTTACAGGCTTCTGGAGTCTGAACAAATGGCTGGAGTATTTTGTACTAATGCATTTGGAAAAGACTCAAGTCACATAGGTGGCCCAATGAGTATGAGCCATATTGAGTTCATTATACAGCCTTGTGCTCAGTTTCAGTTGTTGATTTCTTTTAATCTGTATGCTTTCAGGGATCTAATAAATGCTGTAGATGGATTGCTGCTTCAGAATTCAGTATGAGAGTCTCAGTCTGTCATTAAAACTAGCCAGTTGAATGAAGGCTGGGCATTTCTTGCCAATGATAATACACTTGCTAACTTTTTTGTTCAGGCATTTAATTAGAATAAAAGCACTGCTAATGTAGTAGAACTGTTTGTAGCAGGTTGATTATCACATTGCATCTCTGTAGCCTGTATATCATTTGGTCAGAACACAAAGGAATGTCTTGTAGATAATATTCTTACTGATGGGATGCCAAGGCATGTAAAAATGTTATGGTAGCTCTCTGGATCATTGGTACTACCTTTCTGAAACCACAGACAAATCAAACAGCTCTCTGCAAGCAGATGATTTTTTTTTTTTTTTTTTTTTTCTAGGCTAGCTGTTATGTTTTGGTTTTATGTAGCTGTTTAACTTCCCAAGGAACTACAAAACACAGCCAAAGAACCTAGTAAGTCAAAATTATCATGTGAGCACTGTCAGTATTCTCTTTTATTTGTTATATAAAGTGCAAGTGGTGGCTTATTCCAGCACAGGAAACTCTTGCTTAGGATTTCAGTATTGAGAGCTGTTTTAACATCTGGGTGGCTTCACTTGCAGAAGTGCCAATGCTGGGCTGCCTGTTGTGGAGAGCTTTAAGCCAGACCCCATCACAGGGCTTTGATTTAGAAGTCAGCTGAGCAGAAGCCAGGAGCGGCCATTGTGTCTGCAGCCTCTCAGGCGCTGTGCTGAGGAAAGGCTGCAGGCCCACACAGCTGTCTGGTCCATAAATGCAGCTGTTGGGATACTGGAGTGCCTTGATCTAGGGCTGGTGTGGCTGCAGCCTTCCTCAAGGATCTGAGCCTGCTGGGAAGGGAAACACTGCAGTACAAAGAAACTGGTAGTTACAAAAAATGGGAGATTACAACCAGAACACCTATTGATGAAAGCCTGTAGCAGGGATACTGGCAGCTTTTGGAAAGTGTTCCCAGTTGTCTTTTTAATAACACTGATCTTTGGAGTGAGAATGCGTACTCTGCTTGCTGAGTTGTAATAACACTTAGGAATGTACTCACCTACAAACTGAGCATCGTAAAATTGTTTTCATAATTCCCTAATAAAATACCATGGCATTGTAAATCTGTTTTTATTTTATCTATAATGGCAGAAATATCATAAAATCAAATCCTTTTTAAAAATTTAGGCCATAGGACAGTGATATATTTCATATTTCTAGGGATCACGGTTTTTGTCAGTTCAGTCTGAACAAAAAATTGCAGTGTACTACTTAAAATCTTTTATTTTCAAAATGCATCATAAAATTCAGTGCAAATTCAAATTTGTAGCAAGGTGAATCAGAAACTTATAAAGCATGTGGGGTAAATAACAACATGTGGGTAAGACACAACTATATGGGATATTTGTGACAGGAGCCAGGTGTGGAAGAGCAAATAGGACTGACAGGTCATAGTATAATTAGATGTGTTCAGGTTTCAACTTATCAAAGTTTCCTTTCATCCGAAGTGCCAAACATCTAGGTATCTATTAATTAAATTTAAAATTATGCTTCAGACTAGAAATCATGAGGCTATAATTGGGTTTCCTCAAAAAAGGCCATTCTATTGCTCTCTTTTGTGATCTATGTATGAGCACCTTATCTTTATAGTAATATAAAAGTGTGTGATCTTGCAATGAAGAAATGCATGTGATTAGATGTATGAGAGCGCTCTTCAATGGCTCAGTTGTGTCAAAATTTCACAAAAGTATTGAATATTCAGCAATAAAGCGTACCAAATCAGTAAAGAACTACAAACTCATTGTAAATTGCAACATAAATGGTCTTTTATAAATGATCACAATTAAACCTTTTTAGAAGATAACAGAACTGACTTTCATATCCAAATAGCACTATGCAATTAATTATTTTTCCAGTCCTGCTGGTATGGTGCCTGAAGTATAAAGTGTAGGGGGTTATGGATATATCATAAATTGTGAGTGGGAAATACTGTAGCTGTAATAAAATAGAGCCACAAATATCTGTGTTAGTAGAACATTTTGATCTGTGCACTTGATTTTTCACTTGAGAGGGTAACAGTTTCATTTTATTCCTCTTGAGAGGGCTGATCCTTTCATAATAAGTACCACTAAACTATGAGACATTGAATACAAATATTAAGCAAATGCTCTTCATGGCTCTGCTGTTCCCTTCTGGGAAACACATAAACCAGTTTGAGTGGAGAGCTGAGAGTTGGAGAATCACCCAAAGATGAGAGGAAAAGACCAAACACACTTGGAGAGATCAGAAAAGGAGCAAGTTTAACTATCCTCTGAACTGAGGAAGCCTGTTCTGTTATTTATCTTCTGTTCATCTCCCATGACACTATCAGAAAGACTACCCTGTGGGATTTTTTTTTCTAGAATGAGAGTCTCCTATGAAATAGTCTCAACATATTCATGAAAGTAAGCATGCAAAATATGATTTAGGATACCAACTTAAACATGCTATTGATACAAAATATATAATAAAATCATAATACAGTTTGAAATAATCTGCGTTTTGCATTTTTTACAAAGCTTATTATACCAGACTTGAAATAGATATATGTTTTCATTGCTTGTTCACTCTTATAGAGCTGAAAAAAAATCTCCATCAAGAGGGGATCTTGCCTAATATCCATTTTCTTCATTACATTCTAGCAGGAGATTTAATATAAGATTAAATAATTAATTAATAAGATTTCCTCTCTTATAGTTTATATTTCATTCTCTGTGTTCTTAAACTAGTTATAGATGATTGAAACAGAAGTTATGCATTGATCAGTACTAGAAAGGAAAAATGAGGGAAGAAAATCTGGTCAGCCAAGGTCAATCACTTGGTAGTAGTTGTATCTTTGAAAAATAAAATGTTTCAAGGCAGTGAAGATGATGAGAAGGGCTTGTGAACATCTATGACCTATGAATCTCTGGGACAGCTTATCCCAAACCATCTTGGAAACGTGATGTTTAGCTGTTAGGATCCAGTCAAACAGGAGAATAGTCCTTGGACTGGGGAAGATAGTTAATGAATTGTTTATGAATTTGTTGTGAAGTGGCTGAAAATATATTCTTCAAAGTCTGAGTTTCCTTTTTAAAAAAATTTTCAGCCCTCAGGTTGTGAAAATATCCTGAGGACATTTCAGATCTATCTCTACTCCTCAGGAAAACTTGTACAGAAGTTACTCATTATTCAGAAGAGGTTATTGAAGGTTTGTCATGATTAAATTGAGGCAACTGAATAGATTATTCATGCAGGTGCCTAAATTAATGATTAAAAAAAAATTCAGGTCAAGCATTTCTCAAATATTTAATATACTCACCTCCAAAATCAACGAGGCTGCTTAAATTCCCAACAAAGCCCAACATCTCCCCAGGCTATGCTGCACACTTGGGCATCTCAACCTGCATTTGAGTAGCTTAACAAGAATTGAAAAGGATAACAGGAAATACAATTTATTGTTGGACAATTTTGTCTGCAGAAATTTAGTCTATAGAGGAATTTAGACTGTAGGGGAAATAGTGTCCTGAGATCTCAGAGCTGGTATTTCCAAGTAGTGTATCAAGGTACTTCCAAGTCAATTCTAGAATTTGCAAAAGAATATTTTTTCAGCTTTAGGATTAAAATAAAATAAAATAATATAAAATAAAACAAAACAAGGGGAGAAAAACAGTTTAGACCAGAAAGCTTTTAGGTAAACAGTTTTATTCAGTTGAAACTGCTTGTGTCAAAAAGACCATTTGCTACTTTGCTACTCTGCTCTAGTGATTCGAAACTGGTATAATCAGATCAGTACTTTGTTCATGGCAAAGAACTATAGTGGAAGCAAGTGCCAGATTTGCACATTCAAAAGAAAAATCTTTTGAATTGGAATGGAAGGAGAGTAGGCACTTTGTTTTCCTTTCTCAGAACTTGAAAGGAGAAATGGCCTCATATTTATCCCATACATAAGAGCTGCAGTTGGGTGAGAAAAACAGAGAGCCTTTCAACAGCGAAAAGCACCGTGGTTGAAGTAATCACAGTAGGATGACAAAGTATGATAATATTCTGTATATAACATAGTGAGATACTTTTAGTAACAGAAAAGCAGAGGTGGTTTACAAACAAAAATAATTGCTCCATTTTATTAGCTGTTAGTTGAGCAGACTGTAAGGAATATGGAAGACTAAATTAAGGAGAGGAACAAAATTAAGGAGAGAACAAAAATAGGGTGAAAGAACATGGGTGAATCCATTTGTCAGAATAAAGACAACTGCAGATTATCTGAATGACAACAGGAAGGTAGATAGATGCATAAGTTATTCTTTAAAATTTCAGCCAGTTTACCTGGTTCTGCATGTCTAAGGGGAAACAAGCTGCACTAAAATATTCTGTACTGATTCTCTGAAGTGGTTATTTGATTTTGCAGTTTATGTGCATACTTCTACATAGACATCTTTCCCTTACCTTTCTTTAGCTGTCTCAGTGTTCAAAATGTTTTGTAATTATGATTTTACAGAAGTTTGGTAGCTATTAAATATCTCACTCTAACTTAATATTTGATTTTCTGTGCTACACACAAAAGATTCTTTTCCTATCACAGACTCTGTTAAAATTAAAGCAAAAGTCCTTTCTTCTAGAAAGTCCTTCAGAAAGTCCTCAGTGAAATTCATTCAAATAATCTGCAGACACCTCAACAGCTCTTATGCTTTCTAGCCATTGTAGGATTCCCTTTTGGTGACAGCTGCTGTAGATTCTATTGTAGAGAATTCAGAATATAAAAATCCACACAGGACAACTCTCTACACTCTTTCAGTTTCCTCTTCAGTGTAATATTTTCCATTCTTTGAAAATGCTGCCTTGGCTTCATCTCATATGTTTATAATTGGAATGAGTGCTTTAGCATTCGTCTCTTCTCTTATTCTTCTTGTCTCTCAAAACAGCGTATAAAAGCACGTCTTTCTTTTACCGATGTAACTGATGTTCCATGGGAGAACTGTCCCATTGTCCTGTCCTGCAAAGGGCAACAAGTTCCCCATCCATTATTGAATCTCCATGGACTTCTGCAGTACAAATAGTACATATACATTTCATGGAGAAAAGTGATGAAAGAATCTTCTTTTCCAAGAAGGAAGGATAGTGCATCTCTCAATAAAGTGTTTCATTGTCACACTAGGTAAAATCAGATGAATGCAATTTGAACTAATACGGTTTAACTCAACTAAAACAGATCTTGCACAAAAAGTACTGGCCTCAGATTGATTTCCTGCATCTGTTTTAAAGTTATCTTTAAAACAGCTTGAGAAACAGTGTCTTAGAAGTTCATATCTTTATATTTGTAAGGAAACATGGGTCATTGCACATAATGTACACCATCCTTAAATTTATGGTAATTGTTGTGGCTAATAATAAGGGGTTAGGAATCCTGCATTTAACCATTTTCCTTAACGTATGTACTTTTATAATGGTATGGCAGGGTAAATGGGAAAAAAAAAGAAAAAGAAAAAGAAAGAGAAAGAGAAAGAGAAAGAGAAAGAAAAAGAGAAAGAGAAAGAGAAAGAGAAAGAGAAAGAGAAAGAGAAAGAGAAAGAGAAAGAGAAAGAGAAAGAGAAAGAGAAAGAAAAAGAAAAAGAAAAAGAAAAAGAAAAAGAAAAAGAAAAAGAAAAAGAAAAAGAAAAAGAAAAAGAAAAAGAAAAAGAAAAAGAAAAAGAAAAAGAAAAAGAGAAAGAGAAAGAAAAAGAAAAAGAGAAAGAAAAAGAAAAAGAGAAAGAAAAAGAAAAAGAGAAAGAGAAAGAGAAAGAGAAAGAGAAAGAAAAAGAAAAAGAAAAAGAAAAAGAAAAAGAAAAAGAAAAAGAAAAAGAAAAAGAAAAAGAAAAAGAAAAAGAAAAAGAAAAAGAAAAAGAAAAAGAAAAAGAAAAAGGAAAAGGAAAAGGAAAAGGAAAAGGAAAAGGAAAAAGAAAAGGAAAAAGAAAAAGAAAAAGAAAAAGAAAAAGAAAAAGAGAAAAAGAAAAAGAAAAAGAGAAAAAGAAAAAAAAGGACATCATTTGAAAGGAATCTCACTTTTTTTGTGTTTTAATCTGGAATAGAAAAGACAGTTTTGAAATGTGCAGTCCAACATTTTTCAAGTAAAAGTAAACCAAACAAATAAAGAAAGAAAAACAACCAAAAAAACCAGCATCCTGCTAGCACAGAATAAAGACTTTCTGAAAATGGGATAATCCTGAAAGAGGCTCCAATTGAAAAGAATTCTACCAATAACTGCTGAGGGACACAAAAATGAAGTGTTATGTTATGGAGAGGAAGCTGTTAGTAATCAATTATTTGTTGAGAAGAATGCTGGAGAACCTTATAGAGAAGACAACTTGAAATCTGAAAACATTCATTAAGGGGATGTAAACTGTAAATGCAGCTGTAAACAAAAAGATTTTGAAGAGGGAGGAATATCAAAATCGTAGATGGATTCACCTTACAGATATTCTCTCCTGTCCTGTTGCTCTGCATCACTTTATTCAAGAATATGCACAGAAGAATTATTTTCAGATTTTAAAAATGTGGAGGAGATTGGATCACACTGGGCAAACTAATTACACCTCACTTTTTTAATACTATGTTGAATTTTCATCTCCTCTGTAAACTGCGTACTCTTCCCATTGGCTAGCTTGCTTCCCATTTCATCATTCTAGTATCATTTTTTCCTCTCTTTTATTCAGACTTGATTCAAAGTACACTTCCATACATATAGGCAAGCTCATAAAGCTTCCAGGGAAAGTTCTTTTGAACTAGTTTTCACATGTAGTACAAGGGATTAATCATTTAAGTAAAGTGTTCTGAAAAGGAAAGGACTCTGTTTAAAAGCCAGAATTTTTGATCTGTAAAGGGAAACAAGTTCCATATGCTAAGGAGAGCTCCAAGTGCAAAAGCTCTTGAAGATTTCAGTGTGTTTTGTGATGGTGCCCCTTTTTCCCTCAGGATCAAGACAAATGGTTGGACCTCCACATCTTCAACTTTTGGAGAGTGAACCCCATTCTGTCTTTTCTGTTTTTTTTTTTTTTTTTTTTTTTTTTTCCGGCTTCTCTATATATGTTTTAACTTCTCTAGCTCACTGACTGTTTAAAGGAGGAAGAATCTGATTTGTGTTTCATAAGATTTTTTTAGGCTGATATTCCATTGCTATAATGGAACACAAATCACATCACATTTCAACCAACAGCTTTAAATATACGCATGAATGTCTTCTTTAAACATACATTGCGTCTTTCTCAGTCTTCTCTGCTCCAATTATTATTTTCCTTTATAGTTTACAAATAGAAGAGAGAGATTAAAGAAGCATCTTGTTCAAGATGTAATATAAGCTTCTGCTTGTTGTCATCCAATGCCAACTATTTTCTGTGCGTATACTGCTTTGTAACTCAAATGGTGATGAAACAATGTAAATACAATGGGAAAATTTGGGGAAATAAATGTCTTGTTACAGCTTGCCTTTGTACTGAAAAAAAACAAACACAATTTTACCTGCTTCAGTGGAACAATATATATTGATAGATATTAGCCAAATTGTTTAAGAGCTGCAGAATCTGGTCCTTTTCTAACAAAACTAATTATGTTATATTTCTAACATACCTTTCCACAGATTGGAAAAATATGTGTAAGTAGTGAAACCACAGAAATGCAGATTTTTTTTTTAAGAAAAAAAGAAAAATTGGAGTCTGGGATTATAGCATTGCATTATTTTTTCATAAACTGCATCATATAAACTACTGCTGTTTATTTTCCAATTGTTTTTTATTTTTTTCTCTGTCTTTGTAGTGAGTTCTTAAAATTTTCCAGGAACGCTTCCATTGCTTGAAGAGTTACTGGACAACTTATTTTGGACAATTCTTTGTTCATGTTTTGATTGTGAGTAGTAGTACCTCACAGTTTTCGATATGCAATTTTGTTTATAATGAGTCAAGTGAGATAAATCTACACTGTGTTTAAAAATGAATAATTATCAACATTTTACATTCACAGAATCTTAGAACAATTTAGGTTGGAAGAAACTCATGTAGGTCTCATAATCCAACATCTTCTTGAAAGCTTTTATGCATAAACTTTCCTGACCACATTTCAAAATGCAGTTTCCATGACTATACACTCTCTTACAGATATGCCTGCGACACATTCCTCATAGCAAATGTGGTGATGAACATATTGTCACTATCAATGTTCAAACAATATAGTTTAAGCAATCAGGTACATATTTGTGGAAACTATCTTTCTAAATCTGCTTTGCTCTAGATACAGCTTTTCTTGTGTCTCTCTAAAATATGTAAACCTCTCATTTGAAAAAAAATAGTTGTGAAGGATGAAATACTGATTTGAAGAGCAAAATTATTTTTGCTCGAAAAAAAAAGGATTTTAAAAGTTTTAAAATATGACAACCACGCTATTACTTCCTCCATGAGGAAAGGTTATGCTGACATAAGGAGTAATAAGTATACAATTGATTAATTCATTTCTAAATATGCTCCATTTAACTGTTTTCTGCTTGAACCAGCTTTGAAGAACCCAAGAACATGAAAATTCCTACAAGGAGATGATTATTCATTTAGATTGCTGTGTCTTCTCCATTTTTTTTTTCTTTTTTTTTGTGCCCTTGTACCCCTTTGCCCTCATTTTAGTTCACCACTCCCCAACTTCTGCTTTTATGCCATTTTGCATGCACTACTAGAAACAGAGGAGGGAATGAGAATTCCCTCTTCTGTGTTTCTTTTTTACTTTTTTTTTTTTTTCAGCATATTAATTTACATTAAAAGAAGTTGATTGGCAGGTTGATTGAAGAAACCCAAATTTGCAATGCACTAGAAGTAATCAAACTCCATTTTCAACCCACAATGAATTTCAGCTTTCAGAACACATTTGTGGAAACAAAGTATTATCAGTTGTTGTAAAACAGTCAATTTCTATAAGAAGAAGTAAAAATACCCATTTTACTGCAGTAAAGTCATCAGTTTTCCATACTATCATCTTTGAGATCTTTTGGATATCAAATGAGCTCAAACATGTTAAGAAATGTGTTCATTCACCCAGTCACTATTTTAGTTATGATATTTTAAAAGCACTAAAATTAAGTAAACTGAATTAAATTAAAACTGCTGAGAGCCACTCAGCTGGGAAGTGGCTTTGCAGAAAAATGACCTAGAAGTCCTAGCGAATGCCAAGTTGAATATGAGTCAGCAATATGCCCTTGCTGCTAAGAAGGTCAAAAATATTCTCTGCTACATTAGGCAAAGTGCTGCTGGCAGGTCAAGGGAGATCTACTCAGCATGGGCGAGCCCACTCCTGGAATGATGTGTCCAGTTCTGGGCTATCCAATTCAAGAGAGACATGGACATAATGGAAAGTGTCCATTGTAGGACTGCAAGGTGATCAAAGGACTCAAGTACCGCTCCTATGAGGAAAGGCTGAGAAATCTGGTCCTATTCAGCCTAAAAAAGAGAAAGCTCAGAGGGTATCTCATCCATGTATAAAAATACCTGAAGGAAGAGTGTGATGAGGATGGAGACAATTCTTTTCAGTAGTGTTCTGCACTGGAACAAGAGGCAATGGGCACAAACTGGAACTCAGATGTTCCATCTAAACATCAGAAAACACTTCTGCACTGTGTAGGTGTTGGAGCACTGGTACAAGTTGTCCAGAGAGGCTGTAGAATCTTCTCTGCGGAGATACTCAGAAGCTGTCTGGCCATGACAACCTGCCCTATGAGTCCTTGCTTTAACAGGGGGTTTGGATCAGATGACTTCCAGAAATCCCTTCCAATCTTAACCATTCTGTGATTTTGTGATTATTTAAAGAAATGAAAGTTTGTTTATTTATAAGAATGCGAATCTTGATGCTATAGGTCTAATGGGAAAATTTTCTCACTTTAGGGGAAGACAATCACTTAAAAAGTGACAACTTCTGATTGTTTATGTTCATTATCAGCATCAGATTTTTGGCTTCATGTCTAAAAGTTCTCTAGAATTGAGATTGCTTGGAAGTAAACAAGATTTCCGAACTGAAAGCTCTACACAAACCTAATGAATTAAATTTACTTGCTTTAGTTTTGCTAATTTTGGCTGATTTCACTGAGCTGTTATGACTATCATGATGATTTTTCCCCAAAAGTATTCAGAGTTCATGAAACAACAGGTAGCTTTATGAAAATAAACAAATAAATAAATAAATCTCACAGACCATTAATCATATCTTATTTGAGGGACTTTTCTTCTGTCATGTTAGGTCTATGTAACTTCCTGAGCATGGGATATATCAGCCTTTTCTCTGATTACTTTCCTTCGTCATACAATAGGGCCCAAAGGACCTGAGGTCAAAACCACTTTGTCAAAAGAGCTGTGTGTCCCCATAAAAGACACAACCTCCACTGAGAGAGCTTTCACTGTAAGTGATAAAGGCAGCCCGAGAAAATATTTTTATCCCCTATTATACTGACAAAGAATGGAGAAGGAGATTAAGTGATTTGGCCAGAGCTCTCCAGGAAATCTGAGTCCACAAGTCCTCAGCTTTAATCCACAAGACCATCTTTCCTCTGCTAGGAAACAGATGTTAAATTGGATGTTAATTTTGCCATGAAACTTTTTTAGAGGACTCTGAAAGGCAAATAGTCTCCAAGAATCATTATTTTAGCAAGCTACTAGCACTGCAGTCTTGCATCTCAAAAGTAATTCGTTCCATCTTTGTTGGCAGGCTTTAAAAGGTCTTTTGTTTTCACTCACTGATTAGTGTAACAATCTATTTTGAAAGATATGTGGGCTCATATGGGATATCATTTATTTGTTTCAAATGGTAGCTTTTTGCAGCAAAATGTATAAAGCTTTTAAGTGTTGTGGATTGAAGCCTCTGATGTCAAAGATAAACATTAGGATTATAAACACAGATCCTCTAAAGTATTGCAAGTACTGTAATCAGTAACAGAATTTCACATCATTCACTTGCCTGCCTTAAAGTGCTGAAGGTTTTTTCCTTTTAAAAATCACTGCCGCATACATTATCGGCCAAAACAAACAACTGAGCCAAACATGTAATGTGAGTTAATTACATAATGTGTATGGTATTACATAAAATTCCCATTTAATACTAGACTTCAGCACTGTACGGGTTAACGTACAACACTACTTGGCCTTCCTCTCCTCTTTTCTGCAATTCAAATCAGTCTTCTGGAAAATTGGCCTCAGTACCAGTGACGTGCTGCTGAACTTACAAGATCTCTAGAATATCCTACCAGATTTCATCCTTTTGTTGTAGAATTGTTTCCATCTGGGGCCTAGATATAAACTTGGAAAATGTAAAGGCTCTTGCCTCTCACCCTGTCTGACTTCAAAACATTGGCAAATAACTTTCCTTGTCAATGAAGTACAGATTGGATTAAAACATTGGAGTAAATTATGTTTTTGTGGGTGTAGGAATTAGTGGCATTTATTGAAAGTTTAATGTACTGCCTAACAACCCAATACATACTTTAAAATCAAGTGAAAATTAACACTGAACACAACAGAGTACTAAAGAAAACTAGGTTCTAGAAAGAAATATTAGTCACATGGGGCCAGATCTACTAAAGAGCACCATTACTCACATTTGCAAGTGCTTCATTTGTGTGCAGAACCTCAGTGTGTGAGCTTAACTCCCTGGCCTGAGTCCACATAACTGTTTTACTCAACAGGAGTAGCTAGGCTAAGAACATAATTGCTATCAGCTCCTCTATGCCCAGAGAAGGCAATGGTGATTGCATATTTGAATCTGTGTCTCATGCAAAAGTAAATTCATGTTCATTTATTTGCAACCCATTGCTTTATGCCGCTATGTCAAGTGAAAATGGTTCCGGTACGGATATTATCTGCAAAGATATTGGCTACTATCCCTCAAATGGTGGACAAGTAAGCAAAAAAGCAGAGGATGTACTTAGTTTGCTGGAGGTAGGACAGAAAAGGGGATCAGTTAACTCCTGTGTTTTCGGTGTGGTTTGTTGTTTTTTTTTTCTGACATATACATCAAGCTTTAACAGTTTCTCATTTGACACAACCACAAAGTGTCCCCAGGCTTTGTACTAGACTTCCATACATAAACTTCTGTGTGTGTCTGTGTGTCTTCACTATTGTTAGCACATCAAGAAACATTCATACAACTTTTCCAGCAAAAACCTACTTAGTACTAACAGAAGGAGTTTATAGTGACTGGAATTTAAAACATGCTGTTTCAAGAAATTCTGAGCTAGTAGCCTTTCATATTTTCTCAGCAACAGTAATATTGGAAATTATAATCTGTACTTTAGAAATGAAAAAACAAGTTTCTTTTTGTTTGTAATTCAATCTGTGTAGTCCCCCCGTTATTCAATGGATTTCTAAATGAAAGGGTAATCACTGCATTCCTTACTGGGATGTATAATCACAGAATCATAAAATCATAGAATGGTTTGGGTTGGAAGCAACCTTTAAGATCATCCAGTTCCATCTCCCCTGCAGGGACACCTCCATCTAGACCATGATGCTCAAAGCCCCATCCAGGCTCCCTTCCAGGGAGGGGGCATTCATAACCCAACTGGGCATCCTGTTCCAGTGTGTTGCCACCCTCACAGTAAAGAATTTCTCCCTAATACCTAGTCTAAACCTACCCTCTTCCAGTTTAAAACAATTTCCCCTAGTCCTGTCACTACATGCCCTTATAAAAAGTCTCTCCCCAGGAGCCCTTCCTGTAGGCTCTCCTCAGGTACTGGAAGGCTGCTATTAGGTCTCCTTGGAACCTTCTCTTCTCCAGGCTGAAAAGCCCCAGCTTTCTAAGACTGTCTTCATAGCAGAGGTGCTCCAACCCTCTGATCATCTTTGTGGCCCTCCTCTGGACCTGCTCCAACAACTCCATGTCCTTGTGTTGGATGCATGATTATTATAGTCTGCTTTTCAGAAGCAAGAACAGGTTTATGATTAGATTTCAGTTTAAAAAGGGCAAGTCTACTAGAAATGAACACAAAATCTCCTGTATCTGAGCATACTGATATCATTTCATTACTGTCCATAAGCAAGTGTACAAGCAAGAATTTGGCTGGTGAAGATCTGTGTGGGGACCCTTTTCAGAAGCACCGAGGTTGTTGTCCACATTATCACGTAGTGCAGATCAGCAGGAGCCAATCTTCCTGTGTGTTCTGAGGATGTAACACCCACACTGTACATGCTCTCTCTGCAGAAAATTGTCATCCAACTATATTGTGGTCTCAAGAAATAAAAGTCACTAGCACGGGGCACATACATAGCCTACCATTTTCAAGAATATGTAAATCCATTCACTGCCTGCTGGTATAGGCATACTGCTGATGGCTTCAACTTTACTACAAGGTACCTCTAATGTTTTCCAAGGTTCTGTTCAACTATGGCTCTCACAGAAGCTGTTTGTAGCCTCCAGTGTTACTCATCTATATTTTTCTTCCAGATGTAAAGACTCTTTTATCTTTTATCTGCACCATTATTATTTATTTTGCCTTGATATATGCCTTTAATGTGAAATAATATCCAAGTAATGGGTACATGGTCCTTGTTTATTTAAAGTATGATTTCCAGAAACCTTCACCATTCTTTAGAAAAGTAGGTCTCAAGTATCAGTTTTCTTCCTAAATATTGTTTTTCTGATTTATTTACTGATGTGGTAAATCTCATATTCCCTCAGTATGGATAACCTTATAGCTCTGAGTTTTATTAATGCACTTCTTCCTTCCTTCAGTGTTAATTTTGTTGATTTTGGCTCTCATGCAGCTAGTCCTGCTCAGTAAATATTTCATTTGCTTTTATGATGATAAAATAGGGTCTCATTCATCTTCTGCTAGAGTGTTCTCCATTGGGTTATGAAGAGTGCTTCTGGCTTGTGATACTGTTGTTATCCTCTTCATCAATGCTGTATAATCACAGCTGGGCCTGATACTAACCACAAGGTTATATAGTTCATTACATATGTTACTGGATTCACTTACAGTGTTTGACAAGGCATGGACTGCTCAGCATGAGTTGCTGTGAGCTGTGACTTCTAAATGCCATATGAATCATAGAATCACAGCATAATTTAGGTTGAAAGGGGGCTCTTGAGAACACCAGATCCTACCTATAGTCAAAGCAGGGATTTCCAGAGCAAGTTATTTTTCTAGAGTAGGAGGCTTCTTGTGTTCAACAGCTTACTTTTGTTGATTTGTTTTTGGGTTTTGTTGGTTTTTAGTTGGTTGGTTTTGTTGTTTATTTATTTGTTCTCCAAAAAGTTCACTTCTAAAAATTTGAGATCCCACTTATGAGCCTAATTCTCGTGATTTGGAAGGTTTAAGCATCTAAAACTTTAAGACTGACTCTTCATTTGTAAATCAATTAGAAGTTTTCTGTGCCTTTTCCTTTGCTAAGAAAAATAACATACTTTTTAAGGTGACTTTAGTACCAAGTTCTGTAATCAAGTGTCATGCTCGACTGTGCAATTTTTTCTGGGAAAACTGAAAGCTATTAAAACACTGATATTATTGCCATACAGTTATTTGATAACTTTTTATAACCATCTTCCTTTTTTAAAATGTATAGTTTAAAGATACAAATTAAGGGGAAACATAAACTTCCTCCAGTTGCTTTTTAAGGTGTCACTATTTTGAAGCTCTGTTCTTGATTGCTGAACGTTAGAGGGAAACTGAAGAGACACATCCACCCAACAACATCTGCCTTATCTCCCTGCTGCCTTGCTAGGGAGGTCATAGAAGCAGTTGGCTGCTTACTGTCAGCAGTAAGCTGAAGAATAGGAACGAACAAGGAGGCTACATCTTCAAGAGAACCTCTGACAGCAATTATGTACTTAGTAAAATGTAGCTGGTGGCTAGAAAACATTTAGTTAAAAACGAGGAAGCATTCTGGTATTACCAACAGAACTAGACAATACAGCAAAGCCAGTGAAGGTGTCTACTATGTACCCACCTGAGGAAGCATGAAGTGGTGCTCTATGACCAGGAGCAGCATCCAAGCCAGTTCTGGCCATTCACCCTCTCATTTCTGTTGCAATCTCTATGTCTCTGTGGACAGAGACATCGTGCAGCACCTTTAACTACCCTCACCATCAGATTTTTGCCCCCATGTTTCAGCTGACACTTCCCTTATTGCACACATGATCATTGCCTCATGTTCTGTGCATCCCTGAGGAGGATTTGACTCTCCCTTCTCTTTTCTGAAGAAAAAGCAAGTTGTGATTTCACATTGTGCATACCAGATACCAGTACAGAGACCTAGACAAATCCTGCAAAACAAATGGCAAAAATTGGAGCATTTCCTTCATCCTCATTTAAATTGATCACAGGAGTGGGAAGCTGTGTTGTCACCATAACTAAACCATAACTGCAGCCCGCGGGGAAAAGAAGATGGGAAGGGGATCCTATTCTCACTGGCTTTGGAGAAGCTTGCATTTTACTCACAGAAAAGGCTACTCACTTCTGTACAATGTTCAGAACCTATGGAAACTGTGCTGTAACACTAGGCCATGCTGGAGAAAGCTATTTAAAACTGTCTTCCACATCACAGACAAGAGTGTGTTCAGAGCTGAAATTAGACATCTGGATCTTATTTTACCAACAGCAGCAAAACTTATGAGCAACAGTCACCAGTGGGCAGTCCTTTCTTACAAATATGTTTACTGTTCTTCGTGTACTTTTCAAGAGTGCGTCAAAAAGTTACAAAATTTCAGTTTTTGAAGTCAAAATTCCCTCTCTGTAATGAAAACTTTAAAGTCTCAATAGAACTTAGGAAACTGGTCTGTACAGTGTACATTATATCGTATTTTGTTAAAATTAGAATGGAAGTCACTGTATTATTTAGACCTCCATATATTTAATTTTTTGAGACAACATTTCCAGAAACATTTTTATTTTAAAATCCCAATCTAACTATATTTTCAAAATAGCCAACATTTTAGGAATCGTATTACAACAGCTACGTTTAATCTTGCTTGTACTTTCAAAGAAGCAGTTCTGTACAAGAGAAAATAACAAATAAATATAGACTTTTCCATTCCTTGAATATTGAAGTCTTTGGGCCTCATGCAAAAGAGGAAAGAGTGGTTTTATGCAGTAGAGAGAAAACTGCCTCCTTTTATCTCAACCACAGCAGTAAAGAAGCCAACAGTAGTTGCCATAATGTTCCTGTTTAACATTTTTCTTTTGAGATTTTAAATGCATGTTATTGTAGCTGCTTTGTATGCTGAAACTTTATAATCTCAGCTGTGCTATAGATTTAATACATATGAAAAATAGATTCACAAGGAACTCTTTTATCCCTTTATGTAACATCTTAAAAAGTTTTATAATATTATGTACCTAAGAATCTATGGGATTGTTTTTTAATATACATTAAAGAATTTTCTGAATTGCATCACTTCTCAATTTCTGTAACAGAAGGTAACAGAAATTATATTTGGTCTATAGGTCCCTATCCAAATTTGCAAAACTTTTTTTACTGCTTTTCCGAGATTAAGCTGTTAATGGCACATACAGTGTGAAATGTATGTGCCATGTAAAAACAGAGTCTAATGGAAGTAATTTTCAAAAACATTGTAGAATGGGATGCAGAACTTCGAGAGCTTTACTATCAATTTCATAAATTAAAACTATTCCTCTACGTTTATTTTAAAACTTTTTAAAAAGTTGTCTTCAGGACTAATGAGTAGACATCAAATAAGTATTTCCCTAACTATTGAATGATTAATCACTTCTACAGTATTTATACCTTGGAGTCAATGTAATGCACAAGTCGATGCATCAAAGCTGCTGCCACTGCTCACAGACAGCAGAATATTTTGACAAATCATTGACTTCTTAGAAAGATTTTCTCCCGATGAAAATGAGATATACTTGCCCCATTCAGAATTCACAGCCTTCTGAAGACTGCAGCTATTTTAAATATATACATATATGCTTGCTGATATTTTTTACATTATTGTTCAAAGTAAGAAAAAAAAATGAAATCTTCATAAATCTGGAGATTATAAATACTAAATCTGGAGAGAAATGGGAATGAATTTGTGTTGTTTTTAATTACTTCCTGTAAATTTCCAGTGCCTAGCTCAAAAGAAAATTTAAAAAACACATTAATATTATATTAAACGAATATTCTGAAATTTTGCAATTCTCACAAAAATAGCAGTACAATTTTTTTTTTTTTTTTGAGATCAGATAGCTTTTAACAATAGAAACAAGCAGCCACCATTGTGAGTATTTCCCTGAAATAAAGCACTGAATACATCACAAGTTGTCTACTCAGCATTTCTATTTATGAAACAGTTGCATCATTAAGCACTTCAGATCTTAAGGAGGAAGGATCTTCAGCAGAATGAGATTTTCCATCAGTTGGGTCATAGATTTTGTATAATCTATTGTTACTGTGTCTGAGTAATTATTAGGAGCAAATACCTGGGAAGAATTGTGTGGGTATTAAATACAACTCCTCTAGACACACACACAAAGCCTCTATAATTTCCTTCTGAAACTGCCTCTTAAAAGTAGCTAGATTTTTACTTTCCATTGTTCCAACAGAAAGATTGCCTCAAATCTTCTACTTTGTAGGTTGGAGCCTTCTAATTTCCAGGTTAACTTGGTTTGGGAAGACTTCTTTATTCCAATGTTCCTTAGTTTGAGCAGTTCTCTCTTCCTGCTGTTCACTCTGACATAGTTTTAATATATCTGCCTGTCTTATGATCTGAGAGTGGGGCAGTTTTGAAATCTTCAGAAAGAGTAAAGCAGTAAAGCTGTGCTGTGCTGGGGTTAGCAAGCCCAGCCAAGAGCCTGGCTTTATGAGCTCTGGCATGGTGCAGCACTCCTGTGGTTTTTGAATAGGATCTGGTATGCATCTTGTTCAGCTTGGTTGGAGCAGAGGTAGCTAAGACCTATCTGTAACCAGTAGTGTGGCACATACTAATGGTTACATCACACACATACGTTTAGATATGTTTCTGTAGCTTAGAAACATACCTCTTGTATGAGCAGATCTCCATTCCCCAGTCTTCCTAGTAATCTTTTACTATAGCTGTGCCATTCTCTCTTAAGTATATGCCATACATTGCATAAATGACCTTGATAATTGTATTTCAGTGGAGATAATTACTTTCAGATATCTTGCATCTGAATGTCACTGCATTATGAGAATGTCACTACTTTGACAACAGTGATGTGATCAATCACTGAAGATCCACCTGTTAATTTTAAATATGAAAAGGTTTTGCTAGTGGACTCAGCAATAGGTAAATTTTCTAGAAGTGATTTTTCATCTAATCATGAATAGTAAATATCCCCCTGAGAAGCTTCTAAACAAAACCTAAAGGAGTTCTACACATTTGCTCAGAACATCACTGGGAAACATAAAGTGAGAATGGAAAGCTCCAGATGTTATGAAACAAAATATTAAAGAGTATTATGCTTCAAAAATAAACTGACTGATGTTTGTCATTATACAACATATTACATATCAGTATTTCAATGTTAACTCTAAGAATAGACTGCTTTGATTTAGTCCAGACTTTCAAAAGTCTCTTTGTGTCAGGAATGGGAAGGACAGAAAAATCCTTATTAGTATGAAAGAGTCCTTCAAGTTTTTTAACATCTATAACTCCTTGACTTTATTCCACTTCATTTCAAGTCAATGGAAATTTTGTCATATTGTTCAGGAGAAGCAAAACTGAGTCCATGGTCAAGAAGTCACACATGTACAGAAAGCATAAACATTTTGTTGGGAATCTTAAATGCTATGACTCTTTCTTAAGTCCTCATGAGAGTACAAAAGAAATCTAGAACAAAAACTTGAAGTATTTCATCCATTAAACCTGACTTATCTGTGACTAATGGCTCTTCAAACTTGGCTTTGATATGCTACTCTTTGAAACTTTATTTACTGTATGTTTGTACTTTGTTTCTCTTATTTATATGCCTAGACCTTTTGAATAAAATAATAACAAATCTTAGAATAGTTACTATGCTGAAGTTACATTGCTGTTTATGATATGCAAAACTGTAAGTAGTGAAATTTTGATTAAGATTTGAATGTTAATTAGATAATGTGATTTGAAAACTGCCCTTTGCAACTGAAGTATATGAGAAACTCATGTTTCAAAATGCATAGAAAGACTATTAAATGAAAAAAAAAAAAAAAAAAAAAAAAAATCAGATGAAAAATTTTCTTATTCCCTGAAGAAGTGGCTAATTACTTGAGTCAAAAGTGTATACTAATTTACAAAATTTTTGCAAAAGTTGGGATACTGTGCAAAAAATATTTGAGCAGGTGTCTCACATTTCCAATTCTGTTGACAATGGTTTTTAAAAACTGGAAATCAGCACATAAGTAAAAAGAAATAGATTGGCTCTTTATTTTGATTCATGAAGATGGAAATGAAGTTTTGTTTGAGTAAGCACATTCTGTTAAATTCAATTAAGATGTATGCTCTTAAATCTTCATTGTGATCACTATCCTTGATAATAAGCAATAGAAACAGACAGATTTCCAATTAAACCAGTCATTGGGAGAGAGCAAATCATGACCCATACTTAGCTCCCTCAAGACATGCAAGAGGAGAAAATGGGTATTTAAGCATCAGGCTGCAGCTTTATTAATTAAATTACATGGGGAACCATCCATTCAGCCTTTCTCATATACCAGACACTTATAGCTGGGACCAGACCACTGTGCATTTGCTGTGTTCCCACTCTTGATCTACTAGCTAAAGATAGGATCTCTGTATTCATCTATAGGACCTATCTGATATATGAATGGTTCAGATCCTTGCAGATGAAACTGAAGGAAGAACAGTGAGCCCAGAGAAATATCTGCTCTACAAAAAGTTCAGTTTTCTATTCTCTCCTCAAACATTAGATCTTGTATGTCAAGGCTTCTCCATTTAATCTCTGTCTCTTCTGAACATAGTCACAAACTGAAAAGTAATTTCTCTTATTCTCTATCTTTAAACTCTTACTTTTCAATGACAAGTATCTTCACAAGAAAGATGGAAAATCTCTGTCAATATGGCTCACTTTGGCTCACTCCTTACCTAATCTTAAAGTGGGCAATTGATCAGAAAAATAGAGCGTGTTTCCAGAAAGCCAGATCAGATTTTAAACTACATAAATCTCTCTAACCGGTATGAAGCAGAGCAAAGAATTTTCTGCTTTTATGCAGATGTTTCTGTAAATGCTATGCTGTAAAATAAGTCTATTTCAGTTTCCTCACTGCCTGCCATGCAAAGACTTGTTCCACATTTATGCCCTTCACTATAGGAAGACATGAGAGTCTTATGTCTCATGTTAAGGCATTCATAGACTTCCAGAACAGGACAGAGGCCATGCCTTCCTTTGTAGCAGTGATCATCATGCTTCTCTCAGCTATGTCTGAAACTAAATAATTCAAAACTAGATCTTGAGCATGGAATTCAAAAGTAGTTCAACTTCACATAAAGTAGGCTGTATCCTGTGCTTGAAAACTTCTCATGAATTCTGGATGCTCTACACATATTTACGTGTCTTTATCTTATCTCTTTTGAACATGAAATGTTCATACAGGTGTGTTCTGTCTCTGTACCCCAAAAGGCATGCCAAGTCAGTTGTTTTGTGATGTGCCTGACAGGCAATTTGTTCATAATCTGCTATACCCTACAGCAGGAAATACAGCTGTGGGTGGCATAGCTAAAAATAGAGTCATCAGGCATTTCCTAAAATTCTATCTACAGCATTTCATTTTCCATGGCAAGGATCACTACAAGTAGTGACAAACTGTGGCATGCATTGGGCTTTACTTTCCATTTCTGGAAAGACCTGGACACTGGGATTGGAGCCATCTGGAAAAAGGCAGTTCAGAAATATATTCTTCCTGTAGGCAGTCTGACAATTCACTGGCCAGTTAGCAAGAAAAAATAAGTCCCTTGAAGATGGTAGTGCAGGCATCCCCACAAACTACACTAATCTGTTAATTTCCTGTATTTGCTAGAAAGAAAAAATGGGAACAATGGTAAGATAACACAGCCCCATGTGAGTTATGTCCCACATGTGAGTATAATGTATTGCTTCACGATCCCCTACAGGGCAAAATTATTCTTTGAGGTCAGATTTGTTTTTTTCAATGCATCTGGGCTGTCAGGTATGCAGAGTATATTGTCTTTCTTTCTATGTTGGTAGACTTGAAAGAAAAACAAACAAAGAGCAAACCTGGATAAAGAGAGGACCACCAAGGCAACTACACTTGATAATACCTTGTGAAGAAGTAATTAAGAAAAATATCACTACATCACATCTTGCTGCTCCAGCAGGGCTCAGCAGAGGCACAGCTGCGCTCTTGTTGAGGTCCTGATGTGTCCTTTGCCCACTGTTCACTGCTGAATTTTTCAGGTCCTGGGAACATGTAATGAAATTTTAAGATCACATTGCCAGCTGATGGATTCCCTATATTGGATATTTATGAGTGTTACCAATGGAGAAGGTGTGACATGAATTCCTGTCCTTTTCCTTCCTGCGGTGTATGAAGAAAGGTGCATAACAGCTCCTTTTATGATACTGCCCATTGGCAGTGTTCTGATGTTGCTGCTCAGAAAAACAGTGCAACTGCGTATTTGCATGATATACTCATAACCGGACTGGATATATAAAGTTGAATCAGAACTCTGTGGAAAGCAACTACATTATCATCATTGACATAGAAATCTTAGGGAAAGGGGGAAAATAATACAGCATTAATAAAATGTATTTTAACCATATCTATATATGCATGAATATAAAAATGTATCATATATATAGAAATATATTGGTATGTATGTTAAAGTAGGTAAGTAGCTTTTGGAGACAGGATTGATTTTCGTAGGAGATAGACAGAAAAAGAGGAGTTGTCCACCCTCCCTCTTCAGCCAAGCCTTTAGCTGATGGCTTGGGATTGCCACTGCAGAATGGACACCTGGACAGTGGCAAGGTCACCTGCTGTCTCAGCTGATGTTTGGCAAAACTGGGGAAGAGAAGGTTTTCTTAATCTGTCAATTTGCTTACCTGTGCGTTACGGTTGCACGTACATGAGAATTAGTCAAAAAGGAAGGAACTGATTAATCTTACTGATAGAAGGGCACATCAGGCTGCCCTTCTGTCTCCTTTTGAGGCTTTGGAATGATGCAAATGAAAATAGATATCTCAGTCAAAAACTGTGTGAACCTCTCTCACTATTTGCTTGGAAGCAGCGAATGTGTTTATAGGAGCTCCTTTGCATAGCACATAACTACTTGAGCAACCCCTTCATCAGCCTTAGCCTTCATGGCTAGGGAAAGAGCTGGCCTGGATGCTGGCTGAGTGTGTCTGGCTGCCTTAATACTCTTCTGTGCCATACACTGCCTGCAGAATCTGGGACAGCACTAACTGCTGTCTGAGAGCCAAGCAGGCAGCCAAGGTGCAGCAGGGGAAGAGGGGCTTCTTGAAGCTGCACTTGGCTAAAGCTCCAGTTTGAACTCTGCATCTGTAAAAGCTAATGAGTAAGAACCTGAAGAGAGATGACTCCCAGCCTTCAGAGTGCCGTAAAATACATGATTAGCAGAAGAAGATTTCCTCATATTTTTATGTCAGAAGGGTTCTCAGTGAGATCAGGATCTCACAAAGCTGTGTGCTAAATGTACCAAATGTGTTAAATTGTGAGACACTGCATCTTCAAGCAGTTTGCTGCTAAACTGATGAGATGTGCAAAGGCAGTCTTTTATCCTTGTTTAATATGTTAGGAAACGAGGTGATCAAATAGTTTCCATGAGAGTTTTTAAGAGCTTTCAGGGAAAGAAAGAACTGAACTCAACATAAACATCTGAATTCAGTTCCTTAACTGTCAAGTCATCTTTCGTTTTCTCTTCCCTACTGGTTTTTATTAGAGTACTGTATCAGTCTTTACATTTTGGTGTAAATACTCCTACAGCTGTATCAGAGCAGTCGCTTGACACAGTGCAGTCCATTATTTGCAGATAGACTCCCAGCATGGTCTCTGCTTCAGGCAGTTGTGCTGGGGCATATGAAGCTGCAGCGTTCATACAATCAATGTTGCAGGAAGGAGAGGGAAGGAGGGAGCCTGCTTGCTGCTGGAACATTTATTCGTGGTAACACTTTTAAAGGCTTGTTGTCATGCATGCATTTTAGAAGAGAGGTTTCAAATAATCAGGAAATAGTCAGAAAGTGTGATTGATTGTTAAAGACAGTACAATCCCATAGATTTTGGTCATATTCTCAGTGTTGTGGTTCGGCAGTAATAGAAGCATAGCGACTTTCACTCAACTGAATCACAAAATTCTACCACTTTGTTTTTTTAAGCATGTACAGATAGCTAATGTGTTAGCTTTGTAACAAATTCTACAATGTCCCCTTTTTCAGTAAAGTACTTTAAAGTCTCCTCCTTAATTACTGAACTATATATGCTTTCAGATGTGATCATTACGGGACGCAGGGTTCCATTTTCACAGGAGATGGCTCCAAATTAACTACAAACATACAGACTCTGAACTTTGTCTAACAAAGTATAACCACCAAATGTTCAACATGGAGAAATAAATAGGATATTTTTTAATCTGTTACAGTATGACTTTTCTTTATAGTGCTGATATATATGAAATATATATATAAAATTATTTTCTTTTGCACATAGTGGAAATGAGTTTTGTTTTATTAAAAGTGCAAAAGAATAATTTTTGCCTGTATACTACAAATGATCTCCATTCTATAGATGTGCTGTAAATGCATCCAAATGTACAGCAGCAGTTTTTTGTGTGAATGAGCCAGGGAATGCGTGATTAGCAAGCCATTGTGAGATGCTGTGAGAATTCAAACTTGTGAAATGTATACCTCAATGTAGTTGCCAAAAAGCCCCAGATGATCATTTTTTAAGTGTTTTCAAATATTTACAGGTCTCTGGGGGACCTGTAAAGACCATTTACTTTCCAGAAAGCAGACCAATGTAATCTGAAGAAAAAATCATTTTTTCTGGCCACCCAGCTACACCAGCAATCTAGATGAAATATAATGATATTACTTGGACATAAGTAAGTTAGAGAATGGCTTTCTTGGTATGTGAGGCTTGCAAATTTTTAGTGGAATGTAGCAAAAATCAAATTTTGTACTGGAAAGTTACATTTGTTTTTCAGTTCTGTTAGTCACTGAGATGACACAATTGCAAACTGTTTCACAGCCTTCCTTTAAGTAGACATAAACAACTTCGTTCTCTAAGCCTCCTGAGCCCCCTTAGCTTTCTCCAAATGAAGAAGTCAAATATCTATATATTGCTAATATGAGCAAAACCTGCTATGAATTGTGTCTGTTTTGCAGAGAAAATTTGCATCAGAAAATTGTGAATTACAACAGAATGCTGCAAGTGAATGCTACATTTCTGAGGCATTTTGAAAGGAGAATTGGAGTTATTCTATTGTTTGAAATGACATCCAATAAGTTCTAAAGTGCTCAGAGCTGCAAATCTGGTAAACAGCTTTCTTGTCCATTATAGACAATAAAAAGTATATGCACTTGCGGGTATGGTTGAAGAAACTTAAATATCAGAGTACTTAAGTGGCTCACATTTTTTGACTGGGTGCTACGATAATGAAAGGTATCACTGTAGTTTACTGTCCCAAAGTGATTTTTTCCATACACCACCAAAAGTATTAAATTCTCTCTTCTAGGGATTTTTTCTCTTTCTTTCCAATAAGTTGCTACAGCAATTTATACAGGAATTTAACTCTTCCATAGCATGGTATCAGTTCAATTCATTTTAGTTTTTTAAACAAAAGACAAAAATATTTATTTCTTTCTCCTAGGTAAATGAAGGAGGAACTGTTCTGACACCCACTTCCTGTGAACCACCTCATGGGAAGCCTTCCCGTGTCCAGATTGCATTCACATACCAGTCTGTCTTTGTTGACTCAATCATTCATTTTATAACACTACATTTAAACATAAGATGTACTTTACTATGACTATTTTGAATGTTCTTAACGTTCATAATATTCATTATCTAATGAATGTTCTTAATTCCATACTTGATTCAGATAAATATGTTTTGTCAGTGTATTTGAAATGTTTTATAAATTACTTGATAACTCTATAGTACTTTTGTCTCACTTGACAAATGGGAGACGGAGGCAAAGAGAAACAAGGGGTTGGTCATTCCAATCTGGGAAATGTGAGAAGGATTTTCCAAGGCTAGTACTGACCCAAGTGGGGTGGTCTTCCAGCTTCAGTCCTGAGTGGTACAAACTCACCTGGCTCAACCAATCCAGTCTTTACCAATGAGTAAATAAGATACCCGTGCTTACATTCCACTGAAGTTTGCATTGCACTCCCAAAATCTCTCCATCATAAATGTTAATGAATCTTGGGTGCAGTACTTCAGTGAGACTTGTTTTGAGCTGTTCTGTTCAGTACTGTTAGTCCAGACCTTTTTCACTGAAGTAAAGTTTTTACTGAGTTAGGTCTGTTTATCACTAGGAAATACTGTCCTTGCATTCATGGGAATATCAGAACAAGACACCAGGTGAAATGAAGGTACTAAGCTTTGAACTGTGTGAAAACTTCAAAAACAATTGTGATTTGAAAGCAGGAACAAAGCAGGAGAAGCACTGCCAATGCTCACTCTATGTACAAGATTTTTTTAAAAAAAAAAACCTTTTGGACAAAGTATACAACAATAATCAGAAAATGTGAGATAATTTATTTTATTTTGGAATGTTTTTATTCAAATACTCCTGAAGTATCCATTTTCCTCTTAGGAAAAAGCACAGGAAAAGCAGAAAAATATTTTTTACATCTCAATGAAAAGAAAATAGTAAAAGGGGAACACATTTTTGTCTGTGTGCTGACAGTTTACAAAGATCTTTTCTATCATTTTCATGCTCATGACATGTTATTTTTAGCCAGTTTTATTTTGTGTTTATTCTGGATAATTTTACACAGAATTTGCACTGCAAAGAAAGGATCTACATGTTTTAAAAGATGGGTGTCTTAAAAAATACAGTAATTATATCCTACAGATTTGATCAGCCTAAGTTTTATGTAAAGTTTCAAGTCGTCTTTTCTTGGAGAGGAAGAGAAGGAGGAGCTGAAGTCCATCAGTTCCTAGCTGTTGCCTCCATGCCATCATTCTGTTAGTTTTCCAAAACAAAGACACAAAATGGGGCCGCATTCTTCCATTACCAGCACTTGCCTCTTGACAGTGCCAAAAGTCAACCAATCATGCAGGTCATTTTAGGGCCATAAAGGGGAATATCATGGAGCCACCTGAGGAACTGAATCCATACACTAATCATTAAGCTTGAATGAAGGTTTTAATCCTCAAGACGTAGTAGATGAAAAGTACCAGTCTCTGATAACTCAGAAGAACTCCGCGTGTGCACAGAGTAAGCTGATTCTTAGCAGTAATGTTGCTTTGTTCACAGAAGTAGAAGCAAGGTGAGGAAAAAAAGTTTGCCATGGGGGGCGATGGATGTCAAGGGGACAGTATGACATGGCTGTCACTGATAGCAGGGGACAGAATTTGATGACCAGGAAGTTCTCTTTCAATTTCATACTCTCATGTAAGTGTCAAATGCAAACAGATTTTGGAGAGTGTTAGAGACTACTGTACCTGATCTTACCTTGTCTGTCATGCCAGGTCTATCAGGAGGTAAATTGCTCCTGTTCTTTGTATTGTGTGGCTCTTCATAGGTTGTATGTCACAAAAGACTTCTTTGACTGTGTAGATACTTCAGAAGAAAATGCAGTACTTCTCTTTAGAATGTCACACAAGATGTGAACAATTGGAAGCTGTACTGTGGAAAAGAAAAAGAAAAAAAAAAAAGGAATAATTCAGTAACAGTGAACAGAAATGTATATCTAAATGTACTTAAAATTCCCAGAACACATTGTAGCCATGTTCAAAACTGATTAAAAAGGGAAACAACTTTGAAATTTTGCCAGATATTTTCCAGCATGAATGACTCTCTTTCTGTCTCGCACACAGAGCACACTGAGAAGCTATGCTGCATACTGCAGCAATCTCCTATTTCAGCATGAGGGAACTGTCAGAGATAAGGCCAGAGATATGTAATATTATAACCATTATTTATTCCAGTTTAATGAAAGGGGAAAATAGCCCTTTTAGCTGCAGCTTGCATACAGAAAAACATTCATCTTACACAGCCTGCACTGTCTATTGTATTCACAATATATTAGCAGTTAGCCAATCTATTGGCTGAGATGAATTATTACATTGGCTTATGCTGATATCAGTTTTCATTACAGGGCAGTCATCCAAGTCCTTTCCTATTCCTTTTGCACATCCTTACTTTTCTTTTATGCTTTGGGTCCTCTTAGACCAGGAGTCTCATACACTGAATATGTTATCTTTTATAGTTTGAACTCCATATAGAAGCAAATAATCAAGTAAACGGTTTTACAAGTAATTTGTTAATTTTATACCACATTTTATTGCTAAAAGTGCATCTTCATAGACCAGATTTTCTTCTCCTTACCTAAAGCATATTACAGCTTTGGTAGACAAGGGGAGAAAGGAGGCCAGTTTATTTTGTGTTTGTTGTCAGGGTTTGCTTTGCTTTATCTTGTATTGTTGGTATGGTATTTATAGGGAGGTGGGAGCAAGAGGGACAATGAGAGGTATTGATTACACGATGTTACACAGCAGTGAATCCTCTGGCTAAGTAAAGGAAGAAGTCCTAGAGATAAATTTACAAAAATGGGTTGATATAGTGAGGGATTTCAAGATAAAAGAGAATACAGGTAGGCAGAGGGGGAAAAGGCAGGTTATATTTTTACTGTAGTAGTGACAGCTCAGGAAAGGACCTCAAGGCCAATTTGCTGCCCTTTGACATTCCAAATCTGCAAGCACTGCTTTAGGCACAGCCTGAGCAAACCCACTGAATACTGAATCACAGCATCACAGAATCACAGAAACACCAAGGTTCAAAAAGACCTACAAGATCATCCAGTCTAACCATCCACCTATCACCAATAGTTCTCACTAAACCATGTCCCTCAACACAAAATCCAAAAGTTCCTTAACATGGAACGCTGGATCCCACAGGGCTCTTGTGCCCAACACCTTAGCACCTGTCCTGAGACTGACCCCAGGAATTCTTTTTCTTCCTCCAAAACTACAAATTTTGGGACAGGAGTATATGGTCAAGGAGCAGCACTCAGATATGTGTTATGTTCATATGTATTCATAGTGTTGTCATGTTAAAACAATAATGCCATTTGACTGGCAGCTGTAGTGGTCCCTCTGTGTTACAGAATAGTTTCAAGTCATGGATAACGTCTGCCCATGCTCAGTAATTCTGCCTTCTCAATACGACTCCTCTAAGTACATAGCCTTGACAGTGCAGTTGTCTCTGAATCACATCCCTTACAGATTCCCTCAACTACACAGCTACTTCTGTGTGCATGCAACCATGGAATCCACTGTGGAATCAGGATGCTGTTCAGTATGAGAGAGAGACTGTCTTGCCATTGAAAAAGTGAGCATGTACCTATACATAGGAGCACATATAAATGCATATTTATATTTGCAAGCAGAATTTTGGCAGATTTCTTTCCTTAAGCAATTTGTTCTTCTCCAGCCTCCTCTACTCCCCTTAGAAACCACTGTCTCATAGATGGCTTGTAGGATTAAAGCTGTATTTACATGGGGCGATTTGGGGGGCAGACTTTCCTTACCTTGTCTATGTTTGAAGAGAAAGCAGTGGGCACCATTTCAAGTCTAAATAATGACAATAATCATTTCCAGCAGACAGACAATCTCTTCCTGGCTGGTTATAGTCTGACACTTCAGCCAATGTAACTGGCAGCTCTGATATTTCCTCTGAGCCTGGCACAGAGTTAGGATGCTTGCTAGTGTTCTAGACGCCAATTTATCAATTTATTCCTTAAACTGCCTGATTTTGTTGCCTATGAAAATATATACTTATCTATTAAAGGAAATGCAAGTAGAATAAAACAGGAAATATTAAAACACAGCATGATGCAGTAAGATATGGTGTTTCTTAAACAGCAGCAGTAATCTTAATGAAATGCAAATGTGATCTTTTACAGGGAACAATGTGGTAATAAGAAGTGAAGAAAGGAGAAAGGTGCATAGAAAGAAGGGGGAGCTCTTGGGTAGAAGAATGTCTTTGAATTTAGCAAAGACATAATACAGTGCCTGTTACAATTGCACAGCTTTGCTTTCAAAAGGTAAAGACAGTGGGTGGGCTCCTTTCATGCCTGGTGTAATTCTACCAAAGTCAGTGGAATAGTAACCATACAAAATGTATCTCTGCACAAGCAATATAAGAATCTGTAGACGTCAGTAAAATAGGATGGATGTTATTTCAGCTATAAGTAGCTGAAACAAGTGTGCAATACAGAATAATCGTAACGTTTGTAAGAATCGTTTCATAGTAATGAGACATGGAAAGAAAAATATTTGGCAGAGTAGAAGGAAGATATATATTTCTTTATGTGTGTCCTTTAGCATTAGTTACTACTAAAAGAAAAAAAAAGAATGGATACCACTCTTAAATATTGACCTCAAAATTTAGAGCAATTCTCTAAATACATGTGTACTTTTCTACATCTTAACTGGTTCCTCCATTTTTAAAATATTTCTCTCATCTACTGAAGTTTTAGTAGTCCATCACTAACTAGACTTACTACGGTTAAGCTTCAGGGATGTCCAAAATCAGATCTTGGTCGTTCTGCTCCTATCCTTGGAAACCAGAATCCCAAGGGACCCTAAAGTAACGAGGGGGTGGAGAGAGTTTGTTGAGAACTTCCTGAAGTTCAGCAAGAAGAAGAAGAAAGTTATGCACCAGGGAAGAATTAAACTGTATAGGAAACACTTAGGTGAGACACAGTTGATAAATAGGAGCTGGGTTCGTGGCTGATGTCCAGTTGAATGCAAGCCAACAGTGTGCTCCAGCTGTGGACAAGGCAAACAGTGACCTGGGCAACACTGGACAGCAGATCATAGGAGGGGTGCACTTCTACTCAGTATTTGCAGGGCTAAACCTGAACTTAGTATCTGCTGCCAGATATTTAATTTCAAAAGGGACACTGAGAGATTGCCCAGCATTTAGTAAAGAGCTCTGAGATGGTCAGGGGATAGACCACCTGACATAGAAGTGGAGGTTGATAGGGTCGTGCTTGTTTAGTGAGACAAAACGGAAGCTTAAAGGTGATTAATAGCATCCTATAGCTTCCTTAAAGGCAGTTACAAAATTCACAGAGAAATTTTTTTTTTTTTTGGTAGTAACAGAAGACACACAGAAAGGAACAAAATGCATAAATTATGACTGAAGAGGTTCAAACCAGGCTTTGGAAAAATACTCTTTATTGGGATGGTGGTACTGCCATGGAACAGCTTAGCCCAGGATGCTGAGAAATCACGGAGATTTACAAGACTCATCTAGACAAAGTCGTGGATGACCTGATCTAGTGCTGGCAGTAGTCCTGCTTGGAGAAGGGATTGGGAATAAATGACCTCCAGACATTCCTTCCAGCCAACACTATGATTCTATCATTCTAGTATCTATTTGGTTTGGTTTGGGAATTTCTGTTTGTTTTTTCTTCTCTGGGCTCCTTTGGCTGACTTTAAACCCTAATGAGTCCTCTTCCACACACTGCTCTTAAAATGCCATGGCTTCACATTTTTACAGCACTTTTGAACTCTGTGGAAAACTGTCCGCAGAATGTGTCAAAATATTTCTCGGCTCATTGACTCATCTGGTATCTGTAAGAATTTCTCAGAGATATCAACTGGGCACAGATACAAACCAGAAGACCTAAATGGTGAGCCTGAGTAGACATTGTCTTTAGCTGCACAGAGTTTTTATGCATCCTGTATAAGAAATCAAAGATCTCAAGTAATACTTTTTATTTTATTCTGAAAGAGGGTCAAGAAGGAGAGGAAAAGGGTGATAATGCAAACCAAACTCTAAAATGTCTTCCAAAGCTATTAAATTTGGCACTGATAAATAATAAGGAAAGAGTCAGATGTTTTACATATATAGGGACCCTCATTTCTTAGAGATCTGAATCAGGGCACACAACTTTGACTTTCCAGGGGAACAAAAAATAGATGTTTTAGTGGAATCCTGTAATTGTCCCTTTTTTTTAACATATGCAGGTAATGCTGTATTATAGTCTTAGAAGAAACTAAAGCTCATGTATTTGTCTTTATTTTGCTTATGTAGATGATATAAAATTAAGTCTTCCTCAAACATATCCATATGTGTAACTTATGTTTATAGGTTGTGTTTTACTGTTATTCTCTTGAAAAATTCCTAAGAGGAAATTTAGCACTCTGAATAGCGCTGCTGTTTTCACTTATTATGTCGCAAGAGGCTTTCCTTGAAAAGAAACTTCCTTCTAAACGAGGATCTCTAATTGTCTGAGATACTCTTAATATTTAATAATTACCCTCCAGACGCCTTCAGGGACAGCACTACTATTACATAGCTCAAACTTATGAAAAGGTGAAGTCTTCAGGAAATTAAGAACCTCTGTGGTCTTGGTGAATGCACCCCCTCAGCCAACTGTATCATTTTTTTGAGGCTCTGTTGACTCTTCTTCATTGCTCTTCTGATATTAAATGTTTTTGTTTGGGTTTTGCTTCCTTTTTAAATGAATATGTTCAGATATGTCTTTCATGTGTTCACCATTCTTTTTTCACTGGAAATAGTTCAGCTTTTACCTCTTCCTCTCTCCAATGAACAGCTTTTTGGAGCAGCTTAAATTCAAAGTGGGTCAGCCAGGCTTCATCTTCTTTCATGTTTTCAGTCTGTTACTGTCACATTTCTGCAGACTAGAAGATTTAAAAATAGGCTCCCTATGCCTTCAGGTTCAGTCCCAAAAGTGATGTCTTTCCCCTACTCCTTTCAAAACCAAGGATTTGTAATGGAATTCAGCATCATACTGGGTCTCTTTTCTAGCCAAATCCTTTAAAAATACCATTAGCACTCAGATTTCTGATGAGGTGAAAGTTCTATAATAAGGAGAAGGTGCATGTATTCAATAAATACATTTTAACTTTTGGTCCTAGAATCTCTGCTTCATTCAGGACAGAGTGTAACACAGAACAATCCATCAGGGATGTATTATAATGTCATGATTTTCTCTGTAGCCTCAGACAAGTGGTTACATTCACCTATACCATCCAGTATCCTAGCTGTTCTTCTGATTTATTACTTCTCATCACTCAGACCGTTTCTCATGTATAAGATGGGAAATCAGCAGTAACAATAAACATTAGGTTTAACCATGATTTCTTCACTGTGTTGTGAATGAGTTCATTGCTGCTGGAAATGAAGAATTTCCTTCTCCTATTTGTGTATCTATGTAGTTGCCCTGAAAGTAATGCCTCTATTTATTTCCATAGAAACAGGGTCTACAAAGAGCAAAATAACACAATTTGACAGGACAAATTCTCAGCTACAAAACATTATTTTTCAACAGTCACAATCATTAGCTATGCATTTTTACCAGCAAGGAACAAGAACCTGCATGCCACACTCAAAACAATCTGCACCAGAAAAGGTCATGTGACCCAGTGTTTCTCAGCTGCTATGACAGCACTGTAACTAGGAAAATGTTGCCAACACAGTCCAACTTTCAGTGTTCTCACATCCATTGCTTGATCTCCATAAATGTTCAACAAGCATCTGTGAATGTCAATGGGTGCAATTACATCTGCATGGAGGAATTCAGTGACACACCTTTGCTCCACATGCACTTCCACGTCAGATGTCATTTTGTCAGACTGCCCCTCTGCTGCCTTCTCTTACGCACAACAAAACGTAGTAGAATATGACCAACATCTGCTTCTGGCATTGTAGGCCAACATTATAAAATAAAAGGCATTACTTTTGGAGCAGTCCTCATTTTTTTATTTGGGTTACCTCCAAACAATGGTATTTCAAATTGTTCCTATGACTAAGTTTTAATACTATAAGATATTCACTACTAATTATACATGCAGGCACTAGACGCTGGAAAATCTGGTCTGTGACTACTTAGCTGCTGTGATTATTAGAGATGTGAAGATGTCATTTAAAATCCTTTGGGCTTTTTGTGTGCTTCTGAGCGTGACTGTAGGAACTGACACTGGTCTATAAAATAAGAATTTGTATAATGCAGAAGTATAAGAATTTGGGTGATTTAAAAGATCTTTGATTTGAATCCGGCCTGGCAACAAAAAATAATATTTAAATATTAAGATGGAGAATATTTAACTGGACCTCTAGAAATCATCTCTACAGATGATATTCTTTGTCAATGACCAGGGATACATTCTGTCTCTTTTTTTTTAATGAGGTTGAGGTAAATATAAAAGAATATGAGGAAAGTAAAAGTGAATGAATGGTTCATGCATAGATAAGATTAACCATTTGTCTGTAATATCTCTGAAAATAAGCAAATGGTTTGTTTCTGATGCACATACTACACCCATGCCCTGAAATTTTGCTCTGTCTTTAAAAAAATGTATATACATAAATAAAGGAAGGTCTGATAATAGTCAACAGTTGCTGAGATGCACTAAAATGCATTCAGTATATGGCAAATATAGTGTTACCAATCACTTGCAAAAATACAATAAAAAGCCACATACACTAAAATCAAACATTGACCTTGAGAGTACACATAGATCTGAATCAAAATCTTCAGTCTGAATCTTGGAGATCATTGGGGAATTTCAATGATTTAAAGTTTGTAGTTTCCTCCTGTCACTACAAAGAGACTCAGCCAAATTTAAGTTCCATGTACTTTTGAACACTGATTTAAACAAGTGGTTTAAACACTGATTTAAACAAGTGGTTTAAATATTCATTATATGGCATAAAGAAACAAATAATAAGAAGGACACGTTTTGATTTCATTTTATTTTTAACATCACTGGTTATTCTGAACTACTCCAAGCAGATGTAGATAGATTTAGTAGAGCCTCTTCTGCATGTGTAAAGTGGTACTTTGGTGTTCAGATTTGTTTGGCAGTTGGGAATACTCTAAGTAGTGCTAAAATTTCCATAGAGCACTGAGACAAGAGAGTCAGTGCAATCACTACTGGTCATATGAGGAACTACTGCCATTCCTCCACAACTGCTGCTATGTACTCTCACCAGCATGTCTCTGGTTCTTAGGTCTGACCATTTCACCACTCCCTGAAGTCCAATGCCTTAGAAATTACTTAGTTTACTGTGCCTGACCTTCCTGGTATGCCAACATCCTGCCAACAAGCTGGATGTGCTAAGCACTCTAAATGCACAGGGAAATGTATACTCAAACAACCCGTAGAGTTCCAGAACAGACATTTCTTTCCTTCTCTGGGTGGAGTCGGGTAAGTCTGGCAACTTGGTGATTTCCCTCACCAGTAGCTTTGCTTTATGGGTAGCAAAAGTCATTCGCTCCTCTCCTGAAAGATATTGGCCCAACCACCTGGATGGCTCTTTTGAACTATAGACAGCAAAGACTGTGCATGATTTACTGAGAGCCCTCTGTTGAGCTGAAACACTGGTAGCATAATAATCTATGTGAGCTATAAACTCAGCAGACACCATTTTTCCTCTAAAACTACATTTAAGTGCCTGTAATTTCTTTTCCTTTGGCATTTCTGGTGTTTACTGTAACGTTTTAATTTCATCTAATAGCTGTGTAACCTGTTGCAAACCTCACTTTTCTGTTCATTCTCTGAATTTCCATCCCCTGTCCATCTCCCAGATGCATGTTTCAGAGTCTTAACAGGTTTTATTTGAAGTTGAGACTACTTGAAAGACAGATTCAAGTCATCTTATGCCTCTTAAGTTACAGCAGGAGATCTACGAATTTCAAAGTCTCTTGAAGAGCAACTAGTGTGCTACTTCAGTTTTCAGGCTAGAAAGCTGGAGGTTCTTGTTCAGTAGATTTAGGTAAAATCATAAGCCCTGTTTCAGAGCCATGGAAATGCAAGGCAAATGCAAAAGTGCCTGAATCAGCTTATTTTGGCCTCTCAACCTGCAAATCAAATTGTCAAAAGAAAGTGATATTTTTGGACCTCCTGCCTTTGAGGTGGCATCTTCTCATGTCCTTACTGCACACTATAGTTCTGTTCAGTACCCTGAATATAGTTCTCTAAACTGATAAAATTCACCACAGTCTTATTTTCTCTTTGGGCTACCAGTTTGGTGTGTCTGGAAAAGTTTCTCTACAAAAGCTCCAGACTGCAACATCCCACCAGCATAGGCAATCCACCAAGCTGATGACTGATTAATTGAAAGGGTACTTTGTCCAAGCTTCCTTTTTCATAAGCAGATCTCTTACACTGCATTACGGTACAGGAAGGCAAATGTATGAATTTGCAGAACCTTTTCTACATTTCTTGAGTGACTCTTCAGGCCAACTAAGCTTGCTTCATGCGAGCCAGTCGCCTAGGATTCCTCTGCCAGTTGACAGACAAGAAGACATTTCCTCTTGTTCTAAGAGAAATATCTACAGTGAGTTGAAGTGCTTATTTCTTTCCTTAAAGTACATAGAGAACTTCAGATATCTACATCGTAGATACATAATATTAGGTTATGTGAATCTTTCCTATAAGTTTGAGTAATGATTTGAGACAGTGCAGTGTTATTTCCAATACAATTTTTGCATTAATAGTCACATTGTGGTTCAGTTACTTCCAGACACATCCTTAAATCCTTTCTTTCCCCTTTTTTTTTAATATTTCAAGCTGTAGTCACTTTTAAGGAACTGCCAGTCTCTTCAGGAAACATATATCTTGTTGATGATGGACCAATAAATGTATCTTCCATACTGGAAACGCTAAGAGTCCATGAGCTTTGTGTTGAGAAGGTAAGCTATCACAGCATTCACCTCATGGCAATTTAAAGTGATTACCTGCAGGCTGAAAATTATTGTGTCATTACTCCCTTCAAACAGATGAACCCTTTTTAAAACCTTTTTTTAAAAAAAAAAATTTAAAATGTTTTTAAGGATCTGTGAGTAACAAAAAGGTGACAAAGTGAAATTCCCTCCCTCCTTCCCCAGATTCACCTTTGTTAAATCTTTGGCTCTTTCTTACTTTCCTGATTACTTTTCTTATTTTAAAATGCACCACTGTGTTATCTGTTTTTCAGATATCAGTAGGTTTGCTTGAGTATCCTTGGGGTGTAAATAGGTCTGAATAATGAAGAAATCAGTATGATGTAAAAGCAAAAGGAGCTTACATTTATGGCGGTAGTAATAATGATGGTGCAACATCACACAATGGCTCCTGGAAGCACACAAATGTCAAAACAGCATGAAAAACTCCTCACACACACTGTTAAGATTGCCCAGAATTCTTCCAGAATAACATAAACAATCATTTTGATGAATTCAAAGCTAATACTCATGTCATTCCCTTCACAAAGATGACTAGTTTCAGACAGGAACTAATTGTGCTGTCTAGTTTAAAAATAGAGAAATCATCTTTTGTTTTAGCAGGATCCCTCTACGGTGTTCTGCTGTTATTGCCTGAAAACATGCTGTGTATAAAATGGTTGCATGAAAGGGTTAGCAATCCCAGGCAGGGTAGTGGACGTTGTTGCCAATGTAACAGCACATTTCCTTGCCTGAGAGAAGGGTGCAGATGATGATATTTGGAGAGCTAGCACACCTCTGTGGAAAATGCTTGTACTACAATGATCAGTATTGTTTAACTAAAGAAATTTCTTCACAGTGGTGACTAATGTAGTCTAGATTCTAAGGTTTTGGTGTGTTTACTCTCTTTGGGTTTTTTTTGCTCTCGCAATTTCCATAATCCTCTAGTTTATTTATAAGCAGAATTTGAAAACAGATTTCTTTTTAATTGAATAGGAAGAATTCTTCTGAAGGGATAATACCTGAAGAAACAGCACTGATCTTTCTGCACAATCTGCACTTTAAACAGTAGCCCTTTGAAATGCTTTTCCCAGACCAGGGACAGTAGGTAAGGATTTCATTTGTTTGAGCTACCCGGTCCCTAACACTGTGCACAAAGTAAGTGGGAATGTGGGTAGTAACCACATCTGTGGCTGAGGCCTCGAGTTTATTGGAAATAGAAGTGACCCCTCGCTGTCTGCTTATAGTGCTATTACAGACATTGTGCTTTCCAAGGCTGCAGCCTCCATATTCTCCATTGCTGTTCCACTAATGATTTTTTAATGGAATGGAGTGGAAAGGCACACACCTAATAACCGCCTGCACTAGGAAAAAAATCCTATTTCCCATGAAAATAAAGAAACTGTTGCTAGAAAAGTACACTGAGCAGAGAATTGCCTCTACGCGCTATTGCCTTACACTGGGTAAAATATAAAAGCAGGTGGAGGAAGAAGCACATCTGCACTGTAGCAAGGATAGATTCTGTATATATGCATATATATATGTGAGCTTCAGCATAAATGGAGAATTACCTCTCCCTTCCAGTTTTCACAAGGAAGAGGGGGAAAAAAAAAAAAAGAAAGTAAAAAGAAATTGTGCCTTATTTTTCTTTCCTTAGAGGTTCATGCACCCAATAATTATATTACGTAGGGACACCGAAAAATATTTATCCCTTTTTGTCTGACCACTTTCCTCTGTTGTGTGACTGATTTCCAGCTCAATTTCAGCCTTGTTTCAGAATGTCATGGTATTAGCTTCTTCTGGTATTATCTTCTGAATGACAAGGTGTTTAGTGCTCTTCCTGATCTCTAGCCTACCTTCCTTTCCAAAAATCCTACCACATGACTTGCCCAGTGTATGCTAAGATTTAACAGGTTTAATGAGTGATTTTTTATTTTCTCAATTTTGATACTCTATTCCACCCATTATGGTATAAAAACAGATTGGTGACGCATCTGTGGGCATCTTGTACTGCCACTTACCACTGCTGAGGCTATGTGGCAATGACATTGTAGTGCATATCTCACTGATGTTCAGAAAGCTTCCTAATTATGTTGATTGTGAAATTCCAAAGCGTAGCTAGTCAGTAGGGTGCAATCACTGCTTTTGATTCTTTTATTGCTGTTTGTTTTAGAGTAACTGATAAATTATGTAAGTCCTTTTCCTGACCCCAGAGAGACAATGAGACCAATGAATGTTGAGAATCCAGGCTGGCAATGAGACTTGTAACAGAGTGATGTGTGAAATACAGATCAACTGCAATGCGATATGTTGGATCATCAGGTCAAATGTCTTTGCTTCCTCTGAAGTTTCACAATCTATTACTGAAAAACAGAAGCAGTGTTTTTCTCTCCTGTTTCCTATTGTGGTAACTCATGATACTTTTTCTTTTTAATCAACTTGGAGACAATTCCAACTTTGAAATCATTGATATAGGTATGTTGGGTCATAGAAAATGCCAATAGGTTGGTAAAGACAATAGGTCTGCAGTTTATGCTACTACTACTGCTAGAGACTTCGCCTCAAAAATGCAGATACCTTTGTCTGATACTTCTTCGTTCTTGTTTTTGGAGACAACCATAAATGCCCTCTTAGAGGAAAACTGAAGAACATGAAAGGCGTGAATTGACTAAACATACTATACAAAAACACATACATGGAATAAAACAGGGCCAGCTTCTTCCTGTTATCCAAGTGTTCTCTTCAGTACAATGACTACTTGACTGTTTCATGTAGTAATAATTATTGACAAAGGGACAAAGCATGGAGCAGTCAGATTTTGCCCCACTGTTAGTTCCCATAATTTGGAGCTGTGCTGTCTTTGAAACATACGCATATATCCATAATACATGTGATTTCTAAGATCTTCTGTAGGAGTTCTTTTCAAAAGCTGTATTGTTTCCATGGATGCCGCCGTATAATCTAATTATTCCTGATGGGTTGCCTATTGTACTACAGGATTCTTCAAAGGAAAGGAAAACAGCAAGGTAGATCGTTTGAGCAAAAAATCTTTTATTTGTTTAGGACAATGTTTCACAAAAGCTCTATCTGGGAAGGAAAGGAAATCTCTTCTGAGCCTCCTTTCTTTCAGAACTCAAGTTGCTATAATCATATAAAGCTGCTGTGTGTACTGTATGTTTTATCCTTTCCTTTCATTGGATGATAGAAGACTTTTCAGCCCCATGTTGTTTTTTTCTTCTGCCTCTGAAAAATTAAATCATTTGTGTTGTAAGATCTACTGTAGACAACCAGGGTAATGCAACCCCAAGCAGTCAGAGAATACATGCCAGGCCCAACACCTGCAGTTTGTCAAAAGAATTGTTCGACTCAACTCAGTTGGAATCTTTTAGTGATAAGATATACAGTGGTGTAAAGGAGTTGATATTTACATCCACCTCATTAAAGTGAATCAATTTCCTATTATCACAGAGTCCCAAGCTCCTAGGCCATATGATGAATCTCACTTGGTCTGTAGTGTGTGCAACTGCACTGTTTTTGACCTAGGCCATTGTGCTATCCACTTCCATTGCATGTGCTGTTTCTCAGGACACCTTTGCATAACTAGGCTCCAGCCAGTTTTCCCAGTGAAGGTCCTGAAACTGTACTTCATCATGTCAAATAACAATATCCTCAGCACATGAGCATGCTCTCTTCTTGCTGTGAATGCAATAAAAATGAATGTTTCTTTCACATTGCCTTCCCAGATACCATATTGTAAGGAGGTGACAACTGTGTGGGAAACTAATGAGTGGATAGAAAACTCCTCAAGCACATCAGTATCAAATGGGAAAAGGATGGAAGCTCAGAACTGTTTCCCACCATCATCCACTCATTTCTTAGAGCTATTGCTATGGTGCTACTATTTTGCACAGCTAGCTTCTGTGTTTTGGAATTTTGCCATCCTTTTATGTATATGTGAAAAGATTTTCCACTGTTTAAGTGGAGTCTTTGTTTTGTATATAAATAAGCCAAAGCTAGCTGTATTTTTCTTTACATTCCCCTCTAAGAGCTATTAGTGACTGTTTACAAAAATGGCCTGTGTTATTCCTATATTATCATCGTTCCTATATCAATCAACAGTTCTGCAAAACTCGACTTTGTTTCTTTATGTAATAGTTTCTACTGGGGGGGAAAAAAAAAAAAAAAAAAAAAAAAAAGGTATTAAGCTAATAAATTTCAGTTTTTAAGTAGAGATGGCTCAGCTCTGTTTCTTCTAAAGGTTACCAACAAAGAATTCAAAGCTTTAGTTCTTAAATTTGTTCAGGATCCAGAAATAGCTACAGCAGAGAAAATTTCAATCTTTGATTCTCCCTAGAGAAAGATGCTTAGCAGTGCATAGCTGGACTTTGGTGGAGAGAAAGAAACATGTGAGGACTGGTGTCATAGCAGCATACATCTTGGAAGAGCTAACAGAAATACTCGGCAGTCAGCCATCAGTAAAGTCAAAGGAAAAAGACTGCTTTTTTCTCTACCCAGCCCCTTTCCCTACTTGGTTTACTACTATTTGTTCATCTGAGATACAAGGTGATGGTATTATACTACTTACATATGTCTACCTTGAGTCTTGTTCCTCCCAGACAAATCAAATTCTTTATTCAAATTAAATAAAATGATGGATAAATTGGTTAAATAAAATGATTCGATTTTAACTTGGAGAGGGTTTTGCTAAGTGTGGGGGTGGAAAAGTACAGAGGCAATGAAAAATAAGAATTGTGATCAATCCTGACAGTGGTGTAATCTGTGGGGCTGAGTGCCAAAGTCCATCTCCTTTGAAGATTATTTCACACTTGTTCGTAATTCTTTCCTGTGATTCAGCCAGTACCATCTCATTTGAAGCTATGAAAAGGAAGAGATGTCAATCCTCCAGTTAGCAGTTGTTATCATGGAGGGCTTTGATTCAGACAGTGGAGAAACAGGAGAACAGAACAACATAGCCAGGAGGAATGTGTTTCCAAACAAAAGGGCTACCTTTTAAAGTTAGGTCTTCTTCCATCAGTTGGATAGCTTATGTACATATTGAAGCAATGGAGATGAAATGTGGCAAATATATGGAACAGCATAGCTACAGATCTGAATTCAACACAATGAAAAGTTCTAGCACTGTATCTGAAGTTTATTTGTCTATATTGGCACATTATTTTTGGTTAGCAAAACTAAGTAGCTTACAAAGTAGCCTAGGAAATTAAATGAAAAATGCTGTAGTATTAAATATTTTTGAGTGCGATGAAGTTTTATATAACTTCCAAGGAGGAACAAAACACTGAATTGATATCACTATTCATAGTGAATGAAATCCGAAAAGACTCATTTTCACAGGAGTACTTAAAAGGAACTTTTAATGTTCCCTCCAGTTTGCTCCAGTCAGACCAGAGTAGCAGCTGGAGATGCAAAAATGCACATTCTCAGGCTAATTCCATTGGGTAAGATATCAGGTTATCAAAAAATATGGAAAACTTTGATGGTTTATATATGTATAGTTTTTGAACAATTGTGGATTTTCAGCATGGTTTATTTTTTATGTTGGATACTGTCCAAACCTTTACCAGTGTTGACATGGTATTTAAATTCTTGCTAGTGCTACAGTTATTTTGATAACTTGCATCAAGCATAATGTAATACTTCAGGCTAAACAAAGTATACAAAATGTATTAACAATTATTATGTTGTTCTGTGCCAAACCACTGATCACATGTTTGGTGATACTCATTGCTCATTCTTGTTCTTCCTTTAATAGTGCCAATATCTGAAGCAGATGGCTGGGATAAATTAAGCCTATCAGCTGGTGTGCAGCACTCAGTTGGTGTGATGGACAAGGGGTGCATGCTAGATTTCTGCACTGAGTTTCATGTTTGTTTTCTTTCCCATTTGGATTTTATTGCATTCTGGGGTTTTACCAATGTGCAGTGTCCTATCCTGTCCCCAAAACTGGGGGACTTGGGTTGGCCACAGTGCGGCCATCCTCAGATGCAATCACTGGCCTTATGCCCGATTGAGAAAGGACACGATGGTGTCAGGGTGGTGCCCAGCTATGTGGGGCACGTGGCCAGACAAAGACATGGCTGTTGTGGGGCTGGGCTGAGAGCGAGGAATGTACTGGCATGGACATGCTGAGGACAATACCCACAGTCAACACTTCAAATTCCTGGAAACAAAAGCCATATAACCGAGTCTAGTGTGAATGGCTCCATGGTCCCCAGGTCCATTCAATTTTTTTACCCATTGTATATAATATCACAGTGCCTATTTTTTCCAGCTCAGAAAATGTCATGCAGAGATTTTAAATACGTATTTGAAAGAAATTAGTATTCATTGTGGATTGTACCATTGAGAGCATAAGTACAGACAAATATGTAGAGAGCTAGGGTTACAAACTGCCTCCTGTAGCTCCTTTCTCCAGGTTTTTCCCTTAACAAAATTTCTTTGACAAGTTCAGCTCTTGTTGCAGAAGACTTGAATTTACTGGATTGTTGACTTTTGCTGACCCCAAGTTGAAGCATACATAGCTCCTAAGTATCACTTAACCTCAGAGGTTTACCTTGGTAGGATATTTCAAGTTAACTCACATAGTTGTTAAAAAGGGCTTCACCTGCTTAAAACTGAGAAGTTCAGCCTATGTATGTATGTTAGACTACTGCTGAAAGTGGAAAGACTACTTAAACTTGTATTAAAATGATTTTAAGTGTAGATGATCTAAATGGGAAGTGTTCATCCCTTAGAAAGTTTCCTTGCTCTTTATCTTCCATCACAGTTTAAAATTACTTTTTGTAATTAAAAACTGTGTGCAAGGGTGTATTTGCGTTACAAAAGCAAACAAACAACAACAACAACAAAAAAACAACCAACCAAAGCAACAACAAAGAGACTATGAAAGGGCTTGATAGTGGAGGATGTTCTGCCTGATGATGTTCCTGTGCTAAGAAGGATCAAGGTCAGCTCACAAAAGCAACAAAGCATTTTGGTGCTTTTAAATAAACTAACAATTTACTTCTCCCAGTAGAACTAGCTAAAAAGGGTGCCACACTACATATGCAGTTGCATTATTCCTGAAACTGATTTGGCTAATGCTGGCTCGGGGGTCTCAATTTCTGTTGTGTCATGTTCTTGTGCGACTCTATCCAAACATCCATTCTGAAAAGTGTACAATGCTCCAGTCTTCACCCACCACGAGAATGATTGAGCTCACAGGTTTATCTTGCCTTCTGCCTGTATGGGCCTTTCCACACTTCCTATTCAGTTTTACTTTGACTCTTTCTTCTGTGACTGCTGACTGAGATTTGAGATCTGTTTAAAAATTCCAGATGCAGTCTCAATGACTTTTGCTTAGATAAACTAATGTCACATAGTATTTTATATTGTTTTACATTCTTGATGAGGAATAAGACTCTTAGTGTAAACTGGTGCTACATGAATGAAATAACTCAAATGATTACAGTTTACACTAGCTGGCAATCCAAATCAATTTTCATATTCCCATTCAGTAACTAGACTGCATTAACTGCAACTGTCTAAAATCCCTGGTTTACTGCTAAATTCACTCTTTGATCTTCTGTATTTCTCATTTTTCTTGGTTAATTGCTTCTTTATTCTGTTCACTCTGTTTAAATTCCTATGTTGATGAAACCCTATGCTAGTCTCCCTAGGCTGCATCACTGCTGTTTCTGCATCACTGTGAACTGAAGTGTCACACGCATATTACAGCTAAATAGCTAAATAGGATTCTTGCTGCTAAATTGAGATAAATTAAGCTAGTAACTAACATCTGTAAGTATTCCTATTGCTTGTAACTCTTTTTGGCAAATCAAGCAGCTTAATGTTTCTTAAATCATCCACAGGAAATAGAAATTTCATTTTTACAGAATTCTTGCTTTACAATAACCAAGTTTTGCTGCTGGACATTTGATGACTTTCACGTCCTGATCAGTATAGCCAACAAAGATCATAGAACTATAAAAGGGAAGGCATCTTAAGGTCCACCCAGTCCCAACCCCTACAATGGGCAGGGCTGCCCCCACCAGCTCAGCTACCCAGGGCCCCATCCAACCTGGCCCTGAATGCCTCCAGAGATGCGGCACCAGAGCTTCTCCGGGCAGTTGTGCCAGCACTTCATCACTCTCATACTGAAGAGACTCTTCCTAGTATCTAATCTAAATCCACATTTTTTTGTTTAAAGCCATTACACCTTGTACTGTCACTACACTCCCTGATAAGGAGTCTTTCTCCAGATATCTTGTAGGTCTGCTTTAAGTACTGGATATAATATACACTAATATACAGCTCCAGTCTACTATACAAGACTGGTCCTAAATCCCTTTTCAGATTTGAATGTATAAGTCCATAGCTCTTTGTGGTTCTAGCTTTACGATTGAAAGAAATAATTTTGTATCAGAGCAGTGCCTAGATATATTACTTAGAATTATTTTATACTAACTTGGTAATACAGGGAGTCACCATTTTTTCAACCCTACCACATTTATTCAACCTAGCTCACAAAGGCAAACCTCAGTACCCTGGATTATTATATTACTTTAACAAACATATTGCCACAATCTATGCCCCATGTTGCTCACTGTGTTGTCAATAGTTTTGCCATATCTGTAAAATCTCACCTGTCATTGATATTTTATACTCTAAGACCTCCTGTAAACCATTATATATGTATATACACAGACGTATATTCAGGTGAGTCAGATGAGGCCATGAGGTGAATGAAGTAACTACAGTATGGTCTTGGGGTCACATCTTTACTTTCAGAATTGTATCCTTTCACCTTTGTCACTTTATCTAAATACTAGAATGGAGTTGCCACTTCTATATCAAATCATGGATAAAAACATGCCACCATTGCTAAGATAAATGGTAAAGATGTGAACACAGCACTTGGTTGCAGCTGTAAAAAAAGACAGTCTGCTTGTTACAGCAGACTACTGGGCTATGAACATGCCAGCTGTACTGTACTTCTGTTGCAGGAAAAGCAGGAAGACCTGATGTGCCTGGAAAACTGTAAATCTCCATCCAGTAGGATAGACTGAGCAGAAAATCTAAGGGAGGCAAAGTCATGAGGCTTGTCATTAGACCTTTATTTTGAGTAGGGAAATGTCCATGTCCTCCACGGAAGCAATCCGCTGTATTACAATGTATTTTTCATGGCCTCTCAGGCCATGCAACAGACATGCAACAGACCTCAGTCATCTTGCACTGAAGCCACTGCTGAGCTTTAATATGTGTGGTCAGAAGCTGTTCTATCATTGCTTTGAGGAATGGACTTGAATCTTCCCTGTATGGTTTGCTCTATGCTAAAGGGGTTATAAAACATTACTGGATGGGAGAGGGAGAAAAGAATAGCTATTTGTGAATATTTACATTTCCTGTGCCTGATATTAATTGTCTTAACAGTGGAGAACAAAGGCCAACAAGCCAGTTCTTGTTTGCACATAACACACACAGCATTTCTCCTGTGGTTCAATATTGTGAAAATAGAGTTAGGGATAAAAAAAAATACACTACAGGAGTGTGTTGCAGAACTGAGTAACTGGTGATTGAAAGGAAACTGTTACCAGGAAAAAAATGTATCTGATCACTGCTTCCATCTTGGAGTGAGAGGTGTGATAAGGGGACCAGAAGCATATCTTGGGAAATACGCCTGCTCTTCTTCTGTTTCTGATAAGCATTACCTATTCTACTTTTTATATTAATGTCACACCTGCTATACTGAAGGACCATAATTCCTTCATACACATTGTTCCAGCACTGAAATATAACCACCCTGAGAACACTTTGTCCAGGTGTCAAAACTTGAGAAGGTAAAACATTTGGAGATAAAACCTAGACTGCAGTACACAGATCGAAACTAGTTTATTCAAAGACAGATGGAAGTAATTCATACAAAAAAAAAAAAAAAAAAAAGCAGAGTTCAAGAAGTGTTCAGTTTGAAGACTATAGCTGCCCTGAAAAAGGAGAGTATACTAGGTTAGACAAGAATAAAATGATTATTCTTTGACATTCTTTTAGCAGACAGAAGGTGGCAATTTCTTAGATATTTTTTGTGTTAGTTTGCTGAGATTTTCCAAAAGCTTTCCTGATAGCTTTTGGTAATATCTTCATTTAGGAACATAAGGAGTTACCATATTGGATCAGATTTGTGATCCATCTGGTCTAGTAGCTTGTCTAAATAGTAGCTGGTACCAGGCATGTCACAAGAAGGTGCAAAAACCACACAGTTGACAGAGGTCATTTCATGTCTTCCCTAATAGTCAGAGATGGTAAATGGATTTTTAAACTTTCACAATACTTTGTTTGTATTAACTATTATAATTCTGGATATCTTTATTATCTCTGTAAACGATCAGTCACTTCACTTCCTAAATCCCTGATCAGCATGCTCCATGTTGGTATGTCTCATTGCCCAGTGATATATTATCCAGAAAAAAAAAAAAAAATTAAAAAAAAATCTTAGTTTTACATTTGTAGCCTTCTGTTTTCATTAGCTGATGCTTATTTCAGTCATTGTCTTACACGCTCTTTAGTTTCATTTTCTGTATCAGGAATTACTTTATGCTCATTTCTCGTCCTTACCTCATTGCTTCCTTTGTAGAAGAGCCAAGAGCCCTTTCAGTTCCTTTTCATATGAAACATTCCCACATCTCCAATAATTATCATGCTCCCTTGAATTTAATATAACAGATTGCAGCAGGAGGTCTATTTGGCACAAAATGCAGCATGGGGAAAAAACAAAAACAGAGGAGTGACTTGTGAGCTTCAGGTTTTTCTTTACACTTGGAGGCTGAGGAAGAACAAGATATGTTCTCGACCCTGTCCAGCAGAAAGCGGAGAGAAGAAATCATAGGTCAGCTAGAGAAGAGTCTGCTACCTTGGGATCTGCCTTGCTTGAAATACTGTGATACCAATCACAATGACTTCAGGAATGAAGAACTTTTCCAGCGGTATTGACAGTGACTGAAATTAAAATATCAATATTATCTCAATACATAGACAGTCTGAAAACCAAGACCTTGGATTTTAGGCCATTTACATGAGAAAGTTCTGAATCTTATTCTTCTCTATACTTACTGCTTTGTCTTTTCTTGGGCTGCTTTCTGACCAGAAAGGATTGATTCTTGGATTTGGAACACTTAAATAAATCCCACTGTCTCCAAATTCTAATAAATTTCATTATATTTCTTGCAGGTGGGTCAGCTCTTAAAATAATCACTTCCACACTGGTATGATTACCAATACTCAGTTCCTTGGTACTGAAAGTAACTCTGAAGAGTGTCAGAGGGCTGTGCACAAATGATGTGCCATTGTGAAATATGTTCTGAAGGCCAATTTTTACTTTTCTATTTATTTATTCTTATACTGGAATGAGACCAATTTTTTTCTAAGAAAAGACAACAACTCCTTATGGGACTGATCTGGGGATTCAGTGGAAGAAGTAGGAAATGTTTTCCACATTTGTTTTCATAAAGATTTATCACAGGTATAACCAAAGGACTGTAGTTGCATCAGTTGAGCAAAGCAGAAAGCACAGAAGATAAAGAATTCCATTCCTATGTACATTTTCTTTTTCACAAGTAAAAGGACACACACAAGTAAATCAGAACCCAAAAACATCCACTTACTTAAAAGAAGGACTGTACAATGAATAAAGGATGCTGAGAGGCAGAAAGACTAAGAAGTGTTGTCTGTTGAACCCCTTATTTTGACAGTAGAATTCTACATTATTTTTAACTATTGGGGTTAAGACATGATAGCTAATCCTAATACAAAATAGGGAAAGATACAGAAGATCTACTTCAATTAGTGTATATTAACATTACATGTGGAGTGTCAACCTTCAGATTTTAGTATTAAACTGTAATTAAAAAATACAATTTAAATCCACCCTGGTTACTGGAAATCTACTGAGAAGTACAGTTCATTGGGATACAAGAAGTTCATTAACACTGATATAGGTGAAATCCCTCACAATAACTTACAATAGGGTTTCATATTTGTGTTGTAAAATGCATCAAAACTCTAGATTTCAAGACATTTTGGCATAGACATATGTGTTTCTGAAAAATAAAATTGAATAAAATTTAGTTTTCTTATTATGTTGCAAGATATTTCAATTAATATTGAAAATCTAGTCATCACTGATTATTTGCTTTTCTGTTTACTTCTGTACTATTAATAGCAATAGAACAAGAGCTAATGACCATCAGCTGCACCAAGGATATTAGGAAAAATTTGTTCCCAGAAAGTGTGGTGAGGCACTGAAACAGGGCACCCAGGGAGGTGGTGGAGTCCCCTTATCTGGAGGTGCTCAAAAAGTGAGTGGATGTGGCACTGTGGGGACATGGTCAGTGGGGACAGTGTGATGGGTTGGACTAACTGATCTTAGTAGTCTTTTCCAACCTTAATGATTCTGTGTGATTTTAGATGCAAGTGAATTTTATAAAATGTAGTAATTATTTGGGTTTGTGGTTGATCATTTACTGATGTAAAAACCTGAATGGAACTCACTTTTGTTATTGCTTTAATAACTAACTTAGAATGCTTGTTTTGTCATTGATCACTAATAGTCTGGTCAATCATCTGTAACTTAGTTTAATATAAAGCTCCTTAAAATGCAATTGTGGAGAAAAAAAAATAGTAAAATAAAGTAAAATATAGTGTGCTGGAGGATGGTCTGTCATCAATACTAGATACTACATCTGCAGATAGTAGAAAGAGAAACAAGTAGAAGTTTGTGTGTGTTAGAGAGAATGATGCCTGCATGTACAAGATACATATTTACACTTGACTTAAGAGATGTCATCTGAAAAATCACAAGATTTCAAAGATAGGCTAGGAAATGTTAGAATCAACTAAAATTTCAATTGTAATTTGGCAATCCAGTACCAGAAACATTGCATTATATTCATTTATGTAATCACTGCTGCTTTTTTTTGTTTGATAACTGAACCTTTTCAGTTCCCAGACTAACTGGTACTGACCAAATTCACAGCTATTTGAGATTCTTCTTCTTCTTGTATGTGTATGATATGAGACTTTGATTACTAACTCTTCTCAAACTCTTTTCTAATACAAAAACTTTAATTGATTAACATTAATTAACATTAGTTAACATTAACTGATGACTTTTTTTTTCCATGCACTAGTCCTTGCATCTGTTAATACTCATGATAATTTTAGATCTATTTTTATAGCACCTCTCTGAGTTGACAGGCAGAGGGGTCTTACGTCCATTAATTGAGTCATCAAGAGATCCACCAATTTTGGTTGCCAGTGAAACTTTATTTTGTGGCGTATTTAACATTATGCAACATATGTACACACAGTCCAACTTTCACTGACTTTGTACTGCTCTGTGCTCCTTGCTTCTGCTGGTTAGATTTCATAATGTTAAGCAGATAGCCAAGAAACATGGAGAACACAGAGTATGAAAAACCAAATGCTAGGCAAAAATGATTTTTTTTTTTTCTTCAAATAGTTTCCTACTCTCCTTTTCACTTCATGAAAATATTTCAACTTAAATGCTGAGGAACAAATTCAAGTAACAGGATATGCTGGACAACTTCACCAGCATGGAGAGTTTCCCATTCTTGCTGTGACATATGTTCATTAATATCACCGATCATGAAAAGTACTACAGACAGAGGATGTTGCTGCAGTGTCAGGGATTTTGTTAGGTGGAAGATACTGAATACAAAAGGTTAATTTTACTAATTAGTAGATGATAGATTAGGACCATGAATAGCTGCAGAGAACATCAATATGAACACTGAAGAATGTCCCTAGGGACATTTAATCTAATTCAAGAGTCAGAGTAATAGCTGAAGTAAAGGAAAGCCTGGCACCAAAATGAAGCAAAAGTCAATGAACTAGAGACAGTGGAGCTTAGGTCTGATGGGTTGTTTTGGTCCAGAGACTTAGAGTGACTGGACCTGAGAAAGCAATAGATAATGGATTAAGGGATTTTAAAATATTAAACCAAAATATATCGCAGGACAAATCTATGAGGAAATGCCATTAGATTTTGATGAAAAGCTCTTGCATAATTAGATTATGTAGTATCTTATTGTATAGATTATCTATGGTGCAACATCCCGTCTGCTTTCAGTCTTTCTTTTGTTCTACACTGATGAACTCTGGTTGGATTCTGTCTCCATCAATCCAATTGGTATTGTCCTTTAATTTTGGCCTTCCTGCCATTGATCTTATTGTCTTTGCAACATGAGAAACATCTTTTTTCATACTGAAGCCCAATGGCATAACACTGAATGTGCCACTGCACTGACTTCTATAATTGGTAGAACCTCAGATTTGTCACTTAAGACAAAGGATAAATTATACCTTAAACTGAATTACTGTTTTGGAATGTTGAATATACTTAAATTGATTAATATTAATGAATATTAAAATATTTAAAATAATTTAAAATAATCAATCCGAAGGAATGAAAGAGTGAAATACAGCTTTTTACTTCATCAAATCATTTCATTGTCTTTTATGTAAATAACATTTTTGTTCAGGAAAACATTTTCTTTCTATTTCAACAAATTAATATTTTTTTCAATATAGACCATTTTTATATGTTCTGGGTATAAGGCTATGATGTTGATAAACTTTTTTTCCTGTCACCTTACACCTCTCTTGTTTAATGGTCTTTCAAGTCCTGATAATAAATTCTACAAAAAAAAAAAAAAAAAAAAAAAAAAGGATTCCCTCTCTAAAATTAAATGAATGTTCTAATTTATTATATTTGTTTTCACAATCACAGCCCTATTTCTCTGCATCAGGTTTCGCGCTCCTTTCTTCCTTCTGATTTTTTTTTGTCCTACTAGCATTTCAACCAATCCTGATAGAACCAATTAGAACCAACCCATCCTGATAGAAAAGTACTAGTGAAGGGTAGCATTTGTACAACTGCCAGTTGCAAAGAAAACCCCACATTTTTCTATTACAATACAATACAGAGAGAGATGCAATTACTGAGTTTGGGTTTCCTTTCAGTTATCCCTGACAAGCTATGCCTTCACTATAAAGATATTATTAGAATGACTGGTTTGTGACATTATATCAAAAAATCTTATCTCCTCTCTCTTCCTGAAGCTAACATGTATTAAACGCTACAATGATTGATACAAAACTAAAAATGAGCTGGTTCTAGGATGTACTTTGTAGGAATTACTTCTACTTCTAAAACTTCTAAGTTTTACTTTGGTCTGCAGAAACCTCTTCTCCATTTTCAGAGGGCTGTACTATCTGGTAGCTATTTTTCCATCAAACAACGGAAATCACACATAAGTTGATGTGTGTGGCTTTTACTTTAGAAAGCTTTGTCCTGATGTCAGCTATTCTTCTGGGTGCCTGGGCAGTTCTGTCTTTAGTAAGAAGGGAGCTGTGGGAAATTATGAAGGCTGGGGCAACTCTCCCAAAAATGAAACTAGGCTTCCTATGTTGCACAAAGTCTTGGCTTTTAACTTCAATATTATTCATGTAAAGCCAGCGCTCAACTTAAGGATTATCTTTTTTTTCCCATATATTAATGAAACTACAAGAAAAGAAACAATCATCAAAAGATGCTGATGAGTCCAGTTTGGTAGGTATTCTGCCTCTGTAGGATGACTAGAACACTAATAACATGCAGTGCTGAGGACCCACCAGCAGCCTTGCTGCTCATGCTCTGACCCACTGGATCCAAAATGTTTAGCTGGGCCTCGCCAGTGTTCATTGGTACACTCCTTTGCTGAGCAGCAGAGTGCAGAAACAAATGCAGACCTATGTATGGAAGTGCAGGAGTCACCCGTGTGAGGTGACTCCTAGCCAAAAGATTTTGTCCACTGCCGCTCAACCTACTTTGCAGCCCTTCTACCACCACACTGCTTCCTCCTGAGTGAGAAACCCACGTAGATGCTGACACACCTGCTGATCAGGTTTTACAGAGGCAAATATTGGCAAAGAGGTTGCAGCTGCGCTGGGTGTGAGAGGGAGCAGGCTGGCTGCCTCCTACAGGGGCAGCAGCTGTTCTGACCTTGGACAGCTCCCCAGATTTCATATCTCCATAAAGCTGCCTCAGTGTAATTTAGAGGTGCTTCTGACTTCAGTGGATAATTTCAGCTTGGCATATGTGATGTTTAAGCTATACTGTTGTGTCAGACAAACTGCAAACTCCCCATGTAGGCACAATGACACAAAACTGCATGCAATCAGTTCATGTTGATAATTACAAACAATTTGTGATACACCTTCGGTGTAATTCTACCCTTAGAGCTTTGGCTTGCCTACCTAAGCAAATTAGGGTTTAAAAACCAGGCTGTGTGCTCATATGTGTATATACATGTCTGTCTTCTCCACCCAAGATGGACTAAATCAGATAATAGGTCAAACATATAGAAGTTAATAATTTCAAGCATATTTTGTAAAGACAGTTGTCTTGAGGGAAGCTGTACTAGTCTACAGCTTAGGAAAATGCAGCAACTGCCAACACTATTACACTCTTAGATATAGCAGAGAACCTACACCATGCAACACTGGTTTTGCCACTCCCATTTATTTTTTTTCCCTCTATTTTGCATTTCTGAGAGAACTTGAAGGCTGAAGAGCAGAAGAATCCTGTCAGAAGCAAGAGCACTGCATTTCTTTTGGCTACCTCCAGCCCAGCAGTCAGTATCTCACTTTGACACAATCTGACTTAGCAAGGAAGGAGAGAGGTTATCTCAGAAACAAAAGAGAAAGTAAACAAGGGGAAAATACTTTCAATCTTGTTAGTTGTCAAATACTGCTATGTGTCAGCTTGGAAAAGTGACAGAGTTCAGAAAGCTGGTCACTGGAAAAGGGCCACAGTTTTATCTGAGATAGATTATCTATTAAAAATGCTCAGCTTTTTTTCTATGGTTACAAATTAAATCTGGATAATGTATTAGAACCGGGCAGGGGTTGGGGGTGGGGGGGAAGATATTCTCAAAACACCAAATTGTTTTTCACTACTTGGTGTGTGTAGGCATGATGGAGTGTAGTGCGAGCAGCTAGGTACAGTAATACATCCAAAAGTGTTTAACTGACTTACATTTCTTTTTCAGACTCACCTTTGATCTTTCAGTGCCAAAGTTTAAGTCAAGGTCAGCAACACTTTTCTGCTACATCTTTTGAAATTTCAGGGCCCTGTGTCATTGGATTTCATGCTTTTTCAGAGAGAGGAGTAAGTTCCTCTCTCTGCAGGGCAGAGGGAAGGCCCCATTCTCCAGGTCCCAGGGGAATGGCAGATCTATCACACAGGGGACTCACTAAGCTCTCTGAGGTGCTTTGGCCATCATAGACTGACTAACTCTGAGTGACTTTCTGTTGTCATGTTATTAGTAGGATTTGCAAGGTACAGCTTCCTGGCAGCGTTCAGATTTAAGACTGCTGATGTAGAAAATCCATACCTAGGGAGGAGCAACTGCCAATGAACTACAGATCCCAGCTTATGCTGGCTTCAATCTGATATTGCCATCATTATTGCTGTCTGCTACTGCAGAGTGGCTTGTGGTTTCTTGTCAGTTTTCAGACAGAAATAAGGCTTGTGCAGCCATGCTGTCACTACCTTTTTAGACACTCTAAGCAATAACACAGAAATGTTACAGATAGAGTTGCATCTAAAAACTTGGATGCCACACGTTTATTGAGATCTGGTGAACAGATATTGCTCTATCATTCGGTGAAATTCTGCTGTTACTCTTTTTGATATACCTACCAACTGCAAGCCAACAGATGACTGAGTAGTGTGCCTAGGCTCTGAATCAATCACAGTATGTAATGCGTCTTGTACAGGCATCATGTAAAACAATTGGAGATGAAAAGACATGGGGATATTACAAGAGAACTAAAGAAGACATGAGTTTTGAAATGCATGTAGCAGGAGGCCCTAGGCAACACACAGGAGGGAACTAAGAGCTGCAGTTAGTTTAGGAAAGCATAGGAGAAACTGGAGTACAGAGATGTTTGGAAGGTAAAAAAGAACAAGGAATATTGCGGCACTGGCTGCATGGGGCAAGAGGAAATCACTATGCTCCTATAAAAGATTTGGAAAACATAGGACTAAAAAAACCAGAAGAGGGCAAGCTTGCTATCATAGAGTCTTTAAGGTTGCCTGATCATCATTCAGTGGCCTGACCACTGAACATGGGTGCAGGAGACCAGGAGAGGAGAACACAGCTCCTCACAGGGACTCTTGAAGTAATCTTTCCAAACTGTATTTTTTTTAAAAGGGCTGAATCATAAATTCCAGAATAGCATCTGGTGGGGAAAAAGGGCTACCTAGTCCATGCTTCTTCTAAGACCTGAACTAATGCAACATTTATATGACACTGCCCTGTGTCAAATAAACACACCAGCCTGTATAGGATTAAAATAGAGTTCTATGATGTATTGCCATATTTCACTGTGTGAACTTGTTCTAAAAAGATACAGTAATTGTCCTTTAGCCTAATAAATTATACAGTAGAATGTCTACCTCCTCTGAAGAAGAGAATGGTCCACGACTATTCAAAATTGGACTTTTCATTGGACATACCAATGCAGTCTTGTCTATGGCTCTTTGTCAAAGCTAGCTCAAGGCCTAACAGCATAACAGGCAAAGAGGCTGGGGTTGGGGTGCTCCCACCAGGGGTTGGAGCAGATGTGCAGGGCTGGGAGAGTGGGGTGGTCCAGCATTGTGGTTCCTGCTGCTGGCAGAGTGAGTGGAGGTACAGAGGACGGTAGCTGCTGCTGCTGCAGCCTCTCACAGTAGCAGAGCAAATAGCCTTAGATAATGCAGCAATTGGGTCATACCTTCTTTACTGCTCCTATCTATCTATTCCTTAACAGCTCTCTGCTTTCTTTCTGCCAAGAGTCAGCTCTGTTTCTCCTAGATAAAATGATTTTTTTTATTATTATTATTTTTTTAGAAAGATTGGTATTTCACAAGGTTTCTGGCTTGAGGGAAGATTACAGGGAAAGAGAAGAAAACCTAAGAGAAAGCAGGTAAAATTGTCAAGAGACACTGCCTGTCAATATTTAATGTCTGCATCTCTGTTCAGTCTCAGTTTTCTGCTCTGCCACATGAAGTCAGTACCAGCTCCTCCAGCTGTTCCTTTACTCCCATGTGGGATTAGAAAGGCCACAGGGTTCTTAACACAGTCTGTGCCATGGAACAGCAGGATCACATTGGGAAAAATCATAGACTCATAGAACGGTTTGGGTTGCAAGGGACCTTTAAGATCATCTAGTTCCAACCCCCCTGCTATAGGCAGGGACGCCTCCCACTAGGCCTGGTTGCTCAAAGTCCCATCGAGCTTGCTTCTGAATGCCTCCAGAGAGGAGGTATCCACATCCTCTCTGGGCAACCTGTTCCAGTGTCTCACCACCCTCACAGTAAAGAATTTCATTCTAATATCTAGTCTAAATCTCCCACCTTCCTGTTTAAAGCCATTTCCCTTCATTGTGTCACTACAAACCCTTATAAAAAGTCCCTCCCCAGCTTTCCTGTAGACTCCCTTCTAATTCTCCATTTAAGACTGTCTTTGAAATCCATGGAAGTTGCGGGGCTTTTTATCTCTCCCAGATTAGCCCTATAAATTTCTATCCTTTCAATTCCGCTATTGCCTTTCATGATAAGGAAAGGCAAAGTAAAACATTCAGTGGCAAGACAGATACATCATAAACTGTTACTGGGGACAGTTCCCAGGCGCATGCCAGTCCAGCATGCCAATACCCATCGTCACACACTGGTCATCCCTGTACCACTCACGCAGTACAGCTTGGCTTGTTCTGCTGGTCACGTGCCAGTAAACTCAATGTATGTACCACAGCCTGCCCTGTGTGAGCAGAGAAGTAAGTTGGCAGCCGAGGGTTCCATATTCCATGACAGCACTTTACAGTCTCGGCAGAGGCCTTGTTTTTAGGACCTCCAGTGTAAGCATTAGTAGTACAGGCACAAGTACCTCCTGTACCTTCTTTGCCTATCTTGAACATGGTTGCTGATAAAATGTCACACCTGAGAAAGTTTGTGATAAGGGGAAAGAGTACTGTGTTTACATTGTTTTGCACGTCCCTAGAATGCTCTGAAATCCTCAGAGTATTGTGCTCCCCAACTTGAATACCCATAGGCCAAGAAATTGTATTTCTTACAGTTTTACATCTAATGAATAAGATATAATATGTAGCAACGTTTTTTACTATTAACATCAAGACTGAAGGCAAAAATATTTCTTTTGGGCTTGGGCTTGTAATAATTTGTGTTCTTTTTTTCTTCCAAAAGCTGCTTTTGTGAAAGCAAGCCAAAAGCATTTAAACAAGCCTGGGTCCGTCTGAGGACATGCCACAGCTATTGCAGGATATCTTTTTATTGTACAGCAGGATATCTTAGGATTTTAACACTAACACTGGGAGAAAATCAGGAATCCCGGCCACACTGAAATGGCTGATGTAATTGTAGAAAGTATGAAATAGTAGCTTGTAATTGAGAAAGCCACCAGAGGAGGTCAGTGTCTCACAAAGACAGACCGACACTCCACGGCAAAGCCTGAACCTACTCCGGGCATCAGCTTCTCTGAGAGGTGTATGCAGCTCCCATCTGCGTGTTTCTCACCATTTATTTGTAAACTCAAGTATCCTAAAAGCTTTGATAGCACAAAAGCCTCTCTCAGCTGAGGCTCTGTCCCAGTATGCTATATATTTTCTTGTGACATTATCTCTATGATGCCCATAGATGGGGTAATACAGAGCCGAGACCAGAAATTCGTGCCAGGACAATCAGGGTTACAGGATCAAGATCTTGGCTGCACTTTCTATCTGATTTAACCAGTGGCATATTATTTTCTGCTCTATGCCAACCATAAAAGTGGAACATAAGTTCAAACACACACACACACACATATACAGGCTCCATCCTGAAAGAATAACAAGGCATAGCTACAGATTAAAGCCGTCCACCGAAGGGGTGGGTTTGACCCCTTTCTCAGGAGATGAGACTGAGTCTGACTGAGTTGGACTTCTTAGTCTTTCTGGGCTTAAACAAGGCATCCAAGATTTTATATCTGATGTCTGTGTACAGCCTATACCATTAGAAGTTCATACTGCATAGTGTGCAGTTCATAGACAGAATAGCCCAAAGTTAAACGTACAGCTGTCATCCATATCTTGTTCTAAAAAAGTTCTAAACCACTACAAAACTCTAGGCTTTAAAAGAAAGTGCTGGCTATGACTGCATTTTGTAAAGAATATTGATATATTGCGCATACCTGAGCCATGTTTTGTGGTGTAAAAAGTGGGATCCATGCCTATCAGCCCTAGCTTGATGAATACTTAGTATGTAATTAAACTTCACAAATGAAGAGCAATTTGATATTGAAATCAAAAGACTAGATGCTTTTGTGCAAGTACTGAGCTGGAGGTGTCTATGTCCCATCAGATGGGCTGTGTCCTTTGAAGATGTGCTGCATACAGACTCCTTGGAGCACCCAGAAGGAAACGCTTTTTAAGTGATAAAGTATGGACCTTAATATTGAGTGAGTCACCTAAGTTTTTATTGTCTGTAGAAAGAAATGTGTTCCTCCAGGAGTTGGTTCACTTCACTGAGAGCCCTAGAAATACCCATATTACTCAACTAGCTATGAAGAGTATGTGGGGTGAATTGTTCATGAGATGCAGACATTCCACTGGTGACAGATGACAGGACAGGGGGAAATGGCCTCAACTTGTGCCAGGGTAAGTTTAGGTTGGATATCAGGAAAACTTCTTATCTGAAAGGATTGTTAAGCACTGGAATAGGCTCCCCAGGGAGGTGTTTGAGTCATCCCCGGATGTGTTTAAAAACCGTTTGGATACGGTGCTCAGGGGCATGATTTAGTGGAGGGTTGTTAGGGTAGTATGGTTAGGTTGTGGTTGGACTGGATGATCTCTAAGGTCTTTTCCTTAGTAATTCTAAGTTTAGGTGGAAAAAGTCTCACCCACAGTTTAAGTAATGCAGAATTTGTCAAACCCATAGCACCCTACGTCTGACCCCAAAAGCACCAGAACCTTCCAGCATATGCAGGCCGTTTAAGATCAGACACAGGTTTCAGGTGTCTCTGGAGCCAGACAATATGAGTGTGGATGTTTCGGATTAACTATACGCCCCTCATCCTATCTGAGGATAAGAAGAAAATAGATTCCATTAGAATACAAAGACTTCTTGTGTGTGTTTTATGCAAAGACTGTATGCTTTAAGAGTCTCTTAGACCAGTTTAAGAAAACATGTAAGCAAGGCAGTGTCATCACACTGAAACTAAACCTAAAACCCAAGTCTTTGCTTAGGAGCAAAGACCAGGTATGGTTAAAACCTAACTCATTTTCTATCCGATTGCCAAGTGCCTGCCGATACTTGTTTGTTTTTCTCCTGCGCATGTGTGGCTGGTGTATTCAAAGTGCAAGTGCCACTCCCCAGCAATTGGACTTTCTGTTTCATGTGGACTTTGAGCGAAAGGGAGAAAAGTTTACAAGAGAAAACTCTGCTTCTGTAGGCACTAGAAGTGGAGAAAAGTTTATGAAAGAAACTTCTGCTTCTATAAGCTGTAGAAGTGCCCACTGTCCCCCCCCAGTGACACACAGCAACACACTAAAATCTGTGAAGGTACATGTAATTGTTTAGGGCTCTTAACATGTTTTCCCTGCCATCCCCCTGCAGTCTGGCAGCCCAGGATCAGTGCCAGCTTTGCCAGTGCAGCTGCCCTGACCTTCTCAGCTCAGGCCCAGGACCTGCAGCAGTGTATGGGGATGGCAAGGGGTGGCTGAACACGGTCACTGTCCCCAGCAGGGCCCAGATGTCCTCACTGGGGGGTGTGGGAGATGGCTTGTCATGGAAGGAGGCACCACACTGCTTTGATGGCTCCATGGCCTTGGTCCTCACCAGGTGAGAGTGATGAAACAAACTCTAGAAAGCTCTCAGCCTGAGGAGAAGGAAGTGGATGAAACAGGGCCAACAAGAGCAAGGTTGAAATAATCAGGTTGTTTATTCTGGAGAAGAGATGTGTGAGGAAAGACAATGGTGCAAAAAAGGAAATGTTTCTTCCATTCTCCATGGACTTACAGTGTGGTGATTCTCCCTCTCTACACTGTTCTCATGAGACCCCATCTGCAGTACTGTGTTCAGCTCTGGGACCCCCAACATAAGAAAGACATAATCATGTTGCAGCAGGTCCAGAGGAAGGCCGCAAGGTTAATCAGAGGGCTGGAGCACCTCTTATATGAAGACAGGCTGAGAGAGCTGGACTTGCTTAACCTAGAGAAGAGAAAGCTCTGCAGACAAGTTATAGCAGCCTGCCAGTACACAAAGAGGGCCCTTAGGAAAGATGGGGATGGACTCTTTGCCAGGGAGTGTATCAACAGGACAATAGGTAATGGTTTAAAAACAAAAGAGGCTAGATTTAGATTAGTTGTTTACTCAGAGGGTGGTGGGGCACTGTCACATGTTGCCCAGAGAAGCTTCGGGTGCCCTATCACTGTAAGTGTTCAAGGCCAGGTTGGATGGAGCTTTGGGCAACCTGGTCTAGTGGAAGGTGTCCATGACCATGTGTAAGAAATTATTCTTTTACATCATTGTCTCAAAGCTTGCTGGAGACACAGATGGAGAAGTTCAAGCAAGTCCTGGGCAAGGGTTGAGAAATCCTTTGGCTGGACTGATGGACAAGGCCAGCGGCAATGAGAGAGAGATAAGCTGCAGATTAATGGTCAGGAAGCAGTCTTTTGTGTGGTCTTATCTCAAGGAAGATGGCCATCTCAGGAGCTGCTGCACATGACTCTTACCCATGCGCCCAGGAATGCCATGCTGGCAGAAGAAGAAGGATAAAAAGGAGACCTACAACCATGAGGTTGAGGTTTTTCTGGCAACAGATTCCTCAAGAAGAAGAAGAGGTTTCTAACATGAGAAGCCTCATGACCTGCCTCTCTCCCTTCTGGACTTGCTCTGCTCTCTACCTGCATTCTGAAGAACAAAGGTGTCTGCCATCAGATTCCTCACCACAGAATTCCTGCTTGCTGACGGACTCTCCTGGGCCTGCTACCTGAGTCCTGCTGCTTCCTCCCAGACTGGCTCAGCGACTTCTTCCTGCTACCTGCTTGCTGCCCAAGGCCGGCCACGCTGCTGCTCTCCCCCCTGCTGCTTTTGCCTCAGACCTTCGAAACATCGTGCAACAGGACCACTGCTGGATCCTGGTGTTGACTATCCCCGCTTTACATGATTCTTGCTTCTTTCCTATCTTTTCTATCGCCCTCCTTCCCTTCCCCATCTCCCTGATTAGGATTTATAATAAACTGGTTGGACCAACATTTGAACCATTGTTTCTTAATCTCACACTGGGTATACAGATATTAAAAGAACTTCATCTTCCTCCTATAAATTGGAGCAAGACACTGTGGCAGGGGGGTTGGAATTAAGTGATCTTTAAGGTCCTTTCAAATTCAAACCATTCCAAGATTCTATAAATCTGAATCTATGATTCTCTATAGATGAGGGACAGGTATGTATGTTGTCTACCTGGATTATAGTAAAGTGTTTGATACTGTTTCCCCTATTATTATCCTGAATAAACTGGCTGCTCATGGCTTGAACAGGTGTGCAGTTTACTGGAAGAAGAACTAACTGGATGGCTGGGTTCAAAAAGTCAGTGAATGGAGTTCAACACTTATTTCTGCACACTTATTTCTAATGGTTGTCTTTATCATGGTGTTTACTTAGAACAAAATAACAATCTTACTTTCTATCCTCACCATATGCACACAGACTCCAAAGGAGAAAGAGAGATTGGGAAATAATATCATGAAATAATGCCTGTGTCATTCCTTTTCCTTCTATAAAGGTTGCAAACTTTTCTGTTTAATGCTACGTGTAAAGTGTGTAAATGCTATATGTGTAAATGCTATATGTGTAAAGTGTGTAAATACCATGTGGGACAATACGAGAGCATAGACTTAGTATATGCAACTGAAATACAACCAGCATTGTTGTGCTATATGAATACTGGGGTCATGGCTGCTCATTTTCTGACCATTTTTCTGCTCTTGTTATGTACGTAAGTTGTTTAAGCAGGGATTTGGTAGAACAATCCTTCTTATCCATATGCTTTAAAACCTCAGTTACTACAGACACAATGTTCTTGTACTGATGTAATGAAAAGAGATTTTTCCCACTCTCCCTTTGTATACTTGCATTTGGTTGCAGAGAAGAAATAAGGCAACTCCTTCTAGATTTAATCCTCCATTCCAATGCAAAATTCCTAGACTTGTTCTACTATTCTAGAACTATGAGATTCACATTGTTCTCTGTATCCTACTGACAGATAAGGGACAACCATTAACACTGGGGAAAGTAACAACCATAATCACTGGGAAGCGAGATTGTGTGCTAAGTTCAAAGCTACCAGGCAGTGCAAACTGAGGCTCACCCCAACACAGCAAAAATAAGAAGCCACACAAGGAAAGGGAACAGATTAGGAGAAAACTAGGTGGAAATGAGAAAAAGGCTGGGGTTGTCTTTGACTGTCCTGGAAATGATGGTATGAAAATTCCTTCCTCCCTCTAAAAGAATGTATAATAGGTCATTTTTATATTAATTGCATTAGCTGACCTGGTCTCCCTGCAAAGTGCTGTGAGCTCCATCACTGCCAAATCCAAGATAAAAATTAGTTATGACACATTTTGTTGTTAGATAAAAGATGGTTGTTAACTTACTATCACACAAGACAAAAACACGGACAGTAGGTTTTCTAATTTCTGGCTGGGCGTTCGATAAGAGGTTACTAAGCAACTCTAGTCTGCTCTTAGCTCTACATTTCTCCTTGGAAAGACATGTCTGTTAATGCTCAGGTCAAAACTGAGTTTATGTATACATTCAGCTGACATCAAAAGCCACATGGATGCAAAAAAAAAAAAAAAAAAAAAAAACCTTCAGCTTCCTAACTCACAACAATTTATACAACAATTAATGTTGCCAATATTTTGTTTGTGCTCATATTTGTGGCCACTGATCACAAGTACAGAAAGAAGTAGTCACTAAAAAAGGCAGGCAATTTCAGAGTTTTCAGGAAGAGGTAAACACAATTACATAGTTTAATGAGGATTGGTTGGTGCAGCTTTCACCATACCCAGTAAAGGCATGCATTTCTTTGGATTTGATTCAGGAAAAAAAGAGTGCATTTCCTTCTATTTGTTGTTCTTCACTACCTGCATCCCATTCCCCATTTTGGGAACAGCCTTTGTTGTTCTGTTACAGGTGCTGGCCTCACCTGTTCATTTCTCAGGCTTATTGGTATGCAGCTTTGGGCCTTCTGGTGGCAGGGCCTCCTAGAAACTGTCCTCATAGAAATAATAACGCAAGAATTACTTGGGTGATTTCTACTGAAATAATGTGATACTTACTTGGGTGTTCTCTCTAAACACTTTCTTCTACAAGCAGTATTCTCTATTACCTGCATGATGGTGCTTTCAGCCGCAGTTAGCTAACCTACATCAGAGGGCCCAGGCAAAAAACAAACAAACAAGCAACAAAAAAAACAAGTTTAGTAAGCCTTGTAACTTACCCCCTGAGGATCTGGAAGAGCACTAAACAACTTCAGTGCAGACAGACTCCTAGAATCTTTCAGAAGGAAACATTTTCCCACAGTTCATTGAGATCATAGAGTAATTCATTGTAGTGGAGTAAAAGAGCCATGGGATATATCCCCAGAAATCTCAGCAAGTGCTGACACGGTAACTCAGGTAGTGCTTTGTGGAGTGGCTGCCCTCACCAATTACTTAAATTAAGTCAGCAAAGACTGCTCACATATAGAAAAAATCCTCCCTGACCTGATCTGTAAGGCCCCAGCTCTGCCATTTAAATAATTTCTTAAGAGCCACCTTTGCTAAGATACCTCTATTAAACAAATTACTGGGACTAGAAGAAGAAAATGTGCTTATTTATCTGTTAGTGCTATCGTACAAATGCCTATATTCATTATGACAGAAGTGGCTGGTAGTGAGCTCTCTTTAATATACCAGATATGGACTTAGTGGCATATAAAATAATTTTCAATAAATTTATAACGACTGTATAAAATTCTGTTGCCATCAGTATAGCAGCTCTTTGCAGTTTAACAAAGAGAAAGCCCATAGGCTAGAAAAGTGCCCCCTCACTGCTATTAAATTTGGATTAAATGCACACGATTTAATTAACCTACTTAATTTCATAAAGTTCCATTCTGCTTTCGCTTCCACAGCTTGGATGCCAGAGAAAAACATTGGCAGAGTACCAAACAATAAATGAATACAGAATACTCCAGATTTGGACTCATGCCATCAACAAAGCTGCAACAGTCAAATCTGCAATAGAAATGTCTGCAAACTGCTGGGGAAGAAAAACGGTGCCAGGGCAAACTCCTTTAAACAAACCCCCAGTCTCACAGGTCCCACTGCAAAGCAATGCAGCCCAATTCTCTGAGTCAAGATGTGGGATATAGAAAGAGCGCTATACAAGGAGTGGTCTGGGCAAAGCAACAATAGGACTTTACAACAAATCTGTTCTGTTCTCACAAGGAAAGTACAGTTTATTTTCCTCTAATAACATTGTCAGAACAGCTGGGCTATATTTGTCAAAATCATTTTGTTCATTTGTATGTAAATCAACTTGAAGAATACGTCCAGCATGGAAAAACTGAAATTGGAAAAATTGGAGCTTGGATGACTTACATCAGGTACAGCTGGAAACAACCAAAGCCATTAATGTAAAGGGCATTTTTGAATAACCTTAATTGAAGTTACCATGACTGCTTCTACTTGTAATGGTATTTTTTCTCCAGTAGCTTTTTTTTTTTTTTTTTTTAGCAAGCATGGTCTTCATTTGTGAATTTTAGACACAGAAATAATTCCTGAGGAACAATTTTTAGAGTGAATGTAGCTACACTTCCAAGTAGAAGAACACAAGGTAGTCTTCAGTCTTTTATCCAAAAATAGCTATACTGGTATGAAATTCTTTTACGCTAATTGGAAATTCAGATTGGAAATGTGATGGTAACTGTTGGCTGCAGCCAAGACAAGGAAGCATCTTACATTAAAAGCTATGCCAAGTCATATCACTTCAGATTTGCCATGGACTAAAAGCACTCATGTGGATTGTTATCATGGCTCACTTGATCCACAGTAACTTGTTAAACCATGATAATTCAGTTATGAATTTGAGCTTACAGTGAAATGTTTCAGAGTGCTGCAATAATGGTGCTCTAGCTGTGGTAGCGTAAGGATATGGTCTACATTAGCACAAGACCGTACAGAATAGCCATCTGGACTAGGCATGCAAGCATTAAGTACTAACTGACAGATAAACAAGGACCCTAAAGAAAATCAGTACTGGCTAGATTACAACTGATTCACAGCCTGAAATATGGCAGTGTTCCTTGATGCATGTTAATCTCCTGCTTTGATCCACAGATAGGTGATTTTTGGTTGAGGACCTTGCCCTCACTGAGAACATATTTGAACTTCACTCAAAGAACCAGGATTTGATATTAAAGAGAATTAATAAACCTGAGGGAGATCAACTTTTTACTTTTTATCTAAGGGTAGATAATGACAGGACAAGGAGAAACAGTCTTAAACTAAATGGAGATTTAGATTAAATGTCAGGGGGAAGTTTTTTACTGAGAGGGTGGTGAAGTGCAGGAACAGGTTGCCTAGAGAGGTTGTGGTTGTCCCATCCTTGGAGGTGCTTAAGGCCAGGTTGCATGGGCCACTGGGCAATCTGATCTAGCACTTGATCTAGTGGCTGGCAATCCTGCCTGTAGCAGAGGCGTTGTAACTTCATGATCTTTGAGATCTCTTCCAACCCAAGCCATTCCATGACTCTATGATTCTCTGATTCTGTGATTCAAGTATGAGCTTTAACTTAAGCATGTTTAACATGCTTACATGTTTTTCTGCATGGTGAAATTGATTTAGAGACTGAAAACCATGTCCGTGATAACCTCTTTCAAAAACCTCTTCCAAGAAAGAAGACAGTTAAAATAAGACAATACGATGAAAACTTTAAAAACTAAGGAAGCATTTAGGTCCTTTTGTTTCAAGCTGAAAGTGACAGCACAACAATCTATTCAATGACAATAAAGTTACATGAATTAAACCCAGTGTTTTTTAAAAACAGTTTGTTCACTATTTGTGGTGTTTAATGTGTTTTAGCAGAATTGGACACTAATGAACTGTTCAATTTGGGGTTGGAGGAACTCCTGGAAGTGGATATCTCCTAGTGCTCTAAGAAACTAACTTTCCCTGTTGAAACTGCAATTTAAATTATACTGACTACTCTTGACTGTGTAAGTATGTAGATATGGGAAATGCAGAACTGGCTTAAAAAGTCTGCTTAGTCTTCCTGCCAGAGCTATAACATACTAGGATGTGTCCAAATGTAGGATGAACTCTCATAGTCAATTACACTGAATTAATCAGTTTAGGTATGCAGAGAAACAGGATAATGGTACAGTCATATGGCAGTGGAGGTGTACCATCTGTTATCTGCCTTTAGCAATGGTCTAGTTCTCACTGTGGACAGTGAAAGGGTGTAGTGAAAAAATAAATGGGACATATGCTTTTACATTCCTGGCTGGGAACGCAATTCAGAATTCTCAAATTCCAGTCACATCATTTTGTAAGCAAACTGAATTATTTTCCAATATTTTACAGATGAAAGATTTGCTGGCAGGGTCTTATTAATTGCATTTAGCAATCTTCTGCAAGAAGCCTGTTCAGAACATGTCAAAAGCTATTAAAGCCACAGTTTAAGGGTATAGATCCAGATAATGCAATTGACAGCAGTAGAACAGTGCAGAGTTCATTTTGCCTTTGTATCTATTCATGTGTCAACACTGAGATTTTTGTATTTGAAAATAAATAAATAAATAAATAAATAAATATCTGTGCATAAATATTAGCTCCCTGAAACAGATCTGAGGAAAAGATATGAATATCAGAAGACTCAAGTAGCAGAAATTAGGCATCTTACTTTGATACTGGGGTACTGGAACCCTCTATTCAAGAATCTAATTCACTATCAATTGACCAGGGACATTGCTACCATCCTGGGTGAGGTGTGGTTCCTCAGGAACCTAAGTGATAGTTCTCTACAACCACAGGCACTTCGTCCTTTAAAGAGTTTAAGCAGGGAAAATAAAGTTTCCTAGAGCACCAGCAGCCACTAGCCACCACAGAACCTTATGTCCTAGGAACAAATAGAGAAACATCTCCACAGAGTTCTTCAGTGGCCATCTGCCATTATGCTTTGCAGCCACATAATGCAACAAATGGCCTAAGACAATTCACGGAATTCAGTGAGAGCAACAACTTTTCTTGTTGTAAAACTTGTATCACCCTTCTTTAAAGTGAATTTTAGCCTGCAGGTAATCAGCTACTTTAGGTATGGCCTCTCCTTGCTCTTTTTGCTGAACTGTTACAAAAGAACTGGAGTTATTTAAAATAGAAAGGGTGGGGAAATGACCACTCCAACACTGTTATTATAGTATGCTTCTCAAAGTCTGGAGATGGGTTTGGATCCTTGTCTTCTTCAACAGTGGGACCAAAATCTGTGGTGCTTTCTCCTCAGCCAAACTTAGTGAGAGCCAGGCTGCTGAGTTGCACACCCGTGTCTTGAACTCCCCGTTCTACCTGGTGGCAATTTTGGGCATGAGGGAGGAGAGGGCTGGCTTACTGGCAGTCAGAGCCAACCACATACAGCCCAGCATCATGGGCTGCATCTTTTAAAAATTGCTTTCCAAGAGAAAAGAAGGTGTTTTGAGAAATTTGTTTTTTTAAACCTTCGCAAGAGAGCTTCTCAAACCTTAGACCTTTCTGCCTCTGAGCTTCAACCAGCAAATTTTGTACTATTTACAGAAACAATCACTTCTGAGTAGTCATACAAAGGCCTGCGAGACCTGTGACATAACAAAATAGATACAGCACTGAAGCTCTACTGACTTACTCTACGTTTGACCTTTTCTTCTAAAAGCAAGAAAACAGATGTATTTCTAGGAATTTTACAAAAGGAATTTTGTGCTGAGACTGAAGATACCATTTTATTTTCTACTGTCATTATTCCAACAGTTTAACTCCACAGATTATACACAGAGCTTTCAGAAATAATTAATTTCCTTAAAATGTCATTCAAACATATTCCAACAGATACCATGTAAAACTGCTGTCTTAGCTCATACCTTACAATACACTTGAGTTTATCTGGGAAAGCTGATAAGATAGGCAAAGAACAGAACCTTCCAGTAGCAGGAAAAGCACCTGAGTCAGTCATCCATACGGCAAATACTCAGGAAATCAAATTTCCTAGTGATGGTACTTGTTGAAGGACGTTTAGGTGTATGTACATGCTGCCCACTTTGTTCTCAACAACTCTCTGGAAACGAGTGTCTATCAAACAGGATTAAATATTAATTTGTCTATCTGCTATTTGCTAGTTATGATCATGACCACATGTCTAGAGCATAATTCAGTTACAGCACTTCCCTTCTGTATTATTCCATCAGCAAACTTACTGTAAGGTCACTAAAGTTATTTAGCAGACAATACCTGGAGTTTCTGTCCTTGAACTGATTAAGGACTGAGAATGACAGAAGTTATTATATTGTGTGTGTTTATATGCTGTTGAATCAATATGCTGCTGGAGGGGAATCTTCCACATCATTTACAAATAATGGTGAGGGATTTACTCTCAGAAGCAATGGAGTACAAGCAAAGTGCTTCCATTGACTTGTGCAGTGTTATAAATTTTGCTGCTTGATTAATTTAACCCTCTCTCCCTCATGAGCTATTTATACTGAGAATTACTGCCACAGCCAGAGACTTAGCTGTTGCAAAGGGATGAAGGGGTAGAGGGCACCCTCAGCAAGTTTGCCGATGATACAAAGCTGGGAGAACTGGCTGACACACCAGAAGGCTGTGCTGTCATTCAGCAAGACTAGAACAGGCTGGAGAGCTGGGCAGAGAAGAACATTATGAGGTTCAACAGGGGCCAAGGCAGAGTCCTACACCTGGGGAGCAACAACCGCATGCATCACTAAGAGTTAGGGACTGACCTGCTGAAAAAGAGCTCTGCAGAGAAGGATCTGGTTGTCCTGGTGGACAAGAGGCTGACTATGAGCCAGAAGTGTACCCTTGTGGCCAAGAAGGCCAGTGGTATTCTGGGATGCATTGAAAAGAGCATGGCCAGCAGGTCGAAGGAAGTGATGCTCTCTCTCTGCTCTGCCCTGATGAGGCCACATTTGGAGTCCTGTGTCCAGTACGGGGCTATTCAGTACACGAAAGACAGGGAACTATTGGAGAGAGTTCAGTAGAAAGCTACGAAGGTGATCAGAGGCCTGGAGTATCTCCCCTATGAGGACAGGCTGAGAGACTTGGAACTGTTCTGCTTGGAGAAGAGAGGGTGGAGAGGGGATTTTATCAGTTCTTATAAATATGTAAAGGACAGGTGTCACGTTGATGAGGATCACTGATGGTGCCCAGTATTAATGTCAGTTAGCTTCTGCATCACGAAGAACTAAAGTCAACTGTCTAGGAATCTATGTTTTCTGTTCATATAAAATGTTTTTAGGGTTTGGTTTTTTTTTTTGCACTCCTGGTGTTTCACAAGACATTAGAGTCACAGAATGTCAATTCTGTCAATGATCTTCCTCCCTAGCTTGGCATTTTGGTGTTCAGCAAAACGAAATTTCAAGTCCTTGTACTCAACATACATCTAACCTTCTGACCTTGAATTTTATTATTATAGTTAATGATAGCCCACAGCTGAACTCTCCTAAAAAGCCATCAACTGCATGATGCAAGAAGTGAAACATGTCAAAAGCTTGGGTGTGGACACGTATACCAGAATCATCCCCAGCAGTGAACACATGCAGGAAACACAGCTTTTCACAAATAGCAAAAGAAACCATTAATTAACAATTAACTATTAATCCATTTGGGACAAAAAATGTTAACTGTCAAATCACCAGATATGTCAAATCCAAAAAAGTCTGCAATAATAACATTTATATAATATGAGTTATTGTAGATAATATTCCTTTGCAGCTGTTTTTCACAAATAAGACATTTTCTACGTGAACCCATTTTTCTCCAATTCCATCAGTATTAACTGCTACTGTCTAGATTTGTTGATTCTACTTCTAAAATATTCCATCATCATCTGAATTACTTAACTTTTTGTCTAGCAAAACTTTCTGATTAGCTGGAAACCGATTGGGAAAAAAAAGAAAAAAGAGAAAAATATTAAGAGCTCCAGCAAAGCATCATAATAAATCTTTTTTGTGTCACCAAGTATATTGGATAAGCTAAACTGAAAGCTGAACAACTTCAAGATATGCTGTCAGCTTAGTGAGGCACATCCCTTTGCTTTCCATTTGAAGTTCAGTTGTAAATTATTCCCACAAAGGAATTTTTCTGAAATGGTGCAGAAGCTTCACTGGACATGTCTAAATGCCAGCTAATAATCTGTATATTTTCCTAAATTAAGTGAATTGTTAGCCTTTTGATGAGATCCTGAAATGCCAAAACTTAGGCTTCTGAATAAAGATCGGTGTGCCAGCTGGACATTTCAGTGATCTCTGCCCAAACACTTGTGTTTATTTCCTTAGAGATTTTGTAACTGAAGACCTTTTGTAACTGAAGTCATTTTGACTGAGCAGAGAGCAAGCTTCCTTGTTGTTCTAGTAATCAAATAAGCCACAACAAATGAAAATAGCTGTGAAATACCACCAACAGCAATTCTTCTCTGGCATTGTCTTCCAGTGTTAGAAGACTACTCCACAGTACTAGGAAAACAGATCTGCAAGATTATTTGTCATCACTTAATCTCTTTGTAGTACTGCTTCAGTGTCCAGAAATATTACACTGAAAGGTTTCCATGTTTTAAACGTGTATGTATGTCTGCTCGTGCAGAATCCAAACTTGATTGGGCTGTTCTGCCAAGACAATGATTGGAGATTTCAGGAGCCTATGGCTACAGCAGGAGATGAATTTCTGAATGTGTACATGTGCAATATGCAGGAGTTGAGCTTAGGTGCCCACAGGTAAGAGGCGTCACACAGGAGGCAAGGCAGTCAGCAATTGCAGAGAGGCAGATTCTGCTCTGGGAGTAATGACATTCAGTGCAGTCAGAAGTACCTACAACCCAGAGAAGATGTATGTGGAATTTCAGAGAGATCCTGTGTGCAGGATGTAGAATAGAAAGGCAGTGCCACAAATGCTCCTTTTTACCCTTGTTTCCACTGTGTTCCTTGAGATACTACGCCTTGAACAGGCACTGGCTTTTGTCTCCCACCAGCAACTGGGCATAACCTCTCCCTTTCCCCAACATCAGTTCTCATTCTTATCCAGTAGATATTACATGCCTTCCATTTTCCCCTAATCCAACAACTGGTTTTCCAGTATTTACAAATATACTCTACAAAGAGGTTAACTACTCTTCGTTTAATGAATTCTGTTTATGCAGAACATTCAAGAACGCTTTCTCTTAATAAAGAACTCCAGGGATGTTGACATTATGCAACAAAGGTCGATATTCCTCTCAACCTGGTTTACGTTTTCTAATTTCTTTGTCTTTGGCTGGCAGGACAAGCATGAATAACTCAGCAGAAACTACTCAGCTGTGTTTCATCCCTGGCTGCTGACTCATAAAGATTGTCTGGGAAAGTTTGTAAACACAAAAAATTGCCATTAAATACAATATCATATTACCAGCCTTGCAAATCAAAGAAGTCCTTACTGAGTTAGGATGAATAACAAAGGGCACAGAGACATATTTAGAAAGCAAATGCTTATGTATGATGAGCAACATGCATTTCACAAGCAGCAGGCAGGAGAGGTTTGTGAAAGAACCAGTTCTCACAGAACTCCACCCATGCAGATTCAACAAAGACAGCAAATAAGCAGCAAGGTTGACTGAACCATTTAAAATGAAAGGAAGGTAACACACCCAGGCCTGGCTTCCTTTCAGCATTTATATATTAACATAGAACCAAAATTGTTAGATGGGTTTACAGCACTGTGAAATATGAATCTATCTAACGAGCATTTCAGATTTTAAGACAAGAGTAATTTCTAATGCGGTAGTCTACCAAACACTGGGTGATGTGTGTGTATGTAGGGAATATATGCATAGAGAAATACTGCATGTAACAGGAATGACATGATTTATTTACTTATTTCCTTCAGGCATCTCATCCTCAGCCTTTTTTTTCTCTTTGTTCATCATTCTCTCTAATTTTTACACTTTTTACTTCTTTCTGCTCTTTCTGTCTGAGGGGGAAAAAAAAAGAAAAAGAAAAAAAAGCCCTGCTCTTCTTATCTGGTGTTAATGATATTGTAAAGAGCAAATGCTACGAGTTCCTGTTGCAAACAGCTCTGCTGCCAGACAGCTACATGAAAGAGGCTGATAGGAGCAGCTCCTCTTCTGATGCTTATTATAGCTGAACAGCAAGAATGTATACCTGAGTGGTAAAGCCAATAAAGATGCTTCCAATGACAGTAAGAGGCCAAAAACGCACCAATGCAGACAAACCTTTAATGACAGCCTGTAAATAGAGTTATCATAGTTAATATATGGTAAATGATGCACAGCAGGTAATCACACGCTGCCCTTGACAGCAGACACGGGCTGCATTTGTTAACCCTCACATCACATCACTGAGCTCTCTTTCTGGAGGTATCTGAGGGAAGGACAGACGGCAGGATATAGAATCACAGAATCACGGAATCATTTGAGTACGAAGACACCCTTAAAGGTCTTCTGGTCCAACTCCACTGCAACGAGCAGGGACATACAGGGTCACGAGCTGTTGATGACCACTCATGCTGTCATTCTGCTCCACCTTACTGTGACACAAATAGACGTAGCCACCCAAAGTGCTCTTTTTACCCATTGTTTTTACTATTAGCCCACAGAGCTGAAAGCACAGGGAGCAGAGACAAACATTTCCTTTCAGTTCTTTTAATTAACTGCTGAGGTAGGAGTGCCGCAGCTCTCTCTCCCTGCCTGGAAATTGCCAGAAAGCGCCGTCCCTCAGTACCAGCATGGCGGGAAACCGGCACCATGCCGTTCCGCGGCTCGCACCGCCCCGAGCCCGAGCTCCAGTCCGGGGCTGCGCCTGGGCAGGCACGGGGTGGGACAGGAAGGACTGCCTGAAGCCCTCTGTTTTCAGGCCGTGCCAATTGTTTTCCTAGAAGATGATAGCGTTTCGGCAGGCTGCTGTGGGTTTTGTCCGGTCAGCTTTTATCTCTCTAGTTAAAGCTCTGAACAGCTCCTGCGTGTTCAGCTCTTACTCTTTGAGGAGCCAATTTTGTTTACAGGAAAAAAAGCCTGAAGAAAAACAAAATTAAGAAAAACCAAAAATAGAGAAATTGCTTAATAACTTCACGTAGCCGGCACGCTGTTCCCATGATATCTCCTGAATATTTTATTTTCCTTCTGTTGTTCTTCTCCAGCAGGCTGTCTGTTTGCAGCCTTTTCGGCCTGGCGTTGTTTCTTTTTTTCGTCTGATTTGCAGAAGGGGATGTGATTCAGAGTTCATCTTGCTAATCGGGCCGCCTTTGCCCCAAAAGGGCTCTGAGGAGGTTACGTCCAGCTTGCAGGGGTCGGGTTTCAGCTTGAAAGTGCTGCATTCCTGACTGCCCCGCTCTCCCTTTGTGTTTGCTTTTCCCCGGTAAAATAAATGGAATTCCTAGAAAGATTAATCCCATTCAGAGAGGGAGAAACAAAAAAGATCAGTATACGTGTATATACATATACATACATATATATACGTATGTATATATGCATGCTTACATATATATATGTGTATATATCAAAAGATGGGGTGTTGCGTTTTGTTTTGTTTTGTTTTTCCACTTTTCACCCCTTTGCAATGTTTTTCACAATTTGCTGCCCTGCTTTCATTCTTTCCTGACTTACATTTACTTCAGGTAAACTTTAATTCTGCTTCTTGACTTCTTGTTTTAGCAGAAAAAAAGCGCTGCTCTAGATTGCTGGAAATATTTTTAGGTATTAAAAAAAGTGACTTAGGAAGGCAGCCACAGCTTTCACCTTTTGCTCCTTGCTGCTGTTCATGGCTGAACTAACTTGTACTGGCCGCACTGCTTCGAGTCATTTCAGAATCTTAAAAGCATTTCTATGTACAATTATTTCTGATTCTTTTACAGTGGCTACATGGAAAAATTCAGTCTAAAGCCTGAATTTTTAGATATATCTAATATTTTGAATGTTCTTTTCTCCTTCCCTTGTATTGTTTATAATTGTCTTGTCTGGAAGGTATTTTTTTTTTTTTTTAATGTGGGAAATTGAGGAGGGGGAGGAAGAGCATTTGCATCACTATGGCTTTTTATGTGAATTCAGTTATCCTGGCACAAAACAGTCTAATTAAACGAGAATGCTGCTATAAAGAGATAAAAATGTTAACTTATTCTTAGGACAAAGGAGATTTTAAAACAGCATTTGCTGTGAACTCCTAACATAAACTGGAGAATGTGAATGGCCTTTTTGGTAAACAGTGAATTCCTAATGGAGAGAAACAGACACATTTTAAAAAAAATCTTTTCTGTCCATGTTAATGATGATAGTAACAACAACAACAAAAGAATCATTAGTGCATTCCCTCTGTTTTGAAAATTACATTTACAAGATGAGCGTCACTAGTTTGATTCATCTATCAGAGAACTGCTTTGTGCATGAAATATCTGTATGAGCTACTTTGTTTACTTGGGAAGTTGATCTTCTTTTACATTTTTAAAACCTTTTTTTTTCTCTCTTTTTTTTTTTTTTTTTGGTTTACTATGTTCTTGAACTACATCTTTTTCTCTGCTTGTCTTATCTTTTCCTCAAATAGCTTCTCCCACTTCAGAGCCAGAACTAAGAAACTGGAGACCATCATGAAAATGAGCTCTCTAAATGAATTATTCTGAAGATTATCTGTTTTGTTTTTTCTTTTTTTTTAAGGTTTGCGTTTCTAAGCATCCCTCCTGGTCTTTAAAAACCAAAGCTGGCATCTGTGTTGGCTTGAATTTAAATGGTCCCTGCAGGCTCTTTAACTCAAAGAGTTATTTTATTCATTTGGCTGTTTCTTGTTTCTTCCCGTAGGGTAACTACAAACCTAGCTCTTATATTTGTTTACTTGTTTCACTATGTTAAAATACTATCTTTTCACCAGTGCTTATGAATTTATTAGTGCTTGAAATGCACTTATATTGTTGAACTCAGTCCAGTTTGTCTTTATCACCCTATTTTACCTGAAGCATTATTTGCTTTGATTGTTCCTTCATGTATCCCTAACAACAAGCTGTCTGCACATAGCAAAGTACTGCGTAACGGAGCAGAGGATGTAGGGAAGTGTCAAACATACTCTAGCTTTTGTTGCCCTATTAATACATTCCTCATTTGCACTGCCTGCAGTCAACATTTTTTATTAAAAAAAAAGATTATAATTGGGTGCCTTACCTCAACATCTATTCAATAATGTCACAGATACTTCTTTCAGTGTGGTCAAATCCATCTCTCAGACTACATATTTTTCTGCCCTTTCTATTTTCTCCTTGCTTGGACAAGCTTTAGTGCTACTGATGACATTTGCAACTTGGCTCTCCAAACAACTCCTCACTCTCCTGTCCCTTTCTTCTTCCTGATAGATTCCCACAGCTGAGTGTTACAACTCACTGGCCTTGCATTGATGCAGAAATTAAAGAAAAGGGAAATACTGTGCAGATAAAGACCTGAGAGACTGAGGGTGTTTGTTCAGCATTACTGAACTGCACCTTTGCCCATCAAACATCAGCAGCTCAATCTCCAGATCATAAGTCTGTCTTCTTTAAAATATCCCTTTGAATAATATGGCTGCACGTTCAATAGCCACTTCTAAAATGTTCTGAAAAATAGTCACATACCTATAGAGAGGCAACAGATTTTATTAAAACAAAGCATAAAGCATCTGGAAACAATCTAAAAAAGCAGAGGAAACACAAAGCCTTATTTTGGTCCTGAGTGTACCAGGGGAGTCTTTGTACCCCAGACCACTTGAGGTTCAGTTTATTCTGAAATTATATCCACATTGTAAATAATCGTTGTGCAACTTCTTGGAAGCTTTTTTTAAATTAAAAGTGCTCACTTCTTACATTATAGCAAAGCCATGCAAATCTGCTGCCATCGTTCCTTCACAAGGTTAGCAGACACAATCTTATTTTCTAAATTCTTATAGAAACACATCCTTCGTCCAGGTTCATCACTTTGACCAGACCGTCTCTGCTTATGGGTCTCTCCATTATTTCCTTCTTTCCATTATGTCACAAATACTCCTATGCTGGTTTAGATCTACTCAATCAATTTTTTTCCTACATCTTGTCAATCTTTTAATCTTCTTGGCCTCTGTTTTGTCAGATGGCGTCATCTTATACTGCATGTTAACACCTTTCTGCTTTCTCTTTTGATTCTCAGAAGCATCAAAATACACTCTCCTCCTAAAAATAAGGAAGACCACTAAGTTGATTTATTCCACACCCTTCCTTAAAACCTCTCCCTCCATATAAACATAATTAGTTTGCTAGTAAGTAGGAACTTGGGTGTTACTACCTGAACCAGAACCAGAACCATCTTCTTTGTCCACTTCATACTTACTGTAGAGGCACTTAGTATTTTTCCTGACCACATTTCTTTTAACTTTTTTTGCATATGTTGACTAAATGACAAGTCTGCATTATACTTTTCATGTCTTTGTTGTTATTGTGGGTTGTTTTTGGTTGTTTTTTTTTGTTTTTTTTTTTTCTTTTCTTTTTTTTTTTTTTTTTTTTGTAATGGTCAGCTAATTTATAGTATTAGACACATCTGGAGAGAGAAGTATACTGTCCATAATTTTGGTCAGGACTAATTGTTTTAGTTTCTGTTTTTCTGCACTGCTGAAGGATAGCATGTATGAAATTCTTAGCTTCATCTTGACTAAAGCAAATGACAAACAGTAATTTATAAAAAAGGGAAGTGTCCCCTCCATCCTCTCCACTAAGATACCCTCTGGCCTCTCCACCAGAAGTTATTACGAGCAGAAAAACAGGAACAAAAAAAGAGGTTGTTTGCCTTGTTTCTCTCTTCCATTCACTTCAGTCCATTCAGAAGCTGGTGACCTGAAAGCTCTTAGATGTGACTGATTTCCAAATGGTAAACTGGAGAAACTGAGATGTAAGTACAGCTGCTATTTTGATGTTCCTGCTATTAGAGTAGTAATTACTGAGAAAAGGATAAGAAAAATGTTTGCAGGAAAAAAAAAAAAAAGTGCTTCTCAGGGCTACAGCCTTGAGAAGAAGGGCTTGTTATGAAATAGTCACAATGAAAACCAGTCATGTTTGCTCCAGTATGAGGTTACAATGCCAGGTCAATTATCATCCAAGTAATAGTCCTTTGTAGGAAAATTAAAACACCTTATCTTCCCTGAGAAAGCATCTTGGAATGGCTGGGTTCATTATGACTGTTTAATTGCACATCTTTAAAAGTTCTAGAAGAAAAAAACAAATAAACAAAAAAATCCCACTAGCTTCAGAGAAGAATGTAGACACGTTGCATAGAACACTGATCAACATTTTTTTACACATATTTAGAGTACTTAGTGAAATAGAGCTATGCTTTGTGACAGGAGCCTTTAGACACTGCACAAAGAGACAAGAGTAGCTACAGTTCTGACAGTTGTTTAATAGTAGATTTAGCTGAAATGACAACTGCACTGGCTGATAGAATAATCCCAGCCCTGTGGTCATCCTTGCCTTTTTGCAAAACCACTGGCCTGCAATGCCAATCTGTCCTGCAGTGTCATCAGTTTATGTACCCTGGTCCCCATGTGTCTTATGACCATGGAGACCAGCAGTGATTTGAGATGGGATTCAGCAGCCACCTGTGGAGATACTGTGTTGGCAGCTGCTGCCACTGCCCTGAGCTGCTGCATGTAGCTCATGAGAAGCACACCTGGTGACAAGAAGATCTGGCCTTGCTGGACACGGTGCTGGAGGCTCATTCCCATCATGCCAGAATTTCTCTTGCAGCCTTTACTCTGGGGAAGTATCTTGCACCAACTCAGCAGCATGCCCTGGCAGCCAAAAGGGCCAGCCGTAGCCTGGGGTGCATCAGGCCCAGCACTGCCAGCTGGGTATGGGAATGGGTTTTCTTGCTCTGCTCTGTGTTGTGCAGGCTCACGTGCATGCAGGTTTCAGTGCCACAATATGAGAAGGACATAAAACTATTAGCATCCAAAGGAGGGCTGTGAAGATGGGGAAGAGCCTGGAGGGCAAGATGCATGAGGACAGGCTGAGGTTCCTTGGCTGGTTCAACGCAGAGCAGAGGAGCTGATGGAGGCCTGATGGTGGCTGCAGCTCCTCACGGGGAGTGGAGGGGCAGCGCTGAGCTCTGCTCTGTGTGACAGCGACAGGGCCTGAGGGAACGGCATGGAGCTGTGTCAGGGGAGGGCAGATGGGGGTTAGGGGCAGAGTCTGCACCAAAAAGTGGCTGGACCCGACGTTTCTTTCCCCCCTGAATTCTGGGATTTGCCTAATCCCTCTTCCCCAGTGGCCACAAGCCAGTGAACACTAGCACAAAGACAAAGTAGCAGCAAAGGAGCAGTGATGAGCAGAAGGAGAAGAGAAGGACCAGGACTGCCTGTCACTACAGGTTATTTGTAAGGCTCAGCCTCTGCCAGCCTGTAAAGTAAACATAACTTCTCATTCAAGGTAATGAAATACATTAAAATGCTCCATGAAATGGGTATTATTGCCCCTCTAACACCTCTTACCCTTAGGGTATTTCCAGCATGAAGGGGAAGGATGTTTTGCCAATTCTAAGTTACTGATTGATTTTTTTTTTCATATTTTCTCTTTTAGTCAAGCAAATACTTTATCATATAGCTATACAACTAAGGAACAGACAAATGAAGCAAACTGCCCAGAGATTTCAACAAACAGCAAAACTAAGAATCTGGCTGTCCTGCCTCCCACTCTCCTCTCCATGTCACGCAATTCACTTTTGAACTCCCAAATGCATTTTACTCATCCTCCTGGAGCATTTCACTAATTGATGAAAGATTAAAATATAATTCAGGATGACATTCAGCACTGAAATCTGCCTTAACAAGAGGCAATAAGCTGAAACTACGGAGAAAAGGGAAAAATGCTTACAGAAAAGCAAATTACAGAATATGAAAAGTAGTTTCATTCCTTTGTAACATTCTCCATGAACAAAGTTGCATTTCTTTGTTCATTCTGTACTTGCATCATGTCCAAAAATACATCACAATTCTGTAATAAGCATCACTTTCAATCAACACCAAGATCATTGTAATTTCCCATTAGATTAACAGTGCTTGACTTCCAGTTAGAGAATACTTCTACTAAGCAAATATTTTCCGCTGGCTCTCTGAGAGGCCATTTAAAACAGGTTTCGTTGTAAATAGTTACGCAACCCATTACAAAGGTTGTTATCAGTGAAAATATGTATTCCTTAACACTGTCAGCAATTTTCTCCCAAGCTAATATAATTACAAAGCACTATTGAAACTAACCGAACCTGTTTAAACAGTAGGAAGGTAAATTACATAACCGTACTTTAAAAAAAAAAAAAAGGAACTTTTATAAAGTTGATCTTTTACAGTGATTTTACTATGGTGTGATGTTAAAAGATCCAGCAAGACAGAAATGCATCCAAGTCAACCTGAAATACAAACTGGAGCTCTCTCTCATGACAGGAAGCTGTTTAGGTGCAAGGCTCTGGCAAAGACATACAGAAAGAATCACAACTAAAGACAGGTGCACATCTGAGTGGATTCCTGTTTGGATCATTGAGCAATATTCAAGCAGCCATGTCATACACTCCCTTTCAGAAACTGGTGAAGCCTCGTGTTAAAAGTTGCTAGACTTCTATTTTTGCCTCCATGGGAGAAGGCTCTTCTAGAATTTCCAGCTTGGAGAATTAAAAAGTTTCCTTTAGGAGGAAAAAAAAAATAAGTAGATTCCAGGTCCAAAGTTCCTGTTATACCCAGCAGGTGTGGCTACAGTGAAAGGCAAAGGCAGGTTTATGGAGCACTCCAGGACTAATGTCAGCTTCAGCAACAAGGGGCTGGCTCAGTACCAGGTCTATTCCTGTCTGGTTGTGTACAGCGTGCCTGAGCTCACTTAAGGGCAGACTGTTGCCAGGAGCGCTGGAACACTTTCTCCAAAACCAACCCTGATAAACTACCGGTTTCTGTTGACAGATCTGTTGATGAAGTGGTTTCATACGATTCAGGAGGACAAGAAGCAATGGATTTTATTTTCTTTTGTAGGATTAACTTGCCAGTATGTCAGTGTCTGGACTTAGTTGACGGATACATGACCATTACACAAAATAGGAAAATGGAGGGCAACATACTGGATGTCGAACTATGACTAACAGTAAGACTGTAAGACTACTATTTTAGTTGCAGTTAGATATTTAGGCAGGCAGTCAGTTGGCTATTTAGTCCTTTCTGTTTTCTGAGAACCTGCCTGATAGCCAGTGTTATTTGAAGGAGGTGCATTTTAAGTTAAGATCATTTTTATTTGCATTTTTATTTTGTGATTTCTGGAGGTCTTCTTCCCAGTCTATCAGTTGCAAAGAGGATCTAACATTTGTTCATTTTTAATGGAAGTTCTGATTTTCGCAAGTGTAAAAGCTGGTCCTTCAAGCAAACTGGAGAAAATTGCCAATGATATTACCATCACAATCTTTGTAACTGTTGGCCCCAACATACAGATCCTCAAAGTTATTTAACAATTTAGCTAGCAAAAATGGCAGTTAACACTGAGATACCTTTGAGGAGCTTGGCTGTAAGTACTGTTCCAGTCACCCCATGGCAAGCAAATTTTACAGTTCTAAGCTAAGCATTCAGGCTTCCCAGGAGAAGGGGGATACTAGACACCTACACAAGAAATATTTCAACAAGTAGCCAGCTGAGCACAGTGTCTCACACTTGTGAAGAATGAAAGAAAAACATGGAGCAACAAGTAAGGTTGAATAGGCATCTAAGCTACTGACAGTTTAACTGGCTGATGGACTTGAAATGGCACCTACCCACCTACCTATTTTGAAGATCTTAATCTATGAAGTGGTGACACACTGGAACAGGTTGTCCAAGGAGGTTGTGTATGCCCCATCCCTGGAGGCATTCAAGGCCAGGCTGGATGTGGCTCTGGGCAGCCTGGTCTGGTGGTTAGTGACCCTGCCCACAACAGGGGGGTTGAAACTAGACAATCTTTGAGGCCCTTTTCAACCCAGGCCATCCTATGATTCTATGAACATCTTCTTTATGCCAGCAGCAAAGACTGGTTTGGCAATACCAGATGAAACAGGTTGTTTTTCCATCCTGTTGTCGCACTGCCCATCTCTTATTTTGCCCTGTCATTTTATTCCTTCCACTGTCTTTTGTGCTGACACTCTGTTCTTCCACCCTTGTTGGCTTGTACCCAGACCTTTGAGGATGTGAGCTGGCAGAACACAGACATGAGCAGTGATCTGGGCATGCCTGTGGGATCTGGTCTCACTGACAGAATAAGCAAATAAGCAAATGAATGTCAAATGAAGTGAGTGTGACATGCAGTTGGCTCCTGGCACGTTCCACTGGCTAACAGTTGTATCACAACACAGTTAAGACAGTCAGTAGAAATGCTGTATAGCAGACTTGTGCACTTCAGGCCACAGGCACTCCCTCATGCCAATTAGGCCAAAGTAGTCTTCAAGCTTAGCATTAAAGGGTAATTTCCACTGATTGTGGATGATTTTGACTTGGGTTCAGGGATATCATTTCAGGAAATGGCTTAGAGCAGATGCTAATGAATGGGAAAGGTCAGCAGTGACAACAGGAGAAACTTGCTGCTTAGCAGGATAATGCCAGCTGAGCAGCAGTTCAAAAACTGTACAAAGTATCTGTAGATATAGACATTAAAGTGGATAGTAAGCGCTAAGGCACCACTTATAAACGCCCTGCCCAAATAAAATAATTTGAAAAATCATCATGGATTCCAAAAAGTCATCAGCTACTCGTTCTAGGCATCAAAGCTGTCCTAACTTTGGGATTAGATTCCGACCTATCTGTGATCATCTTTATGTTCAGCTGAGCTCCCTCAGGGAGGGTTGGAAAAACCCCTTCCTACTACCCTTAGCTCATGAATGCTCTCAGATTTCAGATATTGTTTCTTTTCTCCTTTCAAGTATGGTATTCTGTTCAGTCCTTACAAGATGACTGATTCCTTTTGTTCTGTGCACTGGAGAAATGCGCTACAAACATCCTCCTGTCTATAGATACCAGTTCATACAGTGCACCTTCCTGCTTCTTCATGGGTGTTTTCCATTTTCCCTTTGGCTCTCTAATTATCACTTACCACCTAGCTATGCAAGAATCCATCCCAGTGCTGGGGAGATCCAGTTGGAGATTATAACCCAAACCAAGCATAACATAAAAACCGTGCGCTGAAGAACCTAACTCCTCTGTCTGGCTGTAATATTTAAGGTCTATGTGAGGGGCACAACCAGCTGTGCATGCTGAGTTCCCTGCACAAGGAGTCAGTTGTAGGAGTAGAAATTCAGCACTTATTCAACACAACTATTCCACGATGCAGCTAATTCTACTCTAAAATGAGGTTAAGCCAAAGCTCAGAGGCCAAATTTCATGAGGCATCTGAGATGATCAGTTACTACAAGGAAGAAGTATGGGCCTGTTCTCCCCATCCTTTGTCACAACTTCACCTCCACCTACCTTGTATTTGCAGGGCTTTTATGGCACCAGCAATGGTCAGCTATCAATTCGTCAGGTAAACTAAACTGATAAAAAAAAGTGGGGAGGATAATTATTTGCTAGTCAGGTGAGCTAAATTAGCTCATTAGGTTGTCAGATGGCTATCAAAGCTGGCACAAGAGAAAGTCTGGCGACTGCAAAAGTGGGGAGAGGCAACTGGGATTGTGCTTTTTGTGAAATGCTGTTGCTGGGTCATACGGGCATCAGCTAACTTCACAGCTGAAAGACAATGTAAAGAGAGAAAAGGGGAAAGAAGAATGCGAATGTAACCTTTAGAGACTGCTTATTTCTAAATCAGCTGCTACAGAAGTACTTCCTTGCATTTTTTCTTTTGCACTTTACTAACATGCACATGTACAACGAAAGTCTGAATATAAATAGATCCCACTATACAATTAATAGAAAGCATTAATGTTTTTCCAAAGACAAATCATACAATGTACTCATCTTTCAGACTATACAAACCAAATCTATTTTGTATTATACAGATTCTGCTTCCCTTTTATAGAGAAAATATGTAAATTTAAGTTTCAGCTAACCTATTAACTGCTAGGAAACTGTAGGGAACAGGTGTTTCTTCTTAGCCCTTTATTGTTTAAACACCCTATATGATGCATATGTTTAAGTAACCTATGAAAAAATAATTATTTGAGGCAGTTTTTATTATTAAACTTTAACATTGCAGGGACACAAAGGTGTAAATTGCTGCCCTCTTAGAACAAATGCTCTAAGACTGTTGCCAGAAACAGTCTCCCCAAAAGGAGCACAGCAAGGTGTGAATTGTATCCTGATAGCAACTGTCGCTTGATTGAGGTGTTAAATTTCAAAGCTGTTATTTTAACTCTGAACAAGACCACCTGTGAAAAACATTAACCCAAACCAGGGATAAATAAACCTCAGCTATTGTTGGCTATTTTTCCCTTTATTCCTTTTTATTTTCCCAAGTAATGGATTTCATTTAGTGATCATTATAAAAAACGTAGTGATCTCATGAAAGCTTAATAGGAAATCACCCAAAGCCATTAAAGAAAAAGGTGGAACTCATTATGATCTCCCAATTGGTAATCCATCCATCCTGGTGTGGAAATTAAGGTGAGGAAGGAGTGGTGATACCTAGCTAGAGCAATCCCAGTTGGGAAGCTGGAATGCTGGGCATGTCCTAGCCTCAGAAATTTGGCTTTGTTCCATTTTCCGCCAGTTGGGACATAACACGAGAGTGTGCTCAAATCAATATTATGAAATATGTAGTGCTCTGTAAATTTGCCTTCTAAAATCCTTTGCTGTAATCTCTCCATGTTGATGAGACCTTAATGTAGTCTATATCCTTGCTCTGGCAGGTATTTTCAGCATATCAAACTGATTTGCCCTGGGCTGGTTTAACTGATGTTGATAAGGACAGCTAGAGACAAAAAGCTTCATTGCAGAAGTGCCTGTTCCTCCATCCCAGCAGGGCACATACTCCAGTTTATGCAGTGCTGAAATTTCTTGGGAAAAAATGGCTGCACATGGTAGACATTTCCTTTCTTACAGTTTAAGATGTGGTTCAACAGCAGCTTAAATTGATCTCAGCTGGGCCACCGAGTCCTTCATTTCCCTGGCTGCCAACCAACCTCATTTTTAAGGTCAGCTGGAACTCAGGCAAATAAGCAGGAAAACAGTTTGCAGAGCTGAGTGTGTTGAAAACAAAAGGTATTGCTGGCCAGGCTTCCTGAGCTAACATCAGCTAGTGTCGCAAGGTTCAGATCCAGCAAAATAGCACATGTGGCAATTCTGATGTTGAGAGCTGACCTCCAATTTAAAATACATCCAACAGCGGCAGCCTGCAGCTTCACACAAATTGTCCCATTCCCCTGTCCTGGTTAAGACTGCTCTCTCATTTGTGTGTTTTCTGCCTGAATTCTAATGTAAATTGATGCAGTATGTTGATCGAGAAGAAAACTCATTCCAGAAACAAACGCAAGAACTCCCTTTTACAGGTAGAAATCCAAACCTGAGGTCCCGTGGATACTATTGCTCCTCCTTTACCTTTCTTTCTCATTTTTTCTCTGGCCTTCTTGAGAAACATTGTTAACCACGTTAGAAACTATATAGGCCTATGGGCCTATAGTTTTCCCTCAAGACTTGTGCTGGCTGATCCCAGCAGTTTCTCCATTTGCCAGCATGGAAACCAAAACAGAGAACATTACATTGAACATTACATGTTCATTCCACATTAGATAGTAAAGGAAGTGCACCAGAAGAAGGGAACAGAAATTACTCATAAACTGAGATTTAAATTGTTATATTGTTTATTTCCAAGAAAAGTAGTGGCAAGTTGCAAGAATATGCAAGCATATTCATTCAGTCTTTCATTCAAATTATGGAAAAATTAGTTTTGGATATACATGCCTGTCTCACCTCAGCATTTTGTAAATGCATTTTAAAATTACTTCTGAATTTGTGATTTATGTAAAAACCATATTTTAAAACTTTAGCAAGATTTTACTGGTATTATTTCAAGATACCTATACATCTGGCTGACACCGATCTATGAGTTCTCCTACATAGGTTTTTCTTTGCTTTAAATACATGATGTGAATTGTTTATCTTTGACTCAAATCTTAAGATTCCTGAGGAAGAGATGGTGTTCTTCACCAATGAAACGCTATATTTGCAAAATGTAGGTCTAGATTGTAGGTCTCCACTCCAATGGATCTCTCTTCCTTGTTGAGTGGATTTTGCGGTCAACTCTGATTCTTTTTTTGGGCTTGATCAAAAATGCTGGCATAAGTGGAAAACTGTTAAAGAAGTTTTGAACTTGACCTGTTTTATTGTGAGTGCAACAGCTTTGGTCATTTTCAAAGCTATTTTTTCCATCGTGGTGTTTAGAGTTCCAGGAATCATAGACCATTCAAAACCTACAGCATGTCACATCCTGTAATAAATCCGTTAGCTTTATGCCCTATTAGCTTGATCTATCTTTGCAGTGGAGAAGAGTAGATTTTTTTATTATTATTTTCTTTTCTTTTTAATAGTAGTCGTCATTTAAACATTGTATGTTGATGGACTCTTCATTTGCTAATGCACGACAATTTTCAAGAGTGTGAACACAACTGCATCAGCGTCCCTTTTGATTTAAATGAGACCAGGAATACTCTATCTAGGCCAGACAAAGCGTGGATTTCATATTTCTTGAATGCAGTACAGTATTTCTTCTAATTATTAGCTGGGATTTATTTGGCAGAAGGCTGAACATCTCCATTTTAATGATGAATCATTTTCTTTTTCTGTGATGACCACGATTGCCTCATTATGCTTTCCATGGTATATAATTTATATGTTGACACAAGTGGATATACAGCAAAAACCTCACTCGTCCAGCCAGCCTAGGATTAAGACAGATTACCCTTTAAAGCACGAGTTTGCAGCACATGTAAGAAATAGATGAAAACAAAATCTGAATATTCCCACTTTGAGTTCCTGGTCTCCTTAGCATAATATCACTTTAAGTTTGTTTTCTTTTATTCAGAGAAGGGAAAGACAATTCTATTTAGTCATTAAGTAAATTGCTTGAAATCTGTTGATTTAAAATTCTGTGTTTTATGTGTAGTTTCTATCATCTTATTGGGCAGATCTGTTATTGAAAGGAAATCTAACAGACGTTATAGGAATTGTTGTGTCCTGGCAAGACGTAAACAGTACTTTAGCTATACTTTCATGGAAAACAACAATGCATTTTTCTTGTTTATCAAGAAAAATAAAGATTCTGAGATGGTAGGTAAAAGATGCAGCTTTATTTACAGCAGCCAACCATTCTGAAAGATGTACACTCATACATACATTATTCCAGCAGAAATGGAGACACCACCGATTTCATCAGAGGGAATCCCTAATTGAATGAATGGAGTAACACCTCCTCTATAGCCAAGTAGACATTTACATCAAGGGCAGAAAGGACTCGTTTCTTACATACTCATGGAATATAATTATATGAAAACATCAAAAAGAAATGACGAACAGTAATACAGTTGCATTCAAAAGCCACGTTTGGGCTATACAGTCTGGACTACTTACATTCTGTGTTTGTGTCAATAGTTTTATTACAGGGATGTTCATTAATATAGGCAGAGCAGTGGACATGAAAAAGAGGTGCTCCCCATGCAGCTCATCCCTTTACAGGAATAAACTGTGGTAACGGAAGGCCATTTGTGTCACTTAACACTGTGCCATGGCATTATACCCTGGACAGCCTGATCTGTGGGTGGCAACCCTGCCCATGGCAGTGGGTTTGGAGCTCGATGAGCTCTTTGAGTTCCCTTCCAACCCAAGCCATGCTATGATCTTGAGAACAAGCTCTACAGGGTCTGCTTTGTCTAATGATAAATGTAACGGACAGGTTTGCTGTACACGGAACACAACACAAACCACGTCCTTCTGGAATCACCTGCGACTGCCATTTTGGGTGTCGTGCACCAAATGATAAAAGAGAGCCGCCCTACACCCCACTTCTGCGAGCCATTTTATCTTCCTTTTGTCCTTCTCTAGTTTTGCCTCGATTCCGAATCATTCACAGTCAGAATACGCACGCTCCGCACAGGGCGAGAGCCACACAATGCCGCGGCGTTGCCATGGGGACTGCCTCAGATCAGCCTCTCCCGGTGTCTTCCCCAACGGCCGAAGCCGGCGGCTATCGATAGGAAAAAGCAGCGGTGCCTTTCTTTGATAGCGACGTTCACACCGCGCTCTCAGCATCTCACTTCTGCTCCCTCAAACACACTTCCATCGCTGGCCTTTCTGTCGGGACACTCTGTTTAACACAACCTCGTACGTATCACGATGACTAAACGCCTTGTAGCACGCGGGCACAGCCGCCCCGTGGCGAGGATCGTTACTCTGCAGCCGCACCGGGCGACGCCGCTCTGCTGTGGGCACGTGCGGCCGCGCGGGAAGTTCGCAGCGACCCCGACGGGAGCAGAGCAGGCGGAAACCCCCCGCGGGCGGCCGGGCGAGCGGGCACGACGATACCCCGCGGGGCCGGGCCGGTGCCGGCCGGAAGTGACGGGCGCTTCACCTGCTGGGCGGTGCGCGCGGGGCGGGGCGGCGACCGCCGGGAGTCGCGGAGAAGCAGGCGGTGGTGCCGCTCGAACCGCGCTATGGAACCGCCGCCGTTGGTGCTGCTGGTGGGGCTGGCGCTGCTCGGCGCCGCAGGTGGGCGGCGGGACGGGCCCGGGACAGGGGAGGCGCCGGGGTTGCAGGTGGAAGGGAAGGAGGGGAGAGAAGCGGCTGGGGCTGCGCTGGGCTGAGAGAAAGGGCGGCGGCGGTGGGGTTGGGGGCTTCTCCCGCCCCTCTGGCAGCCCCGGGGGTGCTGCCGAACCCCCCCAGCCCGCGTGTGGCCGCGTAGCGGGGTGCGGTGCGCTCGGCGCCCGGCGGGGCGGACCTGGGCTTTGTTCGCCGCCGCGTTTTGTCTCCTTTCTCCTCCTCGCCGCGTGCATCTGCCTGCTCGCCCCTTTCCCACCGCTCGGGCTTTGCTTTTCCTTTCATTCCGCCTCTCTTTCTTTCACCGATTCAACTTCCAACGTGGTGGCGGCGAGGATTGCTGAGAGGCGCTTCCACGCGGCTCTCGGCGAACGGATCGTCGCGCCGGGTCCCTTCGGCTGCGGGCAGCGGTACGGCCGTGCCCGATGCGCACGGCGTAGTGTTTGCGCGGCGCTGCCTGCCCTGGTGCCTGCTGGCACCGCCCGGGAGTGAGCGGCTGCGGTGGGCGGCGAGGCTGCAGGCTGCCTGGGAGCGGGCACCGAGAGAGCCCGCCAGGGAAAACCGAGCGTGGGGAGGAAATAGAGCCTGAGAATCTGCGTGTTTAATGCCTCTTCAGGGCTGGTCTCGTTCTGGGAGGGTGGAAGAGACCCTGGTGTCTTATGGGGAGTGGCTGAGTGAACCGAGGTTGTTCAGTGTGGAGAAGAGGAAGCTCAAGGGAGCCTCTGCAACTCGCTGAAAGGAGGTTGTAGTGAGGTGGGGGTTGGCCTCTTCTCTCAGGTAACAGCGTCTAATGGCTTTAAATTGTTCCAGACGAGGTTCAGGTTGGATATTAGGAAGAAGATTTCTTCTCAGGAGGAGTGGTGATGCATTGGCACGGGCTGCCCAGGGTGGTAGTGCAGTCGCCGTCCCTGGAGGTGTTCAGAAACCACGTGGATGTGGCACTGAGGGACGTGGTTAGTGGGCACGGTTTGGGTGGATTTGTGGTTGGACTAGGTGATCTTAAAGGTCTTTTCCAACCTTAATGATTCCATGATTTGGTGACTTCCGGAAAGCCCTTGCAAGCCTGATTGTTCCGGATTCAATGAGGATGACTGAGATTTGTGGTGGAAAAAGGGGGAAAATGAGGGATTGTGAGGGAATAAACGCATTTGAATTAAATACTGCATCAAAATTAAAAAAGCATGTGTGGTTTGTTCGAATGAAAAGTTGGTAAACACTTGGTTCAATTGATTTATTGATTTCAGTTTAGCCGTGTGCAGTTACCTGCACTTCCTTACTTCAAACATATCATTTGAACCACAGTTGGTTCAAACCTAAGTGAAACTACAAAAGATGCAAGAACGCCTACAGAGGTTAATGTTTAGAGCAAAGCATGTCAGGCAGAGAGTTTGTTTCCTGTTGGAATGCTGATGCCATTGTTGATGTCACCTCTGTTTTGGGAAATTACTCATGGGATCAAAATTCTGTTTCACAGAGTGATGAGCTCTAATCTCTTGTATAAAAGGGTATTGGTAGTTCAGCATTAACTCGCTCTCTAAGCAGGAGTTGTGTAAGGACTATGAATTACAAGTATTTAGGAGCTAGGTTAGTGATTAAGTTTAATATTAAAGTGTTTCTTGCAACAAAAGCTGTGGAAAAAATGCTTGAGCAGAATCATATGCACTGCAGGTAAGCAGGATCTCTGCTATGAAATGTGATAATGCTATAAAGCTGGAGGTGATTAACACATGGCGACGTGCAAAGCCACAACCAACCTTTACACCTTCGCTTCTCTGAGGTGTGCGCGTTTTCAGACGTCACTGTGAAACTGGATGACTTCGTGTACTGGCTTCAAGTATTTGGCTTTCTGAGTGTGTGATTTGATTAGGAGTGGCTTTGTTTGTTTGATGGCATGGTTAGTTGAATAACTAGCCTGGAAGATGCACAGATCTCATAGTCCTCTGAAGGAAATAACTTAAAAATCTGTGCATTGCCAGAGTTAATACAACATCAGAGATTGCTGGTGTTTTTTCCTCCACCAGGCTGAGTTAATATTTCTGTCGGTGCTCCTGGCAGATGTTACTTCCTTTGCTGAGGAAATAGATACCATTTTATGGACCAGAGTTAGGGAAAGGGAACTCGTGTGCAGTTGTGTGAAAGCTGTTGGTGATAGAGGGCTGTCTCATTGTTGAAGTCCTTGACTTTGTGGTAGTGGAGTAATTTTATCATGGTACTTCAGGGCTTAGTCTGTGTTACGTACTCATTTTTTCCCACTCTTCCCTGTAAGCCTACTGTTTCTTGTTTCCATGTTACTAACAGTTGAAGATTGGAAATAAGCCTCCTGATTTGTACAGAATCGGTTATCTTGACTGTGCAAAACAGATGCTCAGCAGGCAACTGAGCTATGTCATTCTGTGTTGAAAGAGAAAAGTGTTTGTATTTAAGCTGTCCCTGAACTCTGCTCGGGGCTGTAATATCTTTTCTAAGGTCAATTTCACAGTCATAAATAACTGAGACCTTTCCCTTTCAGGAAGGAAAGAATTCATACAAGAACGTTTTGGGATACCAGGGAAGAACAGTCCTCTTCACCCCTATCATTGTAATTGGTCATGTGTTGATTCTAGCAATTGCCTCTGTATTACTTCGTTGTGCAACTGATAGTTACCTGTGGTGTTTTCTGAGTAGGTGCTTCTGGAGAATGCCCACACACAGAATGGATTGGTGTAGTGAAACTCAGTCTTCCGCTGTCTAGAGGACATAGGATATGAATTTGACGTTTGGATGGCTTTATGCAACTGTATGAGCTTTTCTAAAGCTATTTTACTGATTCTTCTCCAACTGAAAATGCACGCCAAGCCTGTGACAAATGACAACTTGATGTTATGTATTGTAGTTAAGTACAATAGGTCATGTCAAGTAGGTGGGGATTTCCAAAATGTACAAACTCTCTTTAAATAAATACTGTACAGCTGTCACCAACAAATCCTGGATTAGGATAATAGAAATGTTGAATATATACCTCTTCAGATCTTGAAGTGTTTTACTGATAAAATTGGTATTAAATTGTTTTTCAAAGGATGATGCAGAATTCTTGTGTAAGGGGGTGGAAACTCAGTGGCAGGTCATTTTGTAGGTTTTATGATTATGCAAATTGGTGTGTTGAGCTTTTTCTATTAATTCTAAGCTTTCTGGAGTTCTTGATCATCTCAAGAGCTAATAAGGGAATCACAGTCTGAGGTTGTCAGTGGTATTGAGCATGTGTTTGCTTATGCAAACAGGAGCTGTGCATACATATTTGTAACCATTTCCTGGGTATACGGTATTGGAGAAGTCATTTCATTTGAAGCACGATAAGTTTTTGCAGGATTTCAGAAGGCTTGAGAATATATATAGCTGCCTAACTTGCAGCTTTTAATAAAGAAGATACTAACATTTTTTCTTAATGTGTAATGGCAGAACACAAGCTTTCCATAGCTATGAGATGATTGCAAAGATAGATTCTAATCAGTATTAACGCTTCTTAATATCTATACATCTGTGGTGATCCTTTTAGCCTTCAGGAAAGGTAGTAATGTGCTGCACATAAATCCTTAAGTGGAGGATAAGAGTTTATTTACCTTGAAAAGTGGATTCAGCTTGGCAGGAATTCCTTTGGTTCATGGTGATAGTTATCTTATTGCTACTCTTGTGTGACTTTTTAATTTCTTTCTTTCTTTATTAACAATACTAAGGGGTAACTTTGAACTCTACTAAATCCTGCACTATTTGAAGTTTTTCTTAATAGAAGATCAAGCTATCAGTTAAATAATGTTTGGATAGTCCAATTATGCTAGATTTTCTCAAAAACTATCATTAAGTGGTATTCATGAAACTTGCAGAAGTATTTCTGACAATGCTCATGGAGAGCAGAACACGGTAAGTCAGCATTTGGTGGCTGGTACGCTTCGTCAGATATGCGTAAGAGGGAACTTAAGCCTCTTCGTGTTTTTATGCAGCAATAGGATCTCAGTGAAGCTTAACTAGGAGAAATTTGACTACCTCTGGGATTAAATGATCACTGCTATCCTAGTCTCTCAAAATGCTGAGCTTGGTGCATTTGGTCCGCCAAGGAATAATTTCAACAGTTTTCAGAGTTCAGGTACTTAACTTTTAACGTCAGTGGACACTGATCTCATGCTCAGAACTCTTCCCCTATATTTCCCAAGTCTTTTTATTTTAAGTAGTACGAAAAAAGCAGTAACTGATGTTGTTTGATGCACCTAGTTACTGCTGTGACATCAATCTTGAGTTATGAATTACAATTGTCTTGCTTCGCTTAATCTTCTGTTTATCTGAAGGTATTTTATGCATTCTGCTGCAGAGATTATTGTAGCGTGTCACTTAGGTCTCCTGGCTGGCTCCCCTTGCTAGCTTCCTCTGTGTTGGATCAAGCCTCAGCTGCCTGTCTTCACTTTCAGTACTTGTCACAGCATTTTCCGTAACTGATTCTGCTTTATATAGAAATGAAGCTACCACACCTAAATCTTTTTTTCAGCTTCTTTCAGTGTTTAAAAACAAAACAAAACAAAACTTGTGTGCTTTGCCTTTGATTCTATTGTGAGTCAAGAAATTCCTTGTAACCATCTTCAAATCTATCTCACCCTCAGAGTGTTTTGAAATTCATTTGCCTCAGTGACCCAAGAGATACATATACACCAAGGGCCAGTTTTTGGGGCCAATATTGTTTCATTGTACTTCTTAATTAAATTAATCATTTGTTGTTTCTTGCATGTATTCATGAGCTTTTAATGGTAGGGACTCATTTTTTTTTTTTTGCTCATGTTGCAACTTCATTTCATGAAGCTTTTAGATGCTGTGTGAAACATTAAATATGTTTCAACAGTTGTATGGCTCAGCAGCTTGTAAGAAGAGCTCCCCTGCCAATTACATCAATTTAGTCATTGCTGGCTAAGTATACAGTCAGCTTATATTGCCTTTTCTTTGAATTCCTCTTTTTACTAGTTTTCGTTGTACACGGAGTAGTTATAACAAGTGCCACTTCACTCTGTTGTCATGGGAGTGAGCAGGTGGCAGTGAAGCTATAGTTCTGTGGAAATCTGTTTCAGAAGCAGCTTGAACGTACATAGGTCCAGCATCCTTGCTGGTAATTTCCTTTACCATGCAGCTATATTAAGTTGTGTGAGTGCATGATGAATGTGTCTGAATGGAGACGACTTAAAGCTTTCATTAGATTTATTTTACTTTAACCAGTTAAGTTGCATAATTTGAAACAAAAAAGAGTTATTCCAGCAACCTTTCCTGGTGCAGGGCAGGAACAATCATCAGGGAGATGGCAGAAGAAAGTCGTTTTTTTTTTTTTTTAAAAAAAAAAAAGAGTTCTGCACGATCAGTATTCTCCCATGTGAAAAAAATGTGTAACTGTGGCCTGAGGGAGCTTCATTAGGAAGTCTGACTAAATCAGGCTGTTGAGTAGCTGGATTCAAGAATTATTCTTGCACCCTATTTCAGGTGGTAACTGGCATTCATCTGGTTCCATGTTGAGCCTCTTTAGGGAGTTTTCAAGTCAGAAAAACCTTAAATTTTTGTAAAGTCAGTTTTCTACCGGTACCTTTTCTTGATGCAACTCTGTGAGTTCACTAGTCAGAGCTGTAAGAAAAGGGTCAGCTGTAACCTCAGACCCATGCGAGTGGGATAGATAGCTTGCTTTTTTTTTTTTTTTTTTTTTTTGTCACTTCTTGGTTTGTGTATTTGAAAACTGCATTGTAATATACAAGCAAGATCGTGAATTTTTCTGGCTGCGGGCTGGAGCTAGTCCTGAGCCATTCAGCATCATTAAGGAGCTCCTAAAGTACTTGATGGCCAAAAGTTTTGCAGTTCAGCTTACATCTGCATTTAACTTTCTGGCTGTTTAGGGTAGATATTCAATTTTGTTGAGCATATTCCTTTCCTTCTGTTTACTTACATGGGGAGAGAGAAGGGAAAGCAAAACCAAGCTGACATTGTGTTGCCTACTTTAAAGTAGCACCATATTAAAGATAATTAACTGTTGAACTACAAAAAAAGCTGATACTACTGAATACAATAACTTTCAATCTTAATGTGAGACTTGCATGTGCTAGAGAAAAATGTTTCTTGTTCACTAGCTCGGAAGAGCTCAAACTCCTTTACTCAAGTGAAAGTAATATGGCTGCTCAGTTAAGTGCTTGATTGTACTTGAACTCCCTAATGCATTGACTGACGGATGTACTTCATGCTTTCATGCTGCAAAAGGGCTGCTTCATTCATTTTCCTTTTGAATGCTATCAAATTGGCAGGAAAGAAAAACAGAATCATGTAGCTTGATTGCTTAGTGACTATAAACCTTCAATATCAGTTGGAGTAATTGATAAATGTGATTTGCAGGGCTAGTAGCAAAAAACAATGGCTGCAGTTGTGGACTTGGGAGGAGAGGCGGGCTTTTGTGTGCGTTAGTAGTGTCAGAATGCGTGGGGTTTTTTCTTTTCATTATTAGTATTTTTTTTGCTTTGATTATGAGTGTCTTTAGTGGTTGGGTGCCTTTTCTTTTTACTCTTCTGAGTACTATGTATGCATGGGTCCTTAAGGGCTTGTAAGTATGGTTTGAAGGTGTGTTTCCACGTTACGCCTAGTTGCATAAAGGTGTGCTATGTTTACATCTGCTGCAACTTCATGCGTCCATCTAGATTGTTGCCACTTTCAGTGATGGCTTTGGGTTCCTTCTTCCTATCCCTACTGTCACAGTCAGTGTAGTGCAGCAGCTGAATGAATTCACTGAACGCGTTCATTCATTTGAATCACTCTGTAGCTGTGCGGCGTGGGGATGAGCAGTGCTTTTACTCTTGAGAGCTGGGAGCAGCTTGGTTAGTGTAGGTGTAATGTGAATTTCTTTCTGTGGGTGGAGTTCCAAAGCGGCATAGTAAGCAAATCCTTGTGAAGGCTGCGGTATCCCCACAGCTTTTATGTGTTTGGCTTCGTGCTCCTGAAATGTGCTTAGTAATTCAGAGAACTCTTTCTGGAAAGAAAAAGTAAAGAACGCTGTACGTGAACAATTTTAATCGGAGTCAACTGTTTTGGTTTTCTACTTCTTTACATTAAGTGTTTTTCTGGCATAAAAGGAGGTGACAGAATCAGAATTAAGGGCAGCTTCTCAGTAAGTCCAGTTGCCTGTCACTTAATACTGGAGATTGAACTGCGCCATACTTGATTGTTTGGATGTGAGCATGCGTTAAAATTCATAGTCAGAATTCATAGTGGTCTTCCGCAGATGTTTGCGTAAACAATATTTCTTTGCTTAAAATCGATCACAGTTTTTGTTATATCCCTTCCCCCTGTATGTGTGGCCCCCTCCCTACCCTTTCAAGCCTGTCCTTCGCTTCAGCAATGAGATACCAGCTCTCCCACTCTAAACATGATAAGCATGTCCCTCTTAAGTAAGGTCATCATCTGCTGTAGTTGCTAGGATACTTGGCTAATGACTTTGAGTTTAGCTACAAAAAAACCCTTAAGAATGTACTGAGAAACTTAGGAACACAAGGACAGTTAGGAAAGGAATATTGGGTAGAATCTGAAGAATGTCAAAGGAAAAGAAGTAAAATGTGAGGAGGGAAAAAAGGTCGATAAAGCTTAAGCCCATGATTTTTAGGTCTTTATTGCATAACTATTCCAACTATTTCAGTATGTTACAGTTGGGAATGAAATTTAAAATCATGTTATGTATGTGCAGTATTTGTCGGTTTGTTTGTAGTCCTGTTTGTTTTATAGTTTTTAAAATAAATGTTCTTTATGAGACCAGGAGAAGGAACAACTTCTAACTTCATTGTGCAGTATGTTTTAAACTGGAGTTTGAGGATGCAACTCTGCAGTATTAGAACAAGTTATTAACTTGATCCCCCCTGAGAACTTTTCTGTAACAGTCTGGTGACATCCAGACTGAAATATTTTTGTCTTCAGAAAGACAATATGCTTAGCCTGTTTCTTGTTGGTTTTAGTGTTTTGTTTTTCCTTTGTGTAACTTGAAAGGATTTATGGATTCAGATGATCTCATAGACTTTGTAATTTAAGTTATTTTTGAATTAATGTATTTTGTCAGATTTCTTAGGAGAGATAAGTTTAAGGTGGCGTTTATGAAATTCTGAATTGCAATCAGTCTTTTTGAGCTTTTCTACCAAAATTGTGAGCTTAGATTGGCAAAAGTCTTCAATTTTTAGAATGGGTTCAGTTTCAGATTCTGTGTTGCTTAAAACCATGTTTCTGTGAATCTGGTGACTGGATAATGGAAAGGAATATAAGACTATCCCTCAGGAATCCTAGGCCCTGGAGATAAGAGAGAGTTGGCAGAAAGAAAAACTCCCCTTGGTAAAAGAGGATCTGGTCAGAGATTAACTCAGTGCACACAAATACATGAGCTACAATGGGGTGCACCCAGAAGCGTTGAGGGAGCTGGCAGAAGTGATTACCAAGCTGCTTTCTATCATCTTTAAAGGTCATAGAGAATGGGAGAGGTGCCTGAGGACTGTAGGAAAGATAATGTCACTCCACTCTTCTGAAAGGGTAAGGGGAGGGAGCTGAGAAACTACAGGACAATCGACCTCATCTCTGTCCCTGGGAATGTGATGGAACAGTTTATTCTGGGTGCCAGCTCCAAGCAAGTGGAAGAGAAGAAGGTTATTGTGAGTAGTCAACATGGATTTTCAAGGGAAAATCATGCTTGACCAATCTGGTAGCCTTCTATGATGAATACTGTGGCTGGGCAGATAACAAAAGAGCAGTGGATATAGTGTACCTTGGCTTCAGTGCAAGGTTTTTGACACTGTATCCCATAAAATCGTCATGGGTAGACTTACGAGGTGTGGGATGGATGGGTGCGCATTTGAGTGGATTGAGAACTGGCTGGTGGAGCTTGGAGGGTTGTAATCATTAGTGCTAAGTCTAGCTGGGGGCCTGTAGCTAGTAGTATCTCCCAGGGTATGATACTGAGTCCAGTCTTGTTCAGCATGTTCATCGATGACCTGGATGAAGGGGTAGAGTGCGTCTTCAGCAAGTTTGCTGATGATACAAAGCTGAGAGGAGTGGCTGACACAGAAGGTGGTGTTGCCATTCAGTGAGACCAGGAAAGGCTGGAGAGTTGGGCAGGGCGGAGCATTATGAAGTTCAACAAGGGCAAGTGCAGAGTCCAACATGTGGGGAGCAACAACAGCGTGCATCAGTAGAGGTTAGGGGCTGATCTACTTGAAAGGAGCTCTGTGGATAAGGACTTAGACATCCTGGTGAACAAGAGGCTGACGATGAGCCAGTAGTGTGCCGTTATGGTCAAGAAGGCCAATGGTATCTTGGAGTGTATTTTAAAAAAAAAATGTGGCCAGCAGGTTGAGGGTGGTCCTCCTATGTCTGCTCTGCCTTAGTGGTGTCACATCTAGAGTTCTCTGTCCAGTTTTGGGCTCCCCAGGAAGACAGGGAGTTACTGTAATGAGTGCAGCAGAGAGCTACAAAGATGATTAGGGGCCTCAGAGCATCTCCTGTATGAGGAAAGGCTGGGAGAAGTAGAACTGTTCAGCTTGGAGAAGAATGAGCGGAGATCTTATCAATGCTTAGAAATATCTGAGGAGCAGGAATGGGAACAGACTCACTGCTGGTGCCCAGTGACAGGACATGGGACAGCAAGCACTAACTGGAACATAGGAAGTTTCATACAAATATGAGAAAGAACATCTTTCCTTTGAGAGTGACAGAGCACTGGAAGCAGCTGCCCAGAGGTGGTAGAGTTTCCTGCTCTGGAGTTATTCAAAACCCACCTGAACAATTTCCCTGAACCTACTGCAGGGAACAACAGCTTTAGCAGAGGAGTTGGGTGGTCTCCACAGGTCCTTTCCAAACCCCTGAGATTCTGTGATTGTTTTTAATAGTCCAGTCTTCCTTGACGTGGAAGCAGATGAAAGTTAGAAATCAAAAACAGGAAGGGAGAACTTAAGTAGATGATTTGGAGAAGCAATTCCACCCTAGTTACTTTGAGGCTAGGCACAACTGGGGGACCTCTCAGTGAATGTGCCTCAAATAAGTGATGTTCCCCACCATGATTGCTCAGACAAAGTGAAGTTTGGAAACAAACCCCCTGTTTGGAGACCCAGCACCACAGTTGATTGTCCAGGTGATACAATTTCACCAAAACCATTCTGATGTGGATTTTTCCCCTGTTTTTGCTAGAAATGCTCTGTTCATTTATCAGCTGTCTCTTTGTAGCTTATGGCAAAACCTTCCTTCACTTTGATAAACTGCACTGATTTGTGTAAAAAGTGTTCTGAAAGCTTACCTCTGACTATTTGATTGTTCAACATCCTGCTGTTGGTAAGGCAGATTAGATGAGGTGTGAAAGAGAGGTTTAAATTCTTGTCTTTACTAACACTGTCTGTATAAATTTCAAGCTCTTGTTCAGAAAATGCTTTATGGATTTATTTTTGTGAAGTGTTGTTATATTTAGTCTTGAACTAAATGGATGTAGAAGAAGGAAGTGTGTCTGGGATGGGAACTTTTTTTTTTTTTTTTTTTTTGGCTAGTGTCCTTATTCATGGATCTTTAACTTCTAAGGCTCTGCAAACTTGGGATGTTTTCTGCACAGTAGAGGTTGTGTGGCTCTGGTACGCTTGCAGAAAATACTATACTGGTAGATAGGAAATGCAGGTGTGAACATCTGTCTGAATGTTGTGTTCAGGGATTAATGTATCCTACCTAGGCTAGTAAAGGCAGGCAGGTTTTTATCTTCTCTGATCTACTTGTAGATTGGGCCATTTAAGTAGAGGGGTATGTGATTTGTTTGTGTCAGTAGCTTTGGAAGTGGTAGAAGTGTTTCAGATTTTTGCTGAAATGGTATATTGGTGTGTTTTAGTTTTATTACTTACTGTGAACTGTGCTTTATGAGATCTTTTGTAGCATTGTATGATAAGCACAGTGTCAAGCATTGGCTTGTATAATATATTAAACATTAACTGTTTGAAACTTATTAAGCCAGCATAGTACTTTCTCTGCTTTGCAGTTGACTCTTACCAGTGCTGTATTATCATCAAAATCTGAATTATCTGCAGAACTCTAAAATTACTGCATACTAAAGCTTGCTCTTTAGATACTTATCCACTACCCATACAAAAGCAGTACTGCTGTGCCATTAAAAAGTAATAGACTCGCTGTCGTTGAGAGCATGTTTGGAAGTAAAATGAGGGTGGTGGTGAGTTATCTTTTGAGACTGAAGTCTGTCAGGCAAGGCATTAGGTCACAGATGGGCAGGCAAACATCTGTAACCTGTGCTTGAAAGAAGAGTCTCTTAAGTGAATTTTATAGCTTGCACTTCTGAAAACAGTAATATACATTTCTGATTGTCACTGGTATTTCCTTAAAACCTCATTTTATGAAGAAACTTCAATGCAACTAAAAGCATCTCCTGCTTCAAGCAAGTATTGGCAAACAATGTATTTTTTGGAGAGTTTGTTAGTAAAGTTGAAGAGCTTTGCAAATGCAGGTCACGTATGGATCAAACATGATGTTAAGAGCAGCAGCAAAATACATGAACTCATTTCTTAATTCATTTAGAAGCTGTCTGTGCTTCTTTGCAGTTGTGCTCCATGGTGCTTGCTGCTTCAGCCCTCAGTTTGAGCCTGGGGGCAGTGCTACTTTCAGCAGTCTACCTCTGTTGTGCCTGTCCCCTCTGTGTTTTCCAGTTGCCATACGTTATGCTGTTCCTGCTGATTGTTTCTCTCTCATGTTACCTATTTAGGGAGGGATTGTGTTCTCTGGGTTACATAACACATAGCAGTACTATCCAATTGCCAGAAAGTTTACGTCAAGCTTAAATTTACACTTCACTTTGTGTAAGCCAGAAATCCAGAATTTCAGTGTATCCTGAGCTTTTCACATACTTCATTAAATATATAAAAACTAAATACAGACGAAATTTGATGAAAATTTACCTTCTGTTACTTCTGTTGGAATGTAAAATGTATTTTCCATTTATTGTGTTTTCTGTATTGAAGACTTGTTTACAAGCAATACTAAAATTTCCATCCATTTGTATCAAGCATTCAGTTCTTCCTATATTCAAAATATAATAATAATGTAGCTCCCTAAGCTTTGTTTCACTTGAGGGGTATTTGATATTTTGCTTAACTATTCAGGAAGAACTACAGTTTCCCTAAGGATGGTAAGTTATTTTGCACCCCTTTTGAAATAATGCTAAAACTTTCTTTAGTCCTGATGGTGTTTCTTTGCCATGCTCTTTGGGGTCAGTTTTTCAGAGTAGTAGTAAGTAATTCCACATTGTAGATTCGAGGTTCCCATGCTCAGAATCCATAGTGCATATGTACTGGTTTCATGTATTCTTCTAAACATTTATAAGGGATAATATTTACTGTTCTGTGTCAATGAATAGTATTTCTCTCTCCCTAAGCAGCCACAAAGGTTCATTCTTCCTTATACTCCAACTGAAATTGGCACAAGTTCTCCTTGGAAAAAGATTTGGGGAATAAGATTTGGACTGATTGCATTTCTGTGTTGATAGTTTTCAGTGGTGTGTTGATTTTTTTTTTTTTTTTCTTTAGGTTCTAGAATCTGTTGCATACTTCTGAGTATCTTCAGCTTCACAGTGATTTGTTAGCTGTGTTAAAAATAAAATCAGATAAATTAATTCTAAGCACCTTTGAATAATTGGGATAACTGACTTGAGGAACCTTCATCTTTCTGGTGTGTTAAAAGAACCTGAAACAAGTCTGAAGTTTTATTAATCCCTCTTAACCCAAAACAAATACAGATTTTTCTCTCAGTCTGATAGTATCATACTAGCACTAAGATGCCACAGGTGATCCACTCACGTTTTGAGGAGTGTACTAGGGGATGAGCAGAAGTTGAATATTTCTGATTGGAGTGGAAACTGAAGAAGACGAGGACAGTTTGGTGACAGTATCATTTGATCATTTGTGTGCATTAGCTTTGCATAGATCTTTAATGCATTTACTGAAGTGACCTCAGTCATCTACTTTTCTGCTGCAAGCAGAGTCAACAGTGAATGCTTTAGTCTTACATCACCTGTCACTAAACCACTGTCCTTGCTTTCCTTTCTGAGTCTTTACTGCTTATGTAGAAGTAGCTGTTCAAAGCAATCCTGCAGCCAGCTGTTAACTCACAGTGCCAGCATCCCCATTCCTTTTCCTTTGCCCCCAGTTTTTTATAGTCACTTTTGTATCAGGTCGTCTTTAGTAGCATGAATGCCAATAGAGTAGGTAGTAGTAATGATTTAAACAAAACAAAAAAAAAGGAATAACAAACACTAGTAGCAATAATACTGAAGTAGTTCAGGGATCAGAGGAACCTTGGCAGTCTGTTAACACTGAATCTGTCTAGACCATCTTTGCCCACTTACTTGGCAGCAAGTGGGTGCCTGCTTTACAGAAGGGAATTTCCAGCTAGTTTGACCTGCCACTACCTCCAAGTGCTAGTGCTTGATTCAAACCCAGCTGGCTCTGATATCTACTTCAACTAAGATGCTTGCTTCTTCTACCTGTAATTCTAACATTGACTAAATGGGAAAAATAAATAAACCAGGTAGAAAATAGCTTTGTATGCCAGCATTCTTAAGAGTTGTAGAGATTTTTTGAAGAGATTAATTTGTCCGTTCCTTCCAGATAAAGCAGTCCCAAATTCACAATAATTTTGCCAGTCCTGGTTGACTTGGTCACTGTTTCATTCCCTCATTTTACCAACAGTTTTCTTTATTCATTCAAAATGTCATTAGACATTTTCTGTATTTTCCTTTTTCAATAACTATAATGTCAAAATTTTCAGCAGCCTTTTATTTAGCCATGTATTTAGCTTTGTATGGGACTTGAATTATGCAAAAGCTGAAAGATGCAACTGCTGGTTGGATATGATTCCAAACTAGCAGTAACAAACTTTGTGTTGTGTTCAGTAACTTCACAGAATTTCTTGAGTAGTGATAAAAGTTTAATGTGATTTTTTCAGTGATATAATTTCCATACCGGAAAAGCGTATGGCAGATCTGAAAAAGGAATTATATAATGCTGATTATTTTTTTAATGAGCAGATGATTTTTGATAAGCATCTGAGAGAGCTGTTTGAATAATCTGTATATTATAGATATGCAGGGATTGGTTTTAGGCATTATTTTTCTAGAAAGATACAGTAATGTGCAATAGAACACTTACTATGGAAACCGCACGTGAAATGCTTTTAAAACAAAAATTTTTCAATAGGTCTTACAAGAAGCCTATCTATAACTTCAGCTGAATCGGCATTTGAAAAAGCTCAAGGAGAGAGAGTTACATTGCCGTGTACTTTCGTACTCTCAGAAGAGGATGTAGGCACACTAGATATTGAGTGGGTCTTGATACCAGCAGATATTCAGAAGAAGGAAGAAACAGTAAGTAAAAACTTTAATTTTTGACAGCTCTGCTTGGGTTACTAGACTAGTTCAATGTGTGAACTTCGGTAGTGATGCTTTTGACTTTCACTCTTCAAGATGGCACGTGTGTGGTCTTAAATTACTTTGAAGCACCAAGGTGGAAGTTTTGAAATAGTGAGGATGTTACAATATTTCGTACTTAATCCTCTACTAACTGTAAACAACTCTAAAATTAAAAATGATTCAGAGAACAGAAAGCTCTGCTCTTGTACTCCTATATTATTTTTCTGATTGAAGGTAGTCGTTCATGAGAATTTGGTCTTAAATGTGTTATGTCTTTGTTAGTTATTAACTCTTTCATTTATTCTGAAGTCTGAGAACTTCTTTAGCAGAGGTTTTACAGAATGAAGATTTGATAAAAAGTTTTCTTTAACACAGAAGACAGTGCTGACATCTTGTCACCTGAGCAGGTATTGCATTGGAGTATTTGTTAGAGCATTTTGCGTGGTGTTACTTAGAAAAAAGGTACATCATCCCCTGGGATTATTTTAAATAGTAAAGAGAAATTGCTAAAATCTGAAGATGCTTGTTTGTTTGTTTGTTTTTCTTTAAATGTTTATATGCCAAGTAGATTCCTAACTGTATTTCTTCTTTTACAGATAATTCTGTATTCTGGAGATAGGATTTATAATCATTACTATCCTGCTCTGACTGGGCGGTTGCAATTTACTAGTTCTGATCCCAAATCTGGTGATGGTTCAGTGGATATCTTGAATTTAAAATCAGCAGATACTGGCACATACCAGTGCAAAGTGAAGAAGGCTCCTGGAGTTGAAAGCCAAAAAATACAGCTGAATGTACTTGGTAAGCAAGCATTTTTTTTTCTTGAATTTTCTGTGGCATATTTGTGTTTACGCTATTCTTCATTTGATATGTAAAATGAAAATGTATGTAGGGCAAAGTCATACTGAATCTACAATAATGCATCCATTACTAAGTCTTCAGGACAGGGGCAGGCAAGGGAAATAAGAGTTGATGAGCATTTTAAAAAATTCTGCATTTGATTTGTATTTCATAGAATTTTTTTCATTCTTACAAAGGCTTTGTTGTACAAAATTTCTATAGTAAAATGCGCTGATGAACTAAAACATTACTATTTTGATTGTGATTTATTAATTCAATAATCCTTTGTTTATCAGTAAAGCCAGCAAGCACTAAATGCTCCATTGAAGGATCACAGGAGATTGGAAAGGACATTATATTGAAGTGTGCATCACAAGAAGGAACCCCACTTCTGTATTATGACTGGAGAAGAGTAGTAACTGGCACACAAGGACTTCCTGCCACTTCCGTGCTAAGTATTGTCAAACTTCAAGTATTTCAGAATAATAAATAATAAAGATATTATTCATATTTTTGACATATTTTGACTTGTTAGCAGCTTATGCATGCTTTTAATATAGAGCAGTCTAGAGAAGTGTCACTTCTATCCTTTCGATGGATAGTAAAACTGACATTTAAACAAGCTACTCCAAGTTGAGAGAGATTTTTACCATTAGGCTTGCAGGATCATGCTCATCTCCACATACAAATGTTTTGACTGCTTTTGCTTGCTGATTCTTGGCTGCTTTTCTGTTTACGTGGATGGGATGAAGAGTCAGAATAGAGTCTAGATCAGTGGTTTGAACTGCGTTTTCAAAACTAGAAATGAAACCTGAATTTTAGTAGAGATTGAAATGAGAGCTTCAATTCCTGATCAAGTGATGGAACTGCTTAGTTAAGGAGGAGAAAGAATATGTATCTATAGAAGAAAAATTGTCATGAGGGACAACCTTCTCTTTTCCTTTACTCTTCTTATGTGTTAACATCCAGGAAAGAATTTTCTTAAAAACGTTGGGTGATAAATTGAGAATTGTTATTGTGGTGGTATTGGATTTTTTTCTTGTGAAAACTTAATTGCTGAAGTTTATTAGAAAAGTTAATGTTACACATTTTATTCATTAGTGCTGAACAACAATGAGGAAGTATACAAAAATGGTGTGTAACATCATAAAGCTCCTGTTGCTTTGGGCTTGGGATTGTAGGTTCCTGGGCACTGAATGTGCTAACAAGAACCTAGATGCTGCTTAACTTCAGCTGAAAGAGCTAGGTCTTTGTGTGATTCTTTGTTACTGTGATGTAGTCTCTTGGCAGCTTGGTGTTTAAGTGCTGATGGCAAATCTATGAGCAGTCTAAGGGTTTAAGCCATTTGAAGTTCGTATAGTAAAATCTCAAAGGTAGCTACCAGTTGCTTTGGAAGCCTTGGGAAGAAGCTGCTTCTGTTTTCACTCTGTCAGCCTATCTAGAGTTAGATGGTCACCCCCTGGATAAGCCTTTCATGTTGAACACAAGTTCTGCTGGCATCTGAGATGGCTGCACAGAATTACTTTATATACAGAAGAGAAGGAGATTCCTTTGGGATGCAGATAATCCGCTATATTTTAAAACACTAGGTTAGGGCGAGAGAACTTGCCATTTTAAGCATCCTTTTCTTTCCATTGACAGAGCAATTTGAAAGCTTTAGTATTAAAGTCAATTTCTGTGGCATAAATTTCTGCTAAAGTAAAAGGCTTTTACAGATAGTAGCATTCTGTGGTGTAGTACACTTTTGGTTTTATTGTTTTCAATGTGGCATTTTTAGTTAAGATTTCATGTGTGTGCTTGATTAATCTATTGCACTGAATTGGAAATTAAACTTTAGTAAATGGTAAACCGTTGCTTTTTATTCTTTGTAGATAAAAATACAGGGGAACTTCTCTTGAAAAATGCCTCTAAAGACTATTCTGGTACATACAACTGTGTTGCTTCAAACCGAGTTGGCACAGATGAATGTTCTGTTGAGCTGAATGTCACCCCTCGTAAGTGTTCACTGTGTAGTAGTCACATAGCATTTTGTGTATTTGAATAATCTTGTTTCTCTGTATTCTTAAAAGCTTAAAAACAACACTGTTTTGCAACTGAGGGTTGCTGCTTTAAATTTGTACTTTGCCAAAGATTTTTTTTGTGTGTAGAAAGATACAGTTCTCCTGTCATTTTAAATCACAGAATTGAAACATACCTCTATTTCAATGATATATTAAGTTTGATGCTTAAACGCTATTGTAATTTATCTATTCTAGCTATAAATACAGCTGGTGTAATTGCTGGAGCTATTCTGGGAACTCTGTTGGGTCTTGCCTTATTGGCTTTTCTTGTCTTCTGTTGCTGTAAGAAGCATAGAGAGAAGAAATATGAGAAAGAAGTACATCATGAAATCAGGTAATGACATGCCTAGCTTGAGGTGTTGCTTGAAAATTAACTTGTAAGTGTCTTTCTGCAAGGAAGATAACTAGTAGTTGGGATTTCTGTTTCAGTCTGGTAAATTTATTGAAACACTAACAACTTATTTGAGAACTTGTTTTGAACATGGTGTAGGTAGTCAAGTCTACCTAGTTTAAGTAAAGACCTTAAAGACAATGAAAACTTCCTTTTATTTTTATAACAACCTTTTTGTCTACTGAATCAGAATGGAAAGGAAGAAATGGAAACGATATTATGTAAGCTGCTGCATAGTAGTAATAATGACTGAACTCTTGTGCAAATGTTCTCTCTTTTCTTTCAGAGAAGATGTTCTGCCTCCAAAAAGTCGCAGTTCAACAGCGCGCAGCTACATAGGCAGCAATCGTTCTTCTCTGGGTTCAATGTCTCCCTCAAATATGGAAGGATACTCCAAAACTCCATATAGCCAGGTTCCAAGTGAAGACTTTGAACGTGCTTCTGGTCAAAACCAAACCATTGCATCTTCAAAGGTAGCTGCACCTAATTTAAGTAGAATGGGAGCTGTCCCTGTGATGATTCCAGCACAAAGCAAAGATGGGTCCATAGTATGAAATATTAATTTAAGTCCTGTTTTTTTAAGTGTTTGTTGTAAGTATTAGAGAGAACTACAGTATTCCAACCCTCATTTAAACAGTGGCATGCGATTTTCCTTGAAGAAAATGAACATGTTAGTTTGAAAAGCCACCAATTCTCATTTTTAATTTAAACTTACTAGTGTGTAACAGTTGAACTATTGAAAGTGTGAAATATCAGGTACTGAAGGTATTTGGATCTCTGGTGGCTTACTGAAGAGACACTATTAGCTGATGTGTGCAGTTTTCAGAATCTGAAAGAGCAACAATTGAGAAGTAACAAAACCGTTTCATATGTAGACCGTGAAGTTCCTCAGAGTTCTTGAAGCTTTATTCTCAATCTTGGAGTAACAGGACTATTTTAATTTGGCCACTGTCTGATGAACTTGCAGTGGGGCTGAAATACTGAGGATGAATTTGAATTCTGCTCAAACTCAGAGGATTTAAACATTACCAACTTAAAGAACTGCATGTCTGGAGTGTTTCCTGAGGTAGTATGTCAGGAACTGCCAGTCATATGGTTGGTTCAGTTAATTTAATGAATCTCTTCTGAATTTAAAATCAGTGAGTAGAAATGTGAAAGGAGATTTTGCCAGCTCCTTGTAATCAGAATTTTACTGCAATAACTAGTTCTAGTAGTGTCAGATAATTTATCCTATGTAACAAGTTTTATCAGTTTTTTACTAGTGGTATCTAAGTTCTCAAATCTATAGCTCAACTGTTACATTGTCTGAGTGAACATGCACCTCTGCAGGTCTTAAGTTAGCTGTATCTCACGTTTTCCAAAGCCTGCTTAGATTCTAAGGCAGTGTTCTTTTTCTAAACCAACTACCTAGAAGTTTCATGGGGCTTTATTAAAGCGATTAAGTAACTGGTATTTGATAGTTGCTCTTGCTCTAATATCACTTCAGAAAAATCTTTTCCAGGCTCAGGTAAGCAATAGGTAGTCTAAAGAGACTGATGCATTTTTATGTGAATTTGCAAGGAATTCACTTCCTCACTTCTTGTCTGTTCAACAACCCTAAGTATTCTTAATAGACGTTTAGAATTCTCATCAGCAAGAGCTTCATACAACCAGAACCTAACAGGACATAGTTATCCAGAATTGTTGATAGGAACATGATGTTTGAAGAGTTCATTAAAAAAAAAAAAAAGCCATCCCATTTTTGCAAACTTAAAACATTACAGGAGAAATAGAATAATTCCTGATCTTGGTTGCACACCTACTTAAAGATTTTTTGATAGCTTCTGATGAGTGATACTATATATCTGTAGTAGCTGGATTTAAGGTTAAATGCTGTTTGTATGTTTGTTTTTTTTAAACTTCCTGTTTACTAACCTCTTTTTCATCTTGTGCTTGGGAGTGTAGGGAGGAATCCCTTCAGCTTATTCTAGGTAAAGATGTTAAACTGCCCATTATTTTGGAAAACTAAATGAATATAGTATGTGGCACAGAGGTTGAAGAAGAAAATATTTGAAGAGCCTGTTGAAAGGTATTAGGAATGTTTGTATGTAGCAACAGTGTGAGATAAGAATTCCTCAAACTTCTAGGCTTAGTGTTCTGCTTTCTTGTAGCTGGTTAATTAGATCTGTGATAAGTTATTTGACTTTCTATTAAATAATTGTCTTTTGTGTAGTTAGATGCACATTTTTTGGTTGGCTCTGTTAATGTAGAAAACATACCCTTCATACTGAATTTAGATACTTGAATGGCTACTAAGTGTTCTAGACTTAACAATTTTACACATTTGGAACTTTTTTAGATTGTAAACTTATACTGTTAGAGATCGGACTTTTTATCTTTCATGTGTGCCTTTTCAATAAACTTTGCCTGATTGTATCTTCAGTTTTTATGAAATTTCTGGTGCCTAAATTTACTGTTTGGACAGGTGCTTAGATGATGGTACAATTTTTAAAACATGACACTGTGATCTGATTTCTTGATTCTTATGTACTATTTATACCTCTTCTTGCCTGTTTTTTTGGATGTGATTTCAGTGGCTCTCTGTATTGTTCTGTATTTCAAAATGTGAGTTACTCCTTCAATTGATAATTACGATGTAAGTGTTTATATTCCTGAAAACTGTTCAGTTGTACTAATTAGATGGATGATTGACTCTCACTTGTGATGAATAATAGGTTTAGAAACTGTGCCAAACACATGCTTGTGAAGAACAATAGATGAGGAGACATTTTCTTGCATCCAATTACTATGATAGAAGAGACTTTAGGATATTTTAATCATAAACTCATTGTTTACCTTGAAACTAAGGCCTTTCCTAAATAAAAGGGTGTGGTTATTTGGATCGTAAATAAAAGTTGAGTACAAAACTAGAACTGAATCACAGACTGAGAAATAGCTAGAGACCTAAGCAACCAGGCAGCAAACCTACTGAACTTAATTCTTAGCCATCTATGGATATACGTGAGATTAGGTGTGGCTTTTTTGTCTTTTCTTTTTTTTTTTTTTTCCTGTGAATCCATGCTTTCCATCAGGTAAGCCCTGGGACACTCAAGAATAGTTATCTCACTCAAACATGCAGATTGGAGTTTACACATACTTTAATGCTCTGTCAGATTGCACAAAACAACAAATCGACAGAATGGAAGGACGGCATGATATGCCCTAAGAGCCTAGCTGTTAGGCTTAGTAGCCTTGACAGTGTCTGTCTATTTATGTAATGGCATGGAAAATAAAAGGAATGGAATCTGACATAGTCCGTATCTGAAATAAAGAACCTCTGACTTGGGGTAAACTTTCCCTCAAGTTGCTCTCATCATGCCTCTTTGAATGAATAAAACACTACAGCAACATAATAGCACTATTATAAATGATTTCTTCAGTCAGTAGACTCATAATTGTAATTCAGCACTGCATTATAATTCTCAAAAGCAGCTACTGTAGTTTAGCAGCAATTTTTAGCTGTGTAGGACACGAACTGACAAATCACGAGGTGTCCGATGATACAGATAAACCTGCTAACAGAACTTCTGTGGGAAGTAATGGCAGCTGATATATCAGTTAGAAGGTGGCATTTTTATTGTCTCATGTTATTTAAAAAGAGGAAAAAAAAAATAGAGGAGGGAGGCTTGATATCAATATGTAAATAGTCTGAATGAGCTCAAGAAATTACTAGATAATGCCATGACTGTGAACTTGCTTGTTAAGGATGACAGTGTAGAAGAAACCATTGAATTTTAGCATGGTGTGAATAGTGTTAGACTTGTAGAGTACTGTAGAGGTTATGTAACATTTGTCCATACACTACGAGCCTTTTCATAAACTTCTAAAATGGATATTTAAAGATAATAGTGTGAACCTTCCTTACCTAAAAAATACTTTTTTTTTTAACTATGTAGTGCACAGAAATGCCTTGTTGGAGGGGTAAAAGATGACTTTTGGAGCAAATGTACAGTGCATACATCTTTATCTACTCTAATAGTCACGTTTGTATTAGATGTATGCTTTCTGCTTAATAGTACAAATAAGACTTGTTAATTGCAAGCTGTCTCTGTAATAATGAATATTGTATATTACTGTTTTCCAGGATAGCCTTTTGGTTTTGCTCTTAACTGTGTATATTCCAGATCACTTTAGATCGCTGTGGTAGTCTAAAGACACAATACCATTTGTATCACTTGAACCTTGTTTTATACACTTGATAGGTGCTTTCTAGGGCCCTTTGGGTGTTGGTCCTCTGGTGTGCGACACAGCTCAAATGAAATTGGAGCAATAACATTTCCAGGAATACAACATGTTGCAACGTTGCTTTATACTTCTCGTGCACAAAGCATGAACTTGAATATTGATATGAATTTCAGTATGAGGTTTTATATACACATTTTTAGGGAATGGTATTATACAATGCAAGTACTGTGAGTGAATCTGTAAAAACAAATTCAAAATTTTAAAATGCTGTAGTTCCATGACAGACTTGTGTACTTTTTGAAATAAAACTGTTGGAGAAAACAGTAGTCTGTCTTTATTCTAAAGCAGCAGTTATGTATGCCTTCAGCTTTCTGTAATTAGAAGTGAACTAATAAATATGGCTGTGTATACCGCACTGGCAGTAATCATTTATTGCTTCTTTTCCCCCCATTAATTTCAAAATAAAGGAAAATAAAACTGTTTATAAGAATTTTAAAACCTACAGTTAATAGGAGAGTTCTTATTGTAGGTACACTAATGCAGTGATCAGTTTAAACAAATTCTGAAACAATAAACTGGGAAGGATCTTAATTTTTGTCCTTTGTTATTTTAGCTAGAACTAAGTATTTCTGAATCTAATAAATTCTTATAAAATTCAAACAAGAATGTTTACACTTAAAATGTTTGGATAAAATGTTTTTATGCTGTCAACCAAATTTTTTTTTTTTTAAATATTCAAGTGAATTTGGCCTGGAATATTCTCTGCCTCTTAGCCTTGCAAACCAACTGTTTATTTATCATTTTACCTATGACAAATGCGAGTTCTCTAGTGTCATCTTCGGTACTTCCATTTAGTCTCAGGAAAGAAAGCCTGGCAAGGACAATGTTTGTGTTATTATCATGTTCTGTGTTTACCACTGGAGGCCTAAATTACTTAGATTTAATGTATGCATATCTTCATATGATAATGCATACCTGTGCTGTGCCAGGTGCTTGTCATTTCTTAGTGTATGTCTTAAATCTATTTAATGTGTACACAAACAGAAGTTAAATAGTAAGAGTACTACTAAGAGTAGAAGCCCTTTTTTTTTTCGTATTTCAAATTAAAGTATTTGCTTAAATATAAAAGGAAACCTGGTTAAAAAATGAAGATCAGTGTTGTTGCTCTTTGTAGAACTTTCTTTGCCTTTTTAACTTGTTAGCTTCAAAGCTTCAGTCCTTTCCCAAGTTGGCAGTTTTCTCTCAAATCAACTTCAGTGCTTCAGATGTTCCAGTGCTTTTATTTAGAATCAGATAATTGTGAATCAGAGGAGCAGCTGGATATGGGAATTCTAGCAAAATGGTTATCCCTCTCTTGATAGTCCTGTAAAAGAAGAGAGGACACTCATTAGGTAGTTTCATAAAATTTTTGTGGTCCTCAAATATGTAATCAGGCAATGCTTTGGGTAATGTTTCTTACAAGGTCTGTCTTGTTTCTTTACTAAGCTTGGACTTACTGTGAGCTTACTATTTCAAACTTCTTTGCAGGTGGAGGGGCTCTGTAGTTACACTGGTAGGTAAGAAATCACTAGATCACTTTAGAAAACAGTTAATACAAGCTACTTAGTCTTGCTTTTTTGTCTATGACAATTCTTATCCATAAAATCAAAAGAACAGAACTGCTTCTAAAGAAAATAGCTTATCAAGGAGCAAAAGTGAATTGAATGAATGGGTGAAGCTGTGAATATTGTCTATTTTTCCAGGTCTCAAGATCTTTTAAATTCATAATTCAATTGATGAATGACTACACCCAGGTACTCAGTTCTGGGGAGGGGGAAGTTTTGAAAACAGGGATTCTGTAATGAGTTTATACTGCTGTAAGTTAGTGCCATGTTCATGTGCTGCTGCTTAGAATACTTAAATTCTCAGCTGTCTTAGTTGTCTCTGTTGGCCAGGGAACTTTGAGTATGAAAGTTAATAATTAGGTATCAGCAGCTGATAGCTGTATTTTGGGTGGTGGTTCTTTTTGTTTCGTGAATAAGTATAGTCCTTGAAATTTTTTGTTTGTTTGTTTTCAATTGTGTTGACTAGACGAAGGACACTTCTGCCATATTTTTTAGAAAAAAATGCAATTTTTTAGCTCATACCAAAGGTCTTGATACAGTGTTAGGGTGAGTAGGTGGTGGAAGAGAAGGGATAGCGTTGCAAAGAAGTTGAGTAAGTTGGTTATGCAATTTGATTATGTAACAATTTTAAAACAGCAATATTAGAATAGATGTTAACATCTGAAAGCACATCATTTTACCTTCAGTAATCTAATTTTTTCTTCAGGGAAAAACCTCTTGAGGCAGTATGTCCACTGGGAAGCTCAGAAAGCTGTGTGATGCAATGACAGTTGTCCCATTTCTCAGGGCTGGAAGATTTGGTTCTGTAAGCTGCAGGCAGGCAGGGTAAAAGTTGAGCTAAGTAGCTGAGGGGTAATAGACTTCTTTCCAGGAGTACTTTTTGGTCTTCTTATTTTATATTCCTTGATAATATTTTAATTGCACAGAAGAGTGCAGCAGAGCATCCTTTCTCAGTGTTCAAGGTCTCTGCAGCTGTCAGCAGCAACTTGCAGCATCTTGCTAGTCATGTGAATGGACAGCGTTTGTAAGAAACTACTTGCTGAAGTCAAAACACTTGATCTGTGCCATTCTTATCCATAGGAGATCAAGATAAAAAAAAAAAATCAGATTTCCACTTACCTGTAGAAAAGCTCAGGTAGGAGGGAAACTGCTACCCTTAAACCAGAAATAAAGGCAGCTGGAGGTAATGCATAAAAACTACTGAATGGCTTGCAAATTCTGAATGAGATGACAACTCTGGGGCACAGCTGGTGTTTTGTGGAACTTGTCAAAAAGCTTATGTTTTTGCTGCCAGCACTGTACATTTTAGCCCAATAAACAGAATGTCCTTTTATGTCACTTCCAATCCTTCCAAGAGTAGAAACAATTCATGTAAGTTTGGAAGAGCTGTGAAATACAAGATTAAACTTGCAGTTACTTAATATAGTCCAACCTGTTTCTTGTGGCCTTTGAGTACTCTGGGATTTTTCTTGTGTGCCAGTAGCTTCAAGTGGACTTTTTGGTGTTGCCTTAATTTTGTCCCTGCATTCTATAACATGAAATTGCTTAAGAATTGCAATGCCTTTCTCTTGCTTCAGACTTGAGTTTTGGTGAAGGTCACTTCTTTCTGGAACTTACTTGAATTTAATTACCTTGTTATTCCTATGTAGGACAGAAAACTCACCATGTTTAAAGTGTAAAACTTCAAAAATGCTCTGTTCTCCCATGCTTGCTCCAGCTGACTTAAAAAAAAAAAAAAATTATGGCTAAATATGAGCACTTTGGACCAAAGTAATCCATTTTCTGTTTGAGAATACCGATTGCCCTCTGGTGGCTGACCTGTTGGCAGCCTTTAATCCTTTTGCTGCTGCTAAAAGACACTACACAGTTCTACTGATGGCTAAAAAATGTTTTGTCAAAAGAGAACACTGTAATTTTCTTAAACAGTTATTTTCTAATTGTTTGTTCAAGAATATAGATTAAGCAAGTGACTGTTGTAATCTGCATCAATTAAGAAACTTTATTTCTCTGTATAAGCTCTGACAAAAAGCTGTAAACTGTACAGGAATCATTAAAGGAAATGTGCAGCTGAGATGTGAGTATAGAATTTGACAGATATTAACAGTTTTGATGCAAAATACTACTTCTGTTACCTTTGTTACCTTTACAAAGCCTATTGCTAAGCTATAAGTACAAATTTGCTACATTCCTTATACTTTAAAAAAAAAAAAAAAATCATTGAAGTCTGATTGACTACTGTGGACCAGAGCTTAGTGATGATCCTTGGAATATCTGTTTTGCTAAGGCTGAAGTTAAGGTCAACAGCATTGTTTCTTCATTTGCAGGCCTTTCAGGGAAAAAAAGTTTCTCAGACCTCTTTAATTATAGCAGTTGGCTTTTTTCAGAGGCAAGACAATGAAAAGTGTGATTTTTGTAATAAAATAATAATAATAATAATAATAATAATAATAATAATGTGCAGTTCTGATCATGCTAGGCTTGTCTAATTGGAAGATATTGAAGTTGAGCATTAATTACGTCTTCTTAAAATTGAAATTGTTGCTTTTTGAAGTTTAGTGGTATTATTTAAATAAGATATACCAGTATGATATATTTTTTAATACTGGATGATTTGGGTAGGCTGGGCTGAACTTCAGACAACCTTCAAAAATACTTTATTCCTAGATGAAAGAGCTGACAGCAGTGTTAGAGCCTTTGTGCTGAGCAGCCCTATTTTCCCCAAATTAGCATAATTTTCCTGCCCTCGGTTATACCTGGGCAAGCTAGAATTTTAATCAGCACTCTGAGAGGGCTATTAACTGACAGTGAAAACTGGGTCATTACATTACACATGTGAATTTTATTCTGACAACATTCTGTGTCTGTGACAACCATATTAGCAAGCTAACTTGCTGCTGGCTCTATGGTTTGTTCCTAAGGGGAAATTGGTGAAAATACAAGGAGCTATAGGACAACTTTAATGTGTGATGTGGCCAACAGAAGTGCACTCACCTGCAGCAGTGACAATAACAAAATAGGAAGTAGAGGATTAGAGTTGAAGTCCTGGCTGTGTCATTACTTTGCCACATGATTTGTGTTTTTTATTTTTTGAACACTGGGAACATCTCCTTATTTTTATCAGTTTTCACATCTCAGAATCACAGAATGGCTTGGGTTGAAAAGGATTTTAAAGATCATCTACTTCCAACCTGCCTGCCAGCTACTAGATCCGGCTGCACAGGGCCCCCAGAGAATGGAGATAATTCTGTGGGCTGCTAGAGACTTTAGAACTAGATTTGCCCATCACACTGTTTACTTTCTAAAAAACCCAAACTAGCCATACATATTTAAACTGCCAGACTGAGATTTTCTTTCCTGTTGTTGGTTTATCACAGCTACATGAAGAAGTCCTAGCTGCATGCAAGGCTTCATTTGCCAGTCTGCATTTTTCTTTTTTTCTTTTTTAAATAAAGATTTACTTAGATGAGGAGGAGAAGAAAATGAAGACTGAAAGTATCAGGACAGTACAGAAGGGAAAATGGATTAGGTTGTATTTGTTTGATGTTGCCCTTCCAGCCCTCCTAAGCATTTGATTTTTACCTTCCACTTCTTCTAAACAAATGGGCAATCAAAAACTATCATTCTGTCTAAGCTGGTCTCTGTGTGCCAGATAACGGACTTCTGTTTTCACATGCAGGCATGTTAATTGTCTTTAGACTCGTTTGTGGAAGGGAGTGAGCAGGACAGACTTTATGGAGAACCACCATTATGTAAGCCCCGAGTTGCATGCCCAAGCTTTATAAAACATGTGAGAGCTGATTCTTCAGGGTTTTCCAGGAGAGTGGGATAGGATAAGTTGTGAGGGGAGCAGCTTATTTTTTTTTTAGAAGGCATATGTTTAGCAATTATTAACTACCTCTAATTATTAATTATTACTAATGGAATACTAATTATTAGTTACCTCTGTGAAAGCTGTTGATGGCAAGGGTCAGAAATAGGGATGTGTGTTAGCTGTACAGCAAAGACAGAAATACAGACAGTAAAGGATGCTTGTTGATTCAGTGTACAATTCCAATTAATATGTCTCTTAAGAGTATCATTTAATTCTATCAAATTCAGTTTTGGGCTGATGGCAACATTCTTGTTCCCGCAGTACAAGAGTTGAGGTCAGATAGATGCATTAAGTTGGAGTGGAATATAAGTTCCAGGAGAAAAAAGTAACGTTGCCAGTATCTTCCCAAATGGAGAGCATGGTACATAAATGATGCTGAAAATTTGCTTTCTCACATTTTTGCATGTAGTTACTCATCTTAAAAAAAACTGAAAACAATTTATAAACGGTAGCCAGAATACGATGGTAGAACACTGCTTTGAATTATACTTCCAAGCGAGGTTTCTGAAGGTACTCATTTTTATTATTGCATGCACCTGGGAGGTTTTACTCAAAGTGTAATTCAAATTGAAATGTGACAGTCTGTGAGGAAGAGCATGAGATGTTACAGAGATACCTTGAGTCAGCTTTGTAATTACAGATTTGACAGAGGAACAATGGTGGAGTTGAGGCATGTTTTAAACATCTGCGAGGACTGGGGTGGCAATACAAAAAGTCTTAATAGGTTGAAATGGTGGAGTAAGAAAATGAGATCTTTCTAGTAAATGCAGCAGATGCATACATGTTTGTGGATTGTTAATTAAGAAGAGCTGGTTTGTGTATCATGTCTTGAAAACGAATATTGTTTACTGCTAAGTATTTTTTATTGAATACAGATGCATCACTGCATTCTTTGAAAAAAAAAAAAAAATGGAGTGTTTAGCAGTAAACAAAAGTGTGTGATTCTTTGATGGTTCAAGTTACTGGGATGAAACTGAAGAAACAGTCATCCAAGCAGACTTATCCAGAAACTTTACAAAATGACTGTAGTGAGTCTGTGCTGGGAAATTCATGAGAATTTTCAAATAACTTAGTTGAAAAGGATGGAAAATTTGTGATGAATTAAAATTGCATTATTAGCCAGATGAAGAGTGATCCCTTAGTTGTTTATGATGCCATTGACTTGAGTGGACTTGAAGTGTGTTCTTGGCAAACTCAGTCATTTCTTTTCAAGTTAGCTAATAAACACTGTTAGCTTGCTACTCCATTGCACTTGTTTTATGTAAAACAGTGGTATAAATTCTTACCTGAAAGGCCGTCGTTTGGGTCATTATCTGAATCATGCATTTAATTGCTGTATGTTAACCTGCCTGGCCCATTTTTAATTTAGATTAATGATATTCTTTTTTTCTTATAGTCTGACATCGCACACAAGATTGGTGACATAACAGTGGTATAAACATGAAGAAACACGCATCATTTTTTGCATGAATTTCAAGTATGGTGAAACTGAAGTTCATAATGAAGCGCTGGTTTTTTTATTATTTTATTTTTATTTTTTTACTTTATCTCACTTTAGATCCAAGACTGTGAAGTAGGCTGCATTCAGTTTTGTAAGTACCAAATACGTTAAAGAATATTTTTAATGCCAAGTTTACAGACATTTTTCATGGTGGTTCTGTTTTGAAAAGCACGCATAATCACTCCACTCTGCCCCACCTCCCCGTCGATTCAAAAACTTGTCGACTTCACAAAATCAAATTAATCCAGGTAGCAGAAATACAGCCTTAAGTGGCGGGGCACTGAAAGAAATTTTAAACTTTGAGTAGCTGTGTTTTATCCCTGGCCTTCTGTCCTGCTGATACGATAGGAAGTGCATCATCAGTTCAATTTGCTGTAGTGATACTAACGAAGACTTGGAATCTATGTTTGAAATGCACTGTATTTTGAGATTGTATATATTTTATAATACTTAATAAAATATACTTGAACATCAAGGCATGCTTCAGCATAATCTGTTAATGCCGATGTTGTAGTAATTCATGTCTGTACAATGTCTCATTCTTTTTCTTCTCAGCTTTTACCCTGCAGGAAAAAACTGGAGGAAAGAAGAGTGCTCTCTTTAAAGAAAGCTAATTACAATATTTTTTTCCTTCTGTGATGTGAAACTTTGAGTACTGATTTCGTAATAAGAATCTGCCTAACCATAGGAGATCACTGCAGACTGATAGTGCGGATGGGAACTTAATAATTCACTTTCTTCTTTTTTTAAAAAGTTATGACTGAGATGAAAGAGGTGGGATCCTCTACCCCACTGATATTTGCGCAGATTTAATAACTGTCTTCTGATAACTGACACAGTCAACGTAAATCAGAGCAAGCTGAAGGACTCTCCAGCACTGAGGAATTAACAGCGAGGGCAGACAAGTTTAAACCTGTCTTTGATCATCAACATCTTTCTCTGCTGTGTGGTTGGTCTTTTTTTTTTTTTTTTTTTTGGGATGCTGTTTTTATTTTTAATCAGTTATATGCAGTTACTAATTTAAAGCTTAATCCGGTGATACCAGCTATGCTTTTCTCTGAAGGTAACCGTACGCTTTATTGGTTGAAGCTGCTGGTTATAACACTGAAAAGGTGTGCTGCTTATTAAATTATTTTTACTCCCCCTTTTGAGAGGGGTATACCTAACTCTACAATAATTTCTAACTGAGATGCTTTTGACCAAAAAATCCATATGATTCTCTTTGTTACCGCATGTAAAAAAATAAAACGTCAGGAAATAAGAATACTCTCGTAAGAAAAAGGGAAGAGTTTTAAATGTCACAGGCTTAAGTAGCCAATATTTTAAGTCATTCCAAATCTGATTTAATTTCAGAGTTAGAATTGCAGAAAAGATACTTTGCCTTTTAGAAACACTTGTTTTTATGCTAAAATGTTACATTCCCCATCCTCTCTTTTGACTCCATGCTGCCTAAACTTGTGTGAGCAAATCTGGCAGGTAATTAATCAGGGTAAAATCTTTTGGGATCAGTGTGAAAGTTACCTGATCAAGAAGCAACAACTGCTTGTTTGCTAAAGAGTTTTCTAAAAAGAACTCAGGGAAAATATGGAAAAATGACATGTACCAAAGTATGTCCTTGGAGAAATAAGAGAAAAGAACTATTTTTTTCCCTCAAATTCCTGTTTAAATTAACTTTAATATGCTTGTATTTTGAGTAAAGAAAAATAACTGTTTTTGAAGTTAAATGTGCTGCGTTTATGTTTTCTTCAAGAAAGCTAGTAACTGCAGACCTACTTCTTCATGCCTCATCCACAGGGCAGCTGTTCTTAATCGGCTTTTCGTATTCCAGTGCGGAGTCTTCTGAAAGGCACTGAATGTTCGCAGTTCAGTCCACTGTTCAGTCCAGAAGCCTGCCCCAGTGAGATGGCTGAGCATTAATTTGTTATTGTGGTGTAAGTTGGGTACATGCTTGAAAGCCCGTCTGATGTGGCAGAGAGGTTGAAGGTTGAGACTTACTCTCAATCTGCCATCTGCTGTCATATTCGTGTTCAGAAGGTACAATAATGATGCTTTTGCAGATCATGCCTAGACTATTGTGACCAGCTGGCTGTTTATGAATTACTGTAGATGTCAGTAGACATTTTTAATTGGCTGTGGTGAAAGTTTTCAACCTTTCATCCTTTCTGTCTAACACGCAGGAATGGCTTACATGGAGAAAACACCCAAACTCCTGTGCCAGCGGTGTTAAATGAGACCTCCTTGCCAGGGCTTGCTTTTTGTACAAAAGTTCAACCAGTGCTTATTTGACAGCTCTGCTATTTTCCACACCCAGAAATCTCTTTTTCATGTGCAAGATAGCTGACCTGGCCAATGGACTAAGCCTAAATGTTGGCTACACTCACTACTAGCCTGCATCTTTACTGCAAAGTGGAGAAGCTAACTTGCAGTGCTTTCCCACTATCACTGCTTAATTTGTAGGTCTTATCAAACACACAACTTTGGATCAACCTCTACTCTATTTAGTTCAGACCGTTTCAGTATAATTCTTCCAGCAGCCTTTCTCTAATTACAGACGTCTGAAAAACAGCACTGTGCTCATTCATTCTCACACTTCCTAGCCTCCTCTTCGCTGTTAACGAGTGTTCCAGTCACAGACATCTTTAGGTTTGAGGTTGGAAACCGGGTGTTGCAATCTCAGACGAAAGTTGATTACATGGGTTCAGATTGCCTCCGTGTTGTCTGGTGCGCTGCCCAGGGTTTAGGGTGAGCCAGGTCTTTAACCACTTTCCTGTGGTTCAGGGGCTGATTCCCATTCTAACTTTGCCCAGCAGGCACTGTGGCTGTGGCTGCAGCAGGCTCAGAAATGAGCTATGCCAGCACAAGGCAATTTCATATTCCTTCAAGTCTTTCCAGGCCTGAACTTATATCATTGCAATGATTTACATAAAAATTAGAAGGCCAGACTGTAGCTCTAGCACATGTGTTTTAGGTGGCAGAATTCAGCATGCTAAAGACTGAATTGGCCCTGCCCTTTTTGCTCCTGGCTCTTCGTTCCTGTCCTTGGGCTACCTCTAATCTTTTGTCAGTATAAGCACTGCTGCAGCTGCTGTGAGCCACATCAGAGACAAGATTTAGTTTAAAATTACTTATGTGCTGTGTAGTTTAGTTTAAACTTGAATGTGTTCATCCTTTCAGTTCACAAGGCAACTGCATCAGCATTTGTGCTGACAAAAGGGGAAGGAGGCGGTGTGAAAGTGGAAACGAGGATCGTAGAATGAAGGAAAGGCAGGACAGCTTCTTTCAGTAGCGTTGCTAAAGGTGCTCTGAGCAGGGAGCTGGACTAGAGGAGCTCCAGAGCTGCCTTCCAGCTTCAACTGCTCTGAGATTCTGTGAAATAAACACACGTATCCAAACTCTCCTTGCATCAAAGCTGGTGATCCTTGGCTGCTTTGTGCGTTTCGAGGTGCTTGAAGGCTGTGGGCACCTCAGTTTATGATATTGATGGCTCCAGGCACCTGTAGCCTACTTAGGAACCAGTTAGTCTGAATGGGATGCAAAGCTATGCCGTTTCACATGTGCATCCTGTTGGCTGCCACACGAACGAACCAGTGTGAGCGTCTCCACAAAAGCAGAGTGTGTTCTCAGGACATCCTGCCCCAGTTGGAGTTGGGAATAAGCATGTTGGCAGCAGCTGTCTCTTTTCTTTTCATACGTAAGGGAGATGGTTGTTGATAATGCTGATGTTGTCTTCAACTACGAGCTTGTGAAAATGTACACAGTTATTTTATGTGACTCTAAAGTAATTCCAAGTCTCTCCCTAAGGCATCTTGTGAAGTAGATTCACAGGGGCCAATCACCGTTAGGTTCAAGGGCAGCTTGGATGGATCACTCACTGGTGGTGTGATTCTCTTTGCAAACTCTGGGTCTGTTGTTGTTTATATTACATAAAGGGTTGAAATGCAAGTGAAGAGAACAGCTGCTTCAAACTTTACTCCAGTGTGGAAAGTGACGAGGGAAACCATTAGAAGGAAAACTTTCCCTACAATGTGGTGCACTGTTCAAGGATTGCATGCTTTGATTCATGTACACATGGCCCAGCTTACTGAATTTTAACATGGATATCTAGGACTTCAGTGTGGTTCATTCTAGGTCATTTGTATTCCTCATATAATTGTAATTGTCTACGGGAAAATGTAATATCTTAAGAATTGAAGATAATTTATTTTGAATTGTTTGCTTATATAACATAGTCTGCTTTAATGTTGAGGAAGCAACTAGACATGAACAGGAGCCTGAGCTGATACTGACTATGTCAGAATGCTTACAATGCCCTGTATGTACATTGTTCTGTATAAGTAATTTCTCAGTTACAAAGTAAATTTCTGTTGTGATAACTGTAAATAATGCAACTATGAAGGTTTTTCTTGACAGAGAACTAATTATGGAATTACTGCCTTCTGCATTACCACTGTCTTATGCTACTTTTTACCACCTTAGACTATTTATTTAAATTGCCATGTGTCTGTCCTCATGACTGAGGTGTCATTAATGCAACAAGTATGCATTGCCCTTGCAGAAGAATCTGTTCCCTTCACACCTGTCTTTCTCAGCTTTGGACCACTTTCTATGTAGCCCACTTTTATCAGAAAACAAACACTTCCAGAGGCTCCAATAGTCCTCCTCTTCAGGCTAACAGTAAATCTAATGCTTCTCTGATCAAATCATGCTGTAACATGGGAATGAAGTGCACGCAACCGTTGCAGAACTCACTGAAGAAAGCTGCATGTGAGTTGCTGAAACTGCAGAATAAAAAACTAACACACTGATGCCTCTCCTATAAAAGAAAAATTTCATACTTTCAAATCTTAATTTTGATGTATGTATTACAATTTAAATGGGGGCTTTTACAGTATATGGAGACTTATTGTATGCATTGGGATAGTAATAGGCCAAGAGGGAATAGCTTTAAACTAACAGAGGGGAGATCTAGTTTAGCTGTTAGGAGGAAATCCTTTACTCATAGGGCGGTGAGGCACTGGCACAGCTGCCCAGAGAAGCTGTGGTGCCCCATCCCTGGAGACACTCAAGGCCAGGTTGGATGGGGCCCTGGGCAGCTGAGCTGGTGGGGGGCAGCCCTGCCCACAGCAGGGGTTGGGGCTGGGTGGGCTCTAAGGTCCCTTCCAACCCAAACCATTCTGTGGTTTTATGTTGGGACTGCTTATAAGAAGTTAGGCTAGTTTCAAATTTAGTGTACAATCTTAGTGGGTTTACTGTTGTTAACAAGATGCATTGCCAGCCATTATTACTACACATGTAATACAGTTCAGCCTTAATGATCGTCATACCCTGAATGACCTATGGTTTTGCCACACCAGAGCTGCAGAGCTGATGCCTTGCTGTTTGTGGTGTTGGTGCCCTCTGGGACAGTTTTCATCCCAGCAGTCAGGGTAGAGTGGCTTGAGATCCTTTGGATAGGGAAAATTCTATTGAAATGGCTGCCTATTTTTCTCTACCCTTCCCTTGAGTCAAAATCTTGGTCTGTTACTGGATGTTTGAGTTTCCAGGCAGTTCCTAGCCCTCAGTCTTTTGCCCTGGAATACATGCTGCACAAAGTTGCTGTTACTTTCTTAGGGCATAGCAGGTGTCTTACTTATTGCTCTTTTTTTTGTTGTTTTTTTTTTAATTTTTTAGTTCCTTGGCTTTTCTTAAAATAAAAGAGCCTCTTCTCATCTCTCAGAGTTGATATTTCAGTGACTAGTATTTAACCATCAGAGAACTGTTAATAGTTCCACGAAATCTCCTTTGCATTCAATGGAATTAAGTATTAATAGAATCTTAGGATATCCTTAGTTGGAAGGGACCATTAAGGATCATTGAGTTCAACTCCTGGCTCCACACAGGATCATGCAAAAATCAGACCAGATGTATGAGAGCACTGTCCAAACGTTCCTTGAATTCTGAGAGGCTATGACCACCTCCCCGGGGAGCCTGTTCCAGAGTTCAACCACTGCCTGGTGAAGAACCTTTTCCTGACATCCAACCTGAGGATGGTTTAAATTAGCTTGGATTAGCCTTTCATTGGGGAAATTTGATGTGTGCAGATAAATTCTATTACACCAGCAGAACTATCTGGAAACAAAAAAGCTCTTTCACCTATATCCAGAAGAGGAGATGCTGTCTGGAAGCACCTCTGTAGAGCAAAGATGCAGTGAGCAACAGGTCTAACATTATATCACAATATCACTTCTAATGACTTGTGCAAAAATTCTTGTGAAGCAACTGTTGGCATAGTTTGTATGGTAGTAAGCAATGTAAATCTGTATTTGTAGTATGAAGAACCACACATACGTTTGTACATAACAAGGTAATGTTACGTACAAAGCTAATAACAAGAAGTTGTAATAATTTATTCTTAACAGTTTTGAGACGTAAGAAATAAACCTTGTAATTTTTTCTTTAAGGCTCATTTAGTTCATCTGATGATGGATATATTCAGTTGTCTTTTTCTTAGCCCTGTGCACATACTCTGGGAGCTGACAATCTCAGCCTCCTTCCATCTCACGGATCTGGAGCTTTCTGAAGGTGCCAACCAAGTCTGGGCTGCAGCGGGCAGTGTGTAGGGCTCCTGTGTGCTGTGATGGGGCTGGAGGAGCCACAGGGTTTGGTGCCCTGCTGGGGGCTGGTCTCTGAGTGCTCTGTACTGGCATCTGGCCTCTCTGTCATGGAAAATTCAGAAGAAGAGTTTGCTCTTAGTAGCAGGGAGGTGGCTCATGCAACAAGGACTGCTAAGAGTGGAGGGTTTCTAGAGCCTCTTTTCCTTGCTCTTAGGACTATCTCTTTAGTTGCAGAGTAAGACCAACTGTTATTTGACCTAAAATAATGCTATTACTGTTCATAAAATGCAGTGTGCACGAGTAAATCGTTGTCCTATTGTATTACACTAAAGAGCCAGATTTAGGCATGTCAGTGGATTGCCTGAAGCAAAAAAATGTATGGAAGAACTTAAACGCTATTATTGCTCACTGATACTGGCGGTAGCTTCTCTTCCTTTGTGTGTTCTGAATGTATTTGCTTGGCATTGCGCTGTCATGCAGAAGAAGGAGGATTAAATTCGTCCTGCTGTGCGATGACTCATGTATAGGGAATGTGCATATTCAGAAAGAGAGATTGCAGGAGTGAACCACTCAGGAGGGGCTGTTTGTAGGAATTAATAATAACCTGATAGCTGAGCAGGTAAAAGTGGATTTAGTAGAAGGAATTAAAATGAAGAAGATCTATTCAAACCACCACTGTTACTTTTCTGTCCGCTTCCATTAAAGTCACTTCATAGTTCTTTTTAAAAATATATTTTGTAGATATACAGTTTACTCTGATTTTAGGTCATATGTGCATATTTATACATATTTACATTAGATGTTATTACGCATGTATGTGTACATATCTAAAACAAATATGCATCACCCTGAGGTAATTTTCCAGCTTTGTCGTATGATTTTGCTTTAGTGCAATGTAAAACCTTACATAATATTAGAATAGGAGTGGATATTTAAAGTTAGTATAACATCAACTAGATGTTGTATCTGAAAATACTTAACATTTTTATTTTGCTAGTATTTAGCCAATTAGGAGCTTCTGCATTTGGATATTATTCATGCATTCCCAGAAATGTTAATATAACCCTGGAACTGGCATGAATTCAATCCAGTATTGAGCACATTTTATGTTAGTTCCTTGTTATGTCTTCTTAAAGCACAGTGGAAATTCATAGGATATAACAAGCTTTGCATTTGGGTATGGCTGATTTTCTTTCTGTTTAACTAATTTATTCTGAAGTGAAAGGGAACATCGAGTCTAACGTCAAGGCTTTCCCAATAGAAAGCCTTCTCCAAAAGATTCTCATTTGGATAGATGTGCCTCATTTCCAAGTGGGATGTTATATTAATTTTAAACAAACACAATCAGAAAATCTGCATTTGAACTCTCTTGTTGGGAAAAAAATAAAAAATAAAAAAAAAAGGAGAAAAAAATTGGCAGTAAGTAAGCAGAAAGCTAGAAACAATTGTTCTGATTTCAGCTGTCATCTTCATCACCCATTCATGACAACATGGTTCTGGTGTACAAGCCCTGAAATGTTAGATTTACAGAGCAGAACCATAAATAAGACTGCCATTGTCTTTAGCTTGTCGGTTTGACTCCTGCCTAAGGATAACAGACCAGTGCTAATGCTGCTGGAAGACTGCTTGGAAACCTGCAGGAAGTTTTTCTGCCTCTTGTTTCAGTCCCCACTGTCCTGGTATCCATGTCAGTGAGGCATCTGCAAATCCTTTGGTATGACCACTGTTTGCTATTCTGGGTCAAGAATCTGAGTGAAGAAGGCCATGAGATGGGAGATGCAATGCATTAGTGTGAAATTAATTTTTAAGTAACTCGTCAGGACTGGAGTTACGTGACCTTAGGAGTAAATGTTAGCTCTACGAAAAAGAGTATGTTTACTCTAAGAAAATGGCAGCCTTTCATCTTAACCAGCATTATCGGAGCCTCTGTGGCCTTCTTTTCCCTATCTGCACTCCTGTAGTTTTCCTGGCCTTATTACTGGAAAGCAGCTACCCCTGTGTGACAGTCACCTGTCCTGTCCTCTTTCTGTATTACCTCTTGTATTGTGGCCTTTAGCTTTCATTAGTGAAGAACAAATAAAGTAAACAGGCACTTAAATTCTTGATAATATGCATGCTCATGGAAGCTTCACAACATGTGTGACACTGGCACCTAATGAGCATACTTCTGTCAGTGCTGAGAGCATTTTAAATGGGAGCAGTCAGTGGGGAATTTGATCACGTTCCCCCCCCCCCAAAAAAAAACATGTAAGACCAAAAGGAATGCATAGCTAAAATCCACGTCATCACCATCACCTTCATTACTGCCAGCTACTGTGCTGCAGTTACCTAAGCCTCTGAACTGTTCCTGTTCCTCCTGCTGGCTACTTCCCCTTTCTCCTCTTTATGTTCCTGTTTCTGTCCCTTTTTAAAATTTCCGTTGTGAATTGATTGTCATTATTGGAGTCATGCCATTGAGTATGCCAGAAGTTATGGCTGCTTCTAACAAAGCTCCACACCTATAAGCCCATCAAAGCATCCTTTATGTAGCAAGTACCAATTTCATTTCTTTTTTAATGTCTCTTGAGTAACAAGGCAAGCCAAATCCAAACACTGTTTCTCAGGCAACAAGATATAGTTGCGAATGAGAGCTGCACCTTCATTAAAAGCAATGCAAAGTGTGTAGTGTGGAAATGTATGTTGATCAGATTCTGAGACCTAACCTCAGTACAATATGAAAACATCAGTTTTTTTGTATTTCTCTGCAGCAAAGCTTGCAACAAGGAGTTTGTTTGCATTTTTTTTGCAGTTTTTATGCATACATAGTTTGCTCAAAAGTAAAGCCTTCTATCTATTTCCCTGATAACTATGACAGATACAAAGAGCACAATAGCACTATGTGACAGAACAAATTCTAAGCTACAGAACTCTCTTTCAGCATAGTCACTATCATTAGCTGCTTTGTGCAGATGAGCTGATTGAAACAGTCTTCATTACATGGAATATCAGTTGTTCATGGCCGTCTAGAACGTGGCTTGTCCTCCACGACTGTCACCACTTCTGAAAAGCACCACCCACCACCTCACTGTGATCACATCCTCTGGTTGGTCTCTCAAAGCACTCAGCAAGTGTCAGTGAATCTCAGTTCCATTTTTTCCACATGGAGGAATTCAGTGACCTATCTTTGCTTCACATGTACTTTTGCATCAGATGCCATTTTGTCAGACTGCTCCCTCTGCTGCCACTTCTCACATAGCAACAAATTGGAATGGAATATTGGTGGGTTAGTTCAACCTCTGCTACCATATCACCACCATCTGCTTCTGGTCTAACATAGTAAAATAGGAGGCATTACTTTGAAAGCAGCCCTGATATTTGAAGCACATAGTTAAACTACAACAGTGCTGGTCTATAGAAGTTTCTGCTGTGAATTTCCATTGATTCTACAGTGTATTTTTGGCAGACACTGAAGACGTTTACATGGCTAATTAATAGCATCTTGCCAGTATTCATTTCTACTGATATCTACTGATAAACCCATTTATCAGAAATGTAAAATCACAGAACTGTTTGAGTTGGAAGTGTTAGGGCTAGGGTTTGAGCTGGAAGGGGCCCTTAAAGGCCATCTAGTCCAACTCCCCTGCAATGAACAGGGACACCTACAGCTACATCGGGTTGCTCAGAGCCCCATCCAGCCTGATCTTGGGTGTCTCCAGAGATGGGGCACTCACCACTTCACTGGGCAACCTGTGCCAGTGCCTCATGGTAAAAAACTTCTCCCTTATATCCAATCTACATCTCCCCCCTTTTAGTTTGAAACCATTTCCCTTTGTTCTGTCATCACAGACCCTACTAAAGAGTCTGTCTGCTTCTTTCTTATAGCACTCCTTTAATATTTAAAGGCCACTATGAGGTCTCCCCAGAGGTGTTCCATCCCTTGGATCATTTTTGCAGCCTTTCGCTGAATACACTTCGACAGGTCTGTGTCTCTCCTATACTGTGGAATCCACATCTGGACACAGTACTCCAAGTGAGTAGTATATCAAGCTTCATAAAATTAGCCTCAAGCTAATTAATAATGTCAGTGTTCTTTAAGTGACTGTTGGACAGTTGTTTTTGCAGTACATCACCCAGAAATTCAAGTGGAGACCAGCAATCTGCGTATTTCAGTGTCATAGCAATGGAGTAAGAATGATCTGAAATCTGGAATTACTCTTGCTCTTTTACCTGTCCTTCTGTCCCTTGCTCTCAGTTTGTAATCCTAATTTAGTTTATGGACTTAATTATTATTAGCTTAGTCTCTGTAACTGAAGTGAAACAAAATAACAAACAAACAAATGCATGCTTAAAGTTTCCTCATTATGGTTAATGTTTTAATATATTTTCCTAATTATGAAATTATTTTTTTAATATGTTCCTAATTATGAAACGGCAAATGAATGCAATGAATGTAAATATGAAAAAAATGCTGGATTCTACAGTCTGAGATTTAGTATTTTGTATTTGATAGCAGGCTTGAACTGTTAGAATTATTTAATGAAAGAGCAATTGATGAGGGAATATTTAACTAAAATATGAAACCAGTTTAAGAAGTCAATAGATAAATAAAATCACATTTTATATACAAAAAACACACATACATTCATATTTAATGCATGATGTAGTTAAAGAATAGGAATTTAGTCAAAGAGAAGCATAGAAATGCTCTTCTTTTAATATTAATTTGATTAACTCATTAAACGTGCTTCTTCTTACCACTAGCAAATAATCGTGCAGTTGCTATACTTAGGGTAGAGACAAGTGTAAATATTTTGACCCAGACTGGCCTCACTGGGTTAAACACTACAGGCAATCAGTAAGAAACTAGTCCTTCCACATAGATCTTGTAGTCTAAACAGTAACAACAGCCAAATGCTGGCAGATCAAGGGGCAGGAAGATCATTATCTTTTCTTGGGGAACTGAGCCGGAGATCGGCTAAGTGAGATGCCACAGATCAAAAAGGAGCACTGTAAGAGAAAGATAACCCAACCCAGGTTACTGGCATCAAAGTCCAGTGCATTCACCAGATCAGCATTCTTCCAACAGCTACAGCTGTGTGAGTGGAAAAAGAAAAAGCACACCCAGTCATTAGTTGAGATGATTGACAAAATTGTAAGTCAGTAAGTAAAAAAAGGAAGCTGGAAACTGGAGAAAAGGATTATAGAAAAGCTAAAAGCAAAGCTTTTAACCTGTGAACTTTCCCTTTGTGTCTGTTTGGGGTATGACTGCCAAAATGGGATGTTTACTATAGGATTGTTTCTGGCAGGAGGCCAGAAATGTGTGCGGATCTTCTTCTTTTTTTTTTTTTTTAAATTGTATTTCATCAGCTGTTGAAAATACTGTGCTGCCCATCCGTTTCTGGAGATTGGAGCGTGTGTAGTGAAAAACAGTCGCAGCAGACATTCCCAGTGCAAATCAGAGTGCCAATCAGACGGTGAATCAGTGATCTCAAAAGAGGATTACTTTGGATTAGCTGTCCGGTGAAGCAGGCACTTTGTGTAATCCACCAGACAGCTCCAACGTGAGCCAATTCATGCTTTTTTTTTTTTTTTTTAATATATTTTATTAAATAGATTTTCATATGCTAATTAACATTATTTTGACAGTGTGCCTAGGAGACAGATTATGTGGCATACTCTATTAAGCAACAGAAAATTTATCACCAGAATTTCAGGAGAAGAATCATGATAGGAAACAGCCTAAGCTGCATTTTGGTTGGCAGCAGTCACACAGAGGTTTAGACAGCTCTTTGAAAGTTCTGCCTTTCATTGTCGATTGCAGTTTCATGTGTGGGACTGGTCTCTGACTGGAGTTCAATCCCTGGGCGTCTGCTTGCTTAAGTTATTCATATTTTAGTGTTGCTTGAATCTTCCTCCTTATCATTTTACTGACAGCATGTGCCATTAAATTAATCTGTTTTTCAACTTAACACGGATGTTGTGACATAAGTAACATGGTTCTTCGAAACGCCATTTACTCATATACAAACTATAATTTCCTGTTTATGCCTGTAGCTGTGAAGCCATGAGGATTACAAAGATGGGGAAGGGTCGGGAGGGGAAGGAGTGCAGGGAGTGGCTGAGATCCCTTGGCTGGTTCAGCCCAGCACAGAGCAGAGGAGCTGAGGGGAGGCCTGATGGCGGCTGCAGCTCCTCACAGGGAGCGGGGGGGCAGCGCTGAGCTCTGCTCTGTGTGACAGCGACAGGGCCCGAGGGAACGGCATGGAGCTGTGTCAGGGGAGGGCAGGTTGGGTGTCAGGGAAAAGGTTCTTCACCTGAAGATGCCTCCCACATCAGTTGCCTCTGGCAGCAATAAATTGACATGCCTCCTCCCTGAGTTCTGAATGTTGACAGACAGATATAAAACCATTATTCGCTGCATTCTCCATCTCACAAAGTTGGCTTGCTTGATCAAGAGGAACTGTAAAGAGATGGGAAGAGTAATGAAGAACAAGAATGTGCTTGGACATCGTGTACCAAAAGCAGGGAAATCTGTACTTGCTCCATGTATGAAATGATATCTGTTTTGGCATACAAGGAAGGCCATTGTCTGCAGGAAAGCTTGAATTCTGTGGACAGTATGAAATCCCAAGGGAACAAAAGCAGCGGTGAGGGAAATAAACAAGTGCTCAAGGTTTAGATCCTGGCAGCTTTACATTAAGGCAAGCCCAGATTGAGCAGTGCTATTGTCTCCTGGGTTTAGACTGTAACACCTCTAGACTACAGTCTTGACTGCACCTCCACCCCATACACACTCAAGAAAGCTGCAAACAAGCTGAAACTTTGGGATGCACCAAAGAAAATTCAATTTATATCATTTTTCATGTGCTCAAGCACTCTTGATTCTTGCTCCTTGTTCAAGGTAAATTTTAATAAGTTGTTTCTCATTCAGTACCAAACTCAGCATACTGTCAGAGGTTTCCCACGGTGTATCATCAGCTTACTCTCTTCTTTGGACTCTACAGCAGGCAAGAAGTAAGCAAGAAGTCAAGAAGCTTCTTCTGAAATAGGCAAAAAGGATTTTTCCTGGTGCATACTGTCCTAGGTGAGACACCAGTTTCAGCAATGAACAAAGAACTATGAAGAGTGACAGGGAGACTTACACCTCTAAATTGCTGAGATGGAATGAGGTCAAGTTTGGCAAAATGCATTAAATCAGCTGGAGAAATCCTCTTTAAACTAAGACATTACTGGCAACATTGTACGTTCATCTTTCCCTTCTTGTTCAAAGCCTTCACTGGAAGCCTCTATCCACTGAGGCTGCGACAAAGATGTTCAGGTATATTTTCAGTGTAGACAGTATAAATACATATTGTTTTTTTTTAATGTACATTTATAATACAACTCTGCATGTCGTCGTTTACCTACAGAGTGCTTTTGTCAGAACGTATCAGTGATCTTTTGTCATGAAGCAAACATCATCTGTCTTTTTTAATGTAATAAACATTCCTTCAAAGACAAAAATATGAGCTCACAAGAACTGATATAAGGACCATGACATAGGACTGGAGGTCCTTGTTTATTGTAAATCTAGGTGTATTTGGAATGTATTGTTAGTAAACATTAATGACAGACTTTAAAAGAAAAATAAATACCACTTAACAGGTTTACTCTTAAGGCAGACTGCTAACCTGTGGATGTCTCCATGAAAGAGAAAGAGATGACACCAGACTTTGATAAAATATATTTTCTTGTTTTATAATTCTTCCAACATGTGGCAAGGTGCTGAAGGCACCTGAAAGTGGCACATGTACTCATCCATTAATATAACAATAGTAAATTGATTTATTGATAAAATCCTCCTGTCCCTGCAAATGCTTGCAAGAAGTGTGGGTACCTACTTAAGCAAATGTTTAATTTGTACTTAGAAAGAGTTTTACTGAAGTCTCCTGCCTGAAGTTCCACGTGTCATTTTCCCAAGCATGTTCTCTATACAGAAAAAAAATCATATACATATATATGTTGCTGTACTTAAGTCAGAGATGTATGGCAACCTGCTAGCAGTTAGATATGCCTTTGAGCATTACCCAAATATATCTGAGTCCTGCTTTCATGGATGCATACACCGAAGGTATAATGAGCCAGGGAAATGAAAAAGCAATTCTCTAAAATCCATTGTTCACATAATATGATCTTAGAATATCCTTTTTTTTGGAATGAATCTACAAGGATCATTGAGTCCAGCTCCTGTCTCTACACAGCACTGCATAAAAAATAAACCATATTTCTGAGTGTTGTCCAAACGCTCCTTGCACTCTGGCAGCTTGAGGTTTGGGGAGCCTGTTCCATGCCCACTGCCCCCTGGTGAAGAGCCTTTTCCTAACACCCAACCTGGCCCTTCCTTGACATAGCTCCATGCCATTCTCTAGGGCCCTGTTACTGCCACCAGAAAGCAAACATCATCCTACTTGTTCAAATTCATGCTGTTTGTGATTGCCCAACATTCTCATTTGTTAAAATCTCTCTGCAAGGCCTCTCTACCCTTGAGAGAGTCAACAGCTCCTCCCAATTTAGTATTATCCTCAAACTTAGCATACATTCAAGTCCTGCATCCAGTTACCATCTCCAGATCAGAGCTCTTATTTACAGATAGCGTACTTGATCCTGTAGAGAGGGGTGTGATTTAAACAGCTTAGAGAACATCACTGATTTTGCTAGATTGCTTTTTAAATTTCTAATTTATCAAATAAAAGCATTGGAACCAAATCAAAGAAAAGAGAGTTTGGTCATCTCCCGTTTATGTCATCAGCAAAGTATGCTTAGTATTTTTTTTCCAGTTGGACCCACAGAGTGGCCTTTGGGACACTACTGACATGGCAGAGCTTTGCCTGTGCACATAGCTACTTCCTTGCAGAAGTTGTGCTGTTGAAGTCATGGAGCATTTGGAAAAAAAAAAAAAAAAAAAAAGTTAAAAACTGCAAAGAGATTGCTATTTTTTTCTGTTAACATTTCTTGAGAAACTGTTTTCCACCCCCATCTGGAGAACCAGAGGTACACCAAGGAGTCCAGAAGGGAGTGATTCAGGGGACCACACAGGGAAGGAGAAGCAAGGTCTGGACAAGGATTGATCCCCATCAGATACAGTTTTATTTGCTCCTTGACTCAAAAGACAGCACCTGTGGCTCTGTGCAGGACCAGCAACAAAGGCGGGTCAGCAATGCCTGCTATGGCTGCTGCACCAGTTGGGCTTTGGCCACCACGTGGAGATGTCACTGTGGTGACGCGTGGGCACCATGGTGACATTTTGAGCCTCTCCCATTGGAACCCACAACAATACCATGTAATTTCACTTGCTGACTGTCAGGACAAAGAGTGGGCTTCTCACAGAAATGGCTGAGGGTGCAAACTTGGTCAGACTGAGATAGGAGACCCTGTCAGCCATCTGCAGCAGGAACCTCTTCTGTTTTGGATCCAGAGGAGCTGGCTGAGTTCTCAGGCTGCCCTTCTTCTGGTTGTCCTCAAGATCAAGGAATAGCTTGGGATGTTTGTTTAGCATCAATAATAGGAGAAAAGGATTCATAGACTTTTATTGATGAGCAGGAAACCAGAAGTTTATCTAGTATCTCTTGCCAGCAGAGTGCTGGCAAAGCCAGTATCTTTGCAGCCTGCAGCTTTCCAGAGAAACTCTGGGTAGTGGTTGAGAGTTACTTATGACCAGAGTTATTTATGACCATTGGTGGGGTCACAGTGGAAGGTGTGCCATAACTGATGAAGAACTGTTTCAAGTGGAAGTATTGGAATAGAAGGGGCCTTTGAGAGTTTTGTTTTGTTTTGCTTTTTATAGAAAGCGTGAAAAGCTCAGTTTAACAACTGAATATATATGGATTCACCAAAATGCAGTGTGACTTGAAAAGATCTCCCTCGTTTCCTGAATTTCAGGAGAGGAAGAGGCATTTGCTGCTCACAGGAAGGTACGTCAGTTGCACCACTCATGATCAAATTTTCACAATATTCTGTTGGGAGAGATGGAGGGTCCAATAAAATAGGCCTTGGTAGTAGGAGAGGCGAAGATGACAGTAAATATTCTTATTTGCTTCTAGATATTTTAGACGGAGTATCATTGAGAAATAGAAGTGTGGATAATATATATTTGGGCTTTATTCTATGAGTTGGCATCCATGAAACAGATAAATAAATCAGGATATAATGAGCATTTATTTCAGTATGTTTACAAGATAGCTTGCTGTGCAAGAGCTGAATTCTATTCTGGTTTGTTTTTTTTTTTTCCAAATGTGGAATACAGCTAAGGAATACAATGTTACCCATATGTTAACTATACATGGGAGGCGAAAGATTGTGGTATTTGTATTTCTTATTTATTTATTTAATAAATATTACACTGCTCGGCTCCCAGACAGCAAAAACACAACCATGTTTATTGTGTTACAGAACTGTAACACTGGTTACACAGGGGAAAAAAATATATATCTGATAGGATGTGAGATAATGGCCTCAAGTTGTACCAGGAGATGTTCAGTTTGGATATTGAGAAAAATTTCTTCTTGGAAAGAGTGCTGAGACACTGGAACAGGCTGCCCTGGGGTGCAGTCACTGTCCTTGGAGGGGTTCAAGAGCCATGTGGATGTGGCACTGAGGGACGTGGTCAGTGGGTTGATGTGATGGGTTGGTGATTGGACTACATGATCCCAGTGGTCTTTTTTAACCTTAATGATTCTGTGATTCTATGATCAGTACTGCGTCACAAAGTTCTAGTCAGCCTAAGCTGTAGGTTTAAACTGACCAAAAGACATTTCAATGCCTGTGTTTGTCTTCAGCAATTAAAAGCCTTAGTTCCTGTACCTTGCTGTCTTTCCCAAACTGATTGCAACTAACTCTTCTTTGCACTTTTCATTTACTCTTCTACTATAATCCATACTTCAGGAGAAATTACCCACTGGATCTGCTGACACCACCTGGCAGATGGCCCTGGACAGCCCCACACTGCTCAGCATGCACCTGCAGTTCCTATGGAGCAGCCCAGCACCACTCAATGTACACCTGCAGCTCTTGCAGGGCATATGCAGGTGATGGGCCAGCACCATAGCATAGGACCCAGTGCAGATAGCAGGAACAGCAGCACCTGGTTACAGCTTCCCAAGACTATCATTATTAAACATAAATTTTCTGGTGATGTAAACTGAACTCAGGAATCACAGCAAATTATACAAGATAGATATCTCTGTCTCTCTTCTTTCTGAGGTTTTTAACTTACTTATAGGTATGTTTCCACGTTGGAAGTGGCAAATTAATTTAGAGTGATAGCTGCTTAGCAGCTGCGGATACGCATAAAAACTGGATTGGAAAGCAAGCACATTTTCTGCCCCAAGCCTCCTCCTGTGGCTGAAAATGTGCCTAGCTGATATTATACTGTAGTAAGAAACTGTAACAAAAAACAAGTAAATCAGCTGTTTACTGAGAGCCCGAATGTCTTTGGGCTTAATGATAAATATGAAGCAATTATATATGTCAATATATAAGGAGTTTTCTGACTTCACTGCTTTAAATCTGCTTCCCAATTCAATCTTTATATGTGATCATATCTAAAGCATACGTATTGCTATTCAAACTGCCCAGTGCCATGATTTCTTTCCTCTAGTGCTGTCACTGGAGTGTTTTGGAGTTAGTAACAGAGTTCCTAAGCTGTTTGAGATTCAGAGGGAAATGGGATAAAAAGAAAAATGTAATTACTAAAACCTGCCACCAGAGAGAGCTTTCGTCTTTCTAGAGCTAATAGGAAGACTGCAGAACGCAGTGCTTCATCTCTGCTGTTATAATGGAAATTTTTGTAAGCATTAAATTATTCATCTTAAAGTATCAGGAGGAGCATAATGAATCAAAATTGACAGTGCCAGTAGGAAGCATAAATGCTCTGTGTGTGTGCGTATACATGAATACAAATCATTTTAATTGCACGCTTCATTCTTTGACAACTGTCAGGACAGCATAGAAAATAAAAGTAGTGTAAACTGGGGACAAGCTGGTACTAACTGAATTACCTGTATCTATACAGGTATCTGATACTGGTTCCCTTGATTTTAACTCAATCTACTATTGTGGCCAAGAGAGAAATGGTTGCTTTATTAACAGTAGGCCTGCACCCAGAATTTAACTGAGTGGAGAGCTAAGCTGCATAGCTCTCCTTTGTGACAAAATTAGGGGTATAATCTTGCTTTAGAGATTCTGCTTTTGGTTTTCACTGCTGACATGTTTCTTAACAGCCTGTGTGTGATCACATCTTTTAGTTTTTAAATGCTTTTTTTGATCACTCTGAATTTCTAAACAAAAAACCAATCTCCGTAAAACAAACATAACTTTATATATATATATATATATATATATATATAAAATTATATATTTCATATGCTTGGCAAAGCTTGGAGTATATGTAGGTTGCTCTCAAAGTAATGAATCCTATTTATTTCCATGGAAACTGCAACAGCTACAAAGAGCACAATAACACTATTTGATAGAGAAAGTTGTCAGCTACAAAATGCTATTTTGTTAACATAATCACCATCATTAGCTATGCATTTTGCCAGCAGTGAACAAGAGTCTGCGTGTTGCGCTCATAAGATTCTGCACCAATGGAGGTGATCCACTGTTGTTGTCATCACTGCTGAAACACACCACCCACACCTCCCTGTGCTCACAGCCACTGATAGGTGGCTCTGTAAGTTTTTAGGAAGTGTCAATGTATGTCAGTGGGTGTAATTGTTTTACACATGGAGGAATTCATTTCCACACCATTGCTTCCTATACACTTCCACGTCAGATGCCATTCTGTCAGACTGCCCTCTGCTGCCATCTGTCACATAGCAACAAAACATAATGGAATATTGGCAGGAAGGTTGAGCCTCTACTGCCATACCACCAACATCTGCACCTGAAGTGTCAGCCAAAATAGGAGGAATTACTTTTGGAACAGCCCTCATGCTTTGCCTGATGTCTCATATTACTCATGGCACAGACATCAACATTGGCTCAGGAAGAACAGCAGGTGAGGCAGAGCTCTGAAGCTGTTTCTGGGATGTGTCACAACAGGTTCTCAGGATTCCTAGCATCTTTCCTGGATGTATTGCATTGCAAATAGGATACTGGTCAAAATGAACCTTTGTTGTTGCCCAGCAGCTTCACCAATTTTATGTTATCCAACAAAGTATCCCATTTTTCACCCTTCCTACCTCCATTATCCATTTACTTCACTCTTACTGTAAAAGAATATTTGAACGTTTGAAGGTGAGTGATAACAAGTTTAAGTGATTCTTCTGAGATCTATGCAGAAATCAATGGAAACCTTCAACAAAGCAATGTTCTTATTCTAACAGGAACATTTTTCATGTTCAGTCTTTTGCTTAATGCCCTCGCTTGCCCTTCCCACATGAAAAATTCTTGGACTGCACAGGAATATACATACTCAGTTCTGTTAGAAATGCTTCTCACTGCAGGTAGAATAATTACAGCTGTTCCTTTCTCTTCCAAGAACTATTTTGTTATAGGAATGCCTGATCTCAACATTCCTTGCTATCCTTTAAATGTTCTTCATAGTAAATATCAAATGTACTCCACATCCTGTTTTGTTTTTTGTAGAATCATATCATACAGCATATCAAATAGCCACCAGGAAGGAATCTATATCCTCATAGGGGGCCAAATAGATGGCAAAAGTCCACGTAATCTGACCACACATACTCAAGAAACCCCTGAAGAAAAGAGTGTATTACAGGCAGTGAATAATTCCAGTTGTATCAAGGCAACTTAATTATAGGTTGCCTTTAATGCTGTGTTCTGGGATTTGTGTGTGTGTATGACTAACTAAATAAATTAGCAATGACACTGACAGCCAACATTTTTTGTAAAGTCCTGGAAAACTCAGCTATTAATTTTAGTTTGGGATTCATATAAACAAACTACAGAGTCTCTTCCTCATAATAGGTGACTGTGCTAAAGTATCCTACTAATGAGTCAGATTCTAGTTTGTTTTGCTTACCTGAAAAAACATCATGACTGTGGGTAGATACTAATATATTTTCAAAAAATTATTTTAACAGAAAGTAACCTTGGCTTTCCTAAAGGTGTTCCACCCTAATTTTGACTCCAAAGTGAGCTCTTAATTTGTGAGGGTTGTGTTGGCTGCTTGTTGTGACATGAATGGTGCTCAAGCCCCTGACATTGGTAGGGTCAGACATGCTGCTGCACCATTGGATTGACCAGACATGTCAGTGATGCTGATCATATCAAAATCCCATCAGTGTCAAGTTATGTTTTAGAGTTGTTATAATTCAAAACCGTGCTTTAGAGAAAAGGTGAAAAGTTGTCTTAAGTAATAGAGGATTTGACACTGAAAGATGTTGAACACCTTTGATAACTTGTGAAATTCTCCCCTAAGACATTTTAATCATTCAGAATTAAGGACAATTAGAGAAAACTTTACTGCTGTCATCAGTCTGTCTCCACATAGTCCTACAGTCTTTCTGATAATTTCACAAAGGGCTCGGTATATGAACAAAAAAGTCTTCCTTCTCTCAGGGCACAAAGTGAGGAAGAACCTTCCCCGGACATCCCTCACCTGGACATTCCCCAGCCTGCATACCTGTCAGCAATCAGCTGTGCTCCAGGACCTGGGTACAGTATGGGTGTGAAGGAGCTGAGGCCTCCTAAGGCCACCAGGTTCTCTAGCTGTGATGTCAGGGTGCAACACAAAACATTTCAAAAGCTCAGCAGACTGTCTGGCTGTTTCTGTGAATGCAGTTGTGAGCTTTTGCAGCTGCTCTACAACCTCTTCCTGTACTCTGAGGGGAAGGTATGACACTGCTGAAGAGCACTGCCCAAGGCACGTCCGCTCCCTCTGCCCAGCACCACACAGTCCCAGCCCACCCACGCCACGCTGCCCTTTGAAGTAGTATCGACTCAATTCTTTGTCAGACCTCACTGTGAATCAGCTCCGAGAAATGTATGACTTGGTAAACAACCCAGCAAAACACACTGCTGCAGACAGCCATACCTGTGGCTGTCTGCAGCATACACATCTGTGGGAAGATTGGGTACTCCTGTTCTACGGACAGGAAGGATGCATTTGCTTGGCCTAGGAAGAAAAACAGTGCTGGTGTGAGCTTCCTCGATTGCAAACTCAGTTTGCCAGGAGAGTGAGATCTCAGTGGATCAGCATCCTTGCTTTCTGAGGGCTTCAGGACTTGGCTGAGAAAGCATCCTCTGTTCAGCAGTAGAAAAGAAAAGCCCTGGAAACCACAGAACTCCAGTTCTCAGGACGTCTTTTCAATTATACTGTCGCTCCCAGTGTGTCTGATCTGTCTTGATAGATTTCAACACTTCTCCCTGCCAATGGCTTCACCATCATCGCCCGCTGTACCTTTGCAGAGTTTATAAAGGGAAGGTGTCACACGAGGCTGCTGCTTTGCCCTGGTTTCATAAATGCCAATGCCAGCTTGAAAGCTTTACACCAGATTTTTTGAAGCAGAGGGATGAAAACAACCTAACACTTTTCTTCCTCTTCTGCCAGTGTTTTAACCCAGAGTTTCCAATTTCAGTGTGTTTGTTAGCTTAAAACATGCCACGATGTGAAACTGGGATCCAGCAGCAGTTCGGAATAGAGGTGGCATATAGTTGTGTGATATCAAATAACAGACTCATATCAGTGGGAGAGATAATGGGAATATTTAGAGCTCATTTCATGCAGCAGTTCTGGTGGAGGGAGAAGAAGGTTATCAGTTTCAAACTACAGAGAGGATTTACCTCTCTAAGGCAGAGAAAAAAGCCACTCCGTTATGTGTGCATACTTGCTTGCTGACATCTTGTCCAGCAAAATCTGCTCAAAGAAGGTAGCTGCCACAGGATCTCAGGCAATTCTGAAATTATCAGAGCAAAGACTGTACTGCACAAAACACCTTCTGCTTGTGTTTGGGCTCCACATTTTCTAAATAAGCCAGCATGACCCTGCAGGCTGTTTCAGATAACTTTTTTGAAGGATTAATCCTCCAAAATTTTGAGAAGTAGTGAGTAAGAGCACAACTGCATAGCAAACAGCTGTACAGGATTTCAGACATAGGTTAAGCTTTGCAAACAAATTCAGTACTGCCACATTTTGGAGGTGAAGAAATAAGTGCAAATAAATTAGTAACAATGGATTTGCATTAGGTCATCCTCTAGTACCCAGTAACACAGTTATAAAGAGCCCATCACTGAAGACAGGTTCTCATCCAGCTTTGGCTCCAATGAACCAATTAAAATTAGTGCATCAGGTAACAGTGAAAATCCTGAGTGTATCCCCAGCCACAGCTGAACTGAAGAAAGGCAGAAGTCACAAAGCAAATGGTCTTACTATTTTTTAGTAGCATTATGTGAAAATCTACAGCTGGGCTTCCCAGTACAATAGCAATTCTGGAATAAGTCCAGTTGAAAGGTCAGCAAGGCGGAGGAAGTTTTTAGTAGGAAGTTTTTCACTCAGAGGGTGGTGATGCACTGGAACAGGTTGCCCAAGGAGGTTGTGGATGCCCTGTCCCTGGAGGCTTTCAAGGCCAGGCTGGATGTGGCTCTGGGCAGCCTGGTCTGGTGGTTGGCGACCCTGCACATAGCAGGGGGGTTGAAACTAGGCGATCATTGTGGGCCATCTCAACCCAGGCCATTCTATGATTCCATGATTCTAAGGTGAGTGCTGGATCGGCCTGATGCCTGGAGTACCAGGAATCTGCCTTCCCTGCAAGTGTAAGCAAAGAAGTCAGTGTGATAAATGTTTCTGGAAAGATCTGATCAGCAAAAATAGAGTAAGTTGCCAGAAAGGGACATGGTTGTGGGTTTGTTTTGTTTTTCATGCTTTAGTACAAAATTTCAAAGTATCTTAAAAACAGCAATATGGCAATTGTAGAAAACACAGCACATGCAGCTGTTTGCAGAATTGGGTACTCTGGTTTTGCAGAGTCAAAGTTGGCAGAGCAGTGCCATTTGACCCTTTGTGGCTGGCCAGTATGAGACAGTCATTGCTGAGATCAAAGAATCATTAAGGTTGGAAAAGACCACTAAGATTATCTAGTCCAACTGTCAAGCCATCACCACCATCCCTTCTGTTTACTTTTAAGCTATGCTCCTCCTCCTCCTCATTTTGATGACAGCTGGGACTCATGAACAGAGCCACTGTTCTATAACCTTATTCATGCTTCATCCAGACCACGTGCCAGTAGGGCACAGAGAAACAACATGCACTGTATTGGGGCCATCCTACTCTTAGCAGCTTTGGCCTGTGAGTCCAGTTAGAGAGGTACTGGAACAACTCCAGAGAAGCGCCACAAAGTTGATTAAAGGACGGCAGCATCTCTCATCAATGAAGAGAGGCTGGGAGAGATGGTGTTTCTCTGGGTCAGAGAAAGCTCAGTGACATCGGATTAATATATATTAATAAGGTTCTGTTAACCACTTCCTTTTGGTGACTGCACAACTGCAGCGCATCTCAGCCCCAGTTCAGCTGCTCATGTTCAGCACTGACACAGCGCAGCTGAAGAACCTTAGATCAGTTTTCTGGGAAAAATGCTAAATTACAAGCATGAGCTTTGTCAGCTCAGCCTGCGTGCCTGCCAGCTGCTGCGTGGGGAGCAGCGCTTGGGCTCTGCCCTTGCCATGCCTATATCCATGTCTATCCTTGAACACTTCAGTTTCCTGGCCAAGCCTGGGGCCTGCTGTGGCACCTGCAGATGGCCAGACTATGTCAGCTGGTGCTCTTCCAGCTCTTTGAGGACAGAAGAGCAATGAGCTGATGGCAATTTTGGGGTGATTAACTGATCTAGTGCCAGCTATCTCCAGTGCATCAGTGCCATCAGGCCATTGCAGCCTTTGCAGCTTTGCTGGGGTAAGTACCCATGGCAGACAACTCCTGATGTGTCTGCTTTCAGGATGAGCCAGTTTAATTCTGGCTTTGTTTAATATCAGGAGATGTTTTTGTTGCAGGATGGCTGTGCATGGCCTGCCTGACTTTGCACTTTAGTAGTGCCCAGCCTAAACCACAAAACAAACCTCACTCAGGTTCCAGCAGGACTCAGTCCTGCCCTGGCATGAGCATGTGAGCTTTCTCAGAGGCCTCTAAGTTGGCTAGTGTTGGATGCAGTCTCACTAGGGTAAAGGAAAGCATGCTTCCAGCAAAAACAAGGTCACAGGGTTGATTTCATGGCCTCACGTTAATGTAAAAATGTTCTGGATCTCTTCAGAGCTGTGATCACCAGGATTAGAGGGTAAGAAAGGACACAGTATGAAGCAGAGACCAACATTGCAGAGTTTATTCCAACAGGGTAACGTTCAGCAGCTATGCTAGCAAATGAGGCCGCATGTTATGATCAGATGAGTCTGAACACTGTAATGCTAGGCAATGCCATTTCCTCATTTATGTTATGTATGTAAAATGGAGGGATTTGTTTGTTTATTTGTTTGTTTTATTCAATAGGTAAAGCAAAGCTGCAAAGTTTTTAAAAGAAATTACTCACCTGTAAGTGCAGTCTCTAGGATTTGCTTCTCTGATAACGAGATGAAGAATATCAAAGTCAAATTGACAAAGCCTCGAGCTGACCTCCAGCGTGAAGGAAAACACAGTGCCCCCAGTGTCACCTTGATCAGGCAAAACATGAAATATACTTGTGAATGAGAGATTCTCATAGATTTGCTGTATGTACAGAATGCCAACTATTATTGAGTACAAAAAAAGAGAACTCTTTCTGATCTGCTTTTAGAGGAACACTTCTGAATAATCTCTTTCTTGTGTGCAAAACCTTATCTGCTGAATGATGTGCAGTGCAAGAAATTGAGTACAACACTGGAGTCAACAGAGAGATGCCATCAACCATGACACAGCACCAAACAAAATGCTGGATTTAAACGTTAGGCACGTAATTACAACAAATGCCATTAATTAACAGATTTGTTGTGATCAAATACAACAGGGTAGAAATAAGGACAAAAGCATCTGGCTTCTAGTGTTATTTTCCTGGCACCAACAGACACTCTCGCATTACTGGCAGAAGAATCTGGTCTGCTTTTCCTGTTGGATCAGTGGCTCACTCTTGGATGCCAGAAATCAAATTCTTCTTTAAGTGCTGTGTTGTATTAACAAGTACAGAAACAAAGCATGAGCACAAGCAAGCCTTGGCTGCTTGCCACAGTAAAAGAAAACAAGAGGGATTGTTCATGAACAACAGGACAAATTTGTGTAATGTCTCTGTGGAAGAGCTTCAGCTGCTCCTCCATGGTGTACTTGAGAGCATCATGTCGCAACTTGGAGCTGATAAACAAATGCACTGTGGGTACAGCCTGTTCTTCTCTGCGTCCAGCCTTCCCCCCAGGCAAACCCACAGTCCTGTGCAGATGCTGTCAGACACTGAGCAGTGCCTATGGCACTGTAAGCCCCTTTCTCTGGGGTGCAGAGGGCTGGCTGAGCCAGTCGGTGTGCCTGCTGCTTGTGAAATGGAGCCTCTGGTATACACAGCGCTGCCTCAACTTAGTGGGAGCTTAAGTGGGAGAAGTTGGGGCTGGATAGGACTGGGCTTCCTCCTGCTCCCACTCACCTCACTCCTCTCAGGGGACGGGCTTAGCAGAGCAATCCAAAGGTAGTTCATGTTGGAATGGGTTGGTAGTGCTTCTGGGGGATCTGAGGGTCAATATAAGATCACTTGCCAGCTGCAATGAGAAATCTTGTGAAAACTGAATAACAACAACAAAACAATCCAACCATTTTCTTGCCTTTTCCCTCCCTTTCCTTTGCCTTGCAAATACCATGCCTTCAAAAATGAATCTCCTGCCCCTCTAAGAGTTAATCACGCAGAGAAAATATAACTTTTGGGAACTAAGCAGTTTGGCTAGACCTGTTGCAAAGGAACATTTTGTAAGTAGGTACAGTAATTTTTCAAAAAATGCTCATTTGTTACTAGGAAAAAAAATACATGGGATGATTCCAGACTAATGGGGACCATATTGACCCACCAACTGGTCAGTACTGTAGGTGAGTGTCTCTCTCCTATGTTTTGGCTTGTTATTGTAGGGTTTTTTTTTTAACTCCCAATATCTGTGAGTCTACAAAGAGATTATTTTTTCAAGCACATTTTTGAAGGAAGAGGGAATTCACTCCATTTTTTTGGGGGGGGGGAGGTGGAGTCCAGCTTATTCTGAGATCCGTCAGCAGCTGAGAGAAAAAAAATATTGCATGTTCTCCAGTTAGATGTGCTATTGCAGCTTTAATTCCTCACCTGTCTCCACGGTGAAAGAACATCAAATCCATCACCTGTACAAAGGCCTCGTTCCAGACTTAACCGCACAAAGAACTTCAAGCAGTGGCACTTCAAACCAACCTGCAGCTTGACAGAAGGATTGCTGTTTTTCGGAAGTGCAGCCTGCATAAACACCTACTCACTTGCTAAAAATCACTTTTTAAAACCATCTTGGCACAGAAAACCCCTGCCGTCTATTTCAATGCGCAGCTCTGAACAGTGTAATCCGCACTCTGTGATCTTTTCTTTGGAAACTCTGGCTGCACTGGATTTCTGAATTCTAATTAAAATATCCACTGGAAGCTGCAGACTTCTACAAAAAAAAAAAAAAAAAAAAAAGATGAGAAAGAGAGAAGGAAATCCTTAAAACTGCTGCAATGAAAAGTGACCTCCCACAGTATTTTTTAGCTTCAGTAGATTAGCAAAAATCATTGAACAGCTGAAAATCAGGAAACTCTTTTTCAATAATTTCATCTTTTTTTAGGAGGATTAAGGAAGCCTTATCACTTAAAGCTGACATTTAGCTTTGCAGAGTATTTATTTTTTTCCTATATCAGGAAGCAAAAAAACCAACAACAACAACAAAAAACCCAACTCAGAAGAGGAATTATTAGAGCCATTCTGCTCAGGAGTCTATACCAAACTGGTGTTACTAACTAAAAGAAGTTAGGCTGCCACTGGCTACATCACAATACAGTCTTTAGCCATGTCTCTTCACTAACAGGATACAACAGTTAATGCTTTGCAATGCATACTGTTATATGAGCTTTCTATGTACGTCCTTTGTACATAGGTATTCTGTATTCCCAGAAGTCATCGAATTCTCCTCTGTACCAGATTGACCACAGAACCAACAGGCATGTTGAGTCATATGCATTTCAAATACACAGAAAAGCACAGCAGGAGTTGCAAATAAGAGATAGAAAATTCCTTACATAAGTTCTAATTTTAGATACACATGATTATATCTAACTGATTTTAAGAATATAGCCAGGTAGCTGCTGGCACTCACTTTCTTGGCCTCTTCTCCTAGGTAACAGTGACAGGACAAGTGGGAATGGACTCAAGTTGCACCAGTGGAGGCTCAGGTTGGATATGGAGAAAAATTTCTTCTCTGAACAAGTGATTAGGCAGCAGCACAGGGTGCCCAACGAGGTGGTGGTGTCACCATCCATGGAGGTGTTCAAGAAGCATGTGGATGTGGCACTGAGAGGCACAGTGCAGATGGTGGGGATGGAATAACGGTTGGACTAGAAGATCCTAGTGGTCTTTTCCAACCTTAACGAATCTGTGATTCTCTATGTACTAACATCAATGAACTAAACCAGATATGCTTCTCAGGTGAGAAGTAAAAAGACACAACTACATTTTTCAGACTGCACCATGCAGCTGGAATTGCAAAGGTGACCTTTAGCCAATAAACTGCTTTTCTTAGTCCCTCAGCACTGCAATCTACTTTTGAAATAAGGATGAAGATATATGATCTTGAAGATACTGAAGTTGTTTTAAGGGAGGTTTCCATGCAAGTTTCTCCAGGGTTAGCCTTGGCAGACCTTCTATTGCTGCTGAGGATTTTGCTATGAGGCATTTCATTGGATGTCAGTGCAGCACCCTAGCAATATGCAAGGCTTGAAGTGAGCTAGCATTGATTATGTTGCTGTGAGTAAAACTAAATACTACAAGAAGAGTGCATTTAGCTATCCTAACAGAGATTACAGTTTAAAGAAATTGAAAAGAAGTCACTAGATTGGTGATGGTGGTGGGAAGACGGTTGGACTAGATGATCTTGTAGGTCCTTTGCAACCTTGTGATTCTATGATTCTATGATTCTGTCAAATTTTAGAGCTGCTGAGAAACAATGATCACAGAAAGCAGTCCAAAGACTCCTGGTGATTTTGCATCAGATTTATTAACCGCTCTTCTCGTTAACCTCGTTTCTTCTGTGGGACACTTTGAAAAGAAAAGCTTTTAGCTGCATGTACCTCTTGGTAAGCTGGTGCTCTCTGACATTCCTTACAGGCAGCCAAGGGTGGCTGCACAAGGTTAACAGCAGCACTGATGCTGCTCTAGGAGCAGCTCACATGAAACATCACTTAGTGCCCCTCTCTGATGGCATGATGATCTCTGTTCTGATGCATCCTGAAAAGATAACATAACAGTGTTGTCTCAGTAACCCAGCAGGAGCTGCTCTGCAGCTGCTTCAACCCACAGCAGGAAATCAATCAAAAACACAGCCTATTGATCTTGGCTTGATGGGAAGCTGTGGGATTGCATTTGGGCACACCAGCATTGGAGCATCTCAGTGCATCACCACAATTGCAGCAGACAAGAAGTGAAGCCTTTTTGCCCACAGACTTTTGAATTCTCCTTATTCTCAGGCATTGAGAAAAGCTTTCATTGTGGTTGTGGCATTACCCTCCTACACAATCATCTCGCTTGCTAGGTGCAGACACTTAGGTGTGATCTTATTCTGCTGACATTTTTTTTCCTTGTAAGTGAAATGCTTGTAGAGGACTTCATAAAATCTCCCTTAGCCTCATAACCATGTAAAGATTGTGAGACTTTTAGCTGCCTGTTACATTTTTAACTATTGAATTCCTATCAAACTGCAATAAAATTAGAAAATGTTCATGCAACCATAGAATGCCTTGTGTTGGAAGGTAGCTCAAAGCCCACCCACCCCAACCCATGCCATGGGCAGGGCTGCCTCCCACCAGCTCAGCTGTCCAGGGCCCCATCCAACATTGAGCATCTCCAGGGATGGGGCACCACAGCTTCTCTGGACAGCTGTGCCAGTGCCAGGACTCCTGAGAGACCAGAATGATGAACCTATAGCACTGCATAAGCCTTTGTTTGTCAGGTGATTTTTAAGAGCTGCCAATAGCAGGGGCACCTCCCTCTAGCCCAGGTTGCTTAAAGCCCCATCCAGCCTGGCCTTGAATGATTCCAGGGAGGGGCATCCACAGTCTCACTGGGTAACCCGTTCCAGTGTCTCACCTCCCTCACATTAAAGAATTTCTTCCTGATACCTAGTCTAAATCTACTCTCTTCCAGTTTAAAGGCACTTCCGCTCACAGTATCACTACCTGCCCCTATAAAAAGTCTCACCCCAGCTTTCCTGTAGGCTCCCTTCAGGTACTGGAAGGCCGCTATGAGGTCTCTTGGGAACCTTCTCTTCTCCAGGCTGAAGAGCCCTGGCCTCCTCTCTCAGGTACTTCCATTAGACCAAGTCTATGAAGGAGTATCATCCATTTTGTCTACTTTTAAAATAAAAAGCAGAAACTAACTCACACAACATCAAAAGATAAAAGACCGCAAAAAAAAGACATGCATTAATTTTGTTTGCTAGCATAGATCTACTTAAGTAGGCTGTCACAAGTCAAACATTTTCTTTTTAAATGCAACAGTTGCACATTTTTATTGCACAGTTAGTCACAACTTTAAATTTCATGATTAGTGTTTTCATCTCTGTGCACAAACAAATCTTTTCTTATTTTGTAAAACAGCATCTTCACTGGAAATTTGTCTGATTTCAACACAACCGTAAGGTGTTTTGTTTTTTTTTTCCCTGAAATATCTGGCCTGTTCTACTGATAGGCTTACCAGGCATCAAGGACGTTTGCTGCATGCTTATCTCAGGTTCAGCCAGTATTACCATAAATACCCTCAAGATGTTCCTGCAAGGACACCTGCAAATTTACCTAAAGACTGTCATACAAAAGCAGGCATCTTTTGTGCTTGAGTATTGCGTATTTAGCCAACTGTAGCACTGCAGAGGCTCTGACAGCTAGATACAAACAACTTCAAAGTATAAAGCAATTATATATGGTTTCTCGCACACAAAGCTCAGTAGGGCTTACAGAGCTACTTGGCTGAGGAGCAGCATGCTGACACTCCAGTCAGATGCCTGAGAAGTCTGCTGAGCAGGCAGGCATTGCTCGTGGAGGGGGTGGTGGGAGCAGCAAGACTGGGGCCAGGACAGACTTGCAGACTGTGGGCACTGCTAATCACACCGGCTCACAACATTGTCTACATCGCCAGCCTAATCAACTGGCTGTGGTCTCGGCACTTTTCCCTTCATGATTTTGTGATTTTCACATCCGTTATTCTTGAATCCATGAGTAATCATCATAGAATCATAGAACTGTTTGAGTTAAAAGGGACTTTTTAAAGGTGACCTAGTCCAACTCCCCTGCAGTGAACAGGGACACCTGGACACAGCAACACCTGGTTGCACAGAGCCCCACGCAGCCTGACCTTGGATGTCTCCAGGAATGGGGCATCCACCACCTCTCTGGGCAACCTGTGCCAGTTCCTCATCACCCTTATTGTAAAAATCTTCTCCCTTATATCCAATCTAAATCTCCTCTCTTTTAGTTTGAAGCCACTTCCTCTTGTCCTGTCACCACTGCTAAAGAGTCTGTCCCCTTCTTTGTAATAGCTCCCTTTTAGACACTGAAAGGCTGCTCTCAGGTGTTCCCAGAGCCTTCTTTTCCTCAGGCTGAACAGTCCCAGCTCTCTCAAGACTGTCCTCGTAGGAGAGGTGTCCCATCCCTTGGATCACTTTTGTAGCCCTGCTCTGGATGCACTGAGCCATATCTCTCTTTTATTGAATATGATAACATCCCTTCCTCAGCCTGTAATTTCACCCCTTCTCTTCCTGCACTTTCTCACAGCTCCCTCTCCTGCGGTGGCAACATTTGTAAATCCATGTCCAGGTTAGGCAGCTGTGCCTAGGACTCATGGAAAGGAAGCAACTGAACCAGGAGGGGGCTGGTGGGGAAGGTAACAAGGGGTGCAAGGGTTACAAGGAGTGCAGGTTATGCACCGGAGGGGCAAAGAGGAAAAGTCCATGAATTACAAGTACTGAGAACTATGATTTGCTTGTTGTTTGTGCTAGCTGAAAAATGATGTTGTTTCTCAGGCTTTTCATGGCAATGCAAGGATGGAACTGAGAGCGAGCACAGGAGGTCAATACAGGCAAGTGCCAGGAGATGTTGGAAGTGGCAACCTTGGGACAGACCTACAGAAAAGAATTAAACGCCTCTGCAATTGCGCTTTCAACTGGCAAATTAATTTGTTCTCACTAATTGAGGAAACCAGTTCTTTAAATAGATGTTCAGCAGATGGTAGATGAAGAAACGACTGCAAGACATTTCTTGTAGGTTTCAGAGTGATGGGCACTATATAGGATATAAATTAAGTGAGCAAGAAAAACATGATAAATTCTGTCTTTCATTTCACAGTGGAATCCAGAACTGACTCATGTTATTATTACACTGCCAAACAATAGCAATTCAGCAGCATCTCTGTTTCTTCCACTCTACTGCAGAATTTTATCTACCTAGAGAACTACCACTTCCTGCATTCCTACTTCCCTTCATTCAGACACCCCTTCTTAATACAATTTTCTTTTAAAATCAACATTTAAAGCTTCATTTAATTACTGCAAAACACAAGTGAATAGGTGGCTGCTTCAATCAACACAATAAAAAAGGACTTTTGCTTTAATGCAATTACTAGAATTTCCCAGTTGTTGTTTCACATTGTACATCGCTAATTTTATATGCAGTAAAAAATAGAATTAAAATTTTATTCAGGCTGAGAAACAAAAATTCTGGGGAAAAGAATGAGCAATCAATCTGGAAAAGAAAGTAACTCATTATTTTATTATTTATTCCTAAAAATTAAATCTTGGTGTTCAAACGTAGTCAACCTAAATCTTATAAACCAAATTTAATGCATGTGCGATCTAATAAATAACTGCCATATGCAATCTGCATTTCCAATTAAGGCAGCTGCATTACCTAGGGAATGTTACATGGAAGAAAGATGTCTAACAGAAACAAACAAACAAAAATCAATTCTGTTCCTAGGGCTTGATTAATGAAAAAGCAGCAACGAGCCCCAAACCCCATACCCTCTTTCTGGAAATGGCTCGTTGGCATGGAAACCAGAGCATGCATCACCATTCGGGGGTGCTAACAATATCCACATCCAACATGAGATTTCAACTCAGGAAAAGGGGAGAAAATAGCAACATTTTTATAATACAGTTATTGAACTGTTCCCAATCTCCCTCCAATAAAAACAAAACAAAACAAAACAAAAAAACATTAAAAAAAAAGATACCAAAACAAAACAGAACAAACAGGAAGAATCTACATGAACATAATAGATTAAGCTCTTAAATGGATCCAACTCTGCAGTCTGAGCTTTTACACTCATATGGATCTCGTTTTGATCAAGCAAGACTCCTTGTGAAATTAATTACTGTCTGAGAGCTTTACATCCAGCTCTGTTCTCACTGTTGGGGTCTCCAAGCACTGCAGTATAAAGAAAGTAACAATAGGATTTAATATTAAGTTTAGGAGAATATTTTTATTGGTAACATATAGCTTTGCGAAAAGCAAAAATTACCCTCCCCACACAAAGAAAACTAGGATTCTTTCTGTCCTTTACCACCAGCAATTAAAAAAAACCCACAGCAATAAACAAACAACAAAAAACAGAAAAGCAGTAGCAATTCTGTGTTTTAGAGAGCACTTCATGAAGATCACTGCTTCACCAGTTTCTGGACAGTTCTTGGTTGTATTTTCAATGAGCAATAGTTTGCAATACAAAGAAAAACTACTAAATTTCAAGCTGCTAAGACTTTCATATTGGCTTTTGTTTGATAGGTGTTCATTGCCTCAACTCTCTTGCAAACACTTTTCTCCTCCCACGAAAAGCTTATTTACCAGTCACTCAAAACACATCTTGCATCGGAATACCCATAGGGTCAACATTACATATACAGAAACAGCTCAAATTTGAGGTATGATTTACTCTATAGATTTCTCAGCAAAAGTCAGGGAAGGCAAGAGGAAAGAAACCCCATGCATGTGACGGTGTTTTCTTATAGCACGTTGGTTTAGTGGTTGGCAACCCTGCCTATGGCAGGAAAGCTGGAACTAGATGTTCTTTAAGGTCCCTTCCAACCCAAGCCATTCTATGATTTTGAAGCCAAGCATCCGAGAGCACAAGCACATCTATCTCCTTAAACTCCTGATATACAAAGACATACAACAGCAGCTCCAGTTCTGAGCTGCCAGACAGCTGGGGAACATGCTGACCCCTCTGCACTCTAAGCATTTTCCTCAGAACATAAGCAGCAGCAGCAATACAGTTAGATTTTAAGAACATAAGCTAGGACTGTGCTTTCTTCCTGACTCAAAATCGGATCAAGGGCAAAGCATTAAAAAAATTGTGTTCCTATGGCTTATGTGCTCTATAAGTTGTCCTTAATGATAACCTACCTTAAAAACAGAACAACTCTCCTCACCTTGCTTGTATCAAAATCTAATCTACAAAAATACAGTGCATAGAAAGGTATTAGGTAGGATGCCTTAAATGTAGATGCTATACTTCTAATTCCCACAGAGGCAAGGACAAGAGCAGAAATACAACCTAATTCTTTCAGAACATCTCACTATCCAGTTAAATGAAATTCCTCATCAATCTAATCAGATAGCTGGGACTTCTAGATGCAATCTACAATAGGCTGAATTATGATCATTTTCATGGACGTAAGCAATGATGGCATTTCTCCACTCACCTTATATTATGCACTGGGATAAGCTCTCTAAACACTGAGATAGGCTCCCCAGGGGGGTGGTTGAGTCACCATCCCTGGATGTGTTTAAAAACCGTTTGGATGCGGTGCTCACAGACATGATTTAGTGGAGGGTTGTTAGTTAGGGTAGTATGGTTAGGTTGTGGTTGGACTGGATGATCTCTAAGGTCTTTTCCAACCTGAGCAGTTCTATGATCCTATGATTTGCAGTTATTTTCATATTGGATTAATATCCACACTTATATTTATTAATACATCTTCTGACAGCCAAAATCAGGGATTACCTTCTGCACATTTACTTATACACCCACTTGTACTTGCAAGCAATACAACACTATCACTATTTTCCCTTCCTAAACACCACAAAATATCCAGAGACAGATGAGCTCAAGTCCTGGTCCTGCACACTTTCACACCGCTCAGAATGCCTTTTAACAACTGCATTCTGATAGATAAATACATAAATATCTGTTCTACATGGTTCAGATGTCAGGTAGGATGATGGAAAAACTGAACTTAAGCTAATTTGCAGTTTTACTTTAAAACCAAACTTAAATCTTTCCTCTTGCTAGTCATTCTGCGTAACTTTCACTTTTTATCTGAAATAATTAAAAAAACAGAGAGCACACAGATGAACTTTAGGGAGAATAAAGTTTCTCCCACCACCCCTTACTTTTCCAGTGCAAAGCTGTCATTTTCAGTTACGTAAATGCAGCTCTACAGTTATTTCAATAAACATTAACTAGAACTTTTCAATATGATTGACCAATACAAGTTCTCAAAAAAGCAGACTATTCTGTTTTACAATGTGTCATTACTGGTGTTCTGATTCTGAAATACAAACATCACAGATACAAATTCATGAAAATAAAAAGTCACGAGAGTAATGCAGTATTACAAATTTATTTAATTTCTTGAAGTCATCTTTTTCAGCATTGAAAATTTCACACATACAAAACAACTTCTATGCATTAAATCCTAAGTATGGATTGTATTATGAAGTGCTGTGCTTTTCTTTTTTTTTTTAAACCTCTCATGAAACAAATTTTTCAGTTACAAATTTGATAAAAATAGGTGATGCACCACCACTTTTTTTTTTTTTTTAAAGAAGTGAAATTCATCTCTTTGGGAAATAAGGTTTGAGTTCGCTTTTTTTTTTTTCTCTTAAACATTGTATCATGAAAGATACAGACCTGAAAAAGGATAAACAATCATACACAAGGCATAAACTTTACACAGAGTAGTTTAGACATTTTATAAAGAGATTTGGAAAAGTATCTAAAATAGCATTATTTAGTACAAAATCTCAATAAAAATATTGCTCATAATAAATAAGACATGAGTTTCATTAATACTGTTCTCCTGTTAAAGCTCTCTTTGATGTAACATGATCAAATCTGATCAAAACTCAGTTTTTTATTCCTCCTCTGTATGAAGTAGGCAGATTTACTTCTGTATGGAATGGGCAGGTTCAGGTCGTTCTTTGTTAGAAACAATTTTATTATCAACAGAACACAAAATTTGGTTCAAGGTTCATGCATCATTATGGGCAAAAACAAACCCAGGATGGGAATAAACCCCATTATAATAGGTTTAAATACCTACAATATTTGTGTGTTTTCTTAAAACCGAAGTGGCTGAAGACTTTATATGGATTAGGAATGCAAAGAGCAAGCTGCCTGAGTTTCCTCAAAAGCTTCTAAATATCTGTGCAGCTGTATTTAATGGTTATCAAAGCCACCAGGGAAAGTAAGCTCTACAGGGGATATGAGCTGTATCCCCATCATATGGGGACATTTGATTTCATTCCCGCGCGTCCCATTTGTAGACATGGCAATTTGGAGCAGTTCTTCAGCAGCTGCTCTATAGCAATATGACGGACATTCAGTTCTGAAGCCAGTGAGTCCTTTTCTTGGACTTGTTGCGTCAGTTCCTCAAATACATCTGCAAGAACATTAATTATTAGGTTAATGCATTTGGTCGCTGTACTTTTATTACAGAGTTAAGAAGCAATGGTGAACATAAATATCTGTGCCTTCTTAATAATGAAGTGAGCTCACACACTAGAACAAGCTTCAGCACAGCCTGGTATATGCACTGTATATTAAACAGAATCACCAGTTATGTTTTAGGGGACCTGAGCCAAGGTGGATCAGTTTGTAACTTGAAACGAAGCTGAATCCAGTTAAAAAAATTAAAGAAAACGCACATTATGTGCAAGTTTGTGTCACTCAAGAAGGTTACATAATAGAAGCACTGAAGTTTCTCGCATGTGGAACAAGGTGCAAAGAGATTTTAGTTCAAAATTTAGCTGACAGTAAAGCCTTCACTTTTTTTTTTTTTTTTTTAATAGAAGATTCTTTATTACAAAGCAGTACAAAACCAAAACAAAGAGTACTGAAAATTTCTCACCCTGGATTTGCTTGAGCAGTTTTTCAGTCAGCTGCTTTAACTCTCCAGGAGTCATTGCATTCACTGTAACAATAAAATCAGTTATCACTTCTACAAAAATAACACGAACACCTCTAAACAGATTGCCTTTTTGTCTTCTTTTTTTTTTTTTTTTTTTTTAATTTGCAACCTAATAATCAATTGTTGCATGACAGTAAATCAGAGGCAGCACTGTTCATTAATACATTCTAGAAAACTTGAAAAGTGTCTCCTGACATTGACATAGATTTCAATTCCATAGGAAAGTCCTTTCCTCAATGTCGAATCAAGCACTCAAAATAGAAATGCCCAGAATCAGAATTGTTTGTAGACTGCCTGCCCCCTTTTAACACTTCTATGAGAACTTCTGACAGCATAACATGTTTTCCACACTCTGACCCCTGCAAATACATCTGTTCAGCTGATGTCAAGCAGCCAATACTGAAGCAAGTCCTGCTATTTTATTTATTTTATTTATTTTGAAGTCCATAGGAAATCCCTCCTGGACAGAATTTTCAGCGCATAACTACATTGATTGCCTAGAAAGTTCTGTGTTTTTGGCATACAGAAATAATGTCTCCATAATATAGAAATCCATAACATAGAAATAATGTTTCCACAGAGTAACTCAGTGACAGCTGATGAAGAAAAACCTCAGTTTGATGCAAGCAAAGACCAACATATAAAAGGCTTACTTCTCATCTTCCTGAATTAGAGAACTAAAAGATCCTCTGCATCATTCATAAGCCCCCTCTTACATCTCACTTTACAAGCACACACTGCTTATCTTCAGAGAAAATGTGTATTAAACCTCAATGCAGAGAATTCTGGAAGTCTTCTATGCAGATCTGAGTCAACAGTAGTGAATAGGGAAGCACTGTCCTCAACCCAGATGATGTGGGAAGAGTTTGGTGCCACTTCTGTTGTGTGATGAACTGGACAGAATGGCAGAAACTGATGACAGTGATCACCAGGACACTGGTTACAGGACACTGAAACAGACTTTAATACCTTGTAAACCCTTCAGCCTCCCACCCCAAATAGTGCAGCCTGGCAAAACAATGTCACATGGAGACTAAGGAAAAAGAAACATGCTGCAGTAACAACTTTTGCTCAGGGATTTCTGAATGCAAGAAGTTTTTATGTTGTTAAACTTTGTTCTGATGAGGCTGACTTTTACTTACCCCAAAGACTGTTCTATTTCCCTATGGTTTCTCTTCCAACCTTTCTCACATCTTGCAGTTATGGGGCATTAACTTTATGTTGCTATTGTCAAATTAAAGATGTCATAGCAACTACAAGAGCCAATTTGTTGTTACTCAAGACATAAGGCCACTTATGGAAGTCTTAGGGAAGCAGATCCACTAGCCTCCACTGACAGCCAACTACAGTAGTACTCCTTTCAGCTATCAATAGAAATTCCTCTCTCACATCTTACTATCCTTTAAAAGTTAAGACTTCTTAAGTTCCATGAAAACCCTGATAAGATGTAATATGTTAATCAATAGCTTAATAAATAAATCCATAAGTAAAAACACAAGAAATCTTCTTCTTCCTACACCCATCCTTAAGAAGTTACTTTCTACTTCACTGTTTTCATTAACATTTCATCAGCTATAGCAAGTAGGTAGGTTCACACATTACCCTTGTGTGTATATCAGGACACATTAGCCCTTATCAGTGTGTATATGAGGATATATCAGTTATGTTGCCTAATTTTGGTATAGATAGCCTGACTAGACTTTTCTCTAAACTTTAGGTAAGCACCAGTCTTCAAATGAGCATCATTCAAGGCAGAAGAGCTAAATACTGCAAAAAGATTACTTATATTATAAAGCAAAAATGTCTTAATAATGCATTATGTAGTCATAATAAATAGGGAAAAGAAAAATAAATCTGCTATCATGCTTAAAAAAGCTTTATATTCCCGTGTCTTGAAATCAGAGAGATAAATTCCAAGTGACTAAATGCAGTTAGATAATTCCATAAACCAGGTCAAGCTTTCATAATTCCTCTGTTAACTTCTGCCCTGATGTATTTAATCCCAATTTACGACTCCAGAAGACAGGTGGTCAAACAGCACAACACATCTGTTTTGATTTATGGCTTTAAGACTACTAATTCATTACAAATGCAATATGAAACATCATGCAGCAGTTAAAATCTTCTTGTAAATAATGAAGAATAACCAAACTCTGCAAGGATGAGTTTTGTTAGTTCATTAAAAATAGGAATCTAAAGAAACTGAACCCAATTTTTTTTTTTTTTTTTTTTTTTTTTACAGCATCTCCTTTTCTCACTCTTCTGATATTCTGAGTTCTACCGTTGCCTTCTTTTCCTGTTACCTAATTTTTCCACTGAACTTTTTATGATCTTTTTCATCTCTCTCATATCTTTTGAAATTCAGAAGCACTTTCCAACTACTTTCTGAAGACTTTTCTAGAGAAAATAACAGGAAAATTAATTTTCTGCTGCTTTCAACGTCACCACAGTTACCACAAGAATCACCAGGTCTACTCTACAGTGTTTGAGATGATATGGCAGCATGAGAGCCTTCAGAGTCCGCTGCTATTGCAACATTTAACTCTGTATGTTGCTTCACAGATTTGCTCTGTTACTTCACCTTTAATTTCTTCTACTGTTTAGAGTGTCTCTGTGCAAAAGTTAACTCAAGATACCTGACACACTGATTTCAGTTTAGTAATTGGCACAATTACTTCCCTCCTCCCCCCATCTGCTTAGCTGTGCAGTCACCTTATTCACAGATTTTACAGAGACTCCAAACCGTTAAAAGCTGCATTTCAGGCTGTTAATTAACGCCCTGTGGGAACACTAAGTGATCAACAGATATTTCAGAGGATGCCCCTTGCTTGCTATGTTGCATTTAGATAGCAATACACTTACATTCCTCCCTGCTGTAATGAGGATGCCTTCTGTGAACACTGGTGAGAGAATCAGTTTCAGCTTTTTCAGTTTTCTGGGCTTGGCTGCGATTGGACCACAAGACACTGCTGCAACAGAACGTAGCACCTGCTTCTTGTAACATACCAAGTCTGAAATCAGTGGGTTCGCTTTGTTCTAACAGACTTTGTGAGCAGTTTGAGATGCTTCCAGAATTTCCATCTATCCATTTTGCAGAGTATCTAGGTACTGGAGAGTCAAACTGTGGGAGCAATTTTCTATCAGTCTGATGTCTCAAGTTAAAAAGCGGGTGTTGGGATGTTTTTGAGCTTTCAGTATCGGAGTCTATATCCTTGTTTTGTGCATACTGTATGATCCAGTTAATTTTTTTGCTCAAGATACTTTTTACTTCTGCATATGGGCTTCTAGAGAGCTTTGAACGTGGGCAGTCCTGATTTGCAATTAAATGGAATTTTTCAAAGCAGTCTCTGTGTCCCCTTAAAGATCTTGTATGTAGAAGATCTGACTTTGGTACTCCTGCAAAGACACAATAAAAAAAACTTTAATTACTGTATATTCAGAATTTTTTTTTTCAAGTCTCTTCTTGTAATTAACCAAGAAAATAAACTGTTAACTGATGCGTTCATATTAATAGTCTAATCACTGAAGTAAAGCAGGATATGTGATAGTCTGAAATGATCTAAAATTCTACTCGTCTCAAATCTATCACACACAAAGTATTTTGCACACAGTAATCTCTAGTGCAGGAATTATAGATTACCTCCACATGCCTCTCATGCAATAACAGAGGTGAAGCAAGCTGCCAACTCTGTATACATATTACACGAAAGCTATACATAAAGCTATAAAGACATATAATCTGTCCTAAATGATTCCAACTACATATCAGACATTTCTTTGGAACAATACTGAAGAACATTCTGATAACAGTCACTTGTGCCCCCATCTTCCACACATAATGCTTTAAGCCATCTGTTTGGATATTGCAGTGTGCAAGTTTGTATCATTCGAGGGGTCAAACAATGTAGACTTCAGTCATAGTTTATTATTTCGCATTACTATAAGCCTGTAGCTGAGCTAGAGAAATTTGTTCTAACACTGCCAACACTTGCCAACATGAAATCATCTGAAATCATCCTGAAATTAATTTTGTGTAAGATGGTTACTTGTTCTCTTTGATTGTCCTCTCTTAAAGATTACTCAAATAGCCACAGCAGGTAACCTACTCACACATCAAAGAAATTAATAGTGATTAACATGTTAAAAAGGAACACAATCTATGAAGACTGACAGTCAATAAGTGAAGATGGCATGAGAAATAACTATTTCATAAAGTAAATAGCACTCCAGTACCAAATTATTTTCTGCAGCTTCAGCAGATAACTTATTCAGACTCACTACACAGTAGATTCAAAACCCAAGTCTAGAATACTGAGCAGTTAGACTTTTATCTCAATCAAATAAGCTACTTGGGAGATTCCCAAAATTAACAAAAAAATTAAAATCTGTAACACAAGTTCCTGATTACAGACAATCAAAAACTAGCCTGTGAACTGCTGGCTGAAAATGCTCAATGCCTGCTGAAGTCAAAATATTTATAATCAACATATGAAAATATAATTTGATCTTTTAAGCTGGGTGAGCTGCCACCATTTTACTCCTTAACACATAAAAAAGCTACACAGAAGTGAAAACCTTGAAATGCAACAAGATATGATAAATGATTTTAAAGAGAAATTAATGAAAAGCTACTCATTACAACAAATTTTACATTACACCTTAAATTCTTGTTATGAACTAAAAGCCCATCCCATCCCAAACAATTAAAAAATGATAACTTGTGTTAAGTTTGTATGAGTGCACATACAATTTATGGGGCAAAATAACAATACTGAAAAACAATGCTTTATCCTCAGCAGCAGAGGATAAAGATGAAGTCATGAGAACAGACACTCCTGCTATCCAGGAACTAAATATTAAAATGAACCCTAACCAGAGATAGCTTTTAAGAAAGAAATACAAAGACAGATGTCCTCTTCATGGGGATTAAACCAAGATTCTTACCCAGCACCTCAAAATATCTTTCAATTCCCTCCAGCAAATAAACGTCTACTAACTTAAGGTCGACATGGTCTGTCTGCTTGCAATGGCTATTTCCCCCTCTCTGTCTCCACAGAGACATTAAAAGCAAACAAAAACAAAGCATTCATTTCTAGTGCAAACAAGAAAGACATTTGGCTTCATGGCTTACTAGAATAATTCAAATATAACAAGTCTGCTTAACTGACCTAATATCATGTAAACTCTGAAATCTCTAATCCATAAAGGAACAATACTGTCAATTAAAGTTGTATCTTCGCAACATTTCCAAGCCTATAAAAACTAAGACTAATCCTTTTCAATGCTATCTGTTTTACCCTTTTTTTTCCTCCTTGTAAATTTCTTCTCCTTTTTGAAATTAAAGAAAACTTGAATAGACTGGCTGGAAAAAAAAGACCACAGCCTTGTGCAATTTCCCATACAGTAACTCTGAGGAGTTCACTTAACAATTTCATATAAGTTTAAAAAATGAAGCCACTATCTTCTGATGACAGGACAGGCCAAATACTTAAGATCTGGCAAAAAGGAGGAGAGGAAACTTGAGTTAGCACAGTTAGCAAGGTTTGGGATACAGTTTTGCACTGTGTTCTGGCTTTTCACAGGTACTGCCACATGCAATACTTCTGGGACATCAGTCTTCTCCCGACTCAAAACTAATAATAAATAAAATAATCAAACACAATCACCAAATTTTTACTTCTTTCCACTCTTCCCTGCATCTTTGCCAGCCCTGCAAAACTGGTGTAAGGACTGCCACAGTTTCTATTAAAAATAGAAACACAGAACCATGGAAATTCAATGAAAGATTCCTAAAGCTAGTTCAACAGAAATGGCCTCCTGCAGTTAGGTCCCCTATCTGACATGTTTGAAGAAGCAGGTCAGACTACACTCCCTCATCTATACATTCTATCACTTCTGAGGCAATTACACAAACCACCTGCACAAGTGACAGAATGCTGCAGCTTCACTAAAAATAATGCTAATTAAAAAATTGATTAAAAAAGAATTGAATATCACATTAAGGGTAACACGCCATTTGTCCAGAAAAAAGTTCTCATCTTCATTAAAGAACAATATTTATGAAGTTCCCTAAAATGCTTTTATAGTTTAATTTTTGGACATAAAGATCTACACAGGTTAAACAGTAAATATATGAAAATAAATTAGGAAAGGCTAGTAATTGATTCCACTGGGATATACTACGGTATCTTATTTTATTAAGCAGCAGAAAGACAACAAACAGGAAATAGAAGTACAATGAACAAATATTCTAAAATAAAATGCTGAAGAGTTCAGAAGATAAAGGAAGAGAACTGCAGTCTGGATTACACGCTGACAAACCTGAGAAAATTCTATTTGAACGTATAGCAAATCCTAGGGTAGAAATGCAGTTGGATAAGAAGACGCACATCAGGTTCTAGGCTTCACACATTTAATCTTCACTGTAGATGTTAAACACTCATCTATTTCTGCGAATCTGAGATTCAGCAAGATAGAATACTACCGTATGAATAAAAACAACAGAAAAAAAATCCAAACAAACAAAATCCTGAGGTCACTGAAAATCTCAGCATTATTTACTAGTTGAAGCATATTCTAGACATGAGCTCTTCTTTCCCAGAGAGTATAAGACTACACAAAGCAGAAAAAGCACAAGAATCAGTCATACAGAAGAAGAGAAAGTGCACAATGGATTTATAAGGGCCCATCTGATTTTCATGTCTTAGTCATGAGCTTAAAGTAATTGAACATTTTTTCCTACTGATAAGGTTATCTTTCAGAAGAGTTCTAAGTATTGTTAACTTTCCCACTCCACAGGCATACAGCTCAAAGAAATAAATCTATTTTATCAGATTTCAGTAATAACCATTGCTAATTTCAGGCGCACCTGTTACAGAAGGAAAAAAAGCTTACTTCAAAACGTTACTATTTATCAGCCACAGAATATTAGCCACGTTGTCACTATTTCTGAAGAATGAACAAATTATTATAGAACACAGGTACAAGAATAGAACTCCAATCCCACACCAAAATGTATAACCAATCTCCTCTCTTGTTGCACTGGAATAACTAAACAGGTCCATCCAGGTACTCTTCAAAACAATAAGAAAAAGAAATCATCCAAAATTGGTTTAAAAGATGCCTTCAGACTAGCACAACTGCTTAGGCTTTTACATTTTGATTTAGTCTTAGAGAAGAAGTTACTTTATTCAACACAAAAACAAAGTAAGACCTCCGTACTTTGCAACAAGCAATACCATAGTTTGGAAGTACAGTTACTGCCTATCAGTTTTGTGAATTTTCACAGGATTTCAGCTCTGTCTCAACTCTCCTATTTGCTAAAATTCATCTCAATCTTTTTAGCTTTTGGCTGGTCTTTCAGGTTAGCACACACACAGAATCATCAATTTTTTTTTTTTTTAATATTTATTTTTTTGCCATATTGTAGGAACATGTACGTTTGTCTTGTCTTACTTTCCAAGAATAGGATTAGAAACTATGTTCAAGTATGTTCTGTCATTCAGACTTGTTTCATCAGAGAAAGAACAAAATACTCAAAAACTCAACAATTACAGAGCAGGAAAGTTTTACCTAAGGCCTAAGAGTGCGTGTGTGTTGGGGGAGAAAGGGGGGTGGTACATCTAGAAGACCATATCTAAGTAGTCCAAGACAGATGCCATCAGGAAACAAGATTATGCAATAGATGACAATTCAAATGAACAAGCTTCAGAGGCAGATGCCAAACCTCAAGACAAACAATAAAAGAATGTGCTTACCACCAATTTCTGACTCCAATAACCTGTGAAATATGAGTATTATATATCACCTTTCTCAGCAGTACTCTTTGTACGCTCAGCACTTCCAAGAACAGAAGAGAGTATGGTAAGAACTGAAGAGATCAGCGTTCAGGCCAAAAACTGAGTACTTTGCTTTGTACGCTAAGCAAGAAAGAAACTCTCCCTCCACGCCACTGTAATTCTCAACACTGAGTTCTAACCCACTCCTGCAAAATAATTTTGTAAAGAAATCTGTAATCAAACAATGTATGAGACAGCATACATTTTTCTAATTTCCAGCCATTCTTAAGAGTAAGCTTAGCAGAGAAGAGGGAGAACTAGGTGTGTGATCAAGTTCCATGAATTCTAGGTTATTTGTACTAGAAAATAAATCAGTTTGCAAGTTTTCTTTTGAAGTGACGAAGTCTACAAAGACTTATTCTGTCCTTGCAAACAGCGCATCTAGAACAATGATGTGACTAACTATGCATAACTCTTCTTCATAATAAGATACAGCATGAAATTGAAATGTTTGCTCATATTTATAAACAAGGCTAGCTAGAACAATAGATTGATTTGGAGATAACTATAATAAACAAGTTCAATTCAGGAAGAATGCTCTTGAACAGAGAGACTACTTCACATTTCTTCACAAATGTATTCATTTAAAAAGATCAATTTATCTTCCTGTGCTTGTTGCTGTGTTTGTAAATACTCCTTAGTCAGTCTTGCAGCTCCATGTTAAAGAAAAGCCTGCATTCCATTCTTAGCAATTTATAATGCGATGCTGGGAACAAATTGATTTTGCAGCAGTGAACAGCCTTAGCCCGAACAGTTGAAGAAGAAAAACAAACAAATAAAAAACCCCACACAATTTAAGATGGAATTAATTAAAATGAACATGGATAGTTCTAGACAAAGCTAATTGTTTCAAGTCTTTAATACTGCTTAACTAAAGCCACATTAAAATCTCTTTAAAGAATTTACAAATTCTTCTTGGTAAGATTTATACCTGACCATAGGTAAAGGAAAACTGCAAAATGCTAGTGGCCATCATACATACAAATTCCATAATTTTATGAAGTACGTATGGTTATTAAGGGTAGCAAAATAAGAAGAAATGCACTTCATAACATAGATTTGTACAGTTCTGGTAAAGTCAATGAAGTGGATGACTGAATTATAACACCTTTAGTTTTTGCTGGTCAGACACTGCCTCCACAGCCACTGAAAAATGTGGTTCAGGCACAATCCACAATCCTAAAAAGTTACCTCTAGAAATATTTCTGATGAGCACGTACACCTTCTCCTGTAATCCTGTAAGCAAGAAAGAGGTTGTGAAGAGTTTCAGTCTGTGGCTGCCTACTTTAAGAGCTCTGGCTTCAACTATGAACTTCTGAAACATTCCATTTACTGCTCTCCTCAACTGTCCTCCTTGCCTGCACACAGTACTACTCTTGAAATGCTGATGCTTAAGCAGCCTCTAAACAACTGCATCTCCATTCAAAACACTAAGATCAGACAAGCTCAGTTTTGATTTGTCTTGTGTGCAGGGCTAGGACCTGCAGCACAGAAGGAAATGCTTCGAGACATTACATGTTCACGTCTATCCACTAGTCAGATCATTCAGACTGCTAAAAGAAGAGGGTTCTTACCCCAAGACCTCTTCAAAATACATTAAATAAAACCAGCCCATGACTACCTGTGACAGCATGTCACCCTCACATCTAAATGATTAGGGGTGGAGGAAAACTGTTATTCTTAGTTGCACAACTCTGCCAACACTGAGAATTGTGATCATTAGAGACTTATCTCCAACATATCTGCGTGACAAGATTTAAAGCCAAGTGCTACTTTCTAAGTGTATTCATGCAATTTCACTGCAGAATTAAAACTTACTATTTACTAGATTAGCTGGAAGGAAAAATGCCAGTGGTATTCATTCATTAACTTCCAAAACAAAACAAATGGTAGATATTATCTTGTTTGCAAATTAGAATTCTCTCTTCACTTTCGTTTGATAAAGCCAGCGCATTTCATACATCAGGTGGGGACAAAAAACCTCCTACCAGATTTCTATCAGCTTGCTTATACTTTACCATATAGCAAACATATCCCATATAAGATAAAACATAGATCCAATCAGTCTTTCAACAAATTTCTGAAATTCATGCTTTCTAGAAAAAATTTTACTGCTGTAGTAGATGAACCAATTAATCCTGCTGAAAACTTCATTACAGGAACCACCATGTTAGATGTGTCTCACATTTCCTTAGGAAAGACTAGTCAGATCACCTAGAAAAGAACAAAAGCCATGAGACAGCATTTCTGTGTTCTGGATAACACCAGGTAAGTAGGATTAACTGTTCAAGTCACTTGCTTACATGTACGAACTTCCCTAGCTTAAAAAATTCAAAAATATAGTTTCAGAACAAGCCATACAGCTCAACTTACTCAGCAATACTTATATGGCACTTCATGGATTAAGAATACCATCCCCAAATGTGTTTGGACTTGAATTCATAGTTAAGAGGTTTACTGGAAGCTGCAGCTAGTTCTACAAGTCCATTCAAGTTTGCAGAAATGAGTCATACCCCTGGACAGCAAGTACTACCTTAACACAAGATTTTATCTGTCTGCCCCAAAGGACAATGATGAAAGTTTGTAGCTTTTGTTGCCAGAATAATGCATTTCAGTTCCTGTTATTAATATTGAGGGGGGGGGGAAATAAAAAAGGATGTGTAATACTTTGGAAGAGAATGAAAGTAGAACAGTTACCAATCTTTTCAACTACACTTTACCATCTATTTCATTTCAGTGAGATATTCTTCTGAAAAGAATAAAAGGAAAAAAGTGAAACTATTAAGAATGAAATCCCATTTTTCAAATATGAAAACAGAGAAAACAGAATAAGGATATTATACAAGACCTTACAGACCTTAGCAAAAAAAAAAAAAAAAAAAAAGGAAAACAAGGAAAACAGAAAGGAAAACAAAACAAAAAAAAACCAAACAACCAAGACATTAATTTATAGCATCTTTGTCTCAACCTTGAGACTGGGATGCACTAAAACTTATGATGAAATTCCCTAAAATACTGAGTCTATCTGCCCTTCATGGAAGGGAAATGGAAATGTAACTATATTTAACATTAATCAGCACAACTACTGGGTTATCTATTCCCCCATCCCACCTTTCACATTAGAAGGCCTGCAATCCAGGTTTAGGTTTCAACTTTCAACATTTACCATTCAGCCGCTGTTCAATTCTAAACAGAAGCAGAAGCAAGTGATCAATTAACAGCACCAGTCAAGCAAATCCGTAAGTAAAAATCAGTTCTATCAGATCTTCCCACATACTACACACTGCTGATTTTCAGAAAACTAACACACTTTAAGACAGTTTTGCATTAAGATATGCCACAGCATAAAAACAGGGTAAGATAAACATGCCATCTATGACAAATAATAAAAACTGAACTGTGAATATTACAAGTTTTAAAACCATAAATGAAAAGGCTCCTGAGAAAAAACTAGCCTCCAACTAACATACACTGCCTTATTTCCTGACTTACACAATTGTTACACGTGAATTTAAAACACTTCCTGTTTCAGTCACAGATTACTAACACTGCACCTACTCAAAACCAAGACAGTACACAACAATCTCCATCCACTTTGCTTACAGAAGGCATACAAAAGGCCAATGTCAAATCCCAGCAGATCTGTAGTACCCATATACTCTAAATCCTACCTAGGATTTTAAAACAAAGTGCTGTTATTTCAGCTTTGCATTTCATATTTAAGTACTTTAAAACTTCACACATCACGTTAACAACAAAACGTGTTAAATCACCCGATTTCACTTAGCTTAGTCCACTCAGCTTCCTCAAACGAATCCTCAAAGCAGCTAAGCAGACAGTGAAAGCATGACAGACAAGAATACTGTCCTTCTGTCCATCCACATTTAGACTGAAGATCAGCAAAAGCACTGCTAGCCTCTCCTCTGCCTTAATTTCTCCCTGTTCCTCAAGAAAAGTTGACAACATAATAGGAGAAAGTTTAAAAGTTGCATCTTGGCTTCTTGTTTATTGTGTATGCCCATTTGCCCTTTTCTTCTTGTTTTGCTACCAAAAAAGTTCCCTTCCAGGAAGCTTTCAGAGAAATGGGCCCTATTATCCACAAATACCACTCCTGAATAAATTCAGTGATAGACAGCAGAGCTGAACTCCAAGCTGCACTCAAACCAGTTGTTTTCGTGACTTAACAAAAACACTGAGAAGAACCACCCTGTCTTAAGCCACCTTTTTTCTCTTCCATTTAAGCATTAGAAGTCTAGTATTCAATATGACAGAGACAATATTTCTGATTAAAAACAAAGGTTTTATGACAGCATAAACATTTTTCTTGTTCAGAAATTCAGCAATTATCTAGCTAAGGCAGACAAAGCTTTCTGTACAGGAGTCTTCTGTATAAAATGACTGGAAAAAGAACTTGAATATTTATTTCAATCATGCACCGTTATCAATCTATTGTCCAAACAAAGCTATATAAAAACAAACAGCAGCTGAGGCCCATAACAAGGCAGGAAGATGTGTGTTGAGTCATTAAAGATTTGGGGTGTTCCCTGTTTTACTTGGCTCTAATTATTCATCCTCCTTAACTGATCTAGAACATTACCATCGACACAAACTTTGACAACTGCTGAATTCACAGATGTGAAGACACACAGATTCACTAATACTCATATATAATGTGCAGTTAGCTGTGACTTTTGTACAATAGTTTTTCTACAGTTTTCTGTACAATAAGTTTTGTTTATGTACCTTTGAGGATGTCTGCTTTGGGCAGCTTGAACTTTAAGCTAGCTCATTTTCATGTGCCTGGATTTACAACTGACTGAGCTCTGAGGTAAGTGATGGTGGCAGGAATGAAATCAGTGAAAAAATCCTGTTTCCATTAAAGCATTAGAATACTATGCCATTTAAAACAAGGAAATTGGGAAAACTGCTTCCAGAATTTCATATGTGAAAGTTGCCACAGGCTGCTGCAAACAGTGGAATACGTAAGCATCCTGCAAGATGCTTAGTTGCAACTATGTCGCAGAGGGAGAAGGTAGGTGTGCACATCAACACTAAAACGGAGCAATCCTTCAGTGCAGCCCTAACTGTTGCACGAATATCTATAACATCCTATTTCACTTAAAATAATAATTGAACAAAATGAGAGTTGTGATGTGTTTTAATTGCTTGGATTTTTAAATATGATTTTAAAGTAGAAGAAACTATCAGCAAAAACGACCCATACTTGTACGTCTAGGATAGTACATTTACAGAGTTTACTTAACTTTGATTCTGAGCAACAAGTAGTTATACGAGGTCTGTTAAAATGCAAGTGGCAAGTTGATAAGAAAACATCCAGTATAATAAACTGAGTTAGTGAATTATCCATTCAATTCCCTATCCAGAACTGTTACAAAATTACTGTTCTATATATATATATATATAAATCATAGTCTGTATCATAGGATAACACAGGAGATGAAAGCAACAGATATGCCAGAAGTAGGGGGAATATGGTATAGAATATGGTAAAGAATCAGCTTACACATTGGATCAGCTGAAAATTCTTATAGAGACAAATTTTAAAGTCATTTACAGAGACAGTGCTCCACTGCCTATAAAAGTAACATCTTATCAAAATAGGGCACAGAAGACAGAATGATCAGAAAATGATAAAAAGAATATTTTTTATTTTGCAATGATCAAGATATTAACACTGTAATATTGCTATGCAAAAGGAAAAAAAAAAAAAAAAAGCCATAATGGCCTTATGTTCCTGAGATTCAGAACAAACAACATGACCACCGGGCACAATGCTCATAGATCACAGCACAGTCCCATCAGAGTTGGGTGTAAGAAGTTTCAATGTACTCACATACATCAGACAAACTGAATCTTACTCTCACCAAAAAACAGAAACATTCATGAAACAGCTTGAAAGTCAATCGCCCTCAGCAGTTTAGATTAGCCTAGGTGGTCACATGCCTGCAGCATTGGCAAATACCACTTTCTGTAAGTGGAATACCCAAAAATCAAGTAACGGTGCTTATGTTTAAGAAAAAACCATAAGAGCTTACTTGATTTAAAAATGGGAAATCTCTAATGTACTAAAAGTAACAAGATGAATTCATTCAATAAACAAGGCTTCAAGTTGTAAAACTGTACAGAAAAACATTTTACTGAACCTATGTAATTTTGGAGGTCAGAAACAATGCTTACAAGGCCAGCCTTTTAAAAATGGCAAAAACTCTTACTTCACAGTTCATAAACCACAGGGAAGTGCTTTAGCAGTGGGTTGGACCAGATGATCTCTGGAGGTCCCTCCCAACCCCTACAGTTCTGCGATTCCATATGACACTTTAACATGCTGTGATGATGAATCTGGTTTTATCACGTTGCACGTATCATCTTATGAAAGCACACAACCAAACCTCTGATAATTTCTATCACACACTCATCTGATTCCAAGAAAATCATGCGATAAGATTCGCAGCTGAACTGAGTTCCATCTGTAGTTCCCCTACCACTGACTGAAGTGCCGAGCGAAGGCCGAGCGCACGGTGCTTTCCACCTGAACTGACGCCAGAGGTCTGCGGAAGCTGCTGAAACCTGATCACATCTTTGCAAGTGTTATTTTAGAAAGCCTCAAAAACCTACTGTTACCAGGAAGGAACTTAATTTGGTCAGTAAGAAAACTTCTCGCGCACAACTTTCCGAAGCTCTGCGGGAGCTTTTCAACGAGCTCCGTCTGCACCCAGCTCCACACACCAGGGCAGTGGCACAACGGGAGCCCCTTTAACACTGTACCTTCGATGTTCAGCTCGAAGCAGATGTGGCAGAACGAGAGCGTCTCCTTCTCGGTGCCCAGCTTGCAGACGCTGCACACGTTGTCATCGTCCAGGTCGATGTTGACGAACTGCTCCTCGTTCATCGTGCTCTGAAAAAGGAGGAAACAAGGCGCAAGACTGTTACTCCAAGCACCCCGGCAATATACTGCTCCCCCAAGCCCAGCAGCGTGTAGGGCAGGACCGTTCCGTCCCGGCCAAGTTTCCTTCTCAGAACACGAGAGGCGGCGCGGCGGGCGGCGGCCACATCGCACGGTGCTCCCAGAGCCCCGGCGGAACGAGCCCCTCTCACCGCCCCCCCGACCCGCTCACCCCTCCCTCCTTCTTCGCAGCCCCGTCCCGTCCTTCTGCCCGAGCTCCTCGCGCCCTCCCCGTGCCCAACACATCGCCGCCACCGACCCCCAAGCCGCAGCTGCCGCCGCACCGTCCCCCTTCCCAACGCGCACCACTCGCACCGCCAACCGCCCCGCGCCGCACTCCACTATTGTTCGCCGGAGAGCGCAGCCGGAGCTCGGCGCCAGCACCGCCCTCCGCTTCCGGCCGAAACCACGGCCCCGGCGGGACGGGGGGGAAGAGTAGGGGCTGCGCCGGGCGGAGCGAGCTACTGTTCTCCGCCGCGCCTCGGTGCCAGCACCGCCCCAGGGTTGCGCCGGCGGGGCGGAGGGGCGGGGCGAGCCAGCGGCCGCTACAATCCGTGCGAGCAGCGGGCGCCCCTTCTTTGGCGTCGCTTGGGCTCTTCCGGAGCCTGGCTGTGGTGCCTCCCCCGCGGCCGCTGGGGGCGGCTGAGGGGAAGCGTAGGCGGTGCCACGGCTGACCTGCTCCGCTCCCTCTTTTCTCTACGCGGGGCTTTCCGCCGGGGGCTACGGGCGTGATTTGCGCTTAGTGTCCTCATAGCGCACCCCGAGTGCTAACGTGCCGGTGATGCATACTGCACAGTGCTGTTTGGGTCCGAGTCACTGGGTCGCGTGAGAAATGCAGAAATCCTCTGTGTATAGGAATTGAAACTGGGAAGATTAGCTGAAGGCAGGGAGAAAAAAATCAGGATTGCCTCTTCTGCTCTGTGCTGGTGTGGTCTCACCTCGAGGGCTGTGCGCAGCATTGAGCACCGCGGTACAAAGGGCATAAAACGATTAGAAAGTGTCCAAAAGAAGGCTGCAAAGTTAATGAAGGGTCTACAGAAAAAGACATATGAGGAACAGCTGAGGTCCCTTTGTTCAGCCCAGAGTAGAGGAGGCTGAGAAGAGGAGGCCTCGTGGCAGCCTGCTGCTGAGCTCTGCTCTCTGGTGACAGTGACAGGACTCGAGGGAAGACATGGATATGTGTCAGGGGAGGGTCGAGCTTGGGTGTTGGGAAAAGATACTTCACCAGGCGGTGGTTGAGCCCTGGAACAGGCTCTCAGGGAGGTGGTCATGACCCCAGGCCTCACAGAGTTCAAGGAGTGTTTGGAAAACGCTCTCAAATATCTGGTCTGATTTTTTGCATGATCCTCTGTAGAGCCAGGAGTTGAACTCCATGATCCTTGTGGGTCCTCTGACTCAATATTCAGGCTATGTGGTGTCATCAATGGGATGCTATTCAGAGAGACCTAGACAGGCTTGGTCTTGGTCTTGGGCCCAGGTGAACTTCTTGAGTTTCAACAAATCCAAGTGCAAGGTCTTGCACCTGGGTTGTGGCAACCCATGCTACCAGTTCAAACTGGCAGATGGAAGGATAGGGCACAGCCCTGCTGAAAAGGAACTAGGAGTACTGGTGGATGGAAACTGGACATGAGCCAGCAGTGTGCCCTCACAGCCTGGAAAGCCAACCATATCCTGGGCTGCTTCAAAAGAAGCATGGCCAGCAGATCGAAGGAGGTGATCTTACCCCTCTACTCTGCACTGGTGAGGCCTTGCCTGGAGTACTGTGTCCAGATGTAGAATCCTCGCTGCATGAGAGATGTGGACACGCAGAGAAAGACCACAAAAATGCAAGGGATACAGCACCTACCCTACAAGGACAGACTGAGAGATCTGGAGCTGTTTAGCTAGAGAAGAGAAGGCTCTGGGAAGTCCTAATAGTGGCTCTCCATATCTAAAGGGGGGTATAAGAAAGAAGGAGACAGACTCTTTAGCAGTGTCCATTTTGGTAAGACAAGGGGAAATGGTTTCAAACTGAAAGAGGGGACCCTTAAAGGTCAACTCCCCTGTTCATTGCAGGGGAGTTGACCTTTAAGAGTCCCTTCCAACTCAAATGCTTCTATGATTCTGTGATCTGATACCACATGAATATACAAAGCTGGCAATCTATGCTGAATTTTAACAGTGTCCGTTCATTGGCTCAGGATGAGCTTGCTCTAATGTGAGCTTTCTAGGAAAGAAATCAGTTCTTGGGAATTGTTACCTTTCACTCCCTTGGGAGGAAGGAAAGAAAGTTACTGCTAAACACAGAAGTTGAGTGCATGAAAGGAAAATGGAAGAGGAGAAAGGAATATATAAGAGAAACAGTGCTAAAGTTTCATGCATACTTGTTTGACATGATGGGAAATAACCAAGTACTGACTGTAAGTGCTGTCTGAACGGAAAGTAAAACTAACTCAGCTCCATGCTTGCCTTCAGAAGGTTAAGCAGATTGTGCCTTCCTGAGAATTTCCACAACTCATGGAAATTACCTACAATGCATTTCTATATGTCAAAAGTAGGGTTACCTATGAAACAGCTACTTCATCTTCCAAAATCTCCTCTCTCCAAACACATTTGCCTGTGGTTTTTATGATCCCTTTCACCATATTTTCTTGGAGCATTTTTTCTAATTCTATCAGTAAGAAAAAAGAAATGTTGCTCTTTAGTAAATTCCTCTGCAGCTTTTAAGTAGTGGGTAGACTTTGGATTTATTTCTGTTGAAGGGCAGCAGAATAATTTAATCTCAGAGCTTCCTGAGATCTTCCTTGAATTGCTTTTTCCACTGGCTGACATTGAGCTTGGGAGAGCGGCTATACCTCCTCTTTCCTCTCACTGTTTGCTTATTTGATATGCATGAAAAGTGGCAAACAAGCAGCAGCCTGACTTCGTTGCAAAAACAATATTAAGAGAGAAAAGAATGTGAGCCTGGGGTGGAGGATTTACAAACATAAAGAAGAAGCTGGACAGATGATGGTAGTGAGGATTATAAAGTATATAAATAATGGCGTATTTTCCCCTCCAGAATCTGATGTTTCTACGCCTCGTTGCCACAGTGTATGAGCAACTGTGAAATCCAATGGCAAAAAAAAACCATAAATCTTGTTAGCAGATGAAGTGGAGGAGGCAGTATGGCTATTGGTAATTGAACTACTTTTCTTGTAAAAAAAAAAATAGTTTAAAGCACAGAGATCACTGCACTAAAAAAGTGAAAGAAAATGTTGCAGGTGCAGGATTATGAAAAAACTCCCACAACACCGTTCAATCTTAGTGCCCATGATGTGGTTGTACATATACATACATATACATATTTTCTTCCAAATCCCTCATTTCATCAATATACATTATTCTAGCCAGAGTTTACTTTCACTGGAAAATTATGTTAGTAGCAAACAAATCTGTGTGGTTTTTTTTTGTTTTCTTCCCCCCCCTCCCTTTTTTTTTTCCCCTGTCTGTTGAGATTGTGTTTTCATTTTAGGAAGGCTTTGGTAGTAATCATATTTTAATAATTCCCACTGCTTCACATTCCCCAGCTGGTTGGTTGTGTTCCCACGCTGTTTCCTCACCATGTTTCAGTCTTGATGAGATGACACAAGGGACTAGATAACTGATTTAACAGAAAGAAAATTAATTCTAACTCACATCAACTCATTACTTCATTGCATAGTACAGCCCTGTAAGCACTGGTGGGAAGGCAGCTGTAGGAGTAATACAGAACTGAAAGTGATACTCTGCCCCCTGTATCATGACATTGTGTCTTTAACTTCACTAGTTAATTCACTCTAAATAGGTAACAGTCTTTTGAGGGCACGTTAATTCCAGTTTCCTAAGTGAAGATATAGAAGTTCTAAAGTTAAAATGTATTCTTACTGAAATGTACAGGAGTCAAGGGAGAGGTGGGGTTGCTTAGGCATTATTAAAAATACTGTGGCAAGCTCCCAGTGGAGAATATAAATAGCGTTAGCACTGTTGAAATGAAAGTGTCTGTGTAGGTGCGCACATGTAAATTAAAATATACAGGAAAAGTTAAAATTCAGTCTAGGTGAGGTCTGCCCCTATGAAAATATCTAGAAAGTAACATTTCCAAATCAACCTGATTTCATTCTCTTTCTTTTCTGCTCTCTTGTGAGTTGGGGAAATTCTTTTTTCCTCTGCATGACAGGTGTCTGGGGTTTTCCAGGCACTCCTGTGAGTCTTAATGTTCTTCAGGCAGTTCTCTGCCAGCAGCTAATAAATATAGATGTATTTTCTTCACTATTCTGGTTTTGTTTAGTCTTGTGAGTTTTCTAGCTTTTTGTTTGTTTGTTTGTTTATTTGTTTCAGATCTCGTTTCAGCATCCTGCACCCCCTCCTAGTTTGTTTTAACTTTCAGCCCAGAATATATACATGTACAAATATCTTGCTATAGTCACTATCTTGACTCTTCTGTTTTGTGAACTATTGTCTCTTCCTATTTTTTTCAGTCCTCTTTCGACTTCACTCAATATTTGACCTTTTCTGTCATGTATTTTAATTCTTTATTGACTAGCCTTAGTTCTCTTATTGTGTAGTGTAAAAATCTGACTGCAAAGAGGCAGTTCCTTCATCTAGCCATTTCCTTCCGTTTGGATCTCATGATCTTATGGCTACTCCGAAATGGACTAGGGTGATCAAGGACAAAAACAAAAACAAGCAAAGAAAACTTTTTTTTTTTTTTTTAATCAGCTCTCTGAAATGACTGTATCTTCAGCTATGTTATTACTGTATTTGGTGTAAAGCTTTTTGGAGTGGTGATGTAATTCCTGCATCAAACTAGATGTAGCATCACCAGTCTTAGCCCTCAGTCCCAGACCTGCTCATTTATCCAGTCTCTTTGCTATATCTGCCCTTTGGGCTATGATTCCATGATCGTCTTAGCAGCAGTGCCAGATTAAGTGTTCCCAGCTTCTGTGCATTTTATTCCTGTTATTTTAATTTGAGTTATGTGCTGAAAAGTAACCATCATCAACCAGATTCCTGTCCAGTTCACTGCATGATTACCCAGACATTCATTTTGGCACAACAGAAGTTGTGTAGAATGCAGCAGTAGAGATTAATTAAAACAGCTGCATGAATACATAGGTAATGATAGCCTAAATCTTTCTTCTTTAGCCTCTTTCTGTTTTTCTATTTTTCTCCTTATTACCATTTTCATTCAGTTCCTTTCCTAAATGTCTTTCCCATTCTGCCATACAAATCTAGGAAATTTCTCCACTGATCACTTTATGGAGTGTCTGTGTCATTTTACAACATGAAGCTGTTTCAGGGTAGTGTCACACCACCAGTCTTTATCTCTTACACATTCTTCTACTCACTGATTTATGTGCCTTCATTAAATTGAGATCTTCAAAATTTGATTTTGTTCACTAGTGACAGCAGAAGATGTAGACTTGTTCTGGACAGTAGGTAAACTCAACAGTAACTTGAAGAGACACCACTGAGGAAAGTTTTAGAAGGTAACCACAACACCAGTGATCCAATTCACAGCTGTCATCTCAGTAAAACAGCCAGAGAACCATTGTTTTTTTGTTTGTTTGTTTGTTTGTTTGTTTTGCATGAAAATTGCTCCTGAAATTGAATATCCAACTAGTGTGAAAAATTAGTCATGGACAAACATGTTCTGAATTGTCTGAGGTTAGAAAAAGAAATCTACAATTGTGTACATTAAATAGTCCACACCATGGAGGAAACTGAGCCAACCTGAAATTATTCCTTAGTCATAACACGCAAGGGTGGAGCAAGCAACAGGCTGTGTATTGTAAGCAAAGGGTTCTCACAGATTGATGATTGGAGTGGATCAGGGACTTGATAAGTCAGTATGTGGCTGTTCAAACAAGCCGTGAATGGCAGAGGAGAGAAATGACTTCTTTACATACATGTTCTGGGAAGATTTCCTAGTAACTCGTTTATCCTCATTCTCTGTTTGGAAGAACACATGTGATTTCCTAATCCTAATAAGATGTCAGTGATTAATTATCATGTCGACATAGCACTTCATTTCTAAATGTTGTTTATGTGTTGATTTTTCATCCATAGATTATTCTTTACAATAAGAAAGCCCATTTATTGATGAACCAGAGCTTTCTACACATTTCAGCTTAACTGAATGTGTTGTTTCCTGCCTCAGCCCTCTGTCTCCCATGGCCTCAGTTTCCTCTTTGATCATCCATCAGTTCACAAATTTCTGAATTTCTCCCAGTTACTGGAAGTACTCTCACAATCTGAGTACAGCTTTTTCCTATCCAAATCTCAGCACTTACTAATCTTCACTGACCTCTCAACATCATCTGTCAGTTTCTAAGATAAAGTCTTCAGGTAGGCTTTATTTTTTCATTTTGTCTGATTTTCCTTCTAATTCTTGGCTATTTCTCTTAAAGCAGCTGATTCTTGTCAGTCAGCTTTTAATCACTTTTTGTCATACATCCCCGAAGTTATCACAGCTGTGAGGACTATCTCTCGTTCTCTTATCCATGAACTTAGCACTAACTGGCATCTTATTCTAATGACTCATAGTTCTCCATTTCTATTGCTGACTTGTCTTTCCTCATCTGATCTAAATCCATACCTTTTTGGCACTTCCTTCAGGACAATTACCATGGCTAACAGAGGTATAATACATTGAGATAATATTTTTTCCAATAATTTAGGCCTTTAATTTGAATACAATGCCTCTGCATTATCTAACTTCTTTCTACATATCGACTAGAAGATTCAGTCTTGATGAGTGTCTCAGCTGCCTGTCACTTCACACCTCAGCTATTAACAACTTCATTGTCTAATTCCTGTGCCTTTCAGTGTGTTCTTCTGAAGTTCATTCAAAATTGTATTGTGAGGATTATCTTCTTTGCTGACATAATGTCTCTGTCTCTCTCTGGCTTTTCAGTTCATCAGCATCAAAGGCAAATTCTTTGTCCTCTTCAAAGTTTCTGATCAATTGGCTCTATGCTGAATCAGCTTTATTGTCTCATTGAGCATCAACCCTCATGTACTGTCTGTCAGTAATACTAGTCTTCACTGTCTCATTAGAGTATTTCTCACACAATCACCTTTGGCCTTTTTACAAAATGCCTCCTCCTTTGTTGGAAGTTCCTCACAAATGTTGAAGTTGAATTAGTTCATGATGTTAATCATCCAAGACTTAATTCTCCATTGTTGAACAGAGTTGTTTCCCAGAGTTGAATATGTACAATATAGTCACTGTGCTTTGTACCTTCCATTCCCTTTCCAGTAATAGTTATCCAGTTGTTCCATTCTTTTGAAAACTGATAAACTCTTCTTTTTATTACAAATACTTACAGTTGTTACCAAAGCCTTGAGGTTGCCAAACTGTGGTCTGCTGAAAATCATCTTAAGTAGCTTGCAGTCCCATGTTGCTCAAGTGGAAGTTTCATTACAGTTTTGGCAGACAGGTGTATAATATTACATGAGAAACTTGGGGAAGTGCCAGAGATCAACGGTTCCCCAAAGATGAGTAGCAAAACTGAGTAGTAAGAGATCTCTGATTTCACAGCAGGGATAACCTCCTACTCATAGTGTTATAGAATATTAACATTTAATAGCTTTCCACATTTTGAAATAACAGCTTGAAAATAATACAGTAAGATAGCTACATATTTTATCTATCTACTGGACAAGATTAAGGTACTGATTCTGAAGTATGTAGATATTTTAGCATCTTAGCAAATCTTTACTTGCTTAAAGAACTGATTTCATTAGCTTTGCTATCAGAATACAGAAATAGTCTGTTGTCTTCATACTGCAGTCTTCTGTAGCAGCAAACACAAGAAAAACAGCTTCATGCTACTGTCCTCCTGTATCTTTTTAATGTTGAAACTGCTCTTTGACAGAGTATTGGTAGGGGCTGATCTGTTAAGTGACTTCTTCCCCCTTTTGTTAATGAGAATTAAAGTTCTGTAGGCAACAAACAAACAAACAACAGTACCCAGCAATAAGAATAGGAAAAATCAGCTGCCTGCACAATGTATGAAATACAGCAAACACTGTGGCCAGGTTATTTGCTTAGCCCTGCCTTCTTCCTGCTATGCCTGTGCATTTGTACTAATTATACAATCAGAATCTACTTATATTCGCAGGAAGAAGAGTTAGTTCCATAACACCATGTTAGGAATGACCACCATTAATTCACTTCAGATGCCTAAACATAGGACAAGATGGAAAGTAGACAGAAAAACCCCATCAAAAGATGTAGCCTGTTGGTTTGAGATATACTGTGTATAATACATTCAGTTACATTTCTAATCACACATGCAATCAAAGACCAGCTGATACAGAAAAGCATCACTGGAGATTATCTGATCCAAGACCCTGCTCTGAGCAGACCAAGACAGAACAGGTTGCCTGAGGCTGTATCCAGTCAAGTTTTAAACATCTCCAAGGATGGAGACTCCACAGGACGAGCAATCAGCCCCACTGTTTAACCACGCATACAGTAAAAAGTTTTACTGCATAATCAAATGAAACAAAGGTGGTGTTTGGGGGCTACAAATATGTTGAAGGGTCTAGAAGAAAAAAAGTGTGAAGGTGTATGAGATGTATGAGGAGCAGCTGAGGTCCCTTGCTTTGTTCAGCCAAAGCAGAAGAAATTGGAAGGAGGACTCATGGCAGCCTACAGGTCCTTGTGAGGGGAGCAGAGGGGCAGTGCTGTGCTCTGCTTCCCGATGACAATGACAGGACCTGAGAGAAAGTCCTGTCCTTCATATGTTTGGAAATGGCTTCCAGGATTATTTGTCCTATCACCTTCCCAGAAGCTGAGGTGAGGCTGACAAGCCCATAGTTCTCTGGATGTTCCTTCTAGCCCTTCTTGAAGATACAGATGATATTTGCTTTCTTCCAATCAAAGATTTCTCCTATTTGCCACAGCCTTTCAAAGATGATTGACAGTGGCTATGCAGTAATATTGGACAGATTTCTCTGCTGTCATGGGAGCATGACATCAGATTGCCAAGGCTTGGGTATGTCCAGATTGTTTACATGCTCCTTAATGTGCTTCTCCTTCACTGAGGGTTAAGTCCTTTTTGCTGTAGTCTTTCTGCCTAGACTCATGGACCTGCAGCATTTAGTGGTATTCAGTGGCACTATGTATTGTGGTCTTCTCCATGTTCTTTGTCACCAGGTCCCTGTCACTCTACCGTGTTAAGTGGAGGTCCCATAATTTCCCTGGTCTTCCTTTTGCTGCTGATGTACCTTAGAAACCATTCTTGTTGCCTTTCACGTTCATCACCAGATTCACCTCTAGGACGTCATTGGCTTTCCTACCCCCATCCCTGAACATTCTGGATTTCTGTCTATCTCATTGATTCAGTTTACCAGCCTTTGTTTAATGCAGGGGTGCTCTGTGCTACTGCCAAATGCACACGCTACCTCTATTGAGCTCAATGAGAAGTAAAAATTGTGTTTACTCATGTCTTTTTAGTTAATTAAAATTAAAATGATGCATCACTGTATGTACAGGCTGAGCCTTAATCTCTAAAAACCGTCAGATAGTATTAAGCTCATTGCTGACAGTGGCCTAGTTTCTACTGGTAGATTCATTAAAAGTTTTAGTCAGCAAAGTCAGGAAAAAGTAGTGACTGATAGTCCTGAACTGAAATGACGGGGAAAAAAAAAGCCCAAACCCAACCTGTTTTGTTAATCCATCCATGTACATGAAAACAGCACAGCAGGATGAGGGAACTAATCCCATTTCAAATCAGATGCCTGCTGGTTCCATTTAATGAGCATTATGTCTGTTTCTTTTTTAACCCTAAAATATCTTAATACTTAGAAAAGCCAATCTGATTTTTAAAAATATTTTTTAACTACAACTATAGAAACCTGGATTAATTCTGAATAATTTTCAGGGGATGTCTGTGTTTCTCTTGCTACTGAGATGTTAATGTTAGGTTCCTAACATAATGATATATACAAGGCAGGGCTTGATCAGCACCTCCATTAAACTAAATGAAGGGCTCTACTGTAAGAAGGGAATGTGTGGTATGGACAGGAAGCTTAGTGGTAACTTTTCCCTTTGGAGCTCCAAGAGCAGTGTCTGACAGTCATGTGGGAAGAGACTTGTTGGCCAGCTCATCACTGTTGACCATCATAGCCTCGGAGAAGAGACTGCTGACGCCAGCAATGTTGAGTTCCCAGCTCTCTGTGGTTTTGCTCTGTAGAACTCCTCAAAATGGAAGGGGCTGTGGTTGCTAAGTGTATTTCTTCAAACAGCTGTGTAATTCACAAGTAGGATGCCCATGTTACATAGTTTTGCCCTGCTAAACAAATTCATATTTGATTCAGAAGCAGCAAGACATGCTACTCTCCTTATCATTTTGGGGGTAAAATAGGGTTGCAACCTTTTTGAGGTGAAGGCTGCTAAATTTATCTTTCAGCATACATCCTAAGCTTTTGTTGAGTGATGTTTTATTTGTTGAAAATATTTGTTGAGTATTTGATTTACTTAAAACAGGTACATCTGAAGAAGTGCAAACCAAATAACAGAAGATAACAAAATCCTTTGTTATGAAGTCCTGAAACATCCAATTTAACAGTTTAGACTGTAGTGATATTTGTATTTCTTGAACAGCTCTGGCAACACTCTGGGAGATAAGAAAAGCCTCAATACAGATAAAAATATCTTCTTGTCTTCTCATATCACAGACAGATTTGTGAAAATAAATGAATTTGCTTGATCTAGTGGGTAGCAACCCTTCCCACAGCAGGGGGTTGGAACTGCATGATCTGTAACATCCCTTCCAACTAAAGCCATTCTGTGATTTCCTGCATTGTACACATTATTCAAGTGCTTGCTTCTATAACTTGCCCAAAGATGGATTGCTAACTACCATCTTAACTGTCACACTGCATGCCAGATTTCATTCCAAGTGAAATATCTAGAAAACAGAATTATTATAGAGTTCTGTAGGATTTCTATTGATGAAATCTCCTATAAACTTTTATCTACTGAATACATTTTCTGGTGTGTAGGAAGGAATAACTAATGTTGCAGATTGTCTTAGGGTTGAGAAATTTAAAACATCTCTGTCCTCATGCATCTCTAGTACTTTATAAATATTTAATAATCTCACATTCCAGTCTTACTGCGTAGAGGTGTTAACATCCTTCTATCATAGGTTCCTGTCTTCATTAAATTTACAAGAAAAAAACCCTGAGATTTCTGTTTGTCTGCCAAATATAACTGAAATTGGAGAAAAATCTGAAAATAATTAATGGTAGTAATGAATATGTATAGACAGGTGCATTCTTTGAACAACCATACCTATTCACAACTATGCAGTGAAGCATTCTGAGCTGTTGGTCCCTAGAAATTAACCAGGAAATCATGTGCTTTGGAAACATTCCCTGAAGAGATCTGGCTCTCATGGTGATAGATGAAGAGGCTTTTACTTAATAGTCATGTAATATAATGAAATTTAGCAGTTGCAAGATGCCCATGTGACATGACAAATTCATGTTCTTTAGTACTATGAAATGTAAGCAAATGATAACTGTGTGAAATTAGCAGAAATAAAATGTGGAAGACAAAAAGTAGATCAAAAGTAAAGTATAGGCTGTAATATTCAGTAAGGTAAAAGTTTTAGTTTTAGTAAAGCACTAGTAAGAAAGTTACCCACTGGGACAGAAATCTTATCTGATTTATCTAAGATGAGAGATAACGCATCAGAAAAGACAGGTGTCAGCACTTGAGAACCTCTGCACGCACTGTAGTTTTAAGGACAGAGGAAAACTTTGTGTATTTGTCTTTATATCATCTTAATTATTAAAAAAAAAAAAAAATCACATAAGGTAATCAGACATACTTAAACTAATTTAATCTAGATAAGGCAAATTGCCTCACATTGGATTAGCTACAAGTTTATTTACGACTTGGTTTTCTGTCTATTGCTTCTAATCTTGTACATATGGGAAGCCTGAACTTACATGTATATTTGCTTATCTTAGCTGATGCTAAATTTTCTTATTTACTATTATATGCTGTAGCAGTACTCATATGCTATCACTGATGATTACTATATGCTATTTTGTAAATAGGATGTATTGTTCCTGTCTTATAAACAAATCGTAGAGAAAAATAAACAGCAGGCAACCTACAAAAATGACTATAAGCAATACCCATTTTTCATTGCTCTGTTCCAAAAACCATGTTAGCGTGAGTGTCCAATGTACCATTTTAATTTGGCAACATTTATATGTATATGTTTGTTCAATGTATCATGTGATATGTAACATAAACGTATACGTACAAACAGTGCTATATGTATATATTGGCAGTTGTCAAAGATCAGTCTTATATAGCTGTGCTATATCATTACATATGTATCAGCCGAAGAAAGATATTTAGAGAATTAGGAGCATATGTTGTTAAACAAAGTTAAAACATTTCCATGTTGAGAAAATCTTTGCTCCAAGTCCTCTTCTTACACTGATCAAACTACTGTCGTGGCACTGGCAACTGAAAGGATAGACACACTGCAATAATAGCACTGTGGTGCTGACCTACTTGAGCAAGCTGTATACTAGATAGAATGCAGTGAGGTAGTTAGGCTCTTTTTGGTAAAACAATACATGGCTTCCCAAATCAGCATGCAATTTGAAACATGAATGACCAGACACATCTTTTTTGCAACTCAGTTATGGAATTGTTATATTTATCTACATCTCACAAGGACACCCATTGCATCAGAGTGATGCAACATCTTCTAAGTACAAGTTAATTTTGTGCCAGCCAAGGCCACAGGCTGCAAAAAAAACTAGACAGAAATGTGTCCAGGGGTGAGATGTTTTCATTATTTCTTCTTCTGATGTCCATACTATAGCTACTACCTGCTTTGTTTCTCTTTCTCCCACCTGCCCATACAACAAATAAATACCAACTCTAAACTCATAGCTTTATTGAAAGAAAAACGTGGGAGAACATGTGCTGATGATATGGAATGTCTTAGTGTGAGAAATAATTTGAAGTTCATTCCTTAGAATGTTTCCTGACAAAGTAAAGTAGAAAACAGGTGTGTCAAATAGCACTTCTACTCTGTTTTTGAAGGGAAAGGTAACAACTGGCTTCATGAAATCTTGAGGACTGTAAACAAAATCTGAATGAAACTTCTATTGGTTTTCAGAGCAGGTTTATGTAAATATTGTTTACATTCACATGACATGCAGGAGCCAGACACAACATTTCACAAGTCTGCAAGATGCTTCTACAGACTTTAATATTTCTGGTTAGAACTTTTAAAGAAATCTAGCCTGTTCATTCACTATCATTCCTGAAATAATTATCTAGGGCACATTTTTGAAAAAGCTATTAAAAGAAATAGCAGATAAAGATTGTTGACTTGGAGATTTTTTTAGATCTTTAGTGTTTAGAAATCTGTTCCATAGCTAGCAGCACAATATTACCAATAGTAGAGAGAACAAGATTTTGTGTTTTTCCTTCAAACTGCTATAGGTTTTTGACCATAGATCCAGAAAGCAGCTGTTCAGATTGGGAAAAACATGCTAGAGACATTAATGCTAAGACTAGAGAAGAATGCCTGGTTAAATAAAGATAGGAAGAGCCAAAAATAGGAAGAACGTAGCTAGCAGGACTAAGGAAGTACAACTGGAAGAAAATGAAGATCAGGAAGCAATTTCTCCTATTAGTTTTCAGCAGTTTTCAAACTATTCAGTTATCTTTCTATATGTTTCTATATGTTTCTATATGTTTCTATATGTTTTCTATATGCTCTGTCATATGGATATGTTGCAACTTCCCGTTTCTTGCTGCAAATCACCTGGCTTCTCAGCCACTGCGTTAATACAAGAAATTTGATCAAATCTGACAAATAAAAATGTTTTATTGTTCAAAACAAAAGGAATAATGATATCCAAAACCGTTTTGCAACTGCAGCAGACACAGCCACGATTAAGATGCCATTTGGAGATTCCAGATATTCTATGTGTCAAATGTGACTCTGGCTCAGCTTCATATTTTGCATTATGAATGAAGGTTGCCACCATTTTATTTTTAGGCTATTTCTCATCTAATAGCTGCCTTTTTATTTTATTTTGGGCTTGCTACAGAGCTTGTCCTCTGATTATCAAGTACAGCAAGTGTAGTGTTAACATCAAGAGGAGCCTGCCTGACTTGTATACTTGATGTTAATGAAGCTGTGAATTTTGTCATATTAGCCTCATTTGCTTCCCATATGCTTACTCTCGTTTTTCCCTCAGAAGCTGCAACTCTACTTTTCATCTTCATTTATATGCCCAAAATGTAGCTAGCTTAATTACCAATTATAACCTTCCTCATTTAAAAGCTAAATCAACTGGAAACAACACTAAAAAGTGTCTCCCTTGAGAAGAGCAAAAGACTTTGTGTTAATTTTCTTCTCATATTTTGATTAGTATGGAGCACTGTGTAACTTACAAGTTAATCTCCCCAAATGATGTCAATTTTAGATTGAGATGACACATGCATACTCCTGGGAGGAACGTCAGAGGAACCTACATTCTCTGTCTCCTTCAACTCTGACCTGCTGCACAAAAATACTTCTTTCTTGGAAACTGATAATGAAGTACTGCAGCAAAAGCACTGGCAACAGCTTTTTATTTATGTCCATCTTTTCTTGTTTTATTTCTTAGCTGCCTGACCTGTGCTATTTCCTCGAGTTTGAAAGTCCCTTGTGTGTTTCTTCCAAATGCAATTTCTTCTGCCTTGAGAAATTAGAACTGCACAAGCTTCAAGGTAGGTTTTGTGGGGTCCTGTCAAGCAGTGAAAGGCACAATAGCTGTCAGGCTTGATATATATGTGAATACTATTGACTACCACAAAACATACTTCCAATCAATGCTGTAAAACTCCCAGACGCTCTTTAGTTCCTGAGTGAATTTACTGTTCTTTGTGACATTCTCCATTAATACAAAAAAGACTAAAGTAACTCTTGGAGAAACAGATTTGTGGCTGGAGGGACCCCTGGGGGACCAGGAAGGCGATGCTGCCTGCAGTATGGAGCAAAACAGCGGTAAGCATGCTGCAAGGCAAGGGGACAAGTGACAAGTGCTCTGCAGGATCGTACCTGGGCTCCATCCAGAGTGGGATGGGAGGACACTCTGGGGGCAGTCTGCTGAAGTGGGAGGCAGGGAGCCCAAAAGCAGCTGTGCTTGGAAGTGCTGGGTAACAACGTATCCTTGTGCTTCTTGCAGCTGGCCAGGCTGGGACAGCTCTATAGCGTGTCTTTTGTACCAGCAGAACTGCGGCTCCCTGGGTGGGCTCACAGTAGTTTTCTCCTACATGGGAAATATCAATCCACACAGGTACTTAGACACCAGTGCCTATGGTACACCTGGCTACAATCACGCAAATGCAGACACATGCATCCCAAAGAAAAAGCGAGTGATGAGCAGGGAAATTCCATCCAAAACAGGCATAGAGGGCAGCACTGCTCCAGCTCGCAGTGCTGTGTATTATGGGGCAGATGCAGCGTCCCTGTGCCTTTCTGTTTGCCCCCAGACCTGCAGCACACACAGCACAGGGCTCAGCTGTGACCCAGGAGCAGTTACCTTTCTATCCTGGGCAGGGTGACCCTGTGTACTCTATGTATACCATCATGTTCTCCACCGGGATGTGCCAACAGCATTTTTCTTGTTGTTGTTCCCCCCAGGACAATAAGAGAAAGTCTCCATTAAGCCAGTAGAGATGTTCCTGTTTCAAGGTGTGCAGAAATCCCCACCTGCAGTGCTTTGAACAAGGGCTGGTGACAAAAAGCCCAGGGCTGCAGAAAGCAGAGGGAGATTGGTCTGTGCTTTATGGGGCACATCCTGGAGCAATTCCAAGATCCTATTTCAGTACCTGTGGGATCACACGGAGAAATTCTTAAGTCTGAATTCAAATGCTGGTTCATCAGTGACAAAAGTGAAGGGAAAGTGCATGAGGAGAGAACACGACTCCCAGGGTCAGCATGGCCATTCCCCCATGAACGCTGCTTGGGACAGGGCAGGATGGAACAGGGGACGCTCTGAGGGACAATGGGAGAGATAGAAGATATCTCCAGTGTGAGACAAGGACCTTGTTTGCCCCTTGACCAGGGAAAAGTAAGGGCAGCTGGAGAGGCTATATTCTCAGTGACGTATACTCCTGGGCTGAGCCTTCAGCCTTCTGTAGGGCTCCAGCTGTGCAAGATCATTCTCTTTAGGACTGTCCTTCAGGTGTGTGGCCATAGGGGGGGGACTCATGCAATACCAGTGTCCAACCCATTTCTCACCCCGCTCCTGCTACTGGTACAACCATCTCCTTTGTCACATACTTGTAGCTGAGGACAAGAAGCCCTTCCCTACCCCACTGCAGAAGACTAGGGATAATGTGGGTCCGCTGCTGAATGAGGGGAGTGTCCTGATAACGGGGGATGCTGAGAAGGCAGAGCTGCTGAATGCCTTCTTTGCTTTGGTCTTCACTTCAAACACTCCCCCTCAGAACTCCTAGACCCTGGAGGGAAGAGAGAGAGTTCAGAAAATGGAGAACTTCCATCTTGCTGAAGAGAGGATGGTGTGGGAGCATCTGGGTGGGATCAGTGTGCATAAATCCATGGGCCCTGATGGGATGCATCCATGTGTGCTGAGGCAGCTGGCAGAGGTGATTGCTGAACTGCTCTTTATCATCTTTGACAGATCTTGGAGAACAGGAGAGGTGCCTGAAGTCTGGAGGATATGGCAAGAAGGAGGATCTGGGAAACCACAGGTCGGTCAGTCTCACCTCTGTCCCTGTGAAACTTGATGGAACAGGTTGTTTGGGATACTATCTCCAAGCAATTGGAAGAGAGAAAGGTTATCAGGAGTAGTCAGCATGGATTTACCAAGCGGAAATCATGCTCGACCAACCTCATGGCCTTCTATGATGCATTATCCTCTGGGTAGATGGGGAAAGAGCAGTGGATGTTGTCTACCTTGACTTCAGCAAGACAGCTGATACTGTCTCCCATGACATCCTGATAATGAAGCTGAGAAAGTGTGGGATAGATGATATATGGTGAGGTGGATTGAGAACTGGCTGACTTGCTGAGGTCAGATTTTGATTATCAGTGGCACAGACTCTGCTTGGAGACCTGTGACTAGCAGTGCTCCCCAGGGGTTGGAGCTGGGTCCAGTCTTGTTCAGTGTCTTTATTGTCAACTTTGATGAGGGGATAGCATTCACCCTCAACAAATACAATGACAATACAAAGCTGGGAGTGGCTGACACACCAGGTCTTGCCATTCAGCAAGACCTGGACAGGCTGGAGAGCTGGGCAGTAAGAAACCAGATGAGGTTTAACAAAAGCAAGTGTAGAGTCTTGCACCTGGGAAGGAATAACCACAAGTAACAGAACAGGTTGAGGCATGAGCTGCTAGAGAGGAGCTCTAGAGGGGTTGGACTCAATGATATCTAGAGGTCCATTCCAGCCCCTACGGTTTTGTGATTCTGTGATTCCTCAAATTCTACATGGTAGATGGCTGCAGACATAGTGAGCATTCTTCTATGAATGTGGCATTCTCAGAGAAGTAATTAAAAAATAATTGTTTAAATAATGTCCAATTTAAGAAAAACAAAAACAAAAACAACCAAACAAAGCCCATAGAAGCTTATTATAACTATCTTTAAATTTAATCCTTATAACACCAGGAAATTCTGAGCTGAAATTTAATAGAACAATATGTTTTATTTATTAATTTTTACTTTAAAGTGATAAATTCATGTGAAATTGCCTGTGAAATACACAAATTCATCAAGACAGATTTTCTACTTAATATCATGAATAAAAGTAAGAACAGCGAAGAAGTGATAATTGCATTGCAAAATTGATAATTAATTTACAATTAGATATCAACCATTGCTAGTATAAGTCACAGAGTAGAGATCATAGGAATCACAGAATATAGAATCACTCAGTTTGGAAAGGACCTTAAAGATCATCAGGTCTAACCACAACCTAACCATACTACCCTAACTAACAACCCTCTGATAAATCATGTCCCTGAGCACCACATCCAAACGGTTTTATAGGGATGGTGACTCAACCACCTCCCTGGGGAGCCTATTCCAGTGCTTAACAACCCTTTGTGTAAAGAAATGTTTCCTGATATCCAACCTAAACTTACCCTTGTACAATTTGAGGCCATTTCCCCTTGTTCTGTGAGAAGAGACCAACCCCCCTCTCACTGCAATCACCTTTCAGATATTGGAAGAGAGCAATAAGGTCTCCCCTCAGCCTCCTTTTCCCCAGACTAAACAGCCCCAGTTCCTTCAGTTGCACCTCATAAGGCATATTCTCCAAGCCCTTCACAAGCCTTGTTGCCCTTCTTTGGACCTGCTCCAGCACCTCAATGTGCTTTCTGTATTGAGCTGTCAAAAACTGAACACAGTACTCAAGGGGGGCTTCACTAGCCCCAAGTACAGGAGCAGGATTACTTCTCTAGTTGTGCTAACCAAACAATTTCTAATACAAGTCATTGGATCAATGTAATCTTTTTTTTCTGAAGCTGCTGAAGCACTATTGTAAATGGTTTAGAGGCAAAGAACTGGGAGCAAGAAAGAAGAAACCTCAAGTCTTATTTTAATTAATGTATTGTATGCAAGATGCCTTAACAACGATATATCTCATGCTTTCCATTTGTAGATGAAGGCCTGTGGACCTCTGGAAGCAAGCATGGCCATCACGCACCACACTGAGTGTCAGACATAAGTCTAGTATATCCCTCACAGATGGCTGAGGCAAAGCTATTGAAGAACAGCAATCTAAGGTCAAAACAGGAAATTTTCTGTTTGCAGCCCACTTCTTCGCCCCTGAGAAAGCTTTATAGCACCTCAGTAGAGTGGAAAAACCTTAGTAAAACTGAAAATCAAGTTTATTTTTTCAAATCATGTTTGTTGCTGAAGAAGTGAAATATTATATCACTTTAGGTTAAGGTGATGTTCTGAAGACTTTCTTCACATCAGGGGTTTAGAAACCGTATCTATTATTTTAGATAGAAGCTTAGATTTCAGAGCACAGATTTATAACAGAGAATAAAGACTGCAACTTGTTTTAATGCAGCTGGATTAGAGAAAACATGGGGGCCTGTCCTTCAAAACAAAGGCTCACTCTTTTTCTCCTGTAGTGATGACATAACATTTACATTTCAGCAGATAATGAGCTAGATCTTTCCAGCAGACCAGCCCCACAGGGGACTTGTTCCAAAAGCTTAAGTGTTATTATCCCTTCCATCTGCTCCCCATGGAGCTTGAGGTAAGCTATTCTTAATGCCATATGAGGATCACCATTTCTTGAAAGCAAGCACACTTTTCATTTTCTGCTTTAAACAAGGAAGATCTTATTACTCCCTGTCTTTTTTACTGCAGTCACCATTACTGCTGTTGATTGGTAATTCACCAGTTTTACAGATCCATTTTTCAGAGTGCATGAAGTGATGGGGAGTTTGCTGTCATTGAAAATGGGCCCTTTGGATGTACTGAAAGCCTCAAAATGTTATTCATGTCTCACAAAAGACCATGAAAAGCAATCTCTGTTGATTTTCAGTAGTTTCATAGTCAACAGCTCCTTTCCGTAACTATGTTTCTTTCCTATTTCTTAGCCCTGAAGGATGTTCCAGGTAGAAAATAAAATGAATGCCAAGGATACACGACTTTATGCCAGAGATCTTTCATCACAGCTCCTTCACCCTCACCTGCCTGCAGTATCTCTACAGCTGCTTCAGCCTCTGGGAAGGATTAGCAGAAAAATCCGTATTAAGGGCCAGAAGATCTGGCTTCCAATTATGGAAATGGGATCAGTAGGAAATTAATAGCATGCAACTTCATGCACCCTCCTGACCCAAAGTCTCCCCAAGAACCTAACAGGGGCACTTTGTCACAGTGGCTCTTTGACGGGGGCATTCTCTTTTCATACACTCCTCCTGGCACTATTGGTGCTGTACAATGCAGGGAATCCCAACCAGCCAGGCAGTGCAGTGGGTGACCAGCAGGAAGCAGCCCAGTTTGTGTGCATCCCCAGTATCCCAGCTGTCTGAGAGTGGAAACAAAGCCTGAGGTGTGCAGTGTGAGTGAGAGACCAGTGAGTCGACTGCTGGCTGCTTCAATTGGATGTGCTATCATTAGTGCTGATGTGATGAGGCAAGTGCCCCAATGTCCAAGGTGAGAAAACTGGATCTAGGATATTATCATGAATGGGGTAAGCAAAGCAGGTTGGCCTTGGGAAATATTTCTGAACTACAAGAGGAGTGATTTAGGTTAGATGTTAGGGAAAATTGCTTTGCTCAGAGATTGGTGAGGCATTGACGCAGGCTGCCCAGAGAAGCTGTGAGTACTCCATCACTGGAAGCATTCATGGCCAAGTTGGATGGGGCCCTGGGTAGCCTGAGCTGGTGGGTGGCAGCTCTGTGTTGGACAGGGATTTAGAACTAGGTATGCTTTAATGTCCCTTCCAACCCAAGCTATTCTGTGGTTCTATGATCTGTGGTTTCCAAGAGAAGTCTGTGGTGCTGTGTGAGACTGTGGTGCAAGAAAGGACTGGAACCTTCAGGTGAAACCCAAGGAGCACAGCTGACACGGCATCACAATGAACTCTTCCACAGGGAAAAGTGAGAAGGGCTGCAGTAATTTTTCATGCTGTTCTACAGTCTTATTGCCATATCTCTGAGACCTCCCTTAGTCATTCCTTTCTGATTTGTACTCAGACTAGCTTCCTACTCATAGGAGCCTTTTAGATGCTTTCATTGTTTTTGTGTTTTATTTTGTTTTTGATTTTCCACTGAAATAGTGTACACATGAAATATATACAAAACTATTATAAAGAAAACAAGCAATTCACTGTGTGTCTTTCTTGGCATTACACTGTTTTTCTAAAGAAAAGTGGTCTCAGTGATTGTACTGCATCCTTGTACTTTGGTAGAAATGCTGCAGCTGGTAGCTGGCCACAGGATTTGTACTGATTTTGCAAGGCCTCTGAGATGAGGCCTATCAGACATCATTTGATTCAGCTTGTCCTGGCCTGCCTGGATTCTTGTTTTTACATCAGGATTTAGATGTAACAGTAATCTTCCAAATGACCAAGTGGCTACAATTATGTTCTTTTACTTTGGCTATCTTCGCATGGTATGACTGTAATTTTATGTAGATAGCGGTAACAAGCAGCTGTTCTGCATAGAGCAAGATATTTATGGCTAACACAAGGACACAGCCCTGGTATGACACAACAGGCCTTGAGAAGTGAAGCGCAGGACACAGTGTGTGTGTGTTAGTAAACATGAAAAATGACCTTAAGTTTTTCCTAAGAGGTAAAGAAAGCAGTGTCAACACCAAACTCCAGCTGGCGAAGGAGTCAGATTCTGATGACTTGTCCTCCACCCATGCTGAAACCACTGATCTTGGGGTGCAGAGGGGCAGTGACAGGGTAGCACAACACTAGAGAAAGGGGCAGATAATGAAAATATGCATGTAACATTTAAAATTCTATTGTATCATCATCATCAAGGGACTTCTGAAAATATTAACCTACTCCAAATTGAAAAAAAGTCTGGCTTAATATAAGTACTATTCCCATAAAACCTGTGGGCATTAAATTACTGCATTAAGTCATAAAAATTAAAGAAGAACCCCCTATGATTTCAGTGAAATTTCTGTTCAGGCCCTGGGTACTCAGGAAGCTCGAAGATGCTTTTGTTAACATCAGTGATCCGGACTTAATTTTCTGTAACCCCTTGCCATTTTTTTCAACTCAAGTAGTATGAATTCAGCAGTCATCGACTTGTATCATTTGATTTCAGTGACTTTGTAGTCAGCCCATAATTTCTAAAAGATTCATTCTTTAAGACTGATGATGTAGGTGGGAGAGCACATTGTTAGGAAATGTAAAACTACATTTTGACAAGGATGTTAAAGAAAGGATATCCTTCAAAGTGCAACTGAATGTCTCAATTACTATAATTTCTGTAATTGCTTTTTTCTCTTTTGAATTTGAAGCAGATAAATTGCTATTTCCTCCCACTGAAACAGTGAGAAGAGAAAAAAAATGTATCAAGGGTAAACTTTCTTCACACAATTGCAGCATGATCACATAGCCCACAAATCTGAGTGAAGAATTTTGCTCCAACGCTGCAAACAGCATTAGAAGTGTTTGTAACGTTAGGCCTGTGCAGAAACAAAAATAATTTATCAGAGCATTTAGGTTTTTGTGCTGATGATAAGCCTTCTGTGGGACCATAGACGCAGTCCATAATCTGCTACAAGGGCAGGACAATGGGCCCTATCTGCCCAATGAGCTCAATAGCAGCAGGCCTAAGCCCAAAGTCCCTTGGCGAGAGAGGTATTTAATTAATTTCTATACTTATATAAAATAGCCTCATTTGATTCCAGTGGGGATAATTTGTCATTCAAGCAAGGATCTTGTCTTGAATGCAAATGTTCCCTCAGAATCATTCAAATGAAAAAATGCAACGATACATATGTAGATGTTGTTAATTTGTTTGTTACTAGTCATCTAACATAGGACTTTGGATCATCTGCTTTCACTTTTCTGGTGCAAGTATGTCTTCATCCCTCCCCAAAATGATGCAGATACAATTGGAGTTTGATCCAGCTACCTATAGAGTTATTTTATACTGTGTGGCATGTGCAGAACATTACTGCTGTTAGAGTTGAACATTGTTCACTTGCTGTTGACATAACTAAATTACATTTCAGCCATCCAAGTACATTATTTCTGCACTGTGAGTTAATATACAGTAATATATACAACTGCTAACAGCAATTAGTCCAGAGATAAATGTAAGATCTCTGTAAAAAGGATTAACTACTGTATACCTAAGAGCAACAGCAAAGTGTTTTCTTTTGAATATCTGATCTTGTAAGAAGAGATAAGTCACGGCATCCAGGAATGACCAAGAGCTGTGGTAATCCTAGGTGATAAGAGAGAACTGGTCTGTGCCAGATGTATCACAGAATAACAGAATGGCCAGGGTTGGAAGGGACCTCAAGGATCATGAATCTCCAACCCCCCTGCCACACACAGGGCCACCAACCTCCTCATTTAATATTAGACCAGGCTGTCAAGAGCCCCATCCAATCTGGCCTTGAACACCTCTAGGGACGGGGCACCCACAACCTCTCTGGGCAGCCTGTTCCAGCACCTCACCACTCTCTCTGTAAAGAACTTCCCTCTGACATCCAACCTAAATCTTCCCTCCCTCAACTTAAAACCATTTCCCCTTGTCCTGCAGTTATCAACCCTTTCAAAGAGTTGATTCCCCTCCTCTTTGTAGGCTCCTTAATGTACTTAAAAGAGATTCTCTCTCTCTCTCTTTTTTCTTTTTTTTAATCTATTTCAAATCTTCTGATGAGACTGCATCATTGGAAAGAACATAGTTGGCAAGGTTTGTGAGGATATATTAGAAAGCTAAAGCTTATATGCCTGGGATTTTGGCTGTTTTTATTTTTTTTTATTTTTATTTTTATTTTTTCCCCTACAATATTGATTGCTCTAATAAAACCTGACTTCTTTGTATTATTATTATTATCTTCCTCCTCATCGTCATTATCACTGCCATTATCATTATTATTATACTGCAAATATGTTAAAAGCTAGAAATAAAAAAGAGCATCTGGCTGTACAACACTTGGTAGTGCAATGTGTGACCACGAGGGAACCTGGCCTCTCCCAGATAAGTCAGTCCTGAGTTGAGAGCATGGGCTTCCTCTATGATTTATGAGAAGTAGACACTCAAGATGTTATTAATGAAGAGCAGGAATGACTGTAGGAAATACTAAAAACAAGTGAATATGCTCTTGCCTTGGACTTAAAACAATTTATTCTGGGTTTCACAAGTTTGATTCTTCTTTAAGCTATCTCCAAGACTCTGATGAAGAAGAGACTGTTAATAAAGAACATGTAAAGAGAGAGATATGGTGATTTTTTTTTTTTTTTTTTTTTTAAGCTAGTAGCTCAGTATGTAAAATTCTCACCACAGTAACAAAAGCTAGGATTATGTTCTTCCTCCTACTGAAACGCTGTAAATCTGTATCTCTCCCAGTGAAGTCAGACAGTTTGGTATCAGAACACTTCCTTGCACAGGAAAAAGATCAGAGTTTCTGTCCTTCAGTATTCTCTGTTGCATCAGTGTAATAATGCCGTAGTTGTGCTATGATATCATCGCCTTATGTTTGGCTCTGCAGTTGACAGGAGTGAAAAACCAGACCTCTGGCTCATTTAGTCTGGGATGCCTATATATACAATGCTACCACACCTTAGGCAGCTCCAGACACAAAGTGCCAATGGAACTAGGTATCCCAGTGCTTCAAAAGGCTACTGAACAGATAATGTACATTTTATTTGTATTAAAGAATGGTTGAGGGGAACTGCCCAAGAAGGGTAGAATCATAGATTCTCAGAGAATCATATAATGGTTTGGGTTAAAAGGGACCTCAAAGATCATCTAGTTCCAACTCCCCTGCATTGGGAAGAGTTGCCAACCACTAGATCAGACTGCTCAGGAGCCCATCAAACCTGGCCTTGAATGCCTCCAGGGACTGGGGCATCCACAGCTTCTCCATGCAGCCTGTTCTAGTACCTTACCACCCCGTGAGTGAAAAATTTCTAACTCAGAACAGGTTGCACAGGACCATGCCCAGGCAGCTTTTGCATGTCACCAAGGAGAAAGACAAGAAAGCCTTTCTGGGCAACCTGAGCCAGTGCTCTATTGTCCACATAGTATAGACGTACCTCCTGTATTAAGAGGAAACCTCCTGTGTTTCAGTTTGTGCCCATTGCTTCTTGTACTCGTACTGGGAATGACTGAAAAGAGTCTGGCTCAGTCCTCTTTGCATCCTCCCATCAGGTGTTTGTGTAAACTGCTAAGACTTCCCTGAGCCTCCTCTTCTCTGTGCTGAGGCTCACCAGCTCCTGCAGCCTTTCCTCATAATTGAGGTGCTCTAACTAGAGCCCTACATTGGATGTTGGAGAGCCCAGCACTGAAACCAGTAGTCCGAGTGTGACCTGAAGAGAAAGAAAGCTCACCTCCTTCAAACTGCTGACAAAGCCTTGTCTAATGCAGCTCAGGATATCATTAGTGTGTCCTTGTGGCACACTAAGTGGCAGGGACGCACACACTTTTGGCTCATGTTCAGCTTGACATCCACCAGGATCTCCAGGTTCATTTCTACAGACCTGTTTTTCAGCTGGGTGGCACCCAGCATATATTGGTGCGTGGAGTTGGCCCTTCCCCGGTGCAGGAATCTGCATTTCTCCTTGGTGACCTTCATGAGCTTCCTGTCAGCCTGTTTCTCCAACATGCTGAGGTCTGGATGGCAACTCACCTCACAGGTGTATCAGCTGCTTCTCCTCATTTTGTGTCATCTGCAAATTTGCAAATGTTGCACTGTGATACAACATCCAAATCATAAATGACAATGTGAAACAGATCTGGATTTTGATATATGCAATATTTCACTCAGGTGCCAATAAATTGTATGGATTCATGCCTCCTGAACCTAGATTATCTTAATGGATAATCTGTGGAAGCACAGTTGATGTTCCAGTTTCTGTGCTTGTAAAACATAGATAATGTAATCTGTTACTTACGGGAATCAACAGCTTCTGCACCTAAACTGAAAAATCCAGTCTCTCCTGAACTGCAAAATTCCATTGTTTTTAACTGGGCTGAGGAATGGAAAGTAAGAAAAAATGACCATCATGTTGAGAAGAAAACAGTATGTCAGTGAAGACAAGTTATGCATCTTTCGTTCAGATCAGCTTAAGCATCAAATTCATCTCCCTAAGTTAGCTCTTTGTATAGCTTCATGACTTGATCATTTCTGCAGAAATCACTATATACTTGAATTTGAGAAGAAAGTCTTGCTGGAGGAGTTATAGAATCATTTAAGTTATTTGTAACATCCACTGCAGAAATGTGTTGGAGTCCTCTAGTGCCAGGTCCTGCCAGAGACATGCTGTTGGGCCAGACAGACCACTTGTGTCATCTGATGTGGCAGCTCCTGCATACTTGCAGCTAAGCACTGACATTGTGATAGTAAAGCCCCATGGGGACTTCAGCTGGCTTCTTTGATGAAAGTACCCGCTTTTAGATATGTCAGAGTGTGCACTTGAGGGCTGGACAAACTATGTCTGACATCCTTGTGGACTCATTAACAGGGATCAGTACTTTTTGAGTTAAGCTTATTGTATTTTCCACTGACAATGCAACTTCAAATGCTGCTGTCTAAACTGAGAAGCATCAGGCCAAGCACAGTAATGAAGTGCTCCCTCCTGGCTTGGTAGTGATGCTGGGACACAGGCTCAGTCATTACCAGTCAGAAAACACATTCTAAAATGTTTATTGCTACATTTCTTCTAGTGCAGGGGCAAACTTAAAGATGATGTTATTTGCTTGTGGATAGGATAATGGAAAAATAAATCAATTACTGCAAGGTGACTGAATCCATTGATGAATAAGTCAGATGCTTAGATGTAAAGTGCCAGCAATGATTGCAAAGTGGAATTTCAGTGTCAGCATCTACAAAATGAATTATGAGTTATGGACATGCTCCTAAGAATTAAATTCTGTCCCTTCAGTGCCTCTGTGTCAATTTAGCTTAAGAAATGGGAAATTTAGATGCTGCTGCTGCATATCACAGTGTTTTTTTTTTTTTTCTTTTTTTTTCCTTACAGGTTTTTAAGGCCAAGACCTTTAGTGAGATTATTTAGCAAAATTGATCCTGAATGTCAGAAGGACAAGAAAGTATTTTGCAAAAGTGTGCACTGAGCCAGAGCAAGGGACTGGCACACTACTTAAATGAAAACAAAACATACAGTTGCTGCATTGTCCTGTAGGGTGGCTCTGGCCACCACATGCTAAGCAGTTCCCATGTTGAGAGAACTGATATTTTGCTCTGCTGTGCTGACCACAATTCAGAATAGAGCCACTGTGGACTTTAAGACATGAAATGTGGAAGGCAAAGCTGTAAGAAGCAAGTCTCTCCTGTTCAAGCAGAGGAATCAATACTCCTTGGGCTTTTATGAAACTCTGCTATCAAGTAGACGCTCAGGCTATAGCAGCAGTATGACAAATACAGCTCAATTTCCATAGCTCTTCTTTGTGTAGAGATCTTATTTTGATGGCAGTTCACACAATGCTCAGTTGGATAATGTGGAACAATATTCAAGTCATAGCCCTCTCTCAGTTGTACACTTACTGATTGAATAAGTTATTTGATAGCACTCAGAAATATTCAGAATGTGGATTTTGGTTCTGAAAAGTCATTGGGATCCTTTTAAGTATACCACAAATTACTTGCCTGAGCTTGCTGAGAGAAATGAGAGGTGTGATTGGTAAGAATCTGAGCTGGACTGAACTAGGGCTTTATCAGAACAAGTATAACCAAAATTCTTTCATTAAAAAAAAAGTGCAAAGCCAAACTAACTAGATGAAAATGAAAAATGTGGTGGAAACCATTTGAACAATCCCCTTCCAGTCTTTAAAATTGTCTTTAAAAAGCTTATTTATATAACTGAGGACATTAGTAATCCTGAATGGATTAAACATTTTATGTCTGCATGCCGTAACATCTCAATTTCTTCCTTGATGCTAGTACAGCATTATGAATTGGGATTATGAAGGCACATTTATTAAAATAAACCTAAACATTAGTGGTCAAAAGGTCACTCAGCCTCTGCAAAGTACAGTTAACTAAATAATGTTGAAAAATGCCTTCTATAAGGAATGTCCTCAGGAATTTCACATTGATGATGATGATGATGATGATGATGATGATGATGATGATGATTTTTCAATGAACCAAGTACTTTTCAGTGATTGAAGCTTTTCCCAGGGAACATTTTAATTTTTCTCCCAATTTCAAATTGTGTCTCTAGAAAATATCTGATGCTGGAGTGCAACAGACTAGGCTAAATCCTTTAGGATTCCTGGGCAGCTTCCAAGGATCCATTAAAAAAAAAAAAAAAGAACAATGTTTGAACTCCTCATGTTGGTTAACACTGAAAATAAGATTTTTAAATGGATAGTCTCTTGCAATGTAAATTAGAAATTTGAATAGCTCACAGAAACATCTTGACTATATATCATAAGGGATTTTCAGCTTGTTGCTGCCCTCCCGTGGATGAAATTAATAATTACACGGCCAACAAAGGCAGGGGAAAAAGTATTGGCGTACTGCCTTAGGAGAAAGTAAATTCCAGATTAATGATTGGTTGTTTTGCGAATGATTGCTGATTCCTTTTCTGACACCAAGCTGAGTGGTGTAGTCGATACACTGGAAGGAAGGGAAGCCATCCAGAGGGACTGGACAGGCTGGAGAAGTGGGCCCATGAAAACCTCATGGTTTTCACAGAGACACAGAGAGTGGTGACACACTGGAACAGGTTGCCCAAGGAGGCTGTGGATGCCCCATCCCTGGAGGCATTCAAGGCCAGGCTGGATGTGGCTCTGGGCAGCCTGGTCTAGTGGTTGGTGACCCTGCACATAGCAGGGGGGTTGAAATTAGATGATTATTGCAGGCCTGTTCAACCCAAGCCATTCTATGATTCTGTGATGATTCCATGATTCTCAAGAAAACTGTTGAAATCAGGCAAGTCAGATTTAATCTTTGTCACAGTGCTCTGTAAAATGCAGGCAACAGCTGAAACACAGAATGGGTAGTTGTGTAGATAATAAAGTGTGTTGAAATCCTTAGCAGACAGCAGGACAGAAAAACAAAAGTGTTTTATGGAGTGTACTGCTGATAGACAAAGCTACAAGTCTATTAGCAGTTAGATTGGTTGGCTGACCAATAAGTTCCAAGATGACAGAACATGGAAGTTAATCTAATGAGACCCTGTAAGTGCAAACATACAGGATTGGACTATCATACAGAATGCTCAATAATTTTCGGTTCTTCTTCTCTGTTGCTATTGCAGAGGATGAATAGATGGATTAAAGAGTTGTCTTCAGCCTTACATCCAAGGAATTCCTGGATTTATAGCTCATGTCAAATTGCTTTGAATATATATATAACTGCTTTGCATATATATGTACAAGAAGTTATACCTGAAATTAATGAAAGAGAATAGAAAACAGAAGGCTACTAATCTGCTTGTGAAATATGGCACCTGCTTTCTCACTTTATCCTTTAACCACTTAAGACCACTTCCTAAAACAATTTCAGTTCTGCATTTCTTCTTTCCAGCCCCAAAATTTTGAGAGGCAGGAACACTTCTAACACGGTATTACATAGAAAATCAGGACTTTCACCCTGGCATGATCTGTTAGAATTTTTCACATCATAATTCTAAATAGCACTACATAACAGAGCAATGTTCTTCATGTAATTTTTTTGTCTGAAAATATATAGTAGTATTTTAAGCACATTGTGAAGTTTAGAACTGAAAAACTGTAGGTCTTGTGTTCCAAATGTCTTTGATGCTGCTCACAGTCTCATGCAGAACTGTCACCATCTGGCTGGGCTGTGCTAAAACATGGATGGAGCTATACACATTGTCTGGAGACCAGACTTGAGGTAGTGATAGCACTGTTGTTTGTAATTGTAGGTACATTCAGAAGATGCCTGGCTGAATCTGGATATATCTGTCTATGTGTTCTCTTGCAGGACTCACACCTCTTGATTCCTTGGGGTTGGGTTTTTGCCTGAGTTTTGGAGAAGTGCCAACTTGTAACTCAGCTTTGTGAGTCACATCTTTCCTTCTACATGGGGCTTTATCAAAATGCGATGTCCAGATTTTAGAGAACTAGGACTGATGTTTGTGGTTTTCACCTACAACTTCAATATATATTTTTGGAGTTGCACCTGTGTATATGCAAAGTGGTGCAATCAGGTTTAAAATAAACAAGTCAGTGTAGCAGCAGAACAGATTAATAAATGATTGCAGATTTCCATGCTATAACGAGCCATCTGTGATCCTCTAAGATGTATTTTTGCTGTTGTTAATCAGAAGCCTTCATCCCATATACACATAATAGAAACATGCAGAGCTCTAAGAAAATGAAGTGAACATTTCATCCAGGAGCTTTAAAGGAATAGTATAGTTTGGTTTCGGTTAATTTAGATCCCTTAGAAAACAAGTGGTTATTATTTATAACTTTACCTATGATGCCTTTTTCCCACATGACTAGTATTGTTCAAGTGAATGTGAAGAAACATATTTTAAATAAAAAGTAAGGAAACAAACAAAAGCAAAAACCCAGAAGAACAAACACTTTTGAATTTTGATGTTGCAAAGCTTATCAATATTTTACAAGTCTCTTAGAAATCACTTGAGGAAGTCATATTTTTATAGAGGAAATGAGGAAAAGGCAAAACTGATCTGTTAAATTAAAGTATATTATTTCCCTTTGTTTCAATATTTATTACACTCAATCTTCTCTTCAGAGCTATCAGTGTGTATGAGTCTATATAACAAAACTGCATATAGGTTAGGGAGGCTGGTAGTCTGAAATAATTGTTTCAATCTTCCTATACCTTTCAGGAGGAGTATTTCTTTTCAGTTACATGTGGATTTATTTTTAATTTTTATTTTTTGAAGTGCACATTTAGTATTTTCTGTTTAAATGTTTTGTAAATACTGTAAATCAGCATAACCATAAATGAGTTACAATTGATCAGTTAAAAAAATGATCAAACTTAACTCTGTGGTTTAAAACAGACACTTAGGCCTAATTCACTCAGTGATTAGTATTTAATCTGATCAATAATTCTTCAACCAAATCATTGGTGCTATCAATAGAAACAGTTTAATTTTTAATTTCTTTCCTTTTAAGCATGCATATAGCGTGTGCTCATTCAGCATTGGATAATAGTAAGAAAATAGTAGGAGAAAATACAACTTATAAAAATATAACGTAAAATCTTCAGTGATGACTTCCAAAGCCTGTAATATCCAAGCAATGCTGTTGACTCTATCAATCCTCTTCTGTGCTTTGCAACTTGTGCTCTGCCCTCTAGTGATTGCATGGATGGCAAAAATGGTTACTCATTTCACTCCTGTGAGAAAATAGATTTTATTTAAGTAGTTCTTTGGCACCATAGCAATTCACTTCTGCTAACTTACTTAAATTAATGTAAAGGGATTCAATTTATTCAGTTAACAGAATAACCTGAGAAATCTCTTAACATTATATATTAATGACCAATGAATATTAATTGTACCTGCTATTTCTTCTGCTGCAGCGCTCAGGAACACGTGCTAAGCACTGCAGAGTCACATTCCAGACTTTAACATTTCACACAGAAGGATAGCATTTTCTGTGAATTCACACCGTTGGTATCTATGTCAGTGACCTTAAATATTGTCAATTTCACAGTTTTAATGTCTTTATATTTTTCATTGAGATGTTTGTGAGGCGCTGGCACAGCTGCCCAGAGAAGCTGTGGTTCCCCATGCCTGGAGGCATTCAAGGCCAGGTTGGATGGGGCCCTGGGCAGCCTGAGCTGGTGGGGGGGCAGCCCTGCTCATGGCGGGAGTTGGGGCTGGGTGGGCTTTAAAATCCTTCCAACCCAAACCATTCATTGATGCTACGATCTGTGAACGGGGAGACAACTGAAGCTTATGGTTTCACACACAGAAATGGAGATACAGAAAAGTTGGATCAATTTTGTCAAACATTTATACTGAGATCAAGGCTGTAGGCTAACCCAATTAACACTGCCCAGCTTTACTTGTAGTCCAGTATGGACTATGTGAATTACTCTATTTGCAGAATTGGGAACTTAAAACAGCAGTGACTCCTTGAAAAGCAAGGAAGAAAAATATAGGTATGCATTTCTATCTTTTTTAAAAAACGATAAAGAAAGCACCAGCAAGCTCTGGCCCTTCAGCTTTTATCAGTTGATTTAGTTCCTCGGAACATCCCAGCTGGTGAGTCTAAAACAATATAGATCTGTTTCTAGTACTACAGTGGTCTATTTGCATGAAATTTAAAACCAAGATAAGGTTGCAACTAACCGGTTACAACCCAGACACTTTTGGCCTAGAAGCAGCTCAAGAGGAAGATTTTCTTGTTCTGTTTCCAGTGACCAGCCCAGGGAAAGCTTCACACACTACTTCTGAACTGGTATTCCTCCTCCAGAAGCAGGAAGGGAAAGGAAAGGAAGGGAAAGGAAAGGAAAGAGGTCAGAGAAAGATATGCATGTTGTTATGCACAGAGCAGCCACAGCAAAGCAGAGAGCACTTTCCGGATTGGATTTGTTCTGTGCGAAAAATTTAGGAATGAAATACTGCTTTCGCACGTTCTCCAAGCGGCCCCCCGCCCAGCAGCCGGGGAGTGCAGCATCGCCGTTCGCCCGCAGGAGGGCAGCAGCACCGCGCGGCTCCTGGGCTGTTGAGATGGCGACCGCCTCCCGAGGTGGAGAGGAGGCTCATTTCTGCTCCCAGAGGTGGGAAATTTTGCTCAGGACGCAGTGCGGTGTTATATGATAAACCAGATATGATATACCTGGTAAGTGATGCGGTCGGTGTGGCTGATTTAGGTTGATTTGTGCTCATAAATCAAGCATGCTCAGATATGGGGTTTTCTCCCATATTGATGTATTTCTGCAAACTCTGCTACCTAGGTGGTTTTAAAAGTGCACTTTTGGGGAAAACTCCTCCTGTGTGTCTCCAGTATTGTTACACGTTAAGAAAAAACAACAAATACAAAAGCACAGTAAACCTTTTTCTACAGAGAGGGATAATACTACTCTTTAATGTCTTTGTCAGTAAGGAATGATGGGATCGAGTGCACGCTCAGCAAGTTTGCTGATGGCACCAAGCTGAGTGGTGCAGTTGTCACAATAGAAAGGAGAGATGCCATTCAGAGGGAGCTGAACAGGCTTGAAAAGTGTCCCCATGTGGACTGAATTAGGTTCAACAAAGCCATGTGCAAGGTGCTCACTTGGACTGGGGCAATCTGAGATATGCATACAGACTGGGAGAAGAACTCACTGAGAGCAACCTTGCCAAGAAGGATTTGGAGATCCTGGTCTTTTCCAAAAAGCTGGACATAAGCCAGCAGTATGTGCTTGCAGCCCAGAAGCCAACTGTATTCTGGGCTGCATCAAAAGAAGGGTAGACAGCAGCGAGGAGGGGACTGTTCTTCTCTACTCTCTTAAGAGGTACTCTTGTAAGGCCCCATTTGAGAATTGCGTCCAGACCTGGGGCCACCAGCACAAGAAGGATGTGGAGATGTTGGAGAAGGTCCAGAGGAGGCCGTGAAAGTGATCAGTGGGCTGGAGTGTTTCTCTGTTGAAGACAGGCTGAGGGAGCTGAGCTTGCTTTGCTTGAAGAAGGCTCCAGGGAGAGATCAGTGCAGCATTTCAGTACTGAAAGGGAGCCTATAAACAGGAGGGAAATTAGCTTTCTACACTGACAGACAGTGATAGGACAAGGGGGAATGATTTTAAACTAACAAAGGAGAGTTTTAGATTAGATGGCAGGAAGAAGTTTTTCACTGTGTGAGTAGTGAGGTGCTGGCACAAGCTGTCCAGGGAAGATGTGAATGCCCCATTCCTGTATCCTGTCTAGAACAGAGATCACGTCCCAGTGTTTTGAGATTCTTTCTTCCTGAGCAGGAGTGAAAAAATCAAGACCAGATGTGAGGCTTCTCTCTCCTTTGTGCACCTTTGCTTCCTTCCCCTTGAACTGCCATCACCCTTGCTTGAGCTTTAGTCATTTCCAGCAGTAAAATGCTGGGCTTTGGGATAAACACATGCTGAAAAGCAACCCACAGTTCCTCTCTCCCCCTTCACTTTTACATTTTATTATTATTATTTTTTTTTTAAGTGCACATATACTGGACAATATCTCATGTTATTGCTACATCTAATACGTTTACCAGGAAAAAAATCCTGAGCTTTTCCAGCAAGTGCATTTCACAGGCTTCTGTTTATCAAATAGTGTTCCCGTCTGCTTCCACCTCCCTCAATCTCTGATGCTGGAAATCAACTACAGATTCTGACTGCAGCCTTTTAGTTGAACTTCTTAGTAAGATCTACCTATCTAACTCAAAACTTTTTAGATGCCTAACTTGTACAGCTCTCCCAGATAGGAATTAAGTACCTAAATGTCTTTGAGAATTTGGCTTTTAAAGTATATCTACACAGAATTTAAGGGCCATGCACAGATTATAAAGTTTATAATGATTAGTCTTGAAATAAAAAACAATCTAATAATTTATAAGAATTATTACTTACTCTAATGGATCCAATTAAATAGCTTTGCAAGCCATTCTGATAGATCTTGCTGGCTTTGTATAGAGCGCACTCTTTGAAGTCAGGGCAGGTAGGGACCTCTTCTCTTTATAGGTGCACCCTTGGTTTCAAAGTTGAGGATCTTGTTTTTAAGTTTAGTGATTTCTGTTTCAGCTCCAACTTAGGATAAATACTTTGGCCATGCAAGTATTGTTATCGATTTATAATTATCTGGAGTACTGTGTCCAGGTCTGGAGCCCCCAGTACAAGAAAGACAGGGATCTGTTGGAGAGGGTCCAGAGGAGGGCCACGAAGATGATCAGGGGACTGGAGCACCTCCCCTATGAAGACAGGCTGAGGGAGCTGGGCTTGTTCAGCCTGGAGAAAAGAAGGCTGCGGGGTGACATCATTGCAGCCTTTCAGTACCTAAAGGGAGCCTACAAACAGGAGGGGAATAAACTCTTTGAAAGGGTTGATAACTGCAGGACAAGGGGAAATGGTTTTAAGTTGAGGGAGGGAAGATTTAGGTTGGATGTCAGGGGGAAGTACTTTACAGAGAGAGTGGTGAGGTACTGGAACAGGCTGCCCAGAGAGGTTGTGGGTGCCCCGTCCCTAGAGGTGTTCAAGGCCAGATTGGCAGCCTGGTCTCGTATCAAATGTGAAGGTTGGTGGCCCTGCATGTGGCAGGGGGGTTTGGAGATTCATGATCCTTGAGGTCCCTTCCAACCCTGGCCATTCTGTGATTCTTTAAACCACCTTTGCAATGGAATCAATCTGTTGGGTGAAGCATAGCTGGAGTGGAAAACAACTACTTCCTCATCCTATGTCCTTGCCCTACCTCAGGCTTTGTGCAGATTATCTTTGTCAGTCATATTCCTTCAGAGTGGAAAGAGGTATTGCAGGGAAGACAGCCAGTGTTCTCTAAGAAGTTCATGCTGAATGGGCAAGAGACAGTGGTCACAAGCTGCAATAGGAGAAATTCCAGATGGATATAAGGAAAAAATAATCACTGTGAAGGTGGTCAACACTGAATGAGGTGCCCAGAGAAGCTGTAGTATGTCCATCTTTGGGGATATTCAAAACTCAAATAGGGATGGTGCTATGCAAGCAGATCTGATTTTGAAGTTACCCAGCTCTCAGAGGAGGCTTGAATCAATTACATCCAAAGATGTCTTTTATCCTATGTCTTGCTTAGATTGCCATTATTTTAATCAGCTTATCTCATTAATGTAGCACGAATTCAATACAAAATCTCCTCTTTTCCCCCAAAAGAACTCTTTTTAAATTGTGTTGAATTGGTCCAAGGAATGTTCTGCTGAGTACTGGAGACTCACTTTCTGGAGGGTAAGTGCGCTGGAGGGGCTGGGGAAGGGAAATGGAAAGGAACAAAATCAAAAAGGGCAGGAGTGCAGCAGGAAGAAGGAGACAGCAGGTTGTCTGTGGCAGATGCAGGAGGACAAACTATATCTGGTTTGGTCTAAATTTATAGTGCAATGCATAGGCTACACCTGACCTCACAGGAAGACTTGTGGTATAGTAAACTTATACAAATATATGAACAAACGTAAGTCATGACAATGATTTTATATTGGATCAAAGTTTTATCTATTACTGAGGTGTTTTTCATCCAGAATAAAGAATTTTCAAATGGGAAGTATTGTACTGTTGAACTACAGCCTGAATATGTTACCTTCTTCCTGCTGCTGCTTTAGTGACTGCATACCCAGGTAAACCAGATTATCACAATCCCGAAGACTTGGTTGATACTATATCATATGTCTTTGAGAACAATGTCCCTAATGAAGGTAGGAATGGCTAAAATTTTCTTCTTGTACTCAGAACTTAACATTTTACCATGTTTCTACAAAGATGTACATATTTGGTTAGGTGGACAGTCACCCTGATCTCCCCTCTTAGTTTTCCCAGCTGCATTTTTTTGTGCTTATCCAGTATTAATAAGTTCATCCTCATTTACCTTTAATTAGTTTTAAATGAAAATATGAGAAACGTATGTAAGGATGTTTCATAGATGGTGCTGGGATAAAGCTATCTTTACAGTGAACTGTTTAGGAATCTTGTTGTTTGAAATAATATTTAATAAAGTTGACCATAGAAAGTAAATGTTATTGAATTCCCATGAAGCTGCAGCTTCTTTCACCCTTGCTGTGTGATGTTTTTCTTCCCACCGAATCTTGGTTTTCTGTACCTGTTGCTAAACACTTATTCCGTTATAATCAGAAAAGCAATATCTTACCAGTAAATTCATATCTGAATTAATACAGGTTTAAGAAACAGCAGGCAGAGCTATATAAAGTTGCTTGTGTTTAACTGTCGATTAACAGTGTAAGGGATTTAGTGGAAGGAAACACCACAGAAATATTCTCATATTCTGTATCAGCTTCTGAGGTACAATTCAGCAGTAATACAAAGAGAACTGCAAATGAAATATGAAGCACCTCCCCAGTCACACGCCTGCCAGGGGCTGGGTGCTGCTGAGGTGCTAATTGAAGGTGTCACTTGCTTGGCATGCATGACACCAGAAAGGGAGAAGCGTATGATGCAGGTGGGATTTGGTAAATGTGTATTTTGGGCTTCATTCTTATTATCGTATGAAGTAAGAGGGAGCATCGTTGTTTATATTCTGAGACAAAAATCCTCTCACATCTGCTAGGCATTTGTCACAGAAATGAGAAAAGACAAAGTTCTTCTTAGCAATAACATGAAATTGTTTCTCCAGATTCCCCCTAGATATAAAAATAGCTTTGTGCTACAAATACCACCACATCAGCAAAATTATTTAAGAAAGGAAGGGTGATTTGGCCAAAAAAGGGTCACTATTACCCCAAGGCACAATTTTGTTCAGATATGTTCTACTTTTATTTAGTAGAAAATAAGGAGAGGACAGTCTTCTGTGAAATAAATAAAGAGACTTCAGTCTACTCAGAATCAGGGTTTCTAAAAGGAAGAGTTGGCTATTTTCACAATGAAAATCCTCTTGATATTTAATGTCCATTGAATTCATCAGATAAACACTATGTGAGACTTTTAAATATGCACACATTATTCATGCCAGGTTATAGAAAATGCTTGAGCTTTAGAATAATGCATAGAAGTTTCAAAAGATTCAGTTGTCAGTTATTTAAACAATTCTCCAGAAACATACATCCAGGAAAAAAAAGAAGCATTCTCTGCTGGAAAGTCTAGCAAGGATCTGTTCAGTGTTGCCCAAATTCCTAATGACATTTCTGAAAATATTTTTTTTTACTCTGCCACCACCTGTTCTCCATCAGCATTTCTTCCTTTCCCTTAATTCTGTGATGGTGTGGTTAGATAAACAGAGCTGAGCTAGTCTGACTCTGAAATTGGTCTTGGCAGCAAGCTGTGAGGTTGGCTCAGTTCTCCATTTAAACTATGCCCCGGCCATGACTCCTTTTCTCTATAATTTCCATTTTATTTTTGTTCTCCAAAATTGTTGCCTTTGCCTTCTCACTGGATTCACATCAGTTGCTGTGGACTCAAACATTGCCCACATTTTTGCCTAGCAGTTGGATGCCTAAAATAGCTACTGTTTAAAGACTTTTATTGAAACTAAGAGCTAACACAGTTATGAAAGCAGAAATAACTGCTGGAGTAACTGCCATGTGACACATGATGGGTAATGTGCTATTTTTTGTCCATGATCAGTGTGCCTATATATAATTCACATTTTTCACCACAAATTTTTCTATTTCTTTAATAAATGTTGTTGAATGTTATGTTTTTATTACAGCAATTCTGTTTTCATCGTTTCTTCGTAGCATGACTTTTTTCAGCGTAGATCAGATATTTGACTTCTTAGAAGATGTGCTGAATTACTGTTCAAATAACAGGATAATGTAGATTCCAACCGCACTAATTCTCAAAAACAGAGTACCAGAATCACCAAGATTTTTTTTTCCATCACTTTCATTTTAATAACAGAGGCACATTGATAAATAGAATAATTCAGTCAATTTTTGCAACAGATATTAATTACATTTAAGATTAAGGATCACTAACCATTCCTTTATTTTAATCAGAATTTTAATGAAAAAACTTCACTGATGATTTTATTTCTTTAATTATTTAAGTCACTCACTTTGATATCCATTACAGCCATCTGTTTTACTTATTAATTTCCCCATACTTACTTTTGCTACGAATTTTTTTACAGTATATGATTATCAATTTCACTCACTCGTTGTTAACATAATCGAAAATAGTGAGATCCACAAAAAGGCTTTGGGGTTGTGATATTCTTTACAATATCTAGTATTGATGTCCTGAAGCATAGATGGTAGTACCCAAGTAAGTGGACCTTCTTTTCTGTCCAGTTTGGGATGGAAACACAAGTGTGCTTCCAGTTACAATCCTTGACTTGGGCAGGTCTCTTCTTCCCTACCAACCAAGTACAGCAAAAAGGTTCTTGCTTTTACTTATAACTTGGTAACAGTCAACCTCCTATGTGGTATCCTCCTGTGCACTGCACTAACATAAGCTCGATTCATTTTTCATCATAATTCCACTTCTCTAGGCCCCTATCTATCCGAAGTCTAATGGCTTAGTTTGGACTTTCTCTGTCCCCTGGAAATCAGATGAACGCTGTACATTTTGATGGCCTCATTACCTCAGAAAATATCAACAGAGGATTGCATTTGAATGTAGATCATGACTGGTATATTTTGGTAAACATCAGCTGATACGTATGAAAGGCTGAAAACTGCTATGTATCACCAGTGTGGCATACAAAAATGAAGTTGTAACCTGGGGAATTTGCTTGATGCTACTAAACTACCACAAGGACTACAACACAAATTAATTTAACACAGAACTGGGCTTATAATATCTTGGACTGCTATTGCTCACTTTCTCCCCTTGGAATGTATTCTTAAGAAATTTGTAATTGTTTCATGTCAGTCTTCCTTTGAGAAAGATCAGAGATTTGGAGATCTATCATACTTTCTTCAAATTTTTACCTCTTCTTGGAATATGATTTTTTAAAAAAACCTTAGGAGTAGAAAAGGCAGAACTCAGATAATTAAGCCAAACGTTTTTCAAATGTTACAAACCGCCTATACAATTAATTTTCAATTGCAGGCAAATTGACTGCAGCAGTTTTCCATGGAAGAGGTTTTCCAATTGCAAATTATCTGACTCTTGAGGAGTATAGTCCACAATGCTCTCAATACTGTACATGAACGATGCTTTTATTTTATTTACAATTACATTTGATAATTATCACCCTACTTTAAATACTAATTCAGCAATGACTTACAGATAGTTTTTAAGCCTAAAAGTGTTTCAGAGTGGCTATCAGAAAATGAGTGTTTTCTCAGTTGGAGATTAGAATTATCTCACAGTTGCATTTCAGCACACGTGCCTGGAGAGATACACATTATTTTCATTCTCTTTTAAATTATATTGAAAAGGTAAAAATTACAACCAGGTGGGAATTGCTCTCCTGTTCCCATCTGGAAAGTATAAGTGTTGATTTAATTAAAGAAACCTACTGATATTATTTTTATTCTTTCCTTCCTGCCTGCCACTCTGGTTATGCTGACTATTACAGTATAACTTTTTACTGAATCTGGATTTGAAATTATTCATAGCTTACCCATTCCCTACAAGAAAAGATTAAGATCTGAGATAATGTTTAGGAAGCTATTAAAATCGCGTCATTTATAATGGCACAAAATGAGCAGCAGTGTTCCTGCTTTCCAGGTTTAATAGTTCCATACAAGCAAAGTGATGGGTAATGTTACTTTTTCTGGTGTTCATCTGAAGCATGTGCAGAATGAAGCCATTTAGGTGTCTTTACAGCCTTATCTGACCAGTGAAAGAAGTGGTCCCTAGGAAGATATACAAGGGTTTTTTCCTTGTAATTCAAATGGTGAACATGTGGCATTAAAAGTGTTGGCACCTGCTACATCCTTTTCTGTAAGAAGATTCTCACACTGGTGGTGTAAATATTTTGGCAAGTACCACAGTTCCTCAAATTTTTGTGAATCTCACACTCTTCAATGAAATTAACAAGAGATAGTGTAGTGGCATAAATATTTAAGATGGGAATATCAGCATGGGATGATGTAATAGTATTAATATTAAAGATGGAAGCATCTATATACATACCAAAATTTACATTGATTTACGATGAAACTGTGAGGTCTCGGTTCAGACATGTTATGATGAAGTCACCGAATAACTTGTCAATGAATGAGAACTTGTCAATTGAGAAGATTAGAACTGTGCTAAAACAGAACTTCAGCTATATCCAAATATTACTGCAGAAATAAAGGATGATAATATTAATTCAGTATACTGATCATACATCACATTCAATCTTGCTGCCGGGAATTTGCTTCATAGCTTTCATTATAGGTACTCAAAGGTAGGTTTTGCAACAGTATGGTTTGCAGTAATGGAATTTTTGCTTTGTAGCTGTATCATGCTTTCCTCAGCTGCAAGTTTGGGACTGGGATTTTCAAACAACATGGGAAAAAGTCTTGTTTCTCTAAGTGAGAAGACAGCACTACATGCAACTGAGCAAAACACACAGTAAACTGCTCATAGTCTTGCACTGAAAAAAGCCAGAGACCATTCTCTGTCCCTCTGTGGCAGGATGTGACTGCAGTCATGCTGTTGAGACATCTTTAGCTCCACGTGGTGCTCTGTGGCCTTAAGACAAATGAATAATAATGTTTTCAATTTGAAGTATCTGAAATAATGTGAAGGCTGAGTTGCTGAGTTGCCTTACACTGGAGAGTATTTATTGTTTGCCCTGGGTTACAATGTGAGTAAAAGGATGAGAAGTGCAAAGTGCAATGGTATAATGTGGGAGGAGAGTACAAGATTGAAATCAGGTAGACACCTTTCTATAGCATATATTGGAAATAGCCCCAGCTGTGTGTATTTCTGCAAGCATATCTGTGACTCTTTGGAAAAACATTAGGTGATGAAGACAGAGAATCTGTTGAGGAGCACACAAATGACCATTTTGGATAATTGCAGGCCAGAGCTTTAATCAGAGCCTGTGCCTTTATTTACCATCACAGGATAAGCCTAAGGGCTTGATTAGCTCAAAATAAGACTCTCTGGTGTGTCTCATTTGCTAAGTGAAGGAGAGCAGATGACTCCAAGAAACGCTACTTCAGAAATATAAGTGATACCACAAATGTGTTCAGATCTCCTCCTCTGTACACAGCTGTTCATAAACTTTGATGGTTTCTTCTATTTGTATTTATCTTCTGTTTATATTTTATGAAGTTTCAGGTTACATCATCAAGGATGTTGTAAAAAATCATTTGAGAACTGGTGCTCTTATAGCCTGAATATCTGCTGAATTGTCGTCTATGAGTGAGGGGTGTGCTGGCAGTGCAAATGGCTTTCCAGTCCTGAGTCTCTAGGTCTGTGCACCTTCTGATTTAGAGTGGGTTAATGAACCCACATCCTAACTTACTTTTCTAGCCATTTGCACGTGCATAAGCATATGACAGGAACTGTCACTTTTATATTTGGTCTGGTCTGTGAGAATTTATTAGAAATCTGACAACTCTGAGGCTGCTGCTTTCCTTGGGTGATCAGGTGAGGGAGTTATTTGAGAAAGCATTGTGAAAGAGAGATGTTCAAAACAAAATAGTTCTGGGTAAAAATAGGCTGGAGAGAATGATCTAAATGATTTGCTGGCTGATTATATGAAAGTACCCTGTCTCAGCCATCTCACTTCAATTTTAGGTGAATAGAAGTGACAATAAAAAATGTGCAAATTGCAAGTACCGATTTTTTCTGAATACTTTAAAGAGTGAACAGAAATGTCTGCAGTAATTCTCATGGCAGAGAAGAGAAAAGAAACCTAAAAAGGATCTTCATAAGGAGTGGAAGAAATAGTCCGTATTAGTGGTAAATGTACCAAGCTATGATCACAAACCAATTTTCACTGCCTTGAATGTAATTAACCTGTTAACACATTGTGGCTGGAAAGACAAGAGATTTTAAATACATTCCTAGCTCTTTTTCTTACTTTTTTTTTTTTTTTTTTTTTTTTTAATCCTCTCCTTTTGGTTTTATCTGCAAGGTACTTAAAGTTTATTTGCAAAGCATTTAAGAGCTTCTGTTCTGAAGGCTTAAGTAGCCTTTCACTGGCTCTTAGAGTGAATTCTTTTGCTACTGGTACAAGGTACTGGTACACGTTCTGTACAGATATGTATATATACTGAGGAACTTTATACTGAGGAACCTTATTGCCCAATAACAAACAAGCCCAAAACCTTTCTCCCCTGATTTGCATAGTAAGGAAAGCTCTTAACTATAAGAAAACTCAATATTTTGATTTCAGAACATTATTCTTTTAGCAAGTCTACCTCTGAGATGATTTGTGTTAACTACCTACAGAATTCATGAGCTCTATGCAAAAGTATGAACAATGTATTTAACATGACCAAACTGCCAACTGCATTTTGGATACACAGCCTTTCACCTTTTCTTGCTGTCTTATCATTTCATATCAACTGCAGACACGAAAGTGCATGAAATAGAGAAACTTGGCAATTCAAATGCAAGTGTCCTGAAGAACAGGATAACTTCTCTGGGAAAGAGCCAGAAAGACAAACTTGCCACTGACAGAGACCAGTGGCTCCCTAGGGAGACGTGTGAGGCTGAGGGACTGAAGGCTGCTGTGTGCTAATCACTGAGTCACTTCTCAGCTATGTCCTGATTAAAGGCTGTGCCACAGAATCCAAAAAGTAGGATGGATGGATTTGAGCAACCTAAATTTTCTGAGTATGTTCGTGTATTGCTGTGTGTTTTAGCAAAGCTTGTGACATACAGAAATATTTTAACTGGTAGAAGTTGGACCTGGAAGGGCCTACCTCATATCCACAGCTCTGCAATTAACAGGTAGATGGAAGCAACCTTTCACTGAGAACAACACTGCATGTATATTCTCTAACAGTAATGCTGGAAAGGAAATTTCCTATTTGCTTTGACTTGTCTTTGTAGTCACTGTCTCTGACTCTGCTTCTGTTTGTACCTCTGTCAATCTGGCCATTTCAGTGGAAAAACTAAAATTTATGTAATTGACAGTTGTATCAATTATACACCAGAAGGTCTTGTTCTTCACCATTTCATAAAAAAATCTCTCCAAACAGCCGTTGCAACTCTTACCATGCTTGGATTCTGTTTTTGTTCAAAACAGTATTTCTGTATTACTCTGGAGACATTTTATTTCTATTGTACTGCTCTGAGAGACTGACAGTTGCAGTTTTGAAGCAAGAGCAACTAGCCTGGGTCTCTGAAAGTTTCTGACTTCGTAAAGATTTAGACAATCAACTTGATTAAGCCTGTCTGAAAATCCGCAGAGCACTTCTGTCTTTAAACATGTAAATAACTACAAAAGCCTGCCTTATATGAATGTCTTTTACAAGACTAAATTAAGTACCTATGTAATATAGATTTCTCAGAAATTAGTATTTTCGGTGTACAAAGGCAAAAGATTCAGGACCTGTCCTAACAGTCTCTTTTGTTCACAAAACTTCTTATGACCAATACTTTAAAAATCAGCATCAACTAACTGTGATTTATACTTGACTGAATTGAAACTGGTTCAAAGTTTCTATTCTTCACTGATTATGAAACTTTATCCTTTAGTTTGAGCATGGGATGTTATAGGTCTGTTTTTCACTGCATGTTTTTTAGTGCAAACACCAAACTATTGTGTGGGCTTTTATTTTTTTTTTTTCTAAGATTTTGGCAGACAAACCAACTAGCCATTCATACAACTTTTTTGTTCATTGAGGAGGAATGGGGCCTTCTCCTGAAGACCACGAAGCCAAAGATGCAGTTCTCTTGCACTGTGGATTCCTGCTGTATCCTTTTGTTCTGTCTTGAATGATTTGACTCTCAGTGTATTAACTAAGCATAAAACCACTAAAAGCAAAAGTAGTATTAAATAAAATTAAATTCAGTCTCACTAGAAACATATTCTTGTGCCATTCAAATACCAGGAATTTTCCACTTGGTTCAGGAAGAAGTTTGACAGGAACCCTTTACAGTGGTTACATTGTTGCATTTCATTTGTGTTATATGAAAATGAAATAATGCCTATATTTGTGGTAGCATGCTTTATGAATTAAATGTGAAGTCCAGTGCCTCATGTTCAACTCTCAAGTTCCTTTATCGACCAATTGTTTCAATAGGAACCCCTGTTTTTGTGTGTCCCTTAAGTGCTCATTTGCTCTGTGCTTTGTTTTACCTCCATCCACATTAATTTAAGACCAAGAGGAAAGGGAATTGCTGCTACACAGCTTACTTAAATTTTATTGTTTGCAAATTCTGATTCTTGTCTTTTGGGTACAATGGAAATATGCATACCTTTTTGCTGATGTCTGCTAGTAATGCACATCTATTATGGCTACCAAAAATTCTATGTTTATGCATAAGAAAATCCTTTGGTCTGATGTTATAAAGGAGTGGGGCTGGCATCAAAGGCATAAAATATGGGAAAATAAAATAAACCAATTATAAATTAATTCGATTGTCTTTACAAATTTCAGCTACATTCATGGGATCATATGGCATAAAACATTTCACTGAATGACATTACAAGCATCTAAACCAGCTACAAGGTCCCGTCTCAGATTGTTTTCAGCATAAAGGCATGATATATACGCTCTCTGAGCCATTGAATTATCTTCTTTATAAACAGTACCATTCACATAAGCGGGCAAATATATTACATGTACATAAAATGAAGCCACCGGGGACAGTGGCTGAACTCAGCCTTACTAAGTAAGATTTCTTTCTCTTCTGACTTAAAATATAGCAAAATAAACAGCGAAGACTACTTTGTGCTTTCAGATGGGATTCATCAGACTTACTTGAGCTCGTCCAAAAATGAAACATCTGGTTGAAGATATTTTTTCAGCTTATTCAGGGCTGAAATTGTTGTCAAGAGGTACATACACCTCCAGCAGGTGATTCATCCCTTGCCAGGGTAAGTACATGATACAGATGTGAAGAAGTGCTGCTGAGAGGTTCCTGACTTTCCAGAGGCTCTCAAGGGAAACTAGATAACTAGTGTTCTTTCATATGTAGTGCACTTCTAGATGTCTAAAGTTTGTGAAATGAATCTCTGCCAAACTGACCTAAAGAAAAGCATGGTAATGATATTAGACTACAAAGAGCCTACCTCCTTGCTTATGAAACACAAAGGTAACAAAAGGATTTGAAGCTAGCCCACATTTGTCTTGTGCAAGGGCTCTGGGTTCTGCAGGAAGCAGTTAAGCATCTCCAGTCTCAGGGTTTTCAGGGTCAAAACCTGATGAGCCAGAAAAGAACACAGCCTAATAATTGAAACGATTCATTTATGCAAAGTTGCTATGAAAGATTTCTGTTCACTGAAATCTGAAGAAAAATCTCTGCATATTCCAGCACCATTTATTCACCATTCCCAATCCTCTAAAGCACCATTATTCTACTATTCCATGCTCGGCTGCCAAGTTGAATGTGAGGGTATATTCCTGTGCACCAAAATATGCTGAAATTAAGTAAAGGGTATGGTTTGCTACAGTTCATTGGATTCAGGAAATGTGGAATTATTCTGAAACCACATCTCAGACTCACTACTTTATGCTCAGGTGCTGAGACTCTCTTGAGGATTGACTGCAAAGACTGTATAGGCTGGTACAGTGGAGACAAGGTAAGAGAGAAAAAGCAAATCTGAACAAACAGTGCACCTACGGGGTCTTCGCTGACTTTCAGATATCTGTTTTCTGTGCCAAATCTCTGCAATTACTGGAGCATGCTACAGGTTCAGGTGCATTTCCTTTAAATAAATAAATGAACCTTTAAATAAATAAATGAAATAGATATCCTTCTATTTTCTGGAGAATTCCCAAGCTCAGACTTGATGAAGCTCGGACAATTTTAAATAAATATTATTTAGGCAACGAACAAATTTCTACCAATTGGGAAAGACCCACTATGTTCTTCTGTGGTCTTTGCTTCAAACACGGTGTGGGAGAGGTCAGATTTGTGTGGCATTCTGCTATCAAAGATAGTCCAGCAAATGATTACTGAAGGTGGTGCTCTTGTCACTGAGGTGCAATCAGAAATGCTTTCTTCTACAGAGAGGATTGTGATTGAATTTCTGAGAAATACATTGCTGGCTCACTTGTGACATTTGAGTGAAACAGTCAGTTAGTATTATTTGAAATAATATTTTCATTGTGGAAAATGGTATTTTATCAAGATTAACAGATAACTCTGGAAAATGTATTTCTTGGGCGACACCCACCCCTTCAACTAATTGTGTTTACCCTGAGTATTTTCATTTAGTTTCAATTTTTTTTCGAGAACTTGAAATAGTTTATTTATTTCTTTTATAGTAACAGCTTGAATGGCTGCTGACACATATATTTTCCTTTTTCTTCATTGCATGGTGGCCATTCTTATCATTCCAGCTAATAATGTCATTTCATGGCATGAATTTTTACATACACAGATTCACTTATGTCTGCACTGTTCAGGACAAAGAGACTCATTCTTCTGTTGAGTGAATCTTCTGAGCAGTTGAATCCAGTTTACCTTCCCCCTTCTGCTGCAAGAAAACATAACGAACATCCTTGCTATTCTCATTCTTGTGTAGGTTTTTAAACCAAAGACAGGGGGGAGGAAATATTCTTTGCAGCAAGAAATAATGTCCTGAATGCTTTTATAGATAGATAAAATACTCGTTCACCAGAGAGCTTTAGTAACCAACCAGTTATCTGTTTATTCAAACAGTCACCCTCTATGGGTATCCTTGAAAGTTTTTGTAGTTTATTTCCATTCTAATCTTAAGATTTGAGTCATAAAGATTGTGCAAAATGTAGACATGACAAAGCTGATTAATGTCAAAGTACACTTATAAAAGGTTGAACTACCATCAAAGGAACAAGACACCCATTATTTTTTTAAATTTCTCCAGTTTATTTGATTTAGATATCTGATAGCAATAAATTCATTTTTGTTTTATATATATATATTATTTTTTCTGCAAGCAGACCAGAAATGCTACAATAACTTTTTCTCTAGCATGCTAAAGCTCCTCATTGTAAGCAGTTCAAAAAATGAGGCTTTAGAAAATACAGACTCCATGACAAATGTTCAGTATTTTTTCTTGAGTCAAATTAGTCAAGTTTCTTCTTAAAGAATAACTTCTGAAGACACGTAACCAGATAAGTTTTTCATGTTGTCTCTCTCTCTTTTTTTAATGTAATGTAAGCTTCTAGCTTTAGTGACTGTTGAGGAAGGTTTGACTGAAACACACGTCAAAAAGATAAGTAGAAGTAGAGAAATAGAAATATTGCACAGTGAGCTTTCTAAGATCTGGGTGGGTTTTTTTGTTTGTTTTTTGATTGCTTCTTTTTTTCAAAAAAAAAAACAAACGTATTTTGATTGCTAAGGATGGACAAGAAGGAAAACAACTAGGAAGGCCAACTATAACATCATCTAATCAAAACAAATCTTCTAGACCTGGCACTGTCTGGATTTGGGCCAGGAACAGCAACAAATATGCATTACTGGCAGTGATATATGATCTCAGCTGCCAGTGGACAGAGGGTAGACATTTCCTCTCATCATTCTCGATTTCTTGAAACATTTCTTTCTGATGGCCATTAGATAATGCCATTTCACTTGAAAGGAGAGTCAGGCCCTTGGCTACAGCATAAAATGGATAAAAACCTACTATGAATGCAACATGCAAGAACTATTTCTTGGGAAACTAAGACTGTACTACTGATCTTCTACTGGCTGACTCTCAAAAAGAGATTTCTCCCCAGAATTATTCCATGTTTGGATAAGAGCATTCCATGGATGAGCTTGGATATCCACACGATTAAGGTGAAGCTGGCTGGGTCAAGAGAAGGATTCAGAGAGGGCTTAAATAATGTCGAAACCTTTCCTGAAAGCCACTCAGTTTTCACGGTTGGTATTGTGTACAACTGTACGTTAGTACAACGTTACACAGCACTAAGATTAATACTTTCTATAGTCTTTAATAGTCTTAGAAATTCAGTTCCATTTTGAAAGGCTTTGTCTGGTATCATACCTTTTTTGTGTAGTTTAGAACTGTGATATATACATATATAAGAAGACTTTGATACTGAAAACATGACAGATCTGTAAGGGTTAGTGTTTCTGCGAAATTCAACTTATAAAATTCACAATTAAAGGATCAGTTTGTCATTTTGATACAAGTTGTAGCAGTGTTAAGCTTGGTAAGTCTCTTGATAGATAACCCTGTAGTTTGTTTAGATAGTGGGAATGGTCTGTTTTAATGTCAGGTAGATAGCAGTGATATACCCCTTGTATCAAGCAGATTAGGGATGTTCTGTAAGTCTTTGTATCTTCTAGATAAGAGATTTTCTGCTTTCGATCTGTTAGTTGTGAAAGCAAGAGGTAAATACATATGTATCTGCAGGAAAACCTCTGAATGTATAGAAGCTGAATACCTTTTGTACGAGCTATGCGTGATAGGAGGAGCATATCCTCACACATCCAGCCCTGGTGCTTAGGAATGCCTTCTTTCTAACACTCCAATTTGAGTCTTAGAGAGTTTCCTGAATGACCAATTTATGGCATCAGTTTAACAGATCCCTCTCTCAAGAGTATGTACTACAAAAAGAATAAGAACCCAACTTCTCAAAAACTTTTAGAGGGACAGCTTACATTTGTAGCCTGAATTTCTTCAGAACCATGTGTACACTTACAATGTCCAGCAATACACAGTTCTTTGATTTTATTTTATACAATTTCCTTCCATTGGAGAATAAAAGAGAATGAGAAATGTGACATGAAATAATTCTGTCACTGAATGCTTTACGGAAAATGCATAAAAGCATAAATAAGACTGTTGTAGTTTTGATATTTACCAGATTTAAACTTCTTCATGGATATTTAACTAAAATTCTAGGTATAAATTCACTTTTTTCCTTATGTCTCAGTTCTTTCTTGCAGAATAAGTACAAGCAAGATGTGAATGAGATTTTTTTTTCAACTGAGAGTTAAAATAACTACAGAGTATTTGAAATGAAGCACAAAATCCTGGCTGAACTAGAAAACGCTATTACTTTATTTGGCACGTTGACAAAATCAATCCTTGATGAAGCCTATGAACTGACACCTGAGGTGAATTTGTCCCATTTCTTTTTAGAAAAGCTTTTGTGTGCAAAATAATGGGTGCCTTCAAATTTGAGGAAGAGTTAATGGCAGATACTTAAGGTCTTGGCAGTGGGTTGCTATTGTTTTCATGCTAAGAGGTTTTTCAAAATGGTTGAACTCATTCAGGAGAGAATTTCCCAGCTCTGAGCAACTGCAATCCATAGACCTACACAGAATAAAAATAATCATTTCTTTATTAAGGAAATGTTAAATTGAAAGGCCAGCTAAAAGCACTTGTATAGGTGCAACTACAGCTTCAACCAGAACAGAAATGGAATTCTGGATATTGAAGTTGGAGATTTATAGATTTAAATTGGTGTGTTTTTAAAATCCAATTGTATAAATGCAACCACAAAGTTTTGCTAAAAAAAAAAAAAAGTAAATAAAGGATGTTTATTTTTAATGGTTAAGCAACTGTTGATATACGTAGGTCACCCTAAAAGTAATGCCTCTTATTTATTCCCATGGAAACACATGCAAAGAGCACAATAACACGATTCTAAAAGCAAATTCTCAGCTTCAAATCTATTTTTCAGCGTAGTCACTACCATTAGCCAATGCATATGGATGAGCTGATTGAGACACTTCATTTCATGGTGACAGTTGTGCTGTCTGGAATGTGGCTTGTCTTTTATGTCAGTTTTGCCACTGTTGAAACACACCACCTCCTGCCTCACTGTGCTCACATCCACTGTTTGGTCTTCACCAGCGTTCAACAAGCATTAATGAATGTCAATGGGTACCATTTTTCTGCATGGAGGAATTCAGTGACACGCTTTTGCCTCACAATTATATACACAATTCCATGTCAGACACCATTTTGTTAGACTGTCCCTCTGCTGACATCAGTCACAAAATGTAATGGAATACTGGTGTGAAGGTTCAGTCTCCACTACAGAACCATCAACATCCGCCTCTGATGTTATGGGTTAATATAAAAAAATAGAAAGCATTACTTTTGCAGCAGTCCTCAAAATGCCATATTCAGTAATTGCTGAATCATAGTTGGTGACTCATGTAATATGAGGAAGGGAGACCAGAAGTGGTTGCAAGTATACTTCTTTTTTTCAATTAGGCCTCATTGCCAAGGTTTGCTATCAAAGAATATTTGCCTTATATTCAACTTAAACTGCTGGTGAACTGTATTAGCTCTTTGCTATATCCTACTGACTGAGAGTGTGGATTCTGGGGAGTAATCATCAAACAGATAATTCTTAAATTCCATGCAGGCCTTTCATTCAAAAAAAAATCCATTTGACTGCAAACAGGTATTGACATTTCTTACAATGTTGTTTTTACTTTATTTTTATTTATCTTTACTGCATCAGTGCACTCTGAGAACTTGACTTGTAGTTTCTTGGAGGTGTTTAAATGTAAATATTGCAAAGTTGAGTTTAGAGTGGTGTGAAATATTATTTATTTCAATACAATTAACAGAATATCATTAACAGAAAGCTATGAATTTGATATGATGACCATGTTCATCATTTGTTACAGTTTTTAACTTCTAACTTCTATTAAATTTTTATTTGATCTTTCTTAGTTTTGTACTATTATTTCTGCTGTCATTTCAGAGCAGTAGATTGTTAAATCAAGTTTCCTTTATGTTAATTTCTTAATAACTTGTAAATTATTTACAAGTTTCAAGTTCCGGAAACATTTCGAAGAAGTAACTGAAATCTCCGACTGGTTTTATAATTCTGAAGCAGAACTGAAATGGCAGAGCAAGGCAGTAGCAGTAGAATCAGATGTTATTTTAAAAATAGTAAGGCCTATAGTAAAGATATATCCACTCTTGCTGAGAGATAATTTAACGATGCAGAACTGGTCGAGCGATTTTCTTTACTATTCATAGTTCCATATAATGCGCTTGAGAAAGGATTCCCCTATCAAAAGGACTCTTGATCAGCCTTAATAGATTTTCTAGTTCTTCCTACATTTATTGAAAGGAAATAATATTTCATGGGAAAAAATACAATGTAACAAATCCTTGAAAATTGAAATGTGAAGCAATGAATTTTTTTTATCAGTTCTATAACAAAAAGTAGGGTACCCTGTAGCTAGTAGAATGGATAAGAGAAGGTCTGTAATCAGGACTGAAGTCTATTTAATCTCTGTTGCTGATCACTGCAGAGCTTTAGCCTGCTTTCATCAAAATAATTGATGGCAAATGGAGCAGCTGCATGATGAGATTATATCCCCTCTTTATAGCACAGTTATAAGAAAATATACCCTTTTTTCATTACAAGTATTGGAAATTTGGAAAATGCACTGGATTGGAATTGAAGCAATCTCTCTTTCTTGTCTAATGCGCTGCAGATTTTTCTTATTATTATTCTATGCATTTATCTGAATCAATTTCAGAAAAAAAATATTTTATGTTTGCTATATGTTATAATTAAATCCTCGACATTGACACTTTTATATTTAATTCTAGGCTGTGATTATATCTTCAGTATATCTGAATTAGTAAAACTGAAACAGGAACAATGGATCCAGAATATTGTACGCAGTGGTGAAGACAAGTTGTGAAAAGATGAACCAAATAGAAATGTTATTACATTCATTATATTTAATCTTTCATTATAATACTGATTTTTACATACTCTTGTTTTGACGTATGAGATAGTGACAGCACCTTTTACATTTTTTTGCTTCTCATGAAAACAAGTTATTTTCAGGCAATATCAGTTTTTTGAGCTGAGAAAAACAGAAGCATTTGTAGGGTGCTCATGTTAATCAGCTCCAAACAAAATCCTTATAGAGAGCAAAATTTTACTTCTTTAACAGTAGGGAGTGGACTTGTGAGCAACTCTTGGCTGAAGTAGTTATTGTGTGGCATCCTAGAGGAGATACTGAATGTTATAACTGAGGGCCCAAGATGAAAACTTCTGAAGGATCTAGACTATCTATCAAGAAGTACCTGAGCAGGAATAAATGAAACAGATCAAGTAAAAGAATGGCTCCCACCAAGAATGATTTGGCCTTAAGAAGTAAACATCACATGGATTGTTGGGAGTTTGGATATAGGAGGAGAATCCAGGGGGGATGCTGCTGAGCAGCTGAAATCAAATGTCAGATTACGATAGGGATCAGTCAAATGAGCAGGAGTAGGCTGAGAAAGCTCAAAAAGGGCCATGAGCTGAACTGGCTGTGCTGAACCTGCCTGAGGTGAAGGTTTGGACTGTGAGAGTGAGATTGAAGTGAGCAAAATGAGTATCAGGGATGGAAAGGAGATGCCAAATACAGATTTAGGTGAGGGACAGAGTCAGCTGAGTGGCCAACAGGAAGAAAAAATAAAGAAACCACCAAGTTCAGGGGGTAGGGTCATGGAAAAGGGAATGTGATCACTGTAGGCCAAGATTTACCAGAAGACTAAGTATATACTCCCTTGTCATCGATGGAAGCATGGCTATGCATATATCCTCTATTATCTAAAGCTTGTAACCCAGCTGTCTGCAGCCAGCAGACAATGGGCAGAAATACTTAGTAGCCATATTTCAGCAGCTTTCTAATACCAAGAAGTATCAGTAAAACCCACTGCTATAGTGGTTGTTTATTCTTAGGACAGACTGTCTACTACTGCTTCCGCCTCTTGCTCTCCTATTGAAGTGGAATAAATCTGTGTATGTAAAGGTTCCAGCGCTGCTTAATTGACTGGCTGTTAAAGTAATGCCCAACAGGCAAAATTGTTCTTTGTTTGCCATTAAAAACAGACTGTCACTCAGACACAGAGACCCTCACTTCACACTGTTGGCAAATTATAATCTTGCTAATTCAGCTTTGAAAACATTAGTAAACTAAAGCGCTGAGATTGACCGTGACGGTCTAAGCAACATGATCTGGTCTTTAACTACAGCACGAGCTGATATACATATACTTTTCACAGTACTCTTGCTTCATGTTGTTTAATGAGAATTGTGCTGCACCATGGGGAAGTTGGTCATTAAAACAGACTTTGTTTTTTCGTGTCTCCTGAAGTGTGCAGGGACAAGCTGGAACTAAGCTGAATTGGTTTGCAGTATGTTAATTTTCCAGCATACAGCAAAACTTTTAGAAGATGACTATACTGAGACAAAATTACTTGGCTGATCTATATTCAGTATTATCACTAAATGGCTAGAAATATTCATTAAAAGAATCTTCCATGACTTATTGATTGAGGTGTATTAATAGGCACTTGCCTGAAAGACAGAGATAGTCCAGATTGAAAATATAGGATATTACAGTTTTAATAAGGTTACGTTCCCTGGTGATTTCACATTTTTCTCCTTCTTCATGGAACCTGTCAGCTTCTGCTCTCAAAGCCTTTATCCTTTCACACATTGTTATCTTTATAAAGGGGATAAGACAATATACAAAATTCACTTAAGTAAAGGTCTCCCTTCATCCAGCATTACCGCTGAGATCCTTATACTGGCAGCAGTTTACCAAAGCACAGGGAAAAATCAATTTTAATTAGTATTTTTTGGCTTTAATGGAAAGTGATTACAGAACTGGCATTTTAGTTAATACTGTTGAGATTTATGGTGGGGTGATGCTAATTAATTTTCTCTTGAATTGCTGTGGGCAATGAATAACTGCAATAACATGGCAGATTTGCTGATACCAGAACTGTATCAGCACTTCAGAGCTTCTTAACAAAAGGGAGCTTAATGGGTTGCAGGTATAATTTACATTACTTCTCATAAACTGCACATTGTTGCTTCTTTGTTAAAAGTGTTATGAAGAGCCAACTTTCTGTATTTCATGGGAACAATGACTTTTCCCACAATTTGGTGTCAGCATGTGCAAGCTTTCTTTAGAATGTGACAATATTTTACGAACCTCTGGATAGGGAAGATTTTGCTGGGTCACAAAATTAAACTTAGCATAAATCTGTTTCTGTATATATTGTTGTCAGTCCCATCATTAATTCTACTGTTTTTCTTAGAAAAATACAGCTATACAACTGAATATAGCACTTACATTTAGACATCAAGCTCTATGTGTTGAGAGGACTATATTACATTGTGTGCTTGAACATGCCTAGTGCTATAGCAGTCTGACTGCAGTCCAGGCCCCCAGATGCTATCATGGTGCCTGGCTTGGGGAGCATGGGGCTGCATTTAATTTGCTTTAAACCACAGAGGAGCTGGCATAGCCTCACTGGCTTCAGAGCAGTTATTACTTCTGAAACATGTTATCAATCTCACTTCAATCAGAAGAAAGCACATTGTACACTACACATCAACTTTCATATGCCCAGTGCTGTAAATTTCTGTTTTTCCTTTTTTTTTTTTTTTTTTTTTCCCTCCAGAGCTACATCATGAGAGACAATGCTACAGTTATTAGCAAATATTTACCTAGAACATTTACCATCCAGGGAAACATGACAAATGGCTCATAGGTACTGACATTGTAAGCAACGGAGAATGTAACTTATCATAAATATAGGACAATGTAATTGGTCAGGAGGAATGACATCTATCCCAGTCTCTAGGCAGGTATTATGATAACATCATCTGCTCCTGATGAATGAAGTAGTGCCAGATAAAAATATTAAGAAACTACTAAAACAGTGAAAGCAGCTGAAAAAAGAGCAAAGACAAATTCCTATTTTAAGTAAGGTTTTTTTTGGGTAGTTATGAGGAATAGAAACGCACACCATTTCAAATAAAAGCTAAAATTGGTTCTAGCGTCTGAGGACTTAATGAAATGTACTGAGTGGATTCAGAGGGAAATCTTGAGCATTGCCTCTGCTTTGAAGGAATTCACTCCCATCCTCCAAAGGTAGGTCCAGCTGCAGATGCAGCTGTTTAGCTCAGCCACTGTTTAGCCCATATACAAGACACTGTTTCAAACAGGAACAATAAACACGTCTTCCTTGATATAATTAACATAAATGATTGCATCTTGTCCAGCAGTTAACTGGTAAGAGTAGTCAGAGTTTTAATTATAACAAAACAATGTGATACAGTTATGATTGTTCAGATATAATTATAGTGGACATTGTAACATATACTTTATTCTGTCTCAAAAAAAAAAAAAATTACAATCCAACCAAGAATTTCTTCCAAAGCTTTAAATATTTCAATATGTTTAATAGTAGATTCTTGGACAGCATAGAATCCTGAATTCTGAAATGAAATGGAGTTAGGAAGGTACCTAAACACATCTGAAAATCTTTCTGCAAGTCCTAGATTTCAAGCAGAAACATATTAGGTGTATCTTACATGCGCAGTTTTTTAAAGTGATGACTGTTTTTATTCTGGTTTAATCAGGAAATGACATTTATGTGATTATTCCATGTATGTGTGTCTATGGCTACTCTGCTTTTAAATATCTTTAGAATATCCTGTCTGATTTTGATCAAATCTGACAAAGGAGATGATATTAAGTCATTAAGTTCCTGCAAGAGGCCGAATAGAGGCAAGAGATGTTACTTGTCTGCAGTCAGCATCCCTACTGAGGAAAAGGCATGAGTATGAGCTCACCCTTCAGCAGGAATCAGAAAATCACAGCAGAGAGACTGAGATAAAAACCCATCAGGCATCATTAGTTTTACTGCTCACAGACTAACTTGGGCTTTTTTTCTTATAATCCATGACAAATGACTGTAGGCTGTTTTCTACTTTAAATAATATGCATTTGCAAGACAGATGACACATTAGGCTCTGTGTTAGGCTCTGCGTCAGCCACTGTAATCATGAGATCAAGACTGTTGCTAGCCTTGCACATATGCACAAATGGAGAATGGTTGTGTGGACCATTCTTCCAGTATGTCCCTTGCTATGAAGTGGTAGTAAAACAGCTCTTATACTTCTTGATCAAGAAAAGCTGCTCACTGTTAGTAAACCAATGGCTGAATAAGTAGGTAAGAGGCTGTGTCTCAGCTTCCCATCCATATTGGCTTGCATTCAGCACTGCACCTTTTTGAGCTGGTCTAAAATGGAATACTTTTGTCTTTTTTTTTCCCTATATGATACCATCAAGACATTTGTATTTAGAGGTAGAGAGTCCCGTGTTAAATCAAAATACATATTCTAAGGGTTGTGATCATACTTGGTACAAAAATGCTCATGACCTTTTTTTTTTTTCAGGAAAAATTCAATTACTATCATATTAGTGTGTTCTACAGAGCTACAGAGTCTGGGGATGGGTAAAAAGAAGAGTGTTCTGTAGTGACTGGGTAACAATCAAGTCAAAGCACTCAAATTGTCACAGAAACCTGAAAACAAAAAAAAAGACTAAGACCAGGGTAACACTGTCACCTAAAGCTGAATGTTAAATTTGATTACACTAATAACCACTACATCACTAACAAGCTTCCTAAGTACTTAAGCTACATTAGGATGCTAGGAGATAATATGAAGATGGTGTGCTTAGTGATTTGGACTGACAGCCATTATCTCATCTGGAGTTCCAGACGTGCATATCCAGGAAACCACTTCGTTTACCTCCAGGTGTTCTTAGGCTCTGGTGGATACCAGCTCTTTAGTAAGCAAAGAGATTTTCAGGATGTATTATGATCATCAGACTCTGCACGATCATGCTATCCAGAAATGACAAACTTTCAACTTATTTTGGGCTGCTTCTCTGCTTTGCCAGCAAGCAGTTTAGTATTTATTCCTTATCCTGGAAGGGATTCAGACTCTGTGGAGCAAGTTTCCATCCAGCCTCACATAGTCTGATTACTGAGATGCAATTTGCAGTAAGCTCAAAACCGTGCTCTCTGCACCCACATGAAACAATCTTGAAAAGAACATAAACCTTTTGTGCCCACCTCACACAAGACTGTTGAGGTTATCATCTGTTTTACAGCATACCTTTTATGAAGGGACTTTCAAACTTGACTTTCAGCTGTTTAAGCGCTGTCTTTGTGTTTGGCTCTGTACAAGTGATGTTTCACATTACAAAGAGCCCACAGTTTAAAAAAGGCAACTCTGACCACTCTTGCCTCACCATGGTTTTTAGTTTCACTTTAGCAATCCTCCTTCTGCTGCAGCATTTTCTTGGCTCTGAAAAGCATCATTAAGTACCAGTGTATTTTCCGCATGAGAAAATGCCACCCCACTTGCCAGTTTTGCTCCAGCTGGCCTCATTTCTCCATGCCTGTTGCAGTCTACTGCTGTATAGGAGCTGCCAGATTTGAAGAGGAGGGAGAGAAGGGAGGAGCATTTGGCATTAGCTCAAACCTCAGCTACCCCATTCTCTGATGTCTGTGAGACTGCCCTTTTGCTCCCCTTGGATGTGCAGCACATAAGGGACCATGGGACTCAGAAGACTAAGGAGCAGAGAAAAAAAATATCTTAGCAATGTAATTTCATTAAGCATACGCTTAAACTGAAGCCTGTGAGAGCTGGCCGATTTAGGCACCTTGTTAGTGCTTTTGTGAGTTAAAGCCTTGGCCTGGCATGTTGCTTCTTGCTCCTTTACAGTGTATCCTTAATTTAGTATCACTTCTTAATTTAGTGTCCTTCCTGAAGTCTATTAATGAGTAGTTTCCTAGAACTTAAATAGCTGCTCTGTACTTGAACTCTGGAGTTGTACAAGAAGAAAAATCCGTTCACTCTCTATTTTGCATTTGGCACAATGGTTTATAGCCCTTCAGCTGATTTTTGACCTATATGATTCTGTTCTTATCTAAACCAAATAAAATAATTCTGAGAATAGGATTTCCTGACACACTGATTAAAGGCTTTTCTTCAGCATGAAAAGCCACAGTCCTCACTTTTCTTATTAATTTCGTAACTGACAAAGAAAGCAATCAAGATTTCCAGGCAAGATTGATGCTTTATAGCTTGGCACTAACATTTCCAGCAGTCCTGTTATGCTAACATACAGAGATGTTCTGACTGAAGCATGATAGGAAAGGAACCAGTCTTTAGAGACACAGATTTACTTCACTGGCCTAGAAACCTACCTCTAGAGTGGAAATATTCATCTTTACCAGTAGCAAATGGTCATCTTCACTGTGTCCCATCTGCACTATTTTGATGAGCATGATGGTTATTAAAGAAGTTGAAGTAAAATCCCCTTTCACACGTTCTCATTTACTCTCCTTCTTCAGAGAGAAGAACCAGCAGTATCCATGACTTCTGATGTTAGAAACCTATTTGGAGAGAGCCGTAACATCACTATTGGCAAAGGATATAAAGCTCCACCAGTTTAGTAGGTAAAGGGGAAAAGAGAATGTACTCTCTCTTCATGAACTAGAGAGGGATCTAAAAGCATTACAAAATACGTACAAATATTGCAGTGCTCTGGAAATCTCTTTTGCTCCTCTCCTTTGCCCACAGTAGTCAAATACAGAGGAAATGTGTGCTTGAAGCTGTGGCCTAGCCTGTGCTGGTCCCAAACATGGGTAAGTTCTTCCTGCTAGGCTGATACATCTCTGTTGCGTGTAAGGCCAGGAAGACCACGCCAGGACGGTAGACCTCTTGGGATGTGGATGGCGTTGCCACAAATAAAAGGTTCCAGGAGAACTGCTATCAATTACTTTGTAGCAATTTATAAAGGGAGTGAAAAAAAGACATACACTAGTACACTTAAACTCTGTTGGTAGAAATTGGTGGGAAATAGGTTTTGATCCTCTCGAGAGTCTGCAGAGTTTGGAAAATATATTCTGTCTATGTACAGCAAAAATTAATAGTGTGACATACTGCTTCAAATACCAGCAGATCCAATAAATGTTTGCTGTAGGTTCTTGGAAATGTTTTTATTTTAGGAGCATTTTTTTACTTTAAGCCTTCCTTCTTCATTTTTATTAGAACCATTTTACATTTCAGAAGAAAATACTACTTTGAATTGGAAATAAAAGTGTTTCACATTCATTTCATATTGTTAGTCATAAAGCTTATGATTATAGGTTATGACTAGTGGCTGAAGATAGAATGGTATATAGGATGCGGGTGCTCCCTCGATGTTAGGGGGCAGTGGGGCTGCCGTGTGAGGGAAGGCCGGGGCTCTGTGCTGGACCTTCCTGTTCCAGCCCACTTCTGCTGCTCCAAACAAAGCAGGGCTGGGCCCAGCAGCCACCCTGGGGCACCTGGGGACAGACTTGGGAAGGGAGGGCATGCAGCACATGGCAAGGAGGAATAAGGGACGTGGGGTTGGGAACAGCTGTGCAGCACCCAGAGAGCAGGAGGGTTGCTGGCTCCTGGGCAGAGATGTCCCTACAGGCCATGGACAAACCATTGTGAAGCAGGTTGTCCCCCTGCAGCACATGGACAAACACACCATAATGGGTGGATGTGCCCTGGAATAGAATAGGTACTTACAAAGATGACCTGCCTGATCATTTCATCACTAGCCAAAAATTAAAGTTGTTATTGAGAGAACTGAACACTGACAGCCACTGAGCATCAAGCGCTTCTCTAGGAAGCCTGTTACAGTGTCTGACCACCTCCATGGTAGTCTAAGGCTATCCTGGCACAGTTTTGTGCCATTCCCACATGTTCTGTCATTGGTTCCAGGAAGCAAAGCCCAGCACCTCCCTCTGTGCTCCCTTTCCTCAGGAAGTTGCAAAGAACACTGACTTCACCTCTTGGTGAAGTCTTCTCCAGCCTGGACAGCCCAAGTGTCCTCAGCCTCTCCTCAGAGAGTGTGTCTTCAGCCCTGTTGCTGGCTGTATTGCCCTTCTCTGGACATTTTCAAGGACCTTAATGTGCTTTTTACAAGGCCTGCTCCAAAAGTAATGCCTCCTATTTTATTATGTTGTTCCATGATGTCAGAGGTGGATTTTGGTGGTATGGCAGTAGCGTTTGCCCTCCTGCCATTACATTTTGTTGTATGCAACAGAAAGCAGCGGAGGAGCAGTCTGACAAAATAGTGTCTGATGTGGAGGTGTATGATGCAAAGTTGTGGAGCTGAATTTCTCCACATGGAAAAAATGGCACCCGCTGACATTCATTGACACTTGCTGAACGTTTCTGGAGTCTAAACAGTGGATGTGAGCACAGTGAAGTGGTGGGTGGTGCGTTTCAGCAATGGGTCACTTTTGCTGAGGCAGATTTCTGCAAGCACACCATGAAGGTTCTTGGTCATCACTGTTAAAAATGCAAAGCTAATGGTGGTGACTATGTTGAAAAATAATGTTTTGTGGCTGAGAATTTGCTCCATCAAATAGTGTTATGGTACTCTTTGTTTCTGTTGCAGTTTCCATTGAAATAAATAAGAGGCATTACTTTCAGAGGGACCTACATATATTGTGAAGCCCAGAACTGCACTCAGTATTCAAGGTAAGGCTGCACCAACAATAAATATAGCAGGAGAATCAGGTCTTTCTCTAGCTGATGGTTCTGTGTTTACTGCTCCCTAAAATAAGTTTGCCATCTTGGCTGCCAGGGCACACTGCTGCTGTTACCAGTACCCCAGATTCCTTTCTGCTGAACGAAATCCTGAATGAAGTTGCAGCCCATGGAGAGCTGATGTTGCATGAAGGCAAAAGTGTGAGAAAGAAGAAGCAGCAGAGAGGAGCTGTGAAGGGTTGACCACAACCCCTATTCCCATGCTCTGATCAGGGTCCAGGGAGTTGGAAGAGGAGCCAGGGATGAAGGAGAGATACCGAGCCTGTGAAGGTGGTATTTCAATATTTTTGTCACTCTCCAACAAAACCAATTTTAATTGGCAATGAACTAAATTGATTTCCCCGAGTCAAGTCTGTTTTGGTCATGACAGTACTTGGAAAATGTTCTCCTGAAGTTTATCTGGCATAAAATACAGAATAGTGTAAATAAGTTGGTGCATTCACTGGTCTTCCAGTCTAAATCTGACTCCACAGAATCTGGAAGGAAAGGGCATTTACAATGATGACAGCTAGATTTATACATATCACTAATTTAAAGAAAACAAGTACTTCATGAGCAGCTGTAAAATACTTTGGAAACTAAAAAAGAAGAGTATTAAGCATGTAGATTTTCTAAGGAAAATCATATGCATTATTTTGCGCATTGATATTGTAGCAGGTCTAAGGTAGGTAGCATATTAATGTATGTGCAAAATATTTAATGAAGGACTTACTTATGTGAGTGGTGTCTGCAAAGTTGTTATCTGTAGTTGTTGGAAGATATGCGGGCAATTAAGAAGTGCTAGGTATACCCACATGTACATGGTAGGATTTAGTGCTGTGTGATGGAACCTGAATTAACTCTGAATAAGTTATCTCAGGTGAAGAAAGAAGCTCAGCTCTTTTCCTGGAATAAATTGCTTTGCTGAGAATACCACACTGCAGCAAAGTCCATAGTACTTTTATATGGCATCATGTAATATTTTATGCTAATTGTCAGAAAACAATTTTTATGAAGTGCTTCTTGGACTACTGTGTCTACGCTGAAGTCCAGGAGAACAGCTGAAAATCAACACAAACTGTAGATTAGGTCATGAAGGAAGAAATTTTGACCTCTTCAGACATTAAGTATTACTTTAACACAGCTGTTTTATATGTTGGAATATGAAACAACAGTAGACTGCGTAGGTCCTATGCTGGTATATTTGGTCTGAAGTTACTCATGCTCCTCTCTGATGAGAAGCTCATTTTGGGCGATATGTTTCTGAGTCATAAAGCAGTTGTTTTTAAGTCTTCCAAATTTTGTATCTGCAGTATCACAGCATAAGAAATTTCACTCAGCTTTGATCTACTTAAAAAACCCTAAAATTTTATATCTACAGTTAAAAGATATGAAAACTGAAATCCTTAGCTTTGTTGTATTTCCAATGAAGATTCAAATTTTGCAGCAGAACACAGAGTAACCTGCTAGTGATCCTCTCTGTTTTGTCTATTTAACTTTTTATCTACCTCAGAAAGAAAGTTTAATCAGTGTGTGTACATACAGAGAGACAGAGAGATAGATAAATAGGTAGATAGTAGGCATCTAGACAGCAGAAGCCATTGTAATTCCATGAAATATGAATGTAAATTATTTAAAATGAATGTGTTTTTTTAATGTATTTTTTCTGCCCTCAGCAAAGACTAGATGGCCACTTCTCAATTTTTAGTAGTAAAACTGGCTTTATAAAGGAAATTAGGTTTTTCGCTACAAATGACCCTTTCTCACATCAGTGCAATGAGACAGGCTGAGTACAATTATTCATAGATTTTGGCAGCAGAAAAATTTCTGGATATAGGAGTGAGGGGAATTTATGCTTTTAATAAGCCCAACGTTTTAAACTGCTAGAAGGTGTCTGATACCAGAAAGCACTGACAAGTAATATCAGGCAAATGTTAGACAATGAATATCAAATTAGTTCACTGACAGAGCACAGATCCTGTGATGAACCAGGGTCACATCACGGAACAGCACAACACTCTGACTTCTCAGCAACAAAACTAAATACTAATGGGGCAATCCATCACCTCTTCCAGTTTAAATGTGCCTGGACTGTCATTCTGCTGCTGTACTGTTTTGTTCCTGCACATTGCAACAACAACTCTCTCATACACTGCTGGGAAAGACTGGCTCTGCTGAAGTTCACTGTACTTCCTCATGGAAATCAAAAAGGCCAGGATATCTTACTGAACTAAATTGCTCATGATGCACAGCATTATTAGCTATTTCTGGCAAATATGCTTCTTAATTGTTATTACTAAAACTGGATTTTTGTTGTGCTCTGTCTGTCACTATCTCAAATTTCATGTGCATGTGCAAAGAAAATTTGAATCTTAGTCTACTCCCCTCACTAAAATATTTGGAAAAAGTCTCCAGTACAAGCAAAAGGGTACATATTTAAGTAGTAAATTAACGTACTTGACAAATGGAAAGGGACATCTATGATAAGTACAAGATAAGTTTCAGACAGAAGATGTCTGAGTGGGAGGAAATCTTTCCATAACATCTGTTTGGCTTGTTTGGATAATTCTCTCCAGTTATTCTGTACTTTTTCTCCAGGGAGGATGAATGGATGAAGTGTGTTCCAAAATCAAAGTGATTGATCTCATGTATACAAGAGTTTGAAAGGTCAGCTTGGTGAAAGACAGCCTTAGGAGAATGTGACTAACAGAACTAGATTTTGTCTAGAGTCTGGGCTGATACATCTCAGGTATGGGGACAGGACTCGACAAATGCAAAGGACAGTCTCTGCTCTAGTGTTTAGTTATGGCATGTTCTTCCTCTAGTAAACTCATCTAATCATATTCATACACCATGATGTGCTCTGTGAAGCTCAAACAGTACCTGGTTTATTGAACCTCTAATCTAAAGTAACTAATTGACAAATAATATTGTTTGTATAGTCTCTTAAGGAATCCAAAAGAATTTAAAATAATCTGGCTTCCATAATACAATCATATTTTTACATAAAGTCTTAGTCCAAAACCTTGTGATTTAATCAGATACATATGTGGCCTCTTCCACCTGCGTTATAAGCTTTTCTCAAGAGATTTCTTTGGCGCTCAGTGAGGTGCCTTATGGATCTCCAGAGCAGCAGTCCTCCTTCACTTGAAATGGAAGAATGCTTGATAACATCAGCTCCAAGGTATTTAGAAGTATGCACACAGTATCAAGGTAAATAATTATGAACTCTGCCTATGATGAATAAGCCATGGAAAGTCCCTCACCACTTAGGCTGAATGCATACTATTGATGTGAATGTGAAGCATTGGTATCTGAAATGCCAGATCTCCATGTACAAGAACTTGGACCCAAGAAAACTGTTAAATGTAATCGGGGATAACACTGCAACAATGAATGAGCCAAACCTTATTTCAGTTGCCAACTCTTTGGCTCTGAATTCTCAGCAGAATGCTTAGTGCCTAATTTTGCATCTGTAAATCTAACAATATTTGTAAGAAGCACTTGTTCATTTTGTATTTACAGATATAGTCTCTTGATTTATGAAACACAGGAATGAGAGAAACATGATTTCATTTTTTATTTTTTTTTTCACTTGTCTTCTGAGTTATAGAGATTTTCTTTCCTAGGAAAAAGTCAGCTGGTATACTAGGCCAGAACTTTTATGGGCATAACAAAATCTTAAGTACTGGCAATTTCATATATTGAGCAAAACATAAAGATGTGTTCAATTGTTTATTGTCATAGATCTCGGAGACTGGGAAATAGAAGTAACAGAATATTAATCTTTGTGCTGCATTTTAAAATAGCCTATGCAATTTAATTTTGGTTGGGTTTCTTTCTGATACTTTTTTCTCTCCTTCTTTTAAAATGTAAAGTGGTGCGTTGCCTAAAAGTAAACTATGAACTAGTGGGGTATTTGAACTGGTAGGGTTATTGGTATAGCACTTGAAACCTACAGGACTTGAAACCTACAAAATGTTTTATCTCTCAGTTTCAGTAAGTAAATGAAACTCAGGTGTTCTTGAAAACATTATTTTGTAGAGGAGGAAAGCACCTCTCTGTTTTCTGCTTTGTATTTCCTGATCTTCTGCCAGGTGAGGTTTGCTTTCCAAGGAGCCCGTCAGCACTAACTCAGGTGTTCAGCTAGCTGCAGAGCTATGTGAACTGCTCCTTCACTTCTGCCATTTCCAGTCTTTACTGGCTGAAAACATGACACAAAGATGACCATGCCAAGTGATCTGCAGCTTATGCATGTTCAACTACGTCTGACTACCAACAAATCCTGTATAAAATAAGTCAAGCTAGGAAATGAGCTCTGTTATGTATTGCTGTGACAGCTATGAAAAGAGTTCTGCTTGAAGAAAAAGGACTTGTTGGGAGTTAAATGGCACAATGGACAAAATGAACATTACTCACCTAATTGTATCTCCTGCACATTTGGAGATAAATCCCATAGACTACAGCTGAAAACTGCTTTTTAGAATTTTGCATTTTCATGTGGGGAATCAGATTAAATCAGTATGTAATTGCATTAGAGTTTCTCTTAATTTACAGTTTTGCTATAACTGTATTTCAGGATGGATATAATCCGAGTGAGTTTGCTCCATGACAAAGCAAAGAAATCACTCAGAAGAGAATGTACACTGAAGAATAATATCTAAGCCAAGTACATGTGGAATGAGCGATTGGTGTTCTTCCTATCTCCATTGGATGGCTTCTTAATCAATAGCTCCATATTTTATTGATTTTATAGCAGAGATAATCAGTTATGTAATAAAGGATAACAGTATTAGCTCTTGCTGTCAAGCATAGCCAGCAAACAGCTAAGTAGCAGTCCAGTTGGAACTGGCAGCAATAAAACAGCCAAAACTGCCTGAGAAAGGTCAGAAGATCAGCAAATGACATCTCATCACACAGAAGGTGACACTATGGACAGCACAGGCTTGTGACCTGGGGATGAGAGCCTGTTCTAGGTAGGTGGGAAACCTACAGTCTCAAACAAACACACTAAGGAGAAAATACATGTGAGTTGTTTATTCTGCAAAGCAGAAAGAGGATTTGATGCTGAGAAGTATGTCCACATATGTGTTTGTGAATACAAGTGTAATAGGATTATGTAAGCGAATACAAGACAGTATGAGCTATAGATAAATGAAGGATCAAGTTTTAGAGTTGCTGAGAGCATAGAACATATATTTCCATTTGTTGCAGATGTAATCATTCATGCTTCTTTTTGCCTAGAGAAAGCAGTCTTACCAGAAATGCTTATTCATGATGTTGAGAGAAGGTAGAAATGACACAACTGAAGGGAAGAGAAGGAATCCAGCTACACATGATGCTCCGCAGCCTCTATCTCTCTGTTCAGCCTGTTTTCTGCTGCATTCAGTGTCAGTAGGATACAACAGTGGCCAGATGCTGGCCAATGAGGCTGATTATGGCAAAGATGAATAGATTATACAGGAACCTACCAGTATATATATGTCAGCTGTGTTACATATAGATCTTTTGGAGACTTAATTATTACTACAGCTCAGTCAGAAAAGGAGCACTGCTGTTGCAGAATGCTGTAGCTTTTGTAACAGAACTACCATTTGTCCCTTTATACTGAAACCCATTTTTAGTCCACTTTAGAGTAGGAAAGCAGCTGTGGCATTTGTGTGTTTTTTATTGGCAGGCAGTTACTTCTTAATGCTGATGAGGTTAGAGGTTAAAAGCCAAATATCTATTCAATTCTAGCCATCTATTACAAAGCAGAATTTATATACTGTGAAATTTGTGTTGGCAGAAATCATTAAAAAAAATAAAAAGAAGGGAATCAAGCTGTAAAAGTGTGCCAACTCTCTTACAAGAACAGACTTATCATTTGTGGAAAATACACCTACCAGAAGGCATAGTAAAAATGGTGGAAAAGTTACTTAGGCTGCCAGTTATAGAATAGCTACCTCTATCTGGAACTGCCCATGCCAAAAAAAGACTTACCAGGAAAGAAATCCCTGGAAAAGAGCACTTCTGTAGAAAGGACCAAAAAATCACAGAAGTGCTCTATTTTTTTTTTTTTTTTTTTGCTTTCCATTTTGCTTCTCATATACCTCAGTTATGAAAAAAAAAATCTCCAGCAACAACAACAACAACAAAAAATTAATTAAGTACAGATGAAAAGCAGGAAATGTGTACCTTTAAGTAAAAGACTGAAAAGCACCCTATGTTCAAAAAGTACCACTGAGGCACATGAGATGAAACTAGCAGATGGCATAGGCCAGAGTCTGTTCTATGGCTCTCTTCTCCAGAAGTCAGTGTTCACTTTTTGCCTTTTGGAAATCAGGAATAAGTTTACAATTTCCACTCATGGCTTTCTATCTGCGAACACCATTATCATTGCTCATCTTCTTTTCCATAGGATCCGTGCATCAATCTTTTTATCTTTCAGGTCAACATGCTCTCCTAAATGCTAGTCAGACAGGAACACTGAAAACAAAATGATACATTTCATCACTAATTTCATCTTAATTTCTGAATGTCATATATGCTTTTTTAAAAATCTTTGGAACATTAGTGTGTTTCTTTGCCATTGATAAATTTTAGTTTTACTCATAAGGGGATAAGGGGCTCCTTTTTTTCAGATAAGATAACTGAGGCTGAGAAGGAAATTGATTATCTGTTAATCTTAGTGTCAGTATGAGACTTTTTGAAGAACTTAGCATTACAAAGCTGTTGTGTATAAATACATATAACCTCACCTGGAAGGGTTTCTTTAAAAGATTATTGATCCAGGGTCAGAAAAGTGTCTATGCTGCTTTCAACATGGCATTATACATTAATATTTAAGGTATATATTTCACTGATTTCCTTGTAAATCAATATTTAAAAGTATGTATACCACCAACTTCAGTTACAACAGTGAATCCTCAGCACTTCTGCAGATCTAGCATCCAAATTACAACCAACTAGAAAACAAGAATGACACAAGTGGTGAATGCTTGTAAATATGATGGTCTGAGTGACATACTTAACATCACACAGAAGTGCTCATGATTGATATAACTCCTACTTTTCCTGAAGTTACTGCATACCTTTCAGCAGATGGAGTGAGAAAGTCCAGAAGTTTGTAAAACTAGTGACATATTGCTCCTTTATTCAGAGCAGATCCATCCTGCACAGTTTAAAGGGAAAACACTCCATGGAAAAAGTTCTGACTAATTTGAGGCTATGACAAAACATACAGAAAATAAAGTGAGTCAATGGAGATTGCATGAGTGAACTTAATTCTAGTATCCTCTCCCTTGTGTCCTTGATTCTCCAGCTGTTTTCAGACCTTGGCAGAGATAATTACTTTCTTCTTCCTTAAACACCTGTGCCCCTTGGTCCCCCTGAAATATTTAACAGAGAAAGATTACCTGATATCCAGCCTTGACCTCTTACAAGCTTACACAGTAGCAGCAACACACTCTAATTATGCCCTTATCACTTAATGCCACACCAGTGAAACTCTCTTGCCAGTGTGTACACTGCTAGCTGCTGGATTATGGGTGGCTGTCATCTTGACTGTCACAGTAATTGTTGCTATCTGTTCTTACTGCCCGTTAATTCTGCATGTCGACTAGTTGGGAAAAACTAGATGCCAAGAGCTCACTTTATTTACATCCTGTGTGGGATATTTAATGATGTTGGAAGTCATGCCCTTTTGAGGACAGGAAACATCATGATAGCAGTAATCTTTCGTGCTGCAGAAGATCTTCTTGTGAGATTGTTTCACCAGCATTCAACAAGTATATCACAAGCTAGTTCACACTGAATATTAATTTCAAAAGAAAGTAGTGAAAAGAAAGTGAGGAAAAAGCCTGGGATACACCAAAAAAAGAACTGAGAAAACCTTCATAAAACGTGAAGAATAACAGAATAGGATGCACATAGTGCATTTGGGAGATTTCAGTCTCAGACTGCATAACATCAAAAGAAATATACCTCTGTTAAATTAAATGCAACATATTAGAAGGAGAGAGATGAATACTAGAATTTAAGCACAGCTAAGAGACATTTATTACAGATAGTTATCTAATCTGGAAAAGAATTAAGCAATATTTGTAGACAAATTTAATTGAATCCAGGAGGTAATAACACTTGAAGTTCTTTGACTTGAAAATCAAGTTGATCATTAGCTACTGTTTGAAATCACAAAGGAATATGTTTTAACTGGAGTGCAGTGGTGGCATGTAAGTAGTTGGTGTAGACATTGCTTCATATTTTTCAGATGATTGGATTCTGATGCTACAGCAAGTCTGAAGGAGGTGTGTTCAAGAAAACTGATGCAGACTTCATTACTGGAAGCAAACATTGATCAACTCATACAGCAGACAGACAACATTTCACTTGCAGAATTACCATACAACAAAGATACTACATCTTTCTGATTATTTTCAACATTTCTTTTCTGAAACAGATGACTGGCAGGTGATTTCTGCCTACTCTATCCACATCAAACAGGGAAGTGTGGACACTGTTGAGAATCCATAGATCTAAGCTCTGCAGAGCTCATGCGGCTATGTACATTTGATACATTACCTGATATTGTCAGTGTAATGACTCCCATCACATTTGCTCACCACTGGATTGATCACTACATTTAGCCTCAGCAAAATTTATTTTGGGGTTCCTTTTCTCAAGACTGCCAATGGCCATGACTGTAATTGCTACTGGTATCTAGAGAAGCACAAGAAAATGCCACCTGTAAAGATCTATGGTGGTCATTTAATATAATCCTAAAAGCCATCTAAGGAATAGTGGATAGCAGCTGTACTGTCCAGAGAGCAGTACTGAGATCTGGTTTGTATATTAAGCTAGGAGGTTCTTCATGGAAAAGAATTGTGTAAGGAGAAAGAGAACTGAAATATAGCCATAAAGCAGAGTCTGAACAAATCTAATGCATCCTTGGTGAACGGGATAATTATTGTCCTAAACAGATATTCTGTCAGGTACATTTTCACCTGAGTGGTCCTTAGTAACCTTAGGAACTGGAATTGATAAAAGAGTTGGTGCTTTCTGATAAACCAGTACTTCCAGCAGCAACCTGAGCAGTCACAGCTGAGCTTGCGCCCTGCTGCACACTTGGACTTGGGAACTGGTAGCACACTGTGGTAAGGTTGCAGGCTAGCAACAACTTGAGATATTTCTACTGTATTTTTTTAAAAAGCTCACAGTATAAATTTGGATAAAAAATCCAGTTAAGAAGAAATGATGAATTATACACAAAAGATAAGGAAAAATAAGCTGTTACTGCACTGACTTTTAAAAGTGTGGAAGGTAGAGATGTGCCTGCTATAGGAATCAGATTACTGAGGCACTAAGATGAGGAATTAAGACCAGAACAGATAACAGCTGAAGAGGTTATTAAAAGATTACAGAGCCTAGAAACTGGTATAATAGAACAGTGTCTACTCAACTTGTATATCAGATTTCTAAAGCAATCTAGGTGGACATGCAAGAAGTCTTTCTTGAATGCACACAGTATTGTGTTATTTGACAAAAATATAATTCTGAAAAATGGTGAATTTGACTGAATAAAACTTTGCCTCTGGAGATTAAAGGTTCTGAATATGGTTTTAGGTTTATGAATAAGAGAATCAGATATTCAAGAATACTTGAACCAGTATGTTTGTTAAGAAAACAAGCATACTTACAATGCCCAATGGATATAGGCGAGAGTTAGTCATTCATGTATGTATGTACACATGCACACACACACATATAAACGTATACAATTTTTGTAGCCTTCAAAAATATAAAAAAAAACCTTTTTGCAAAGCTTAATTTAAAAAGCCATTATTTTATTATGGGCCTTGCCACACATAACAAGTACCAAAATCAAAATATTACCTAAAAGATTAACTGAACTATATACACACATATATATGTATATATATTAACCCTCACAGAAAGTTGAAAGCAAGAAACAAATGCAGGGTAAAGGCTCAGAATGTCAAATGGATCCTCCTTAAATAAAATATCTCATCAGTTCAGTTCTAATGTGATTATTTTTGCAGGGCTTACCCTACTTTATTATTATTATTATTAAATTTTAGGATTAGTTATAGCACAATCTATTCACCCAAGGCCATTTTGATGACAGGAAATGCAAATGAGATTAAAGTGCTTTTTTTGCGTGCCTGTCTGTGACCCACTGAGCAATTGACAGTTCAGTGACTGTTTTGTTCCTACTCCTGTAGCTGAGTTACAGGTACTTGCTTCTCCTAATGAAGAGGAAATGCAAGAGGATGGAAGTGAAAGTATCAGCATGTCCAAGTACAGTATCTACTGTTACACTGGTAATAGCCATAGACAATCCTTTTCAACATTCAATACATTCCCTCTAGGTATTAGTTGAAATACTGTCATTAAAGTAGAATATCTGTATTTTACCCTTACAGGATATGGGTAGTTAATTGAGGCTAGTACACAGTAGTAAAGAATCTCGTCGAAATCAAACATTTTTCTAATTAATTTGTGTTTTACATGTATTCATAATAGCTGTGATCACTTAGGATCCTAATTTCAATAATTATAGGAAAATTGAATAGTTGTTGTAAATCTTTGCAGTTTTATTAGCTACTTCTATAAAAATACAGACACACACTGTTAAATCTAATATTGCTATGCAGGTATATAAACTGTGTCAGAGTTGCAGCATTGTAACACAGCACGTTCCTATGAACAGGTACGTTCAGGAACAATGTTTCACTCATAGCTTGGATGCCACCTTGTCATGCAGCTGCTGATGATTTAGAAGCCAGAGGAAAATAATCAGCAAAACTGGGAGCTTTTCATTAACGTTGGCTAAAATAGATTGTGCTTTTTAACAAGTTAAATCCTGAAGCATCTTCACGAAATAAAGTGTAAAAAAAGGGGGAGCCTATAAAAATTTGGAGATTGACTTTACCCAATCTGATAGAGGATAAGCTGGAAGAGTTTCAAACTAAAAGAAGAGAGATTTAGGTTAGATGTTAGGAGGAAATCTTTTCCTCAGAGGGCGGTGAGGCACTGGCACAGCTGCCCAGAGAAGCTGTGGTGCCCCATCCCTGGAGGTGCCAAGGCCAGGTTGGATGGGGCCCTGGGCAGCTGAGCTGGTGGGGGGCAGCCCTGCCCATGGCAGGGGGTTGGAATTGGATGGGCTTTAAGGTCCCTTCCAACCCAAGCCATTTGGTCATTCTTTGGTCTTTTGATCATATCTTTTAGTGGTAATACTGTTCTCAAGAAGCATGGCTTCATGAGTTTTTTACTCCTAACTACACCAGCTCTGCAGACTTACTGTTTGTTTGTTTTTGTGGGGGACTGCACTGTGGCAAAATAAATTATGAAAATACTGTATTTCCATAAAGACTGCAGCAGCTGATTTCTAAGTCCTTTTCACTGTCTCTGTATTCCTCCTGAGATAGTTTGATCGTACCACTTGCTGTGCATTTTCGCCAGTTGATTAAGCATCATTCAAATGAAAATTTTCTAGCACATACTAACAATGGGAAATACTGAATACAGTGGCACTGCCTGTAAATACTGCTCCAGAACGAATTAGGATAAAAATCAACTATTTGGTTATGAAAAAAAAAAAAGATTTAAAAGCAATGAAATAAGTATTAGTTTTGTGTTGAATATTTTTTTTCTATTTCTGAAATAAAAAGCTTAGGAAATTTCAGCATGAAGAAGGATTTTGAATGTAATAACCCTGAATACTCCATTAGAAAACAGTGAAAATAATACTTTTAAATTTTCCCCTCCGCCAACGACAAACTGTTTGATAAATGGACTTAAAATTCAGGAAAAATAATTGTGGAGGACATGTTCATGAATTATGTTACATGTAGATCATGAGCTGTGATGCAGCATCTCTTGTGGAAATGGAACAGAATGCACATTTTTCTGTGCAATGCAAAAACAATCAATGAGGATTGGAAAAATTCCAAACAGTAATAGCAAGAACAATAATAAAGCCTTAAATATAAAATGCAGAAGAAAGCCAGGAGCAACTGAAGACTTCAAGAAAGAAATGAGGGAAATTCTAAAATCAATTGCAATGCAAAGGAATTCTGCAAATATGAAATCCATTTAACTCCATGGAGGTGAGAATTGGGCTCATTTGATTTGATATACTATTAAGGTGAAATGCATGCTACTTAGAGAGAGTCATGTTACTTTTCTTGCTGCTGCACTGGGGAAGGGGGCAAGGAGTGGGTGTAAGATATCTTAAAGAGAGTATCTTAATGGATTGAGGTCCAATAGCTAACCCTCTGGGCTTAAACATCATTTTTGAAGCTGACACCTCCAGATGCTGAATAAGCAAAATTTTCTAGCAAGCCTGCAGATGGTGTTGCAACATATAGTCTAGAAAAAGGACATTTAAAATCTCTGCTATTTTTCTATGAGGCATTCTTCTGAGAATATATAGATCATGGATCTTGAATCCTTCTCCTCACAGAGTCTCCTAATTTCAGTCTGTACCAGTAATAGATATTCTAGATGCTGGAAATTGTCAGATTCCGTATTTCTGTGTTCAGTTGCTACTTAAGTTATTAAATGTGCGCACTTTCTGCCACAGGGACTTCATTCTTAGCCTATCCTTAACTCAGGAAATCATTTTAGGCTTGTTATTCAACATTTTAAGTTGTCTACTATCAAGAGAACTGGCCTCAAAACATGCTTGAAGTTAGCACTGTTTGAAGCCCTGGCTGAAACTTATTGAAGAGGATATGTCCTGGTTTGTTAGTGTAGACATAGAGCAATGGGGTCACAACTCTGTTATTTCCCAGTAAGCCATCAATTCAAAATTGTGTCGGTGTACAGGCTCAGATCCCAACTACTCATGAATTTCTGCATGCTACAGGACAAGGCACTCAAACTGTACTCAACGCAGCTCACTTGGGTTTGGTAAAATCAGTTGTCCTATTTACAGCAAGCTCTCCCAACATGGGTAACGTTGTTTTCTTCCCCCGCTCCTGCCTTGTTGCCTCATCTGAGCTCAGGAAGCTATACACACAGATGTACATATATGTACGTACGCTGTTTTTAAGATATGAGCTCGGAAGTCTCTGGTTTTGAAGGAAGGAAGGCCTGATAGACAGCTGCATTTCCACATCTGCTACCCTAAAATAACTAATTTTATCTGGCCAAATAAGTGCCGCAGGGTGCAAGACTGGTCACCATGTATAAATTAGATAGTTAAAGGAGAGGACAGTGAACAAAAAGAAGGATGGAAATGAAGCATTTCTCTCTGATAGTGCACCAAGGACCTGAAGCCCTGGGTAGCAGCAGTGGAGGAAAAGGGATAAGAGATTTTGCAGAGGCTGGATCCCTTTCTGAGAGAAGCTGCGTTGCTTAGAAGCCATACAGTCTGAGCTAGTGAGCTCAAAGTTCAGACTCTGTTTTCACAATTCCATGTACTTAGTGCTTTTTCCTTGCTAACCCACAAACAAGCATGTTAGAAACATGAATCAGGACAAGTATTTTTGTCCTATAATCTTTTTGAAGGGAAAAGCAATTTCACCTCCACATGACTGTCAACATTTTAATATAAATACACTCCAAAGCAGACTTAGCCAAAACAGTTCTAGTCTAGCAGTTTCTTCTCTCAGGACAAATTACAATGCTTATTTTATATCACTGATTGATTTTACGAGATGTTACAGCCATATAAGAATGGAAATCATAAAGAATGAAGCCAGATGTTACTGTTCCTCCTGTGAATCTTATTGTAATTAATTTCTTCATCAACAATTAATTTTGTATCACTTCTTAGACATTATGAAACTAGTAATATACTTGTAATAAAACAACATGTGAATATTAACGCTGCTAAGGCATTCTGAACCATCTAAATAATAAAAACAAAATCTAAACACTATGATAACCATGCTATAATGACAATAATGAATTATAAAAAAAGAAAGTGATTTATTTTCTCCATTAATTTACATTTACATTTTAATTTACATTAAAATCCCACCATAAATTATAAACAGGAAAATAAAGTTCCTGTAAATGATTTATTTGCATGTGATTTCTTTTGAGATAACTCCTACACTGCCATAGAGCTCTACTAGATCCTTATTCCTGAAAAGAGAATCACTGAGGATAAAGAAAGGATCTGGAACAGTTCCTTTGAAACTCTGATTGGGGTAGAATGAGAAATATGGTCTGAAAGCCACTGACAGAGGTATTAAAAGTAATAATTCCTTATTACTTTAGAAAAACCAAAGAATACTTCAGTGTTGCATCAACCACCAAGTATGTTCTGAAAGTATTACAGGATTATTCAGGATTGTCTTTTTGTGCTTTCTTTTCTCTTGCTACTTTGAATAAATAAAAAATAAAATAAATACTCTTCCAGGAAGAATGCAAGTCATCTGCCAGCACTGGCACTTACCTATTTTCAATTTTGAAAAATCCAAAGACCCAAATTTCACAAAGTTATATGACTTCATTCCTTTGAAGACCTATTATGGTGGTACAACTCAGAATAATTATACATTTTAGGAAAATGCTAAAGAGAGAGGTCATAATATGTTTTTCCTGTTCATAGCCAACATCTTACATGCATTAAAAATGCCATCTTCTACACATGAAAAATGTGTCTCAAAATAATTTCTAGAACAACAGATACTCTAAAATGAAAGGTCTGACAGTGACTGAACTAGGTTTGGGTTCAGAAGACTAGGAATTGAAACTTTCAAATAAAAAAAAACTTTCAGCTGTAAGAAATAATTGTGATGCCATGGGCTCAAAATTACTTCAGATTCATTGATGTGATAGCTCATTGGGCATCTGAGTTCTAAGGTTCTATTCCTTACCAATTCTCATGTGCTTGATGAGTTCAGAGATAGCTTTATCCTTGAAGAGGTTTCAGACTGCTGTGATGTAGTCTTATTTTTTACAATTTTTTTAATGGAGTAGCTATGGCTACTGTCTTTGTAAAGCATTTTGAAATCTAAAGAAACAGAAGTAGATGCATTCTCTAGTCTCACCAGTTTTAATGTTTGGAACCTTCAAGATGCCACTGTCTGAATATCCAAGTGTGTTTCTCAAGAATAACAAAACATGTTTCTGGTCATTTCGGGTAAGAATGGAAGAACACAGCCCACAGCAGTCATTTGCTATAACAGAATTAAAGAGTAAAGCACAGTGTCTTTGTCTTGTTTCTATTACTACCAATATGGCAGCATGTGGAAAGAATGCTTGTATTTCTATCAACAGATAAAGCATCGATCATTTGCTCCAGCTTTTCATTGGAAGCAGTATACATCAGGGGCTTCTTATCCAGAGCTGTTTTTTCTTAAGAAGCATTAAGGGGAAGGTAATGAGAAGCAGAGAGGTTTCTGGGTCGCTAGGGAATGGAGTTACTGAGTGAAAATGTCAAGGTAGAAATTCTTGGCACAGTAATCAAGACAGGCTCTCAGGAGTTTTTAAAATATGTCTTTAAATCTACTTACAGTCTGGCCGAAACTAGATTTACAGTCTATTTTTGCAGCTGCCAGTCTCCACTTAGAAAAGCTTTAGTGTTGGATATGGATTGTGTACTTCAAAAGGTAGACAGAAACCTTTGAAGAACACATAGGCTGATATGGAGGGTGACTTGAAAATACAGATTTCCTCTGACAACAAAGGTATTTAGAAATGTGAGGATCCCAGAGGTTTCAGTCTTTCACCTGCCTACAGTAGATGAAACCTTATATTTTACAACCAAATGTTTTTATGTAGTTAGAAAGCATCGGAGACTATTTTCAATAGTTGCTTTACTTATGTATGTCCACAGGAGAGGGACAGAAGTCACATATTTATATTATGACATTTTTCCAGTTAGGAATGAGTTAAAAATAATTTTGAATCTGTGGGGATTTACTCAGAAAATATCTATAAAGAGCCAACTCTTGAATCAGCATAAAAGAATATTACTAGTGCCTAATAAAACACATATTTTAACTTTCAAATGTAAAAAATGTGCAAAATCTGTCATTCTGTAACCCTCTTTTGAGTAACTTTAAAATGTCTACATTATTTATCAAAGTCTGCATATTGAGCAAAGTCGTACTTACAATTTTTAGTGTATTAGATTATTTTGAAAGATATTTATGTAAAATAATCTATCTGAAAAGGAGGGAAATATCCCATCTAAACTATTTATTGCCTATATGTATATACATATATATATATATAAATGAATTCAAAACTCTATCACAAAAATGTATTTAGACATAAACACATCCCTTTGCCTATAACCATTACAAGCAAGATTTTATTCCATGGTGGTAGATGTAAGGATAGCTAAGAGGTAGATGAATGAATACATTAGAGCACTGCTGATACCATATAACAGTTCAATACAATAGACTACTCTTTTTCTATTAAAAATAAGCATAGCTAGAACAGCAAGAGAAGCATTTTGAAAACTACTTTCTCATTTTAATTTTTGCTATAACAAAAAACAAACAAATAAATAAACAAAAACCAATAACAGCAACAAGAGAAAGACTAAAACCTAAGAGAATTTTCCTGAGGATGGGTGACAGTTAATTCTATCAGCATGCACAAAAAACACAACTCAAGAATGAATTATCCCATGGTTTGGATTACCACTGGTGGGTAGCCTGGCTGTGTAAACAATAAGTTTAGCATTATTAATGAGGTTCGGAGATATTACGTGTACACTGCTTAAATATCTCACATCTTGGAGTAATGTCTTAATGTTGGCTTGTAGCATTTCATTGTCTGTCATCCCATTTATGCTAGAACAGGAAGGTTTATTACAAAGAGTTAATTTTTTAAAGCAGTTTCAAAATTTTTCATTCCCTTTAAGTACAATAGTGTATTTTATCACTATTGAGAACCTACTTACCCAAATAAACTGCTTACTTCTATTTTGTTATGGTCTAAGTTTATTGTTAAGTATCACACTGATATATAACCACTTTGTAACACATCTTACTTGGAAAATGCCACTTTTACTAGTAACTCACAGTTTATAGTAGAAATAATGGAATATGCATATCTATACTATTAGGAATTGAGCTTTTTATTGTTCCTCCAGAGTACAGCATTCAAAGCAGAAACATTTTGACCTCTGAAGTAATCTCATATATGTAAGGAAGTGCTGCTAGAAGTGCCCTTATATCTGATTTATTCTCCTCCATAAGAAAGAAAGAACTACGGGTAAATTTATAAAAGTAGATTTACTTGTGGATCCTACATTATTTGCTACATCTAGGAAAAATGAAGCTATGATAGCACTGGTTTGTATTACATTTGTGCTACATTTTCAAACCATGCTGGCCCGCGGAGAACCAGAAAGCCTACCGTATTCTGGACTGTACCATTCTGATGTACTAGTTTTGGGCAAGCTGGAGGGATTTCCATACCAGGCTGTTCTGTGCTTTGATGAGCAATGTAGAGCTGTGTACTTGTAATGGTTGTCATCACTGAGTGCTTACAAGGCCACCTCTGTCATCTCTACAGATTGTCTGTACAATTAAGATCAGTAAAGATCTTGCTTCGAGTGAAGATCTAAGAGAAACACCCTTAAGATATTCTGCAGGTTTTTTTCATTTCTTATCTTGTATGTTGACCATCTACAGTTCCTCAACACAGAAATTTTAGAGCACAAAGCATGTTTTTTCATCATTTTGGGGCAGTCACATCTGACCCAAAACTAGAGCATTCTGTCCCACTTCAAGAGACCTCAAGTGGTTGCTTCAGGAGCCTGTACACCTCCTGTCCCTGCCATTAGCTGAGAGGATGGTGGCCAGGGACACCTCATTCCTGGCTGGACTCCAGCAGTGGGAGCTGCCAACCCTGTGAGACTGCTGGCAATTGGTGGAAAACAGAGCAGCCTTGCACTGTGAGCTGGTGCTGGAGTGCACCAATGCTGGGAAACTTGCAGAATCAGGGAAACACAGAGCTGGTTTACTGTTCTTTCTCGGCCAGGAATATGGATCAGAATTTTCAGATGGCTACTGTCCGTCTGAATATCTGTTTCATTCTCCTCCAGCATTTAAGAAACTGCATACACGTTTACTTAGTCTTATATTAATGAAGTTGGAAAGGTCAAAAACTTGTAAGAGAAATTAGGTTAAAGCTTCAGATACTTTGATTCCAGTAAAACTATTCCAAAGGAAAATTTAACGTAAGTAGATATTTAAAAAGAGATGTTTATATGGTAAGCTAAAACTTGTCTGGAGAAAGTTTTGTAGGGGTAGGCAAATAAGAAGAAGCCATGGATACAGATGTCTCTTTGTCCTAGTGCTGGTCAGATATCAGCCCACAAACACAGGACCTTGTCTCCTAGAGCCAGTTCTGATTTACTTGCACTCACCTGGGAAGCATCTCAGAAATTCAGTACAGAAGCATGAGCTGGTCACAACATAATGGACAGAAACTTCAGCCCTGTCTATTATTTGAGGAACAGTACAGAACAGCACTGGTTCACTTTTTCTTTTGTTCTTAATTCCCTTGCTATTCTTAAATGATAGGGAAAGTGAAAACCAGTACTTTGTATTAGTCTTCCAGATACATCTATTTCTTTTCTTCACTGACCTCCTCTGCTCACTCAGCTCTGTCTTTTTTTTTTTTTTCTGTTGGTTTCTTGCCCTGCCTATGTAAATCAAAGTCAGAATTTCCAGAGAAAATGCTGCTTAATAATTTCAAAAATTTATTGCTTCTGGCTTTCCAGTTGCATGGTATAGCAGAGTAAAGATCAAAGAACAGACAGAGAATGGCTTGGCCCCAGAATACATATTAAAGAGTATAATGTGATACTTGTCCAAGAAAATTCAGATTTTTTAAAAAGTGTTTTGACACCAGGAATGTGTGTGAACGTTAAAATCCCTAAAAGCAACAAGATACTTTCTGTGGAGCAGTTTTCCATACCACATTTCATATGGTGAGATTCTGATGCTTTGCCTCATCCTTGAACTGAAAGTACAAATTCACTGTGAATTGATATAATGATCAGCAAATGGAGAATAGCATGTATTTCATCGCATCTCCTCAGTTTGCATCACTTCTTTCTATCCTTTTATCTTCCTGCATGTTAGTGTCTTGGTCCTGTCTGCTATGAGAGTTATCTTTAGCATCTCCAGTGTTTTGTCACTGAAGTACACAGTTCTTCCACACGTAATGCTATTTTCTGATGATTGATGACTATGACAAAGTATTGTAATTTGAAACAGTGCTATGTTTCTAAATGGTGAACTTCAAAGTGAATTGCAGGAACTGCTGTCTTTATGAAGTGAGGTATAAATTTCTAGTGAAAGGAAAAAGATAATGTCACAATGAAAATAAGATACCATCCACAGAAGTAGTAGCATATGCCACTGGATGGTGAATTCTTATTATGATAATTAAGAAAAAGTTGTCCTCTTGAGCTTACCTAGACAGTTCAAATGCCTGGAGATACTCACTTCTGCTGAGTTCCTCAGTCCTCACCATAGGTTGGCTACCATGGTATCTACAGTGGTTTTGTCACAGGCTGTACTTCCTCAGAGGTATCCGGGACATAAAAAAAAGAGCTTGATTCTGTTCTCTGAAAGCTCCTATTACACATCTGATAGCTTAGTGAGCTTCCATAATGTTTCCCTTGTTTCTTCTTCATCCACAAACATTTATATTCTCAAGCCTCTTATGTTCACCTTCCATCCGCCAATACTGCCTATGCTGTCCTAGCAGCCAGTGCCATTCTTTATTGACTGAGCCACAAGGCTCACATTCTGACCATTTGCTGTTTATTTGTAAAGCATCCTCCTTGCAAGCTGTGATGATGGCCCAGCCAGTTGTGTAATTCTTTATATTGTGTGCAGCTGTTACTATTTACATCATTACAACAAAGCCAAAATCACTGTCACAGAATTCAACTTTTTTTTTTTTTTTCCCCCCCTTGGAGACTGTTTCTTCTGTTAACATGCTTACTGGAACTAAAACATTCAGAGCCAAAACTGGGCCTTGGTCATTCTAAAGAAGTGCGGAAATTCTCCCCATATCAGCATTTAGATTCAGGCCAAAGAAAAATACAGAACTTGGACTGGAATCTTTATCAGTTTCTTTCATGATACAGAGGCTTTAATACCTTTCTGCTGCTAAGCAGCACATTTCTTTATTTACAGATGCATCATATTGAGAATTTTCCAACAGTTAAATTAGAGAAAAGAGAGAGAGTGAGAACCATCAACTTCAACTTACTTATATCTCCTACAGAAAATTCAATAGAAGCATTCCATTTGGACTGGCTTGTGTTGTCTGCTGATTGATTGCTGAATTCACTGCTGGCATCTCTACCTAAATAAACTCAGGGAAGACTCTGAACCTCTATTTTGAAGGCTTATCCAAATGTGAATATATAAAATTGCAGCTGAAACAACAATAGACTTTGCTGGATCTTTCAGGTTTTTTTGCAGATCCCAACTGCCTCTAGGAGTGTTTTGCTGCTGATGATTTATTTTTAACAATCTGTCTCATTTTGTATTCTAGAGCTTTCTTCCCCATTTCTATTGTATTTCCAAAAGAGAAAGTAGTTAGCTGGACTGCTTGTATTCTAGGTAGTAAACATATTGATCATATTGCTTTTCTGACTCTTGTATTTAAGAAAAAAAGTAACTGCAACATTTTTTATGCTTTTTCTCTCTGGGCTGGAAGTCCCTCAGTCCACTCTGTATGGAGGGATCTCAACACATGCACAACTCTCACAGGAAATTATTCACTTCAATTGATTCCATTTCAAACACTGGATTGACCTCAACTGTGAAGCTCGAGGACTAATTTGGTAATAGTACAGGTAGGCAAAATGATGCAAAGAACAACATATTTTCTGCAGGTCTCTTAGGCATCAGTGGATCCCTGAACACCATGAGTGGCAGGAATAAAACAAGATGGAGAAGAATAATATTCTGTGAAGTCTGAAGCACAGCTGAAGAGAACTGAAACAGCATTTCATGCTGCACCCTCAAATCGCAGGTGGCACTGAAATCATAGACTCATAGCATCTTTTGAGTTGGAAGGGACTCTTAAGGAACATCTAGAGCAACTCCCCTGCACTGAACAGGGACAGCTACAGCTAGATCGGGTTGCTCAGAGCATCCAGCGCAGCTCTGGGTAATCTGTGCCAGATCATCCTTATTGTAAAAAACTTCTTCTTTATAACCAGTTTAAATCTCTCCTCTTTTAGTTTGAAACTATTTCCCCTTGTCCTATCACAACAGATCCTGATAAAGACTTTATTCCCTTCTTTATTATAGGCATCCTTTAGATACCAAAAAGCTTCTCCTCAGAGCCTTAGCAGCATCCTGGTGGATCTGCTCAGTTATGGAAATAGAAATGATTTTCAAAATGGAAAATAGATAGAAAATAATTCTTTGAATAATTCATTGAAGTTTGATTCTGAGACTCTTATGTTTAATTGTTTTAATCTTTAACAGGAAGGGAAGCTGTCTCTAATACAAAAAGTGTAGGCTCTGCATTCCATAAAAAAATAAATAAATTGAAATACACAAGATTTGAGAGAAAGCACAGAAGGACTCATTACAGATGTAAAATCAAACAGTAAATCTTGCTGAGTCCTTCACAGAAATCAAGGTAGATTTAATGGCTGGTATTAATTTTCATTTGGCTTCAGATACCTAGGATGTTACTGTCTCCTTGAACCGTGAACTCCTCTGTAGTCACTGGAGAGAAACGGGATCTTCTAGAACATGATTTACTTATTACAGAAAACCATAAGTTGAAGTACTCCCTAGAAGTGTCTATTTTCTAAATGTCAAACACTGTTGTAGATACCTTTACTGCAGATTTCTCCTTTGACCAGATAAGTCACCCACAAAGAAACTATTGGAAGATTCAGAAATAATCAATTAGAAAGCCATTATAAGTTGGCAGGAAAAGGAATATAGACTGCTGCAAATGGGAGTGATTAGTGCTCTAATTTAGCAGGCATAGGGATTATCATGTCTGCATTATCTACGTATGAGACAAAGTCCCATAACCAAGTCACCAATCCTTGGCAGTAGCTCTGATTTCTGAATACTGACCTCGCTTCATTGCTGTGGAAATTCTGAACTCACTTAGCAAAACCTCACGAGGCTTTGGCAGACCAAAATAAACAGTACCTACTACAACTACAAATACTACAATGGGCTTGTAGCAGCAGGGATTAAAAAAAAAAAAAAAAAAAAAAAAAAAAAAAAAAAAAAACCCACAAAAAATAACCAAAAAAAGAGAAAACAACACAGAGATGTATTAGATATCCTTTTACATGCCATATGCCAAGCCTCTATGAATGGTATGAAAAAAGGTGCTGCAACAAACTCTACATTATATCACTTAGCAAATGTTTACTAACAGAGAGTAGGATGCACATACAACAATGCCATCAGAATTCTTCACAGGAGTAATATAAAGCATCTCTGCAGGATGTGACTGGAATATTAGATTAAAAGCAAGCAAAACATTCACTAATTTATGCTAAGCATAAATATGAAGTCTGTCCATGGTGCCAAAAATGGCACTATATCTAGAAGATAAAACTTGTAGGTAGTTTTATGATATTGCAGGGTGATAAGATAAAACAGACATTGAACTGTAGTTTCTCTGCAACATAGGCAATGAAGCAAAAGGCCTAGGAAGATCTTAAACTTGTAGCAATACCATGGAAATTGAACATTGCCTGATTCAAGCATATCTGCCCATTCTTTCTGTTAAGAAGCTTCACTTCCAGAATGGCAGTTCATGTTTTTCAAGAGATAGATGAGTTTTCAAAAGAGTAAATGCCAAAGGAACTAGATTTCTATTTCAGGTTCATAATTTCTGCCCTTAAGAATCTTCTCCTTTTCATTTGCTTATAAGAAAGACTATGAAAAGAAGAACTTCCCAACCTCCAAAATGGAGTAATCTTACAGCCTGTTTTATCCTATATTTATACAATACTTATATGGAAAACAATACTAGGGAGTTAGCTGCTGCCTAAATTATTACTGTGGGTCTTCATGGTTACTTCATAAAATCAGAGCACTGGGTTAAGTATGTTTTTTATATCTTCTGAAAAGCACCTTTTCTAATTACAGCTCTTTGGGTTCATTATCCAAGGTATTTCATTGAAAAATTCCACAACTGAAATTGTTTGAGCATGATGAATACAGAAATAATATTTTTCCCTTTGGGAAAAATAGTCTAGGTGTAGCATCTGGTAGTTTTGAAAATATGAAAGATGCTGAGATGCCAGTTCTAACCTGTCAGATCCGCAACTAAACTAACAACTTTAAATTTTGTGATCTGGAAAATGGAACAAAAGAGAAATGAAAACAGCAAGTCATTTGTCTATAATGTAGCTACCCATGGTATATTAAAAACACTGATGTGTTAAACTGTGCAGTGTTCCCAGGTTGCAGGTGTTAACAGAAACTGTGATGTTTTAACACTGCTGAGGTATTATAACAGAAAAAGTATAATTAAACAGGCTGTAAATAGTTCAAAGGGGAGTTTGGAGCCTTAAAAGTATGGTTGGCACTGCAGGTTGGTGGCTTGTATATCAAGGGGTGTGGGCAAAACCGAAATGCCATTCTCCCAAAGGAGGTGGTTTTGGCTTTCATCCAATTATATTTTTTAAAAAATATGGTTTTATCTATAAGAGGCCAGCCTTAGATGAAACTTCCCATAAACTGATTAGTGCTGTGGCCAAAAGGCACCTGGCAGACTTATTATACACTGAAAGAAAGCACAGAGATAATTTTTTTCTTCAGCTACAAATGGATGCAAATTGAATGTTAAGCTAGAGTGGTCATTGGGGACATGCAGAGTGTGGAAAATAGAAAGCTAAAATAGAGAAATTAAAATAAAAGTGCCTGAGATGATTTTTCATTCCTGAATGCCAGTAGTACATCAAGATGGTCAGCAAAGGTTTCAAAGAAACATCTTGCATGATGGCAAGACTCTCTTATATGGACACTCTACAGATGAGCTGGCAAGATGTCCCCCAAAGTCAAGATATAAGAACCATAAGCAGCTTTGAATTGATGTGTGGCCACCAGAGTTGGGAAAGCCAGAGGTAATAGACTAGTCACAATCTCTAAGGAATTTCTCCAGAGACTGGTATTCCCAATCAGCATACAGCCTGAACACCACCACTGGGGAGCTTATTGACAGAGCTGTCATTTCATGAGAGGTATTTCATTAAAGCATTACTGCATTTGGATTTGAGGAAAAGGCACAAATCTTCAGTCTAAGAGAACTAATCTTCTCCCACAGAAACTTGTATGGCTTTGTACAGGCACATCTAGCACAGTAAAGATTCAGCTCCTTTGCTGATTATTGGGCTTGGAGCTCAGAGCTGAGCTCAGGCAGCTTGGAATAATTTAAACCCAGCTACCTTCTCTTGCAGCTTCAGCCACTGGATGACTATTGGCACCTGTTCATCTATGTTCATAGATCTTTACATGGAGGGTGGCTTTTCCCAACGTGATTAAAGTATAATTAAAAAGTTACACCACTACAATACATTTAGGAAATGGTAAAAGGCAGAGGCAAAAGAATCTCTTGTAAGAGAAAGGAACAAAGTATTCATTTTCATGGGTATATTATATTCTTTAAAGTTAATTGTGGCCATGGGGAAATAATTACTGATATACATATGTGTATTCTATTAAGTGTTATTAGTTTAAATTTGCCAGCTTTTTGTCAAATTTATAGCCACACAGATATAGCTCCCATTTTATTTACAGAAACGTATTGATTTTGCTGGTTCCTAAAAGGCACTTGGAAAATATGGTAATGGAATGGGTGGCTGCTTTTTCTTGCAGATCAATTAGTGTAAATTTAATGGACTGTATAAAATGGACACATTTACAAAGCTCAGCATATTCTTGTGGCTTCTCATGCAGCAGCAGCCACTACGCCACTTAGTACTAGCTACACACTTGCTGGAATTGCTAGCAAAGAAGTGAACCATCAAGCACAGTTTTGGCAGCCTCTTACACAGCCTAACTGAATTAATTCTGATTATACCACCTGCAGTATTTACTTGATGAAATACACTCGACTAAAACTGCTGCATGTATTAGTCTTCTGAATGCACAGCTCATCAGAACAGGATGCCCAGGTTCAGTGACTGGCATAGGTGAGCCAGCATGGCAGGTTTAGGGATTAATTTCTTTAATCATTCTCATTCATTTTCTCTAGCCTTGCATACATAGAATCATAGAATCATAGAATTGATCAGGTTGGAAAAGACCTTAAAGATCATTGAGTCCAAGTACAACCTAACCATAGTACCCTAACTCTAATAACCCTCTGCTAAATCATGTCCCCCAAGCACCACATCCAAATGATTTTTTAACATTCTGTGCCTGAACAGTCTGAATTGTTCTTGTGAAATACTAGTTCAGAAGTTTATCTCTATTTTTTTTTTGCCAGATTGTTTGACCAGATTGGATGACACAAATTATCTTTGGTTTGTTCTATGAATGTTAATTTCAGTTATCTTTCTGATGACTTTGTGTTACCATCTTGTGATTGATCATTAAATATACATGGTAACATTTTGAAGGCTTGGCTAGATGACAGACTTTGAAAAGTTTTTGACCAAGATTATTAAAAAGTGAAGTTTTATAGTACAACAATTCAACTTGCTGAACATTTTAAATATCAATTACATCAAAACTGGCTATGCTGCCTGTCTTTTCTTCAATGAAGAGATCACCTCAAGCTCTCTCTCCCTTCATGCATTATGAACAGGACTACGGTATCAGCTGAGAAAATGAGAAGAGAGCAATACTGGACAGGAAATAAGATATAGTCAGGGAATACAGAGCAGAAAGGCGAATGACATAGACAAAAAAATAAATGAAAATGATTAAAGCAGATTTTTTTTTTTCCAAATAAATTCAGTTGTTAGATTTTAACACCTACTAAAAAGTCAAAATTTAAAAATATTTTTATTTTCTATCCTACTTGAACTTGTCGAACAGGTTGGTTTACTTTTTATAGTGTTTCTTGATTGTACCTCAGACCTGAAAACAAAATAGAAAATATGTGTATACTTAGATGTTTATACATTTTTTAAAACATAGGATAGGAGAACAGCTGGATCATGTTTTGCTGTGGTATCTGTGTTCATATTGCCAGTCTTCAGGGGCATATTGCTTCTTAGGACAAAACAGGCTTTCATATCCCACCTGTACTCTGCTTCTGTTGGTGTTGAATTGATTTACCAGAAAGCATGAAACCATTACATTACATATCCTTGTAAGGCTATCAAAATTATATATTTCTTAGTTATTTAACAGGTTTATTTTATCTGAGAGAGAAAAAAAAACACAGTAATTTCATAGCCCATATTCTATCACTTTTATATCTATAAAACATGGTCACAGCCATGTTGCTTATGTCAAAATAATATTGAATTTATGGCAATTTTATAATTATTGATATTCTATACAGGCCAATTTTATCAGATTGAGAGCATGAATACTTCTGAAAAGAAAGTGGCCTCAAAAGAAAGTGGCCCTTATCAGTCGCAGTTTCATCTGTATGGTTTTTCAAATTGTGCATAATAGATATGCAAAATTGTTGCTATCTTACTTCACACCAATTTCATAGGGTTAACAAATAATGCATTATCATTCTGAGGTGCTAACAAGCGCTTACATATTACTTTCTAGGAAATATCTACCACAAGATATATCTGCAACAAAGCTGCTTAGTTACCTATGATTTTTGAGTTTGTAGATTTGGCAATTATTTTAAATCTAAATTTTACTTCACTATATATAACCAAAGACTTTTTCCTTTCTCTTCTTCCTTATCTCAAATATATAATCTTCATGGTCCAATTTTTTTCTCAGTAGCAATTTCTCACTACACATGAGTTATAGAATTGTAGAAAGGCTGGATTGAAAAGGACCTCAAAGATCATTTAGTTTCAACCCCCCTGCCATATGCAGGGTCGCCAACCAGCAGACCAGGCTGCCCAGAGCCACATCCAGCCTGGCCTTGAATGCCTCCAGGGATGGGGCATCCACAACCTCCCTGGGCAACCTGTTCCAGTGCATCACCACCCTCTGTGTGAAAAACTTCCTCCCAGTATCTAACCAAATCTCCACTGTCTTAGTTTAAAACCATTCCGCCTTGTCCTATCTCTAGCAACCCAGGTAAACAGTCATTGAACTCCCCATTCAAATGACTGTGGATGGAGAGTATTAATTTGTCAGATTAAGGATGTTAATTACGTTTCATTTGAATTTACCATAGCTTAACACCCTAAGACCCAACAGTGCATATTCTTACTTTCTATGATATTCATTATATTAGTCTTTCCCATTGCTTTGTCTAAGCAATATAGTATCTGTGCTAATTTTGGTGGTGAATTATCTGGAAAGTGAACATTTCTGTTCTGAAATTCTGTAGTTCAGATTGGCCATTAGGGCCAAGGTACTTTTAAAGTACTCAGAATACATATTTTTTGAGATAAGCTAGCTTTTTGCTTTTCACTACTTGACTGGTGGGCAAATGCTTGAGTACTAAGTGTTGCCCAGGAGACACCTTTGTGTCTGGGCTCCTTTTAAAAGTTTCTGTGAACTGATGAGTATCTATTTTAATTCCACTGACTTATGAGTCAATGTTTTAAAAGGACTGGTGATTTGTTTAGTTTTTTAAACCAGCTTTGATACTTTAAAAGGCACCAGATGTGTCTGAACAAAGACATTCATATGAAGGGAGGCATTAAAAACTCAATAAGGTTATTTAACTTTATAGTCTTGTATTTCTTCTGAGTGAGCAATATTATAGGCCTTCACAGTGACTTTTTTTTCAGACATGAAAAGTTGAAAAAAACTTGTTTTTAGGTTTTTTTTTTTTTTTTGCCTTATGAACTGATTGCCAAGATAGCAGGTGTGCAAAAAAGCCAAAATGTTGAAGTCCAGCCAGACAGAATATTGTGTGTAATAGTAATTTTATATCAGTATAAATATATTGGAGGAAAATCGTGAGTTTCATATATTGATTTTATTATTGTCGAAAAGTAACAGCTTCTTTGATAACTAAATAGAACAAGCTCACTACAGTTGAAAAATAAGCTATTCCAGGATTGCTGTTTGTTTGCTTTTTCCTATTCCTTTCTCTTTCTTTACTTGAGTCTCAGTGGCATGGAATTATCAGCAAAATTCTTAGGAAAACAGTAATCCATTTTCTAGACACTTAAAGTTTCATCATATTATATTTTAAATGAAATTATTTCACATTAGAGGGATTAATTTTATTCAGATTTACATTTTAATGAAAATTCTTAATGTAAAAAAAATCGGGGGATTGCCTAGTTTTAAAATACTGAAACATGGTTCTTATAATGGCAGCAGAGGGTGGAGATGGAGGGAAAAGTAATATTTATGAAGTGTTACCGGAGACTTGAATGTTGTTCTTTGTCCTGGTTGTATGCTTTCTTCATGTTTCTCACAAGTGGTTTCTCTATGGAAGAATGTTCGAAGTATAATGAAATAAAAATAGAGTCGTTTGGCATAAGTAATTGTCAAATTGCACCTGCTTTACCTGCTTTTATTTTCAGTGATATTCTTTCCAAATTTGCACATGAGGGTGAAGTAATTAGGTTTTTTTTTTTTTTTAAAAAAAAAAAAAAGGAATTAGTTTTGCAAGAAAAGCAAATCAAAAAAACTATTTATCCTTGAAATTTTGAACAGGAATGGATCACACAACTTGTTCACCTCATCTACCACATCTCTTCTTAAAATGGTTATACATCCACCTAATTTTACAGATATCATTGATGTAATAATCTTAGATTATTCCTGCTCTTAATCTCTTCTCCCATTTTGCACCACAATATTGTTTAGAAGGACTATAAGATTAATTTTAAATTTGTTCTGATGTGCTATCATAGGATATCTCCCTCAGAACAATGTATGGATCCCATTACTCAATTTCAGGTTGCAGAATACAGCTGTCAGTCTTAGGTCAAGAGTTTAATCTGCTGGTTTAAAGTAAATTTCTTTTCAATCTGCAGAAGAAAAATATCCACAAGATGCTTTCTCTTATCTCATTCCATTGATGACACTTTGTTCAGTTTCAGAGCAGTGTCAGCTTGTTCTGCTTGTCACAGTCCAGGCTAAATCCTGTTTTGCAGTAACAGTAATCACCCTCATAAAAATTGAGACATTTCTGCTTGTGAAATTATTTCTTTTGACTTTTTTTTTGGTTGTTTTTTTTTTTTTTTTTTTTTTTCTATCATTTGGATACAGAGTACTAGGACATGAACAGATAGGTCTTTATCTGCTCATGACAAATCCTACGCTGCAGCTGACATTTGTATCCCTGTCTTGCTGAAAGCCAGAAAAGTCAACAAGTATGTTTCTTGATGACCCAGGAAACAAAGGAGAAAGAGTACACTTTTCACTCCTGCTCAGTTTGATGAATTGCTATGTAACAGAAAAGAGTGTACACAAATACGCCTTTGGTTTAGCGGCCTTGCTTTCGATCTTTTGTGTGCTCTGACTCATGAACTTAAAATGGGTGCTGGTTAGAAAGTATAACTCCTCCACTTCTTTGCATACATCTATGATTCTATTTAAAATAACAAATTTGACAAATTCAAGATATTCTCATTCTGTTTTCCACCCAAACAACAGTGGCATCAAACTGAACTTCAAAGTATTCCAGAGATATAAAGCAGCATATGAAGGATTTTATTTTTATCTAGAGAAATAAAAGCTATGTTAGTTCCTCCCAGCTCCTAAATAGCGCCGGAAGCAAAAGAGTAGGAAGGTGGAAATAGATGAGAACCTCTGTCCTCCAAATGATGCTGGCAGTCAGAAACCTCCAAGGCACTGGCGCAAAAACGCACCTGGATTTTTATTGCTAGATCTTGAAATCAAAGACCTGGGCTGAGATTTTTTAAAGTAACCAATGATTCTGAAAGTGCTAGAAAGGGCATGGATTTCTACAAAGTGCTGAGTGCCATTCCTCTGAAAATCAATTGCCTCTATAGTGTTTCAAGCCAGGCATATAAAGCATAAGAACTCCAAATCACTAGTTGGTCTTAAAAAGTCTTGGCTCTGAAACCTGCCAAGTCAGCACCTTCTTTGCCTACTTGTAAAAGCAGCCAAAGAAAGGAAATAGATGAGCCATCAGCTCTGAGCATAATTTCTACTGATTCAGTTCTTCGTTCATGTGCTAGCTGGAAGGAAAAAAGGAAGCATATGAAGAGAGTGTTTTACTTCTCGTATGATGATTTCCAAAGACCCTTAAAACAGTAAGTAAAACATATGTTGGAGGAGTTGCTACTCCTACTATATACACATAACGAATTAATTAAATTTTAATTACTAAATACATAAAACAAAATTTAATTACTAAAAACATAAAACAAAAACAGTTTATTAATTGTTTTCTAGTTGCAGTAAATGATACATCAGCAATTTTTTGATATCTTATTTTGCTGATGACAGTCAGTAGTGGGCTTTCAGTTTCAGTGCAGGCTCTAAACACTGAGAGCAGCAAAAGTTGGGAAAAGCAGCCAAGAAATCTTTTAACATTAAAAAGCACAGCTCTGTCACTAATTACATTAAAAGTCAAGTTTACAATTTCAAGTAGTTGGTCTAGACAGCAAAGCGATTGATGCAAAAGCTGTAATCTAACACGCTAAGAAATAAGAATATTATAAATCAGGAACACAATTCCTTCCTGGACTTAAGCAGATTCTCCAAATCACAGTCATAGTGTCTAAGCTGAGAGGGATTTGCTATTTGAGCTCACAGTGATCAAGGAAGAGATACTGGATGGATGTGAAAACTAAGGACCACCCTTGATGTTAGAGCAAACCCACCTCGTTTCATTGTCCTAGCTTCCCAAGTAGCTCTCTTCTTACTCTGTCCTGCCAGAAGAAGTGGATTTCTCCTGTTAGAACTGTAGCTTACAGAACAGACATTTTTCCCTCCTTAACATGTGCTTCAAACACTTTTATAAGTGTTCACATACATACCTAATAAGCTTTAATTTTGCATGAAATTTTGCTTTCATTTTTTTTTCTCTCTCTTTTTTTTTAATGCAGCCCAAGCTAAGCCTCAAAATATGCTCCTCATTAAACTCACTGACTGAAATTGAACACTAAAATCAAATGTAAGCCTTGTCCAACTGCTCAATATAAGTATTTGGAATTACATTGGAAGACTATCAGCAAGCTCCTGATCATGCAGAAATATATTTGCTTAATTGCCATGTTTCAGTGCAGGGAAAAGCCAGGGCACTGCAGATCTCCTTCAACTCTGCTTACTCTCAACACACATTTCTAAACCAGTTTTAATCCCTATTTCTCTAGATTGATAGCTTAGGCTTTCAACTCTTCATTTTGTGTTCAATGTGTCAGTTACAGTTACCTGGGATTCCAATTAAGAGCTGTTTCTTTTTTTTTTTGAGAGCTGACGATATTATGTGAATTTCTTTATTCTCTCTCCTTGCCATTTCACCAGAATTTAGGACTACTGGGAAATTCCAGCCTGAAGTGTCTAACTTTTCCTTACTTCCCTTAAAGTACAGTCCAGTTGCCTTATGCAGACATGAGGCTTGCTGGGCAGTATAACCATGCTCAGATACTTGAGAGTGAAATCACTAGCAGTATGCTGACTGAGCAAGAAGCTACCAAATTCAATCAAAAGATAATGCTTGGAATGAGGAGTATTTGAACTCCAGTTCCATTTGAGGGACAGATATTTTGGGGCTCCTGAATAATACGTCTACAAGCACCGGCAGCACTCATAGTGTCTACTTACTACACAACATCTTAGTCATTGGCACATTTATTTCTTTGCCACAGTTAATTCAGACCTACATATTTCAGTAGACTAGTGTGGATAATACTAAAAGAGAAGTTATGTGAGATCACATCAGCTGTTGCTGTTTGTTAATATGCCATTTATATATTTTTTTTTTTCAGTTGTCTTTGTGTCATTGCACAGACAAAATTGTTGGAAACAGAAAAACAGTAAAAGGAATCATGTCTAGTTCCATGCTTGAAAGAGCTCTTGCATGATCCACAGCTGGCTTCTGGTCATCGCTACTCCAACTGAGTACATTTTTGCTGAAATTATTATATTTTATGAGCAGTTCTCAGGGAATCTAAATTCTGTAGCTCACCTTGCATCTCCAAGGACAGTGCAACAACTAACGTAATGATGGTCCCAGTAAGTTCTTTCCTCTGAGTGATTGCTTTTTTAAAAATAATTCAGTCTGTGGAAGTCTAGACTCACTGACACGATGGTTTTCTCTCTGTCTGTTTTCTATAACTTGACATGTGCCAGAACCCCCTCAATTAACTATAATATAGCAGAGCTACATAACCATGTTGAAATGCCAAAGCCCATTTTACATGAATAGAAAGGTCAATTTGTTCCAGTGCTCAACAGAAAATTTATTTTTAAATCACAGTCCTGATTTTATAAACATTATTTGTAAAGAAAGGGCAACACTTTCTGAGCTTTCTTAATAACCCAAAATTGTTATTACTTGTTCTTTCTCTAAAATAAGAACAAATGATTCAATACTGGTAGCTGAGGTTGAATTACTAGTTCAACATAAGTCCCAGGGAAAGTTCTGGAGACAATTTTCCTGAGGTCTTTGAGAAGCATTTACAAAACAAAACTACTATTACACATAGTCAACATATGTCCATGGATGGAAATGCCTGACCTAGTGATTTGATCTTCTTCTATGATAAGGTCACCTGCTTGGTGTATGAAGGGAAGGCTGAACACATAATTTTCTGGATTTAAGTGAGGACTTCGATACTATTCCTTACAGCATACTTCTCAACAAATTGTTCAGCTCTCAGATAAAAAGGTTCACATTGTGCCAGGTGATGAACAGGCTCAACAGTAGAACTCAGATAGTTACAGTGATGGGGGCTATATATGTGGCTGTTTGACTATCATTAGCAGTGTTCACAGGGGCTCAGTTCTAGGGTCACTTTGGTCAACATTTTCATTTATGATCTAAATGAAGGAGTGGAGTGCATCCTCAGCAGGTTGGAAGATGACACTAAACTGGGAGATGCTGTTGACTCCCTGGAGAGACGAGAGGCCTTGCAAAGGAATCTAGCTTTTTGGAGTTCAAGAAGTACAATGCTTTCAGAAGTATGGTTTGGTTTTGGGTTGTCCTGTCTGGAGCCAGGAGCTGGATTCATTGATCCTTGTGGATTCCTTCCAATTAAAGATATTATATCATTATATACTTAAGAAAGCCAAAAGGAGATGAAAGACACATTTAAATACACCAGAGCACTGGGCAATCACCAGTGTAATGAAGTTCAACAAAAGAAAATGCTGGTGCCGTGGAACAGTGCCAGACAAAGGTACAGAAAGGAGACAAGTGGCTGGCTGGCAGCTCAGCAGGAAGGGACCTGGGGGTACTGATGACAGAACACTCAAAATGAATCAGCAGTGTGCACTGGCAGCCAAGAAGGGCAAACTACATTTTGGGGTGCAGTAAACACAACACAGGCAGTTGGGAAAAAGACTTGATTCTCCTGTTATATTCTGTATTGGTGCAGCCTTACTTTAAATACGATATGCAGTTCTGGGGTGCACAATATAAAAAGCTTGTTAAGATCCTTGATAGCATCCAGAGGAGGGCAATACAGCTGGTAATGGGGCTTAAAGGAGTGTACTTTGAGAAGAGGCTGAGGACACTCGGGCTGTCCAGTCTGAAGAAAAAGAGACCAGAAGGCAACCTCGCTTTTCCATGCAGATCTATGAGGAAGGGAAGCCCAGAGAGGGAAGACTCTGGAACAGGCTTCTGAGACACGTTGTTGATGTTCCGTGGCTGTAAGTGTTCAAGAGGCATTTGAACAGTGCCCTCAATAACACTCTTTAACTTCTAGCTAGCACTGAAATAAGTGGTTCAGCAGTTGATGTAGAAGAACTTTGTAGGTCTGTTCTAAATGACCAGCTCTATTCTATTCTATTTGCAACATGTGAGGAACACATAGCTTCCCAGAGAAGAGACCAAATACTTGTGGACTGGCTGTGGTTTCTCCATCATACCAGAAAGTCAAGCCTGACTACACATTCACAGGCTGTATGGCAGCCAGAGCCACCGACACAGCCACTATGGAGCTCTTACCCTACTCTCAGCATGGCTTACTGAAGTGCTATAGTAGCCTGTTCAGTGTATTTCATCATACACTGTTTTGCCTAGCTTTCATGCTGTATTTTAAACATTTACTCAGTAAAAAATTGGTCAGAATATGCTATTATACTGACTTTCTGCTGTCCTCTGCTTTTCAGGAAGATGAGAAATACATATGAGGTTTCTAAACAGGACAACAAACAACAGCACCATTAAAACTGGATGGGAATTAAACCTTTATACACAAAGTATTTATTATTGCACTTATGGTAATATACCTGCAAATGTTGTAAAGGGCTCAAGCTCATGGTAGAAAACCATGTACACTAGCTGGGGCAGTTATTACATGTGCCGCCATGTGAATGACTCAAAGGGCTACGTTCTTGCACAGTTTTTCTGTGTAGATTGCTCCAAAAGTAATGCCTTGTATTTATCTCTGTGGAGACTACAACAGATACGAAGAGCACAATAACACTCTTTGATAGAGCAAATTCTCAGCTACAAAACATTATTTTTCAACTTAGTAACCGCCATTAATTATGCAATTCCAACAGCGTTGAACAAGAGCCTGCATGCTGAACTCCTAAAAATCTGTACCAATGGAGGTGATCCACTGTCTCTGTCTCCACTTCTGATAAGCACCACTCACCGCCTCTCTGTGCTCATATCCACTGTTTGGTGTCTATCAACATTCAGCAAGCATCAATGAATGTCAGTGGCTGATATTTTTTCCTCATGGAAGAATTCAGATCCACCCGTTCCACATTTCCATGTCAGATACCAATCTTACAGACTGTCCCTTTGCTGCCATCTGTCACACAGCAACAAAATGAAATGGAATATTGGTGGGAAGGTTCAACTACTACTGCCATACCACCAACATCCACCTCTGTCACCATGGGCCCATAGGCCAACATAATAAAATAGGAGGCATTACTTTCAGTACAGCCCTTGTGTTATATGAGGAGGGAAAAATCAAGCAGATCTTATGTTAAAATCACAGCTCAGGATAACTGAGACTACAGTAAGCATGAGAGCCCTCCTCTCCAAGGAGGGAACTGTCTCTGAAAGGAAATCTGGGTATAAGCCAGAGATGTGTTAAGGCAATGTGCCAGAGATGTGTTAAGGCAATGTATCATATGAGAAGAAAGCGGGTGTCTTCCCAACATATTCATTACCCTATTCTGTCATGTTCAGAAAGGTGAAGAGACCTGTTCGTCTCTTATCAATACCACACCTCTCACTGGCTTGGATAGATTGGATTATATAGAGAATTTCTGTGTGGAGCCCACACTATCTTTATTCAGACTGCACCAACCACCCTCCCCTATATCAAAAAGCAACAATTCAAATTGAAAGCACAGGAGATGTAATAAACCTGTTCATCTCGTGTGCTTGGAAAGGCTCCAAGTGAATCATACACTAAATACGACAGAGTTTTTTTTTTGCATGAGTATTTTTTTTTTCCTCAAAGCTCCTCAAAGGAGGAAGAATATTATCTGCTTAGCAAGTGATTGTTATCTCTGATGAGGCTTCTGCTAGAATTTTCAGGTCACATTTTCGAGAGCTTTTCTTTTCAAACAAAGCACAAGGTATTAAAATATACATCAAAGACTTGACTTGTTTCCATCCCTCACTTTAAATAATGTGAATCTCTTGTACATTTCCTAAAATTCTTGTGGTCATACCTTGCTTGCTTTATTGACTTTTTTTTATCTTGTAACTGGGACAGTGGAGAAATCAAATTGAATTGACCATAAACTGCCTCAGAGGGGTTGTTAGTGGTATGAAGTAAAATGCTTTCCCATATAAGAGAGCTTCTTAAACAGAGTATATAAAGAATATGACCACCACTGCTGAGCAAAATGAGCTCAAATCAGAGACAGTCATCTTAATGCTGTAAAAGCAGGACATCAGAAGCTTTTAGCCCACAGTTGTTTCAAAGGTATGGCAAAGAATTCACAGAATAGATATGTGAGTTCTCTAGCAGGATATTGATTGAGACTGTTTAACTGGGCTGAATGTATAGGGCAGAAGGGAAAGTGCATCTTGTAGAGAAGCACATCTCCAAATGCTGCCCTTCTCCATTCTTCAGGCCTCCAAGAAGAACAGCAACTCCCATTTTTCCACTGGTGAGTTCAAGGGACCTGTCAATGAAAACAGTGCCTTAGGATTTGTTTTCACTATATTCAACTGTTTCCTTACTTGGGAAATCCAAGTCACTGGCACAGGTGAATATCATTCAGGAGGCAGGTGACCCTCAAGTGTCACAACTCCTCCTGCAAGTTGTATTTCAAAACTATTTATCTTTTACCCTCTTCAGGTTTGGTAATCATCAGCAGAATATGCAGCTTTGACCAGTTCTACAGCTTCTGAGAAGTCATTCACTAAATATTCCCCCTCAGTTTTTTCTCATACAGTTTACAATGAAAAGCATGTCCTATAGCCTTCATATGCATTATAGTTCAGCTGCAGCTTACCTTGAAGACGATTATATTGAGCATTTTTGTTGCGTGCAACAAGAAGTTTATTTCTAGCTTCTGCAAGAAGATAGGACTTTGAGGAATATCAGAGAAGTAGTTAAATAAGGTCTATCAAAAAAAGCTGTTGACAGCCTACAGAAGCTTTCATATGAGATTATTCCAAATTAGCAAAAAAATTAACTTATAACAATTCAGATAACGATATTTAATTGCTGCTGCCATGACTATGGTCTATGTCACTGTTGAAGGTCATGCTGAAGGTTCCATCAAGCTTCACCATCATCAAAATGGTTGTCTTCATTACATGGAAATTTAAATACACTGCTACCTTTCATAATTTTCCATGAACCACAAGTCAGCCACACTGTGTGCTGAATGTTCTCCTCTTTACTCAGAGAATGAAACCAAAGCAGTTTTTTATCATGGCCTGGACTTAATATTAACCTCATCTTTGCCAATTCAACCAATTGAATTGCCTGGGTTGCATCAATTCCATAGTTTCTCATGTTTATTATTCAGAATAAGATCCAATCTTTGATTTCAATTAAAATGGAACCTGGAATCTGAAATATGAAGCTCCCTAATCTAGCAATTATTTACAACATCTGCGCACATGTAACAGAGTGAATGATAGAATCATTATTTTTCTCTTTGCTTTAAAACAGTTGAGCCTTGTATATAGCTGAAAGTCACAGATCTCCAGAAGCACCCCCAAACCCATATACAATTTTAAAAAGCATAATCTCCTGTGAAATGCCAGTCACTGTACAAAGATTCTCCTTTCATTATGAACCACATTCTTTTAGCTTCAGAATACATCTTAAACTAGAAATGGATCATAACAATACTCCTATGCCTGATGATTTTTTTTTCTAAATATGGTGTGGTCAATTTATTTAAAAATAAATGAATAAATAATTATTCAATGTTATAAAATATACCAATACCATAGGTGTATTTTAATTTTAAGTATTATCCTCGCTGAAATTTTTGAAAGTGTCAATTCCTGTATTTCTTAGAGCACTAACGTGTATTGAAACTCCTTAAAAGGGAGGCCTTTGATTATCTTAGAGTTCCAAACACTAAATGCAATTAATGTCATTGCAGCCACAAGAGTGAGAATTCAGTCACCTACGTGACTCATCCTGCTTTTTCTAAAGATATGAACGATTTGAACATATTGTTGGTTGAGCTTTAAACTGATCAGCTTGTGAAGTATGTACGTATACCGGAGAGAAATTGCAATAATTACAATAATATGACTGAAAGAGAAGGAGTGAATGTGTACAATTTGCATAAGATGAATACCTGATTTATGCACACTATTTGGATCAAAACCTGCTTTGATTTTCAGCCCAGACAGGAAATTGACTTGCATCACTTCAGTATAAGTTGGAATTTGACTCTATTTGTTTTCTTCTGGAAAATTTCAACATTCATTCACCATACTGCTGCACTAAGTATACTTATTAATGGTGTTGCAGAATGTTTCTTAAGTGAGCAAATCCAAAAGCTAATATTTTACTCTTATTTTGCTCTTGTGTAAGAGATTCCATAGTATAGATTGCATTCCTGACAGTAGCCCTTTCACAAAACATAATTTCAGGAAGATTTTGATTATTCCTTTACTAAAATGGGAATTTGAGTGAATACAATTCGCTGTATGTTTCAAATGTTTCAAATTCTAATTTGATTACTGTTATTAGTATGAATATTTTTTAAAAAGTCCATTAAATGTTATTAAACATCTTTACTTTTCTAATATGATACAATGTTTTGTTTTGTTTTGTTTTTGATAGCTGAAACTGTAACCATCAGTATACCCAGCTTTGAATCCTGCAATCTGAGTCTGCAGCCCAGTATTGATCAGTAAACTCTATGTTATCTTGTTATGGGCAATGCTGAATTTTTGAACTTACAGGTATACTCACAGTGTAGAATAAGGCAATATTTTCTTACTATTTCTAGATTCAGACAAGAAATTATTATATTTACAGGTCCTCTCTGGGGTACTTCATTATGACTGCATGACTGCTATAGGGCTACAACTCTCCGGCACTGATGAGGCTGCACTTCAAGTACTGTGTTCAGTTTTCGGCCCCTCACTACAAGACATTGAGGCCCTGGAGTGTGTCCAAAGGAGAACAACAAAGCTGGTGAAGGGCCTGGAGCACAAGTCTTACAGCGAGTGACTAAGGGAACTGGGATTGTTCAGTATGGAGAAGGCTGAGAGGAGATCTTGTCGCTGTCTGCAACAACCAGAAAGGAGGTTGTGACGAGGTCAGCCTCTGCTCCCAGGTAACAGTGATAGGATGAGAGGTAATGGCTTTAAGTTGTGCCATGAAAGGTTCAAGTTCGTTATTCAAAAAACTTTGTTCTCCAAAATGGTGATCAAGTATTAGAAGAGGCTGCTCAGGGTGATTGGTGGAGTCACCATCCCTGGAGGTGTTCAAGGTTGTGGCACTGAGTGAGGTACATGGTTTAGTGATATGGTGGTGATGGGTTGGTTGGACTAGACAGTCTTAGTCTTTCCAACTTTAATGATTCCTTGATTTTATGACTTCTAGATATAAACTAAAAGGAAACTCTAACAAATTAGTCCTTGCTAGTTTTCCACTAGATTACAGCTGTTGTCTTCTATTTAATTCATCTCTACAAAGTAACTGGAAGTGATCACTGGAAACTAACAGGTACAGTACAGCCAGAAGCAATTAATAAGAGAGTTGCTGGTGATGTTATCTTAAATTTAAGAAAAAAATGGTTTTTTTTTCTGCATTTTTGATGATTATTTACCATGAATGTCATATTTTCAAGCTCACTCTTGAAAACTTTATTAACTAGAAACTAAATAAAAGGAAAAAAGTGTTGAATCAGATGAGTCACATTCTCTAAGCTCTTGATCTTACAATAGACTATCAGTGTCATAAGACTAAAGAAAAAAACGATATATTAAGCACATTTCCAATATTAAGCATTATAACTCAGCAGACAAGCAGTCAGAGCATCATTCTCCATGTAAGAAGTTGATACCTTGCTCCCTCTCTTACCTCTAGTGCTGTCTATGGAAGTATTTTCAGTCTGGGAACTCTAGCATACATCTATATTGCTTATTTTTTTAAAATTACTTTAAAAAGCAGGTTTTTGACTTTAGATAGAACTATCAGTTCCTTGGATGCTATCAGTTCCTCTTTGCAAAGACTTATTTTCATGTTTATTTTAATCTTGCTCAGGTATTAGCTGGTGCTTTGGTTACAGATCATTCTGTATCAATTCATAGGAAACCTTTGTTTATCTGTCTCAGAACTGCTATACATGAAACCTGAGGTGAGAAAGTTGCTCAAAGTTCTATGTTCTTAAAATTTAGTCATGGGACAAGGCCTCCAAGGCAGAGTTTGAGCCATTTCCTCAAAATGATCACTACAGAAATGGCAAAAATGTGTATTCATATTCTTTGGGATTACACTTATTGCATATTCCCCCCTTTTCTCTATTTCCCATTTGGTTTATTTACTTGTCTCCTATTCTGTACTACCTATATTTACCTAAACTGTAGGAGTTTCTCTCCCTGAAGACTGCTTGCTTCTTCTAGGGAAGGAGTAATTGTCAGCTTTCACAAAAAGGTTCATCATCAGTGTACAAGGAAGAGACGAAGGGAAGAAAGCAGAATTCTCCTTCTTCCCACTCATATCCCCCTCATACAATGCACAGAAAGGAAAGCAGCAAAACTGACTCTATCCAACACAGATGTATTGAAAGCAAGGAATGACAAAAGGAAGAGGCAGATGATGAGATGTACAGCTCTGCAATTCCAAATGATATACCCCGCTTTCTCTCTCTGCTGAGACCTCTGCACAAGGAGTTGTTCTTTCAAATACAGACTCATCAATATTTATCAGGTAGGGTACTGCCAAAGCAAACCTTGAAAAAAAATTTAGCTAGATGCTTCAATTACCTTATCCTAGCAGTGAACTGAAATGTACAGGTGTTCAAAATCTAAAAGGTATTTTCAGTGAGGCTATGATTTTGACAGCATGTATTAAGGGACTTCTAAGCTCATGGGAAGCAAGATTTGTGTGCATTACATATACATAACACATAAAAGTGTTAGGGAATAATGATAGTTTCAGCACACAGCCAAAAATGCAAGATGCAAAAGCTGGGCACCAAGAGCTACTTTGACTGGGAGAGCTGATTCCATGGAAGGAGGGGAAAATATAAACAAATCAGGTATTATTCAATGATTTTCTTGAAGAAACACGTACCAACATCTGATAAAATTTTCTTTCTTCATTATCAACCATCAAGATTTTATTTCAGATTCCTGCAACACTGTATGTGTGGTAATTAAGGGAATTTAAAGACTGGCACATCTAGCTGGCAGAAGCAGATTATTTGTTTGGAAGATGCATTCACAAAATCAATATGAATCCGTTTAGGAAAGTGGAGTAATTTAGAGAAATATTCACTATTCCCATTTTGGTTCTGTCTACTGAAAGCGTAGTGTGGAAAAAAACTGAAAAGGCAATGGACAGATAAACATCTACAGTTAAGAGCCTGTCAGACAAAAGACTGTGCAGTTATTGTCAAGTAAATGTCTGCCTGGGTTCAACACTTTCCTTCCTTTTTAGCAGTAAATACTGTCAAGCAATCTAAGCAAGAACACTTCAGGTGGAATAATGTCATTAACTCTGTCATGAGTTAAAGTTTATTCTTTAAATTTCTATTCTTCTCACTTTAACCCTTTATTTGTGGGACACCTGAAATCAAGCCTGATACCTAGTTCATTCCAGTTTTCAGAATACTGACTCACATGAAAAAAATCTTTTCAAGTAACACATATCTACAAATTAGCACTGAGTAAAGCTTCAGTTGATATATGTATGTTCTTTCGCTAGATATGTGGTTTGAGAATAGTCTGAGACCCAGCCTCATCATAGACAAGTATAAGGGCACATGTTTGCAATCATAAACAACAGATCTGTGATTTGAGAAGCCTGTCACTAGGACAAAATCAAAAACATGAGGCATGAACACCCAGCTGAACTGTGAAATGAGCCTTATCCCAAAAAGCTCTGGCTGCAGGAGAACTGGCACTTAGTCTACTGTAACAAAGCCTGCTAACTTATCAGTTAATTTATTAGATCTTTTTTTTCTTTTGTTGTTGAAGAGAATTAAATCAGCAGAATGACCTCAAATTAAACCAAGTGCTTTTCTGCACATGATCACTGTGTTTTGATGCTAGGTGGAAGTCCTCAGGTATACATAATATGTATGTCTCAGATATACATAATATAATAACACAAAATAATGCCTTTATACAGTAACCTCTCTTTGATAGCTCTGCCCTTTGCCTATTAGCTCTCTTCCTTCCCTGATTGTGCTCCTTTGTAATTGCATAGAGCAGCTGTCTTAAAATTGCAGTTAGTGAGCTGACCTGATTTTTGAACTAAAGCAAACCCATCCTGCTCAACTATTTTCAAGGACATCTCTGAGCCAGTTGACTTTGTATACCTTAATAACTATAGTGAGGTAACTTGCACCACAGAATGGCAGCTGGGGCAAACAAGAACACATTTCTCACTTTGCCCAGATAAATCATTTAATCTTTTGACAGTCGCTCCCTATTTTTCTAGCACAATACAGCAATGAAGATCTACAATGATACTGCAGATTTCTGCAACTGTAGAAGGCTACTCCTCTTCATAGCTTTGGAAGTTGGCCATCTGACTGCACTTCTGTCAAATTTTTACCATTACAACCTGTTACTTGTTTGACTTTGTGGAGGAATCACACTACTGAGGTTCAGTCAGGATAACAGGAATCTACTCAGGATAATATAAAGACCTAAGAACTCTCCAGTGCACAAGAAGACATCTTACCCTCTTCCATTTAGTGGTATATTCCTCTCAATCTGCTTTTTTAGTACATATCTCACGTACTATTGACTTAACCAAATAGACGCTGAAGATACAGCTTCAATTTAGGTGTTTCCCACCACTCTTGTGTCAGAGGGTATCAGCTAGTGCAGAATTGTCTGGAGGGTTCATGATCTTCAGCTGCTTTCTCAGCAGTTTAAACTAAACAATTGGAGCACATTATGAAAGAGCATAGGTTTTAATGTTCACTTAGTTATTGTGTATGAGCCCACATAAATGTCTACAGAAGGAATGGAAACAACAGTTTTTTTCTTTCAGGCTCAAAAACTTGGTATTCAAAAGTTTGAGTCTACTTTGATGTGCACTGCTTCTGCTCTGGAAAGCATAGAGGCTCAGAGATAAAGATATATGAGGAAGACAAATACCCTTGGATCTCTCTTCCAACTACATACTGTTCTTTCAATTTTCACTGCTAAAGTAAAAGAGATTATCATCTGGCATTGTGTTTTCAAATAGAAACATGGAAATAAACACATCTGAACAATAAAGAATTTGCCTTAGAGGGATTCAAAAATATAGTCTGATTAACTAATGAATTAAATATCAAAATACATGCTTAGTTTGTAAGAAAAAAATAATGTATCAAAATAGATAAGACCTGATAATTAAAAATAAAAAATTGATTGGAAAGAGTTGATCCTAATATCTATATGGATCTGCTATGTTTAATGCAGCATTGACAATGTGTAACCTGAATCATTGTAATAAGCATACTTTTGATCTAAAACATAAGGCTTGGCAATGGTTAATTATTTCACCTTATAATATATAATTGATTCTTGTGGCTTCCCTGTGCATAAAGAAAAATGCACACTGAGACTGCAAATTTAGTCCTTAGTTTCCAAACTCTGGTATCTATCACCAAACACAGAGCTAAGTGATCTTGAAAGTACTATTAGGCTTCTAAAGATGGATTGATGTATGTAATTACAATTGAACTTTTCTAAGCTGAATACCAGAAATTTTTAATGGAGGAAAGAAAGACAATGGACTTTATGCTTCTAAAAAGTAATAGAGGCTTCTTACGGAGCGAGAAAGAAGATTTCACAGAACCCATTAAGTGCTATCAAACGGAAAGGAGTGATTCATATTGCACAAGCTGATGCTATTCAGAGCTAATGTTTCTTTAAGCATACTGCCGCATTGCTATAGTCTTGAACTAACTTAGCAGCTACGGCTCAGCAGTATGCAGACTCAACTACACTCTTTCTGGCTCTGCTGCAGGATGGAAATGATCCTATGCCTCCTGACATTTTAATTTCTTGCAAATTGCTAGCCCCTTATTTAGTCATTGAAATTGTTATCCTCATCTTTGTCAAAAGATAGTGAAAGTAGTGCTTGTAGGAATTTGTAGTATCATTTATAAAAAGTAGGATGCAGACATTATTGTAGCTGAAATATGAGAAGATTCCCTGAAAACACATCTAAATAGTATAAAGGTATGGACTTATCTGTATTTGCCATACTTATGATGTATATAACTTTTTCACCTAGGGATTCAGGATTATTATTTTTAAAATTCTCTTTCTGCTTTAAACATTAGTATTGCATAGAACATGCTATTCTAATCAGCTTTAGTAGAATGCAAATAAAATATGCTGTTTCCTATATTCTTTCTCATGTTCCACCAATGCCAATTTGCTAATTCACTCTAGTGGAATACCAGGTGTCCCATTGTGAAAAAATGTTTTTAGTCACAGGGTTAAAGAAAAGTTCAATTTCCCATCACTATTTTTTCCCATCATTTTTTATAATATCATATTTTCCTTTATGCTGTTCTTTCCCATAAATTGCTTATGCAACAGCCCATCTGCAGTGCATAACTACTGACATGGAAGGTGTTTCATTAGATTGTGCCTTAGATGTGATATCTTTACTTTGTAAATAGAAAAGCCCTATATTCTCACTTTCTTTACTGATATGGATTGCTTTCTGACTAATTGCAAATTATGAGAAATAAGATCATAGCATGGTTTGTGTTGGAATGAACCTCAAAGATCATTCAGTTCCAGTTCCCTGCTATGGGAAGTGCTGCCCCCACCAGCTCAGACTGCCCAGAGCCCTATCCAACTTGGCCTTGAGCGCCTCCAGGGATGGGGCATTCACACCTTCTTTGGGAAACTTTTGCCAGAACCTCAACACTCCCTCCATGAAAAACTTCCCCTGGCATCTAATCTAAATCCTCCTTTAGTTTAAAACTATTCTCCCTTGTTCTATCACTATCTGTACATGTAAAAAATTGATTTCTCTCCTGTTTGCAATCTCACTTTAAATACTGAAAGCCATAATGAGGTCTCACCTGAGCCTTCTCTTCTTCAGGATGAACTAGTCTAGCTCCTTCATTCTGTCTCCACAGGAGAGGTGCTCCAGCCCTTTGATCACCATTGTGGCCCTCCTTTGAACCATCTCCAAAAGCTCCACATCTTTCCTTTTTCCCATTTCCTTTTTACAGTGAATCACAGCGCTAAAAGTTTACTAGATACAGCACAGTAAAAGTGATTATATTCCATTCCAAACTATTAAATAGACATTTTTTTGTTATAGACTCACATAGTCTGTGGTTCTGAGTCTTGAAGTTCCTCTGTATGAATCTTCTGTTCTTCTCCCATCTCCTCTCAAAACAGTTCCACAATTGTAATAGCACTGTTACCAGCTGAAGAGATTTTTGTTCCTGCAGAGGTTAGATGAGGAACATCAACAATTTTGTTTGACCTAGAGATGCCCAGGATTTTAACTAATATTTTTATTCATAGTTTTCCAGCCTAAATATTATGTCATGGAACCTCAAGTTGAACTCGACACATCTGCAGAAAGCAAACAAAGGATGTTAAACATAGAAAATTCACAAGAGTACCATTTAGCATTCTCTTTTCTGTACTCTCTTCCCCTTCTACTGATATGCTAGGTGTAAAAAATAGTCCAAAATCTCATTACAGTCTCAAATTTAACATAAAAAGCATGATTATCTAAGATATCTGCCATAGTCAATGGTTATATGCATAAAAAACATAAAATTACTTAGTATCCCTAGCAAGTGAATCCTGATCTTTCATGTCATATGGGACAACAAAGCCTCAGATAACTTTTTTTCCACTCTAACATTTGTGAAAACATCTCTTACAGTGAGTTCATGAGATGAAAAACAGTGGAGAAAGAGTCGCTGAAGAAACTGACTGTGTCTATAGGACTGGCAAAGTATTCGCATAGCTACAAGAAAATTCTATGGGGGAAGAATCTGGGAAGACAGATTTTCATTAGAAGTGAATGCTGTGTGTCTAAGCAAGCTAACTGCAAACACAGGTTTCCTGAGATGCATGATTAGGGAAATAGGATGTCTGGCTATTTTACGTACCTGCCCTACATAAAAAATTAGTCAACAATGTTATGGATGTCTTCCACTGTACAATTTGGCCCTTCTTTTTCTCTTCCCTCATAGGAGAAAAGAGAAAAAACAAGAACTATACTATCACTACTCTGTATCCAATACTTTTTGTTTTTAGGCACTATGTTGTCTGAAGATGTTCTTTCCATTTCTCTTCAATTTCTTAGAATCTGTGATTATTTTTAAAGAAGAGTTACTGATCTCTGGTCAGGCACTTCTAAGAATCTAGAAGTCAGCAGGGAAGAGTACAGTGTACTGGAAAATGGCATCACAGCAGTCATTTTGATCTTTCTTTCACTGTTGACCACTTATCTACTAAAAAAGAAGCTAGAGAGATAAGAGTTTGCAATCCCAACCTTGTACATCAATCCACACGCTTCCTCTTCTGTTGTTTAACATGAGGCATTTTACAAAGCCTCATGATAGAGTTTTTGTCAAGAGAGCATAACCACACATCATCATCTTGCTCTGTGAATCCAACTAACTTACTTTTGTTTCTGTAGGAACAAATTGATGACATTTCCAGCTGGACGGTACATTTTTCCCATGGAAAGAAGACAAGGTACATTAGTAGGCTAAGGACATTACTAGCAAACCGCAAGCTGAGGAGTAATAATAAAAATGGCTTGGGTTAATAGTCACTTTGTCTCTATCCTTCCCATGAACTATCATCAGACAATAAATGATATAAATACATAAAAAATCCTTTAGATTTCTACTATTCAAGCTGTGGAATATTTTTTACACAGAAATTGGGGAAAGCTGTAATCTTACAATGTGAAACATGACTATGAGCTCATTAGAAGAATTCTTTAATAACAGAGAAACCTTTTCAAATTGGCAGATTATTCTTCTTCTTATTATTATTATTATTACTATCTTGTAATATTGTCTACCAAGCTTGGATTTCTCATCTCTAACAATTACCACACAGTGACTTCACTTCTGTTTCATAGAAATCAAATGCCAAAAAGCCATGACAATCAATTTCTGAAGTGCCTCTGTAGCACAATTGCACTGCATATTCTTAAATGGTGATGATTTGTAGGGCTTTGTAAATCAGTAGCTCCAATAGGGGGAATGAAGGGTGGAGGGTGAATGGGAAAAGAAACTAGCCTTTCATCAGTCTTTCCATCAGCTCAAGATAAGGAAATTAGATTTCACTTACAACATACTCAATTTACAGATTCTTCCTATAACTATATAACATTTTGTAAAAAATGTGATATGTGCATTCAGGTACAAAAGAATGCATTGTTTTCTTATCTAATAACTTCATGGTGTCAGAGGCTGTCTTTCAGTTGAGAGGTCAAAGAAGTAAGATAATTATCTCAAGAAAATTTACTTAGTGAAAAGTGTTTTTTAAATAACTGAGGTCATAGCTTATCTCACAACATTTTGCAGACATCATCAGTTGAAAGAAACAGGCAAAATAATTAAAAGTAGTTAGAAGTCCTCTGGGGTCAGTTAGAGTTCTTATATTTTTATTTTAGGTGTTACTTACGCTGTCAGACTCAGCTATCCAAAATACTCCAGTAGCTTTAGAGTATGCTTTAACAATCTTAGTTCTAGTCTGACTACAAGGAAAATGATGGTATCACATGTGATAATGTTCTTGACAGTCACACTGCTCTCTATGGTTTACTTTAGTGCTGCAGCATGTGAAAAGAACAAAAAACTTGTAAATGATCCTATCAGAGACATATGTGCAGATGGAGACCTTACTTCTCATAGTTAAGACACTGCATGTTCTGCAGTCATCATTATCCCTTAGCATTAATATATTATTGTGAATGTCATGTTACATGCCTTTTTTATGTCAATATGATGACTTTCTTTCTAGGTAGACTTCGTTCATTATTTTAGAAGCCTGAGGCTGAAAAGACTTGTTGTTGGATTGAGGCTAAGTTAATATCAATTGTGAAAAAAAGTGTATTTTTAGGATGCTATCTACTTACATTAGGTCAAATTTTGCTCATCACAAATATTTTTCCTGTATAAAAGAGAAAATACTCACTTGGCTGAGCAAGCAATTCACTGTAGACAGCCAACTAGGATGTCAAAAGGGAGAAGTAGGTGTTTGGGGCCATAATGTGTGAGTGAATTTCAGATAGTGTGAAACAAATGAGAAATTGCGTACAACAGAGCAGAATGGAGAAATGGAGAGAAACAGCCACCCTTTTACCTCAGGAAACAGGTGGCTACTTAGAAAGAATTAGAAAACACAAAAAAGATTTTCAAGAAGGAAGAAATATAGTGAACAATTCTAACTGCAACACAAAATACAGAATTGGATTATACCTAAAGCAAAAGGTGTGAAGGACTCTGAACTGGGAGATAAGAAAATCAGTTTCTAAATAAAGCTAGTAACAGATCTGTAAAATAAATAGTTATTAACAGGAAAGATTTAGTGAAAGAGAAATTAGTCAATGAGTTTAGATGGAACACATGGAACCAAAGTTCAGTTATTTCCATCGTTACTTCTTGTGGAAGATTTCATAGTCATAGAATCACCAAGGCTGGAAAAGAACTCCAAGGATAGTGATTTCAACCATCTCCTTGGACAGCACATTCCAGTGTGTGGCCAATGGAGGGAATTTTGGAGAAGGGATTTTTCCTAATATCCAATCTGACCCTCCCCTGGTGCAACCTGAAACCACTTCCTCTCCTTTTTTAGCTAGTTATGCAGGAGAAGAGGCCGACCCCCACTTCTCCAAATCCTCCTTTCAGGTGGTTGTATAGAATGACAAGGCCTCCCCTGATCCTCCTCTTCTCAATGTTTCATTTTACATGAACAAATATACAAAAATCCTCCTGGTCAGATCTTAGACAAGGACATTTTAATACAATGCCAATATCAATATATATGGAATTGAAAATAATATCTAACACCTATTAGTTTGTCTGAGAAATTAACATCATCACTACTTACGAAGGATCTATAGCATTTATCGTGGGACAAGATAGAATTAAAAAGGTCCCTCCTTTTTCAGTAAAATTGGTGCTAACTCAGCATTACATGTTGATTCATTAAACTAAGGCTTAGGTAAAAAAGAGAATCCCTTCATTTTAATTTCAGTGGAAACAGAATTGAGGAAAAAATCTCATACATGGAAAAAATAATATTTGCTGCCAAGGGAAGAATTACTATCACAATGCTTTGGAATTATTATTGTAAACAAAGTATGTATAAAGAACAGAAGCCAAGTTATCCAGGTCTTGGAAGCTATGTTGATTTACACCACCTGAGAATCTGGCACCAACCATAAGAGGACAATCAGGCTCTTTCTTCCAAGCACTGAATTGTTCTTACTACAGTACTGTTACATTATAATATGACTAGGAAATGCTGCAAATGGATCTAATTATTATTACAATCTTAACATTATAATCTTGAAGTCCTTGTCAAATGTTATTTCCAAGACATAGAGAGATGTCCTACAGGCAGGAGAATTAAAATAAATAGATTAAATAATTTCCTACTGGCGAGATATCCTAAAAAGCTAATAGGTTTACATTCCAGATTGGATTCTGTAGCAAAGATATTTGATTTACTTGTCAAAATTTAAAGATCTTACAGTGTTTCATCAGTCATTTTCTATCAGAGAGGTTAATATGAAAAATCAAACTCAACAATTACAATACGGAAAATATTTTAGCATCCCTACTTCATACTAGGGATGAAGTAGGATTGTGCTTTTAATATAACATTTTCACTGGTCTTGAGTGTATGTCTAGTTAGTCTAGTCCATGTGCTCTACTGTCTCAGATACTGAATAATAGCTCTGTTGAAAAAAAATGGTGGCCTGCCAATTCTCTAAAATTTAGCTGACTAAATCTTATTTGTCATTACTTAAGCGATAAGGATTGAAAGCAAGAAATAAGTGAATCAATATTTGCACCCAAAGGATTCTTCCAACCCCTTCAGCTTGCTTTCACTCAGTCTTCAGAAAACTGACCTGATAATTCTTGAAGTATTAACTTCTGTAAACAAAATTTCAGAATTTCTTCAACTCTGAAGAGATCTTATGATTTGAAATATATCATACTGGAAATAAGACCAGTCATTTAATTTGACTTTTGTGACATTTGAATGGTTTCCAGATGTCTTCCAGATGACAACAGACTCTCTTTCAAAGTAACTCTTGTCTGATTAAGGGAATCAAGTTCATTAAAAAAAAAAAAAAAGCCTCCAGATCCATAAATATTATCAGTCAGCTCAGTGGTGTTCCAGTATGAGCCTTTGTCCCTTATCTTACATTAGTTTGATAGTACTGCCATCTGTTACACTTAATAGCTTTCAAACTGAAAAAGAAGGAATATTCTATTAGCAAATGCATTCTGCTAGTATTACCTTCTGCACTTGTGTGTGGGGGCCTGATAGAAAGTCACCTTTGATAATCTTCATCATGTGATTCCTAGAGAATCTGCTTCCTCCACTATAAGGGTGCCTTTCACTCTGAGGGGAAAAAAAAAGCACTTGATTCTCTCTGTGCACTCAGCAGAGCAATCTGGTGAAAGGATGGATGAAAAGTGATAGTGTCAGCTATGAAGTCATGCACAGAGACCTTGTCAACATGAGGATATTATGTGTTCTTATCAACAGTGACTTAATGCTTCTGTTGATTCTAGATATTTTTTCACCTCCATAGTGGTACAAAAAACTACCAATGTTCAGTGCACAAAACATCCCTCTTTATAAGAGGCAGATGATTATTTGGACATGAACCATCTCACATGTGGTGTTCTGGAGACAGATGCATTGTAGTTGCATTTGTAGTTGACTATACAGACTGTGAACTGCTCGAGCAATCGGCAATTCAAAAGCAACATCTTTTCAAGATCGACTCCTTCTCAAAACTCCTGGCTGATATTCTGATCATGAATATTGCTATGAATGCATACCCTTATCAGTAAGCTGCTCTGTCAAGGACAGTACTGACCTGATCTTGAGTCTTACAGTATTAAGCTTTCATTTCCCCACACTGTTGCACAAACTACTGAGCTACTGAAATTCCATGAACTCTTAAATTACAGTTTCTATGCCTCAGATTCTATGTTATTAAGTAGTTTTCCTGTCTCTCAGGCATATTCCAAGGATATATGCTCTGGAGTCAGTGAGAAAGTCAAATATTTGTAATACTTACAAAAAATTTGTCTTGCTGCATTTCAAAGAATACATGGAAACATGCAGCAAGATATGTCTGAAGAATCCTTACTACAAAACTTATCTGGTGGATAAGGCTGCTTTAACCATTTAGGTGCACAAAGGGAGAATTATCACAATATGTGCACTTTCTAAAATTGAGGTTTAAATTTGCTAACAAATTAATGATTAGTTATACAAATTAGTGTAATGTAAATTAGAAGTAGTGCCTGTGGTAAATACTCTTACATTCAAAATATCATTATGGGCAAAGGAAATGTGTCATTCATTGCTTGCCTGATCAGCATTTTAGCTGTCAAATATCTCCAGCTATCCAGTGCAGAAAGGCCTCATTAATAATTCAGAGTAGCTACACGTACTGAAATATCTTCCTGGTATTTACCCCTTCTGTCTATTGTTGTCAATCTTGTAGACCATTGAGTGCCATTACATACTATTCCATCCCCTCCTGCTGCCCTCTCTCTGCTCCCAGGGCAGGGTGATCTCTGCCCTGAACTCCTCTGCCCCTGGGGCTTTGTCCCCTGCAAGGATGGCCTGGGGCTGTCACCTTTCCCCCTGTGGAACTCCCAGAGCCGAAGCTCAACCAGGCTGTGCAGTGGACATTTGGCCATGGGGTGTCTTCAAAACCCAGCTCAACCCAGCTGCCTGTAGGGCCTGGTACAGTCTCCACCCTACCCTCCAATGGCAAATATAGCCTCAGTGACTGGGTTACAATGTGACATCATTAATTAAAACAAAAGGAAGGGAAAATGAATGAGTCTACTCTGTATCTAATTCACGCAGAAATACTGACAGAACTGATGGGAAATAATTTTCTTTAATAAGATAAATTCTGTTTTAATAATTGACTTCCTTCTAATTCTTTCTTTGAGAAAATGAATGTTATGCATTGTCTCATAAGTATTTTGTAAATTATGAGTGATTCATGACAGAGTTGCCTGTGATGAAGAATTAAAAACATGCAACCACAGATTTGGATCTTAATTAAGTACTTTGTGTTTCCTAGTAATTAGATAATAAATCTTTCACTTTTTATGGTATATATGAACATTATCAGAAAAATAATTTCATTTTCAATAAAGAGGTTGGCTGTTCTTTTGCTTTATTTCATCCTTTCTGTGTGATACAAGGAAGGTATCAAATATTTCTCACTTGTCTGCTGATCTCTAGCAACATAATCTAATACTAGGGCTCAGACTTGAGAAAGTACCTTACTTATGCCTGAAAGGAGACCATCAAATAAACAATTCCTCTAGTATTAAAGATTTACATAAGTATATAATTATCTGGTCTGAAAAATATAATTTTCCTTATTTTACTGTAGTCTAGGTTTTTGTTTTTGTTTTTGTTTTTGTTTTTTACCAGAGCAAGCCATGACCATTCACTTGGCAGAGAAGCACCTCTGAAAGTCAGATTAGCCCAAGGCAAACCCGAGTCTGGTGGCTTTCTGGTAGCAAAAGGAAAATCCTATTTGTTGGGCTACTGACTGCATTAATCTCTGTTAAAATAATAAATAATGAAGGTAATCACTCTTGACCTTAGGTGTGCAACCCATGAGGTATTGCCTTCACTCAGGCAAAGGAACATCATGCCACTGAAAACCAGCAGGTTGCAAGTTTCTACTGGGAGAGACTGATAGGTCTGTTGCTGCAGTGATGCATAGCAGAGGGAATGTTACAGATACTCTCACAACCACAGAGTAAAGTATGTTCTCCCTGGCAGACAATTTACATGGCTTCTGTTAAAAGAAATAACTATGCTGTCTTAACATATGCTTGATGCTCAGTTTCCCAGTTTTTATTTCTAAAAGACTGCAGATACTAACTTCATTTCTAGTGAAATAGCAGAAAGGCTTTTCTCTTTGAATTAAAATCATTGTTGTTTGTTTGTCCTTTTTTTGTTGTTAAATCTTTCAGGTGCTTTGCTTAGTCTATGACAACTCAATAAACATTTGCGTATCATTGATTTTCTCCTAAAGCTAAATACATTAGATCATTGGTTCAAGACCAATTTTGCTAGACCTAGATGGATGAAAATCACACCATAAATTTTAATAGGTAGCTGGATTCCTGCTCCTAGATCTTCTCCAGTTGTTGGATTGTTAAAATCAAATGCTGAATAAACCCTCATGTCTCATATTATTACATTTATTGTTTAAAATTACTGGTCAATATTTGCTTGCACATTAACTAATAACACTGACTATTTCACTGACCATACAATATCACAGTTAATAGCAATCATGATACCTTACACCACAATAAAAAACGGGCCTAAAAGAAATCAATAGATCCCTTCTTTTGTATCAGGGAAGACTGAAGAATAATAAATCATGTAATTTGAAATGATAGTTCAGTCTGACAGCATGCAACTCAGAATCGCTTTGAAAGATAGGTAGAGTCAAATTCTAATACGAAATGCATCTCCAAATTTATAGCTTCTGTGTAGGGACAGGTTACTGCTACAGGGTCTTGATTAATTTTCTGAGCTTAAGTGCATAATGCAAGTTTGGAGTTCACACAACCAGTTTTGCCTGTTTGTGGGTTGTGCATGTTAGAGCAACAGAAGTTGTCTCCTGGTGCATGAATTTGATGACATCATATTGTGATTTGTGACATATATGCATACAGAAGTACAGAAAACTGATTCACCTAGGTGAAAATCCTTAGGTTTCATATATAAGTATCATAAGATTCTTTGAGAAAGAGGCATTCACCACCAAAAAGACAACCACTAATACAAATTAAAGATCAGATACAGCATGCCATGACATTAATGGTACACAAACACACCAAAATGGAGTGGCTTTCTGGCAGCTATTTATATAAAAATATTACTGCTTTTAAGAGCATAGTTGTCTCAATTTTATCATAAGGATTCAAATACAGCTCTATGGAAGTTTAAACTAGAGGAGATATATTGAAGATATGCTATTAATGATGTTTTAGCATGACAAAAATTGTATTAATTCATACTCATGGTAGAAGAATCTCTTATCTTTTTCATCGGGACAAATAATGGTTTGCTATGAGACCAGAATGTTGTTATATTGTGCAATGATTTATTACCTCAGATACTCAGCATGGCTAATTGCTATTGACAGGTAATCCTCTCAGCATCTCCTAGTCAAAGACAGTGTCTTCCCTGCCTGCGTATATTTTGGAGTGGCCTGTAGGGCGAGGCAGTGATTGCTCCCCTTATTGTCTTTGTAAGGTTTTATCTGGAATACTATTTCCAGGCCTGGGTCCCCCAGTATGAGAAAGACATTGAGTTTTTGGAATGGGTCCAGAGGAGTGCCACAAAGATGATCAAAGGGCTGGAACATCTCTCCTATGAAGACAGACTGAAGGAGCTAGGCTTGTTTAGCTTGAAGAAGACACTGTGGTGGTCTTCCAGCACTTAAAGGGAGTATATAAGCAGGAAGGAGACTGACTTTTTATACAGTCCAGTAGTGGTAGACAAGGGAGAATGGCTTTAAACTAATAGAGAAGAGATTTAGATTAGCTGTCAGAAGGAAATTCTTTACTCATGAGGGTGGTAAGACACTGGCACAGGCTGTCCAGAGAAGCTGTGAGTGCTCCATTCCATGAGGCATTCAAGGCCAGGTTGGATGGGGAACTGGGCAGCCTGATTTAGTTGGTGGCTGTCCAAGAGTGAGGGTTGGAACTTGGAGCTTTACTTCAAATTCACTCCTTTTTATTCCAGCATAAGTTCTCCGTAACAGGACTAAAACTATTCTGGAGCACAAAATACCTGAGGAATAAGTCAAGGCAAAAATTATTTCTGTTGTGCTTTGCTGCATAATACCACATTAGCTTTTTTACATGCCATTTTGTTTACCTTCATAGCCCTTAAATGTGTGGACTTTGTTATATATCACTTTTTGTAAAACTAAAGCAATACACAGAAAACAACAACAAAACAAACTACAATGAAACAAAGCAAAAAAACTAATACTTATTATATTGACTAGCTACATTATACTGCCTTTTACATTATTTTTCCTGACAGATAAAATAACATAAGCATGAGCATTCTGACGTCTCAATATAGTTAAAAGACATTATCCTACTTACAAAATGGCATTAAAAAGCCATGTGCAATAAAAATTTCCAAAAATCAAATAATATGATTAAATTTGACCAATGTAGATTAAAGGAGTATAATGCTTTTATTTTGAAGTGCTACTACAAGCATGATATTAGAATGCTGATAAGGAGAAGGAATTAAAGAAAAGAGATAATTTTGATGTAGAAATATGAAAATATGAAGATTTGGAGAAAAGAGAAATAAAGGTGATAGTTACTGTGCAAGTGTCTGGACAAGCTGGAGATTTGTAAGCAAAGAAAGGGAGAATAGAGAAATGGACACATGGAAATAGAGATTTTGTGAAGGAAGAAATAAAATGTATCTAGGAGAAAGAATTGTTAGGATACTGAGAAAGGGTGAAGAATCTGACAAATGAAAATGAACAGGCATGACAGGTCCCTTTTCTACCTATTGGATTTCTTGGCAGACAAAACACAGTGTGACTGAAGACTAGTCTCAGCTGTCAGGAAACTATTGATTCTGGTTCAGTATGCACAGCTGATGAAGGCAATGGATTATGGATGTGGTGAAGCAGCTTCTAGAGAAGGCCATTTGCCACATCATTTTCTAATTCTTTCTGCTATCTTAGTCCATGTTACAAACATTTTGTCTTATCTTTATTTCTCTAATATCATTGTCAGACTCACTAACTAGTAGCTCTGAAAATGCTTTTATTTACCCATGTGTCAATTTGTCATACATTTTCATTTTTTCAACACAAGTGATGAAAATGAACAGAATTGTTGATCTTTAAATTTTGCATTGTATTGCTTTTACACTGGTGTCAATAACTTCATCAGCTGAAACTACAAAACAATGTAATTGATGATTTATCATAAATTTTCTTAACAAAAGTTATTGAATTGTCAGAAATTGACTGAATTGTAATCTAATAAAGATTTTTTTTCTGTTTTGATTTTTCATTCATTAAAAAAATTAAACTGTGAAATTACTCTTCATCACAGGAAATAAAGTGAGGACCTAACCTATTATTTCTTACTAAACAGAATCCTGAAATCAGCCTACTACCCTGAAGGTTTTCTCCAAAATTTTTACTTTATCCCTGGAGTTCTGAATTTGGAACAACTAGGAAAACAGCTGTGCTGTCAAAGCATTCTTGTCTCAAACATCAAAAATGCCAAAATGGAACTGAATGTTCTGAGAAGTATTCTGAGTATGTATACCTCAAGAGAAAGTTAAAAATGCATTTTGTATAGAAATGGGGGGAAATTCCTATTTTAATGGACCAGCTAATTTGCTGAGAAGACAGCTTCGAATTGGTAAGAGCTAGAGGGTAGTAGAATGTTCCTAAGAAGTCACTGCAAAATGCTTACAGTAGCAACTGAACAAAAATGAAATAAAAATAAAAAAATAAGCAACTGTTCTGATTAATAAGAATGCTAATTCAATTTCCATGAACTTTTTTTTTTACAGTAGACTTTTATGAGAAGTGACAGAAAGTCCTTTATTCTGATACATGGGAAACCGAATATAAGAAAATATGCTTTTTTTTTTTTTTTTTTTTTTTTTAAATCCTGGAAAGTAAATTATAAAGAATCTGTCTTCAGTAACAAATAAAAAGATGTATTTTCCTAATCTGTGATGTCCAGAAAGCTAAGTAATCAGAAAAAAAAGAACAGAAATAGAATCAAATTTTTGAAAATGTATCAAAAATTTGCCGCATCTTTCTAACCTCCTAATATGTTCTGGGGAAGTACTCAATTTGCAATGAATAAAGCCATACCAAGATCACAGAAATTCTGAATTTCATGGAATTCACCTATTAACAAACCAATCTACCTATGATTTCCTATGATTGAATTTTCTAAACTCTGTCCTTTGGATCATAAGATAAATCAGTTTGAAAGGTACCACTGGAGGTCTGTCATGCAACCTCCAGCCCAAAGCAGAGTCAGATACAAGCTCATGCACGCTGCTCAGGGCTTTGCCCAGCTGGGTCTTGAAAACCTTGAACCATGGAGTTTGCATGTCTTTCCATGCAAAACTGCTCCACCAGCTGCCTGTTCTCACAAGGAATATATTTCTTCTCACATCTGTCCAGTCTGAAAGTCTCATGAACTCATGCCCATCACTTCTTATTCTCCAGGCTCTGTGAAGAGCCTGAATCTGCCTCCTTAGTGACCACTCTTCAGGTATAGGCAGGCAGCTGTTAAGTACAATACAGCTGTCTTTTCTCATTTCAGTTTGCACAAGCCCTAGACCATCAGCCTCTCCTCACAGGTAAACGAGCCAGCTCTTGACCATGTTGATGGTACTCTTGAACTTTCTACAGTTTCTTGTATCAGACAGCTCCAAACTGGATGCAGTATTCTAGATACGATCAATCAAGTACAACTGTATAATTCCTTTCTTTTGTCTACCAGCAGTACTCCTGTTCACTCAATCCAGGATGCTGCTGGCTGTCTTTGCTGGCAGGCTGCTGGCTCATCCTCAGCTCTCTCATGGCCCAGCAGTCCAGACCTTTTCCAGCAGAGCTTTTTTCCACCAGAATATCAGTCTCATGCGTATATTTTAGGCAGTTTTTCATTCCAATGGACAAAATTTGTCCGTCTGTGTTGATTTTTATAAGGTTTCTATTGGACTGGCCTTCCTGACTGTTTACGTCTCTCTAGATGAAAGCCCTGTCCTCAAGAGTATTGAATTCTTATCCCAATCTGGTGTCAGCTACAAACTTGAGCATATTTCCTAAGAGCCACTGACTAAAATGTCAAATAGGACAGAGCCCAGGATGAAATCCAGTGGTAATCCACTTGTTACTGGCCTCCAATTAGTTTTTGACTTATTAAATGTCTCTCTAAGTCTAATCATCCAACCTTTTTCCCAGATGTTCAGACTATAATGTCCTAATTTGGGCAGAAAAATATTGCAGGAGTCTGTCAAAAGCCTTACGGAAATCCTCACTAAGCCTTAGTAAACTTTACTAAAGATAAATGATATCTGCTACTCTTAATTCACATGCTTAGGCATTTTATCTTAGAATGTAATTAGACTAGTTAGGAATGATTTTTACTTGATAAATCCACAATGACTTCCCCATCAGTAGCTTCTTCTTTCTCAAGCCAGAAACATGTATCTAAGGGAAGTGCTCCATGGGACTGAAGTAAGGGTGACTGGGATGAAATTCTACTTGGCCTTACTTGAAGGCCAAGTAATCATCATCCTTGAATGCTCCCTTGAACTTGTATTGTTCCAGTTATCTCTGACTTGATCTATATCCAGAGATAACTCTCCTCCTTGAGCCCTGGCACTAAGTGCAGTGGTCTGGGTTACCTTGTAATGTACTTGTAGAAACATTTTTTTGTCCTATGCTCCTCATGGGTCTTGGCTGTAGTTGAACTTGAGTTTTCCTGATACCACCCCTTCACATCTGGCAGCTTTTCTAAGTTCCTAACGTATACCCTGTTTCTGTTTGCATCATCTGTTTGCATCTGTGTGCAATGGGACTCTGCCATGAGTTCTCTGCTTTGTTTGAATTTGCAGGTGTGTGGTGCAGCTACAGACCAACATTCTTTCCCTCTCGCATAGTGAGATTATTACTGCATAGAAATCTTCCTTTATTTCAATAGGACGCATACAACAGTTCTTCCTCCAACACTTCTGTATTTCTTGTACCATAATCAGTCATCTAAAGAGGTATGTCCCAAGTTGTTGGGAACAACTGGGTGGATAGTTTACCTTCATGATCTTTGAGAAGAGTGTTAACCTCTTCTACATAGTAGAATTCTGAAAAAAAGTGATAGAATGTACTTCACAATTCTTTGTTGCTTTAAAACAGTGCATCCTAGCACCCCAAAATACAGGCATTCTCACTAAACAACATGTGCATGCAAACACTAGAATTAACAGAAAAGAAGAGAAATAAAGCCTTGCTGCCACTGCTGTTCCCTGACAAGAGAAACAGTATGAGCCATTTAACACTAAATTAGCTAGTAGAAGAACCTAGTAGTTAATTCCTTAGATAGCAAACAGGAGAAGGGATGTGGCAATTATTCAATAGACTCATATATAAATGGATCTGAAAAGCATTACTAAGGTCTGAACTATTTTTTTTTTTTTTTTTTTCAATTCTTGGGTAAAGAAATTTTGTGTAAGAAATTAGATTTCTCAGTTGAGAGATATTATAGAGCCTTATAGAAAGAACAGAATAACAAACTTTTTCTTCCACTAAGTACAAGAACACACAGAGTACAGGCTGGCATTCTTCAGAGCCCTGTGGTCGACACCACTTCTTCATACATATTAATCAAGCCAGGAAGATCCTTCTTCACTGTTCTGATGTCACAACAGTCTAAGTTTTGCATCTCTTCTTTGTTCATACTTTGAAAGATGCATTCTTATCTAGAATAAAATTAAAAATGTTGAAATTATACAATTGATGTGAAAAGAGTTTGGTTTCATGCCATGTTAAATTTGATACTTCTAGATTCTTCCTGACATTTATCTTCATGATTTATTGTAGTAGGGATGACAATTCAGAGAGATGGAAAGAAATACTAACAGCAACTTCGTGCTAAATCTACTGTTATCATACAAAAAACAGTTTTTCTGCCTACAGCTAGATAGGTTTAGTCTAAATTTTAATATCAGCTTTTACTACTGAAAGGGAAAGCTGAAATAAAACATGAGCATAAATGAAATAAATTATACAAAAATTACTATAATTATGAACATCAAAGTTACTTATCAAAACTCCATCTTCTTTATGCTAATTATTTTCCCAACAGATTATTCTGAATAGGATGAAGCCATTTTATTTATGAAAGAAAACTAGTGTTTTCCTGTTCCCTGATAATTAGTTATTCATATTTAGATAGTCTTCATTCACTGCTGCACAGGTGCCTCAACCTTTGCCATATAATGTTGAGCTGTATTTAAAGAAGTACTCTTTGAATACTTCTAAAGGAATAATAATAATAAAAAAAACTGTATTAACAGCTTAATCACCCTACATCTTTCCAAACAAGAGATCTGTCATGTGAAATTCATCTTTTTTTTTTGTCAAAAGCACTCACAAAACAGTTCTGACAGACTAAAATACGACAACGTTGTATCAGCAAGCTTGCTTCAGCAGCCCTGATAATTTAACATCCTATTCAGGAGATATTCAATTTCCATGGCTGCTGGCCATGAAGTTTCAGTGAACTACGGGTTGGCACCTGCAAGATTTAATTCCAATTCATATAATAAATTTCTGTCTTCCTCATTGCAAGTGCATTAAATGCTGACTGCTGACTATGGCTATGATGCTCCAGCAGAAGCATGTGCTATTCACGTATCTATATATAGAACTCAAGGTTACATGTCCATCAGACTTGCAAACCTATGTTTGGATAGACCACAACTGATGACACATAACAGGGAGAAAAGTCAATGAAAAATGATGTAAATTGAGAAGTGCTCAGAGATGTCAACAGGAAAAATGTATCTTCATTGATGCATTCCCATCTGTGTGGACTCTGAATATGTTATATACTTATTGCCATGCAAAGTTCTGGTAACAATAAACACAAATTAAAAATCTTCCCCATATCTTCTGAGCTACCACTACATGATGAAATCATGGGCAAGGTAATGGATGGTGCAACCTATTCATTTTCCTATGAGCCAGGATTTTCTAATAAAGAGCCACTGCTAGTGTGCTATGTCGAATCAACCATAACATACCATACTTTCCCACTGATACAGTTCGGTGTATCAGGTCTGATGTAGCCTAGACAGGAAGTTCATATAGGAATCAATAATGCAAGACTACTAAACCTCTAGGCTATCTGCTTTTACCATTTCAGCCACAAAACCTATTCTAGTTCTAAACAAAATACTTTATTGTTTCCAATGAAAACTGCCATGAAATTTCTGATCTATAAGATAAAGCTTCAATATTTTGACTATTTCAGCTGACTCACAATTAAATGTCAACGAAGTAACCAGTGATATAGTAGTCTGGTATTTCAGTCAGATACTGAGTGACAACCATGAATAGAAAAAGCAATTGTTGGTGAAACATTCATCATTACTTTTAGTAAAAAAACCACAACCAAACACACACACAATAACAGAAAAACAGAAAAAAAAACCAACCAATTACTTCCTTTGTGCATTTGATCTGATCACCTGAAGAAAAGGATATAATTTTTGAATGTAGTTATTTGTATTATTCCTGTAAACATAAGAGACATTTGTATTTGATTCTAGTAGTTTATTCATTATTACACATCAAAAGTCTATACTTCCTTCTTGACCATCTCCTAAATGTCTCTTGCCTGTCTACTGAAAGACAAATGACCAGCAAAATAGTAGAAACACTCACTTCTTTAGAAGCTGTCTATCTATCTCTTTTAGCCAAGATATATTTGCTTGCCAACAGATATTTGTCCATTTGAAAACTTTCATTGACTAGTTTGCATTATGGCATACTAGAAATGAATAATAGGAAATCCCTGGAATAATAAGAATAAAGAGAAGGACTTAAGGATGAGAAGGGAGCTAGGAGATAGTAAGGAAGCAGAATGACACCATAAAGTCACTTTTGAAATGCAGAGTGGTGACAGAAAATGAGGAGAAAGACATAAGAGGAAAAAAATCAGAACGAAGAAAACTAAAGGAGGTCAGTATCTCATACATCTCTAGCTGGTATCTGACATAGGCTTCTTTTCACTAATTTCTATTGACACAACTGGACAGCTCTCCAGCTTCTTGTTATGCATGCAAGGAAGATCTGGCCTCTGTCTCTATTAGTAAACTGAAGAAATTTAACTCGAAAAGACATTCAGGCTGTGTGAAAAATATTACTCAAAACCACATCTATTGCATTTTTTTCAACCCTCCTACACAGTATGATGAAGTCTTATGATGAATTACGCATCTGTGTTCCTGAGAAGTGCACAGAAGAATATAGAACTATGGCAAACAGTGCAGTGTTTGCCTTGGATGTAGGAGAAAGCCTACCTTTACTACAACGCAATAAAATATATTACTGCTTGCACTTCAGTGAAAAATTCCCAAAAATGCTTTCAGTCTTCCATTTTATTTTTTAATGATTGGAAAATGAACAGCATGCTGAAGCTCCAGTGACTGCTTTTCTTCACTAATTTGGCCTTATTTCACAACTGTAGATTGCTTGTGCCCAGATTTTATATGCTGCTTTTTTTCCCTCTCTCCACTGTGCCAGTAAAAAATGTTTTTCATCTGAAATCTTATATTTATCATTTTGGTGTCATGAAAAAATCTATCCTGGAGTAATGTGCAAGTCAATAAAGTAATGTACATATATCAAATAAACTTTTTACCAGCTAAGGTATTATGGTACAGGTATATAGAGTTCTTTGAAATATACTATAAGGCAATATTTTTAACAGTAACTGTTAATTTCTGCAGTAAGCCAATAAAACTGTGCTTTTATGCTCTAATAAAGGCCAGTTTTAAAATATTCGAAGGCGTCCTAGATTCTTTTAGCCTTTGAATTAATTTCTTCTTTGAATTAAGTTAAAAATATATTTTATCTCTTTTTTCTTCAAAGATGATAGAAAAAAGTATCTACGGTTAGTACAGTTTCCACAGAAAATCAGTAATGAAGACCTCAACCTCCTAACAGACTCAGACTTACTGAAACCTTATGATTATATAAAACATTTTTCTGGAAGGTAGTAAGAGAGGTAAAATGGATACCCACAGATATTTATGCATTGCATCCTCTTGTTTATCTGGACAGCCTACCTTAAGCCAGAATGAGCTGCGTTCAAGCCAGAATCTTACATTATCAGAGTAATCCTTTGACTACCTAATGCAGTTGGCTGGAAGGTTTAACTGTAGTTTTTTCAAATGCTTTATTGGGAAATTAAAAAGCTGGGACAGCAAAGAGATGGTGGAGTTAGGTCTCAGTGCATGCGCTAGATGATTGGCTAGACAACATTCAGGCTGGCTTCTGTCAAAAATTTTGAAGGAATCTTCAAGTTATCCTCTGGAACAAAATACCAAATGTAGTGGGCATTCAGTTGTATCAAAAATAGGCAGATGTGTGGGTATAGATGTATTTCTGAAGTATTATCATGATAAGACAGATTCACCTCAATTTTTTTCTATTGCCAAGTGGACATTTTTATTTCTTTTTTCATATAGAACTTATTAGATTATTCTTTGTAATAGTACATAAGGAATTGAATGCCAGACTAGGGTACTGCAGACAGCTTGAAGCCATATGTCCATGCCACAGCACACTGATTTCAGACTTCTGTGTACGCTTTGAATCAGTAACTTTCCAATCAAATTTGCTCGGTTCACATGCAAAATGGTGTTTTGTTTGGATTTTATTACTACTAGTTCTGTCAGACCATCCTTAAATCTGAAAAGCAAGCTACTTTTTTTTCCAGTTCATGTATTTTTCTAGTTGCAATGAGATCTTTGATGGCCCAATTGCACCTCTTTTAGCGCAGAACATAACTTACGTTGTTACCATTTCTGTTTCTTTTGAACCCTTCAGGTTGCTTAGGCTGTGTTTACTTGGTCAAATGACATGCTGCATGAACTAGAGTATAAAACTTAAAAAGAGAAGTTTTTTTCATTTAAGTGGCTAACACTATGGTAAGAATGTCTGAATACAGAATACTGAGGTTTTCTCAACATTGAAGACCATAGAAAAACAGAACACTTTTTACTGCTTTGTCTGTCTGCTGAGCAGTTTGCCAAGACTTCCAAGTGCCCGCTGATGTCCAATTGACAGACAGGTCAGAAGGCTAACAAGTACAGTTAAATTTGCAGGTTACAACTTGAATTACAGCTAGGTAAATTCATCAGTGCTGAAAACCATCAGAAAGATGGCCCAAGTGGCCAAAAGGGCCAACGGCATCCTGGCCTGCATTAGAAATAGTGCGGCCAGCAGGAGCAGGGAGGTAATCGTCCCCCTGTACTCAGCACTGGTGAGGCCGCACCTTGAGTACTGTGTTCAGTTTTGAGCCCCTCACTACAAAAAAGACACTGAGGCCCTGGAATGTGTCCAGAGAAGAGCAACGAAACTGGTGAGGGGTGTGGAGCACAAGTTGTATAAGGAGCGGCTGAGGGAGCTGGGATTGTTTAGTCTGGAGAAGAGGAGGCTCAGGGGAGACCTCATTGCATTCTACAACATCCTGAAGGGAGGTTGTGGTGAAGAGGGGTTTGGCCTCTTCTCCCAGGGACAAACAGGACCCAAGGAAATGGCCACAAGTTGTATCAGAGGAGGTTTAGGTTAGACATAAGGAAGAACTTTTTCTCTCAGAGAGTGGTCAGGCACTGGAATGGCTGCCCAGGGAGGTGGTGGAGTCGCTGTCCCTGGCAGTGTTCAAGAGGCACCTGGATGAGGAGCTGCAAGACCTGGTTTAGTAGCTTGTGGTAGCAGTGGTAATGTGAAGACGGTTGGACTAGATGATCTTATAGGTCATTTCCAACCTTGTGATTCTATGATTCTATGATTCTATGAAAGATGTGAAGCATCTCCAAAATCCTGTACTTGGTGGTAAAATTATTGTTCCTTGTCAGCTTCACACTTTGCTGTTGATAGAACAAGATCAACAGCGGAAGCCTGGCTAGCAGCTGCACTTCTGAATGATAACAAAAGGTTTCAACACCTTGGGGATCTAGGTATCTAGTTAACTGATTTCAAGTTTCAAGGATCCCATAGGGAATTTTTATGTACTTGTAATGCAGAACAGGGGAGGTTTGGTAATTAGTAAGGTTAGGCTTTGATTATCAATCAAAACAGAGAAAAATATATGTAGTACTACTGACTTATCAGGATTGCACACACTATCTAAAAACTTCCATTATATGACACCAATTTAGAGATAAACATTAGCCCAGCTAACTTAGGGGAAAAAGGCTTCTTTGGCAGATGTAAGGGTGTTTAAAATCAAAAATTATCAGCAGATATTTGCCAAAATATCTGACATACATATTTTCCTGGATTCAGACCATAAATGCAAGTAACATTCATAGAATCATAGAATCATAGAATGGCCTGGATAGAAAAGGATCATAATGATCATCTAGTTTCAACCCCCTGACTATGTGCAGGGTCGCCAGTCACCAGACCAGGCTGCCCAGAGCAACATCCAGCCTGGCCTTGAATGTCTCCAGGGACAGGGCATCCACAACCTCCTTGGGCAACCTATTCTAGTGCTTCACCACCCTCTGTGTGAAAAACTTCCTCCTAATATCTAACCTAAACCTCCCCTATCTCAGTTTAAAACCATTCCCCCCTGTCCTATCACTATCCACCCTCATAAACAGCCATCCCCCCTCCTGTTATATGCTCCCTTCAAGTACTGGAAGGCCACAATAAGGTCTCCCTGGAGCCTTCTATTCTCCAAGCTAAAAAAAACCCAGTTCCCTCAACTTTTCCTCATAGGAGAGGTGCTCCAGCCCTCTGATTATCTTAGCGGTCCTCCACTAGACTTTTTCCAAGAGTTCTGCATCTTTCTCGTACTGGGGGCTCCAGGTCTTCCAGACGTCCAGGCTTTCAGCTTTGTGAACTGTGTAAGTGAACTGCAGAGATAAGCAAGTGAATAAAGGAGGAGGGCAAAGAGCAATAGAGAGAAATAGTATCAGAAGGAGATAATCATAGTAAGACCTGATTATGGGCAGTTTGTCAGTAATTATGGTGGCTTAAAATGAAATGCACACTTTGGACATTCTAGGCAAATTTAAAACAAGAAAGAGAAAAGAAAGTCAGGACTATCTACTAATTGCAACATTGATGTGCAACAAACCTCTGTGACTTTCATGGTATTCAGCAGTTCCAGGGTACACTTGAGAAGTAGACACCAAGGAAAATTTAACCCAGCAACTGCAGTTTTGCCTTGTAGGCTGGGATAGCACACTCCCAATCTTCATTTCAATTCCAAATTCTAGACTCTTTTTCCTTAAAATTTCATTTGAAACAAATCTGAAACTTAAAGTTTTATAAAAAGAGCTACATACATTATGCATCAGTACCAAAGCAGTTTTAGTTTCCTACAGAATCTTCCTCTCCCTTGCAATTGTTGTTATCTTTGTTATATATATGTATGTATATATGTATAAATATGCAATCTTTGTTATTATAATTCTGTGCCCTGAATTTGTCCATTGGCAAGAGTAGAGGCTAAAAAAGCTAAAAAATGTTAAAAAAAATCCTGAGAGTATAGTTCAGATTTTCTTAGTAGATGATTCCACTGCAGTGTTCCATTTCAGGTTAAAGACTTTGGTAGTTTTTTATATTTTTTTTTATTTAATGAAATGGAAGAAAGGTATTATTATTCAGTACTGAAATGAAAACAAACCTTGAAGCTTTAAGTTATTATTTTTTTTATTTGAATCTTCTCATTCAGATTTCATTTTTGGACCTTCAGATGGAAAAATTGCACTGTTTCTCCAATGAAAAATTATGCTTTCTGATCAAGTCTGTTTCAAACTGTCAAAATTAAATCCCCAGCACACACGGAAGTTTGTGTTCCAGAAAAGCACCTTCCCTAACTCATGTATGTATTCTGACCATTTAGTTCACCTTTGTTCTCTTCCTTTATTTCGCAAAGATGACGTGAGTAATTATTATTATATTAGCTCTGGTACCATGAGTGCTACAACAGACCTGCAGCATAATTTTCTTCCTCTTTGGGGAATTGGTATTTTTATTCACAGTACAAGAAAACCAAGTTTGTGAACAGAATATTTTCCCCCGTTTCTGTTTCTTTATTTGGTGTTTGATGAATAAATTGATTAGATAGACTAGACAGTAGTTTCATAATCCTGTTCTGAGCCTACCAGAATTAATTACAGTTCACATAATACTATTCAGGAAGTATGTTTTAAAAAGCGGAATACTCATTATGATATAATTCTCAAGAATGCCATCCACATGGTATAATTCTCAACAGTTATGGGGACTGGTTCCTTCATACCATAAAAGGGTGAGACAGTTAGCAGGTGAGGATTTGTCCAGTTGATGTAATGTATGGTCCTGTGTGAGTCTGTCACAACACAGATCTTCCTTTCTCTTTATTTTATTAGATTTCACCTGCCTACAAGTACCAGTGTTATGCTAATGAATGTTGATGAGGTAAAATATCTAAATAATAGCATTTTCACTGGCTTCAAGACACTTGATTTCCGTCTTCAGCATAGACCTTTGCATGAGGGATATGAGACTTTTGATCACATTCTCTAGAAAGAAAATCAAAATAAAGGCACATGAAATGCATTTTACAAAAGAATTCTTTAGCAGTTCATTTACTGTTTGATAAACAACTTTCAGCATCCACAACTGAATTGACTTGACAGTTGCATTTACAGACTGCAAAGTTGTTGTTTCCTATTCATCTTGGCCAGCTTACTTTTGATACTATTCTTTATCTGGTGTGTCCCTCAATGAAATAAATAGAAAACCTTAGATCTTGTTAACGCAAAAACAAATATCTTTCACAAAGCACTTATTAGCACACTTGAAAATTCTTTCTCATAGCTAAATTTATTGTTTAGATGAACACAGAAGATTTTTCTCTCACTAAACGTTCAATAAGGCAGAAAAGTTAACTATTGTTGACTCTACTTCTGTTGAAAAATTTTCACTAAACTTCTGAAGTTTATCAATTGAAAGAGCACCAAAGTAGAATAAAAATAATGAGTGTGGTAAAAAAAAAAAAAAAAAAAAAAAAAAAAAAAAAAAAAAAAAAGCCATACAGGTAATTCCTTAGGATTATTCTTCTACAACAAATTAATTTGGTGAGTTCAGCCTTTTTGTAGTTCTTCTAACAAAATCATAACATTTGCACACTTGGCTACTTCTTATAAAGACAAGTGATCATACTTATCCTTATATGGAACCTACTGTTGTCCTGACATTTTTCTGTTTATTTTTTTTTCTGCAGTAATACATCTGAAAGCGCACCTATTGACCATCTGAAGAACTACACAGCTATTAAGGACTGAAACTCATTAAAAGTGCTAGCAGAGATAGAGTATACAAATCCCTACTGAAGAAGAAGTACATGTCAGAGTAGTGGCGTATAGCTAAATGTAACAAAGATTTTCAGAAACTATTAGGTTGATATTGTACCATATTGAACAGAGTAAAGTCATCCAGTAATGGTTCATGTCCATTCCATCACAACTTCATAAACGGATACCAAAATTATATTGATTTTCATGGATATGCAAGTAGATATGAAATCTGAAAATTCAATGAAATATAAATTCTGAGGTATGAGCACATCTGATGATCTCATAATAGGAGAAAAAGTCCGATAGTTAAAGAAAGTATGCTACACTTCAGAAGTTTATTTTGACACAATGCCACAACAGGGATGTTGTCAAATACGGGTTGCCAAACATCCTTGTGCCATTAGAATTCCCTGAAGCCTTGACTCTGGGAACACTGACTTGAGTGGACAGTGAGGTGGGTTGAGAACTGGCTGACTGGCAGAACACAGAGGGTTGTCATTGGCGGTGCAGAGTCTGGTTGGAGACCTGTAACCAGCGGTGTTCCCCAGGGGTCGGTGCTGGGACCGGTCCTGTTCAACATCTTCATCAATGACCTTGATGAGGGGGTAGTGGCCACCCTCAGCAAGTTTGCTGATGATACGAAGTTGGGAGGATTGGCTGACACGCCCGAAGGCTGTGCTGCCATTCAGCGAGACCTGGACAGGCTGGAGAGCTGGGCAGTAAGGAACCAGATGAAGTTTAACAAAAGCAAGTGTAGAGTCTTGCACCTAGGGAGGAATAATTCCATGCACCGGTACAGGTTGGGGGATGACCTGCTGGAGAGGAGCTCTGTGGAGAGGGACCTGGGTGTCCTGGTGGACGACAGGTTGGCCATGAGCCAGCAGTGTGCCCTTGTGGCCAAAAAGGCCAATGGCATTCTGGGGTGCATTAAAAGGAGCGTGGCCAGCAGGTCGAGGGAGGTTATCCTCCCCCTCTACTCTGCCCTGGTAAGGCCTCATCTGGAGTACTGTGTCCAGTTCTGGGCTCCCCAGTACAAAAAAGACAGGGATATCTTGGAAAGAGTCCAGCGGAGAGCCACAAAGATGGTGAAGGGCCTGGAGCATCTCCCCTATGAGGAAAGGCTAAGTGAGCTGGGTCTGTTTAGCCTTGAGAAGAGAAGACTGAGAGGGGACCTGATCCAGGTCTATAAATATCTAAGGTGTGGGGGGCAAAGTGGCGAGGCCAGACTCTTTTCAGCAGTGTGCGGAGACAGGACAAGGGGAAATGGCCAGAAGCTGGAGCATAGGAAGTTCCGCACCAATGTGCGCAAGAACTTCTTTACAGTGAGGGTGACGGAGCACTGGAACAGGCTGCCCAGGGAGGTTGTGGAGTCTCCTTCTCTGGAGATATTCAAGACCCGCCTGGACGCCTACCTGTGCGACCTGGTGTAGGGATCCTGCTTTGGCAGGGGGGTTGGACTCGATGATCTCTGGAGGTCCCTTCCAACCCCTACGATTCTGTGATTCTGTGATTCTGTGACTCTAAGCACAGAAAATCCTGATGTGGAACATCCAATTTGTCACAAAGTGAAAAGTATCAACATTAAAGTAGTTATGTGAAATGGGAAACTTTGGTCAATACAAAAGAATGAAGAAATATAAAAGAAAGTATCTGCTATTTTCAAAGGAGAACTTGACAATCAGCTTACAGAGTCACTTTACCTTTTTACCAGAAAAGTAATATAATAATTGCATAATAATCTCCTCTGAATTTATTTTGTGTTTTTTTTCCAACCAGTCTCTCCACAGATCTATGTTTCTAGTAATGATTTGCTTCTACAAAATCATTTTGCTTTGTTATAAAACAAAAGTTAAACCTCTCAAACTTATAACTCAAATAGTTCTTTTTAGTTTTTATTAGAAAGAGATCATTTTTCCAAAGTTACACTGGTCAGATTCTATACTAACTACCACAATGTATTATTAATAAAGGCCCAAAGATGCAAAAAGACTATTTTGGTTATTTGAATATATCTCATATTACAAAGCTGAAGGATGGAAAAGCACTCAAACAACAGACGTGTAAGTGAATGGGTTACTTAGAGGTCAAAAAGATGCAAAATGGAGTTCGAGAGTCTCCTTGTTTACTGAAATCTGTAAGCTGCTGTGAGAAGAAGTAGCTTTTCCAGCTTTTGAAAAGAGAGTTGCTTTCCTTAAGCTTGACTTCCTTTCTTGCTTTTATTTACCTTCTCTTTATACCCCCAGAAGATGGCAGTGTAGGACTCTTCAGGAAATAGTATGATGATAACATTTTCATTCAATTTTCATTAAAAATGTTTTTTTTTTTTCCTTTTTATTTTTCCTTTTATATGAAATCTATGTCAGGAATTTATTTACATTCTCTACAAGGAACTGATCTCCTTCCAGAAAGCTTCCTTCCATTCACCAGAACATACCCATACACATAATGTCTATTCACCTGGGAGCATCAGCAAAGATATTTGTGGAATACTTCTGGTACTTCACCACTCTGAGGTACTTACTTCATATTAAAGCAGTCCGCACAATTAAGTATCAGCTTCCTACCTTTACTTTTAATTCTGGACAGCTCACTGAATATAGCTCCATGGTGTCACGGCAACCTGGTATCAAAGAGATATGGTGTTCATGTTAATTGTAGAAAGAAGATTCCCATGTCTTAGGAAGTCATGTCAGCATCAAGCCTCTCACTGTCTTCAAGGTAAGAGGGATAAGATCTGCAATACACATGAGATCATTATAGGATGTTTGGAGAATTTTCAGCTTTTGTTTGTAGCATTTAGATTAAAAAAATAAAACAAAAAACAACAACATCAACACACCTCATATTTAGGTTGTTCAGATACTCAAATCTTTCTACGTATAATTCTCTCTGCACAGAACCACTCATTTTTAAACTCTAGCTTTCAAGATGGAGAGTGAATAAACAATTGGTATAGAACAATTAAGAAGAGAAAATTAAAAATAAAAAGTCTATTTCCAGTCAAATATTGCTATGGCAGTGTTTACAAACACTTGCAAATTCTCACTAATTATAAAGATGGCTTGTTGTTATTATATTCTCCTTAACATGCTTAGCAACTTTTATAAAATACAGTACCTCACTGTACATGAAATCTAGCTCATATATAGCTTTTATTGAAAATTTTTAACATTCAGACCAAATCCAATCCTTTCCTGAGCTCATTAGGCACCAAAGCACAACTGTTGACAGTTCTGCCAACTAAGACCATTTCTTCTAGGATAGTTCCAGCACAGACACTTGGATGCGTTCCCTTTGTCCATCTCACTAAGAAATACTCTCATATTTTCTATATCAGGCAGATGGAAGAGCCACAAGCACAGATATTTTCCATTTAATGCTTTCATCAATTTTTGTCTCTTCTCAGAAAACAGAAGCATACACTTTGTATATGCTAAATGATTTTCTTCTTTCATTTATGGCAAATATTCTCAAAATTTTCAGTGCTTTCTTAAAGGAAGATGACATAATTAGCATTTTCTCCTTACAAAGAGGAGAGAAGACCATGGGTAGAAAGCTTCATGCAACAAACATTGGTGGAATAAAAGCTGTTTAAATGGAGGACGGTTTAAAAAAAGTATAAAGCAGTATCCAAAGGAAAAGATTCAACTAGTAAAAGATTTATGATGTGTTGAAATAGAAATATTTTCCTTTGTGAAAAATCTAGTCCTAGCCTGAACAACAATAAATAGTTATCAAGATGTATGCAATAAGGAAATATATGATATCTAAATCCCTGGATAAAATTGAATAGTTCTATTGGGACTAGTATTAGTTAGCTTCAGTGAAAAACAGGAGAACAAACTGGTCTTATTTCCTTGGACAAGGAAAAGAAAAATCTTCAAATAAAGGAGAAGAGCCTCATGCACATATTTCAGGAGGATCATAACAGGTAGGAATAACAAAGCAGTAGTTATGCACTTAAGATCAATTGGATAGATGTCTTTTGTGCTTCCTTGCCCCACCACAGAAAAAACAACAAAAGGAAATAAAAAAATACCAAACATGGAACAAAACAAAAAAATACAAAAGAACAAAAGCCAAACAAACAAAGAAAAACTCTTAGAAGATGCACAACTACCCACAATTAGCCACTTGGCGAAAGGTAAAATACAACAACCTAACAGTCCTTGTCATATCAAAAGCATCTATAACTCTCTTTAGATATCAGCACAAAGATGGATACATGTCCTACATGAAATGGACAAATTTTTCAAGTTTTATGTCCACAGCAGCTTACACAGAACACAAGAAACAATAGTTATCTCCTTTGTTTTAAAATAGATAACTGATGTTTTTGTCACTTCATTTCTTTATAGCTATCCTCACTCTACCTGTGTAGTAGGGAGTATTATGCTATAGTATCTAACATATATATTCATGCATATATATGTATGCATAGAATATGTGACAATATGTTGCTTTACATTAGTACAAAATATGTCTGTGTATATGTACATACAACATATATTCTCTAATTTTTGATGCTGTTTGAAATGAAGTATAAAAATGAAGTATAAAAAATTATTTTTTTTCAAGATTTTTCTACCAGTGAAGGAGCTTGTTGGAATTAAACAAAAACTCCAATGGAATATTTGGATCAAAGTGATGTGATCTTTCAGAGATGATTGTCGAGGGTTTCTTTTGGTGCTTACAGGTAAACTCCAAATATACTCCACAGTCTGATTCTATATTTTTAACAATTTTTGTTCTATTTTAATATAATTACTTGTCTTTTTTTTTTTTTTTTTGTTGAGCTATGAAAAGTGGTTAATTTTTAATGTCAGTTAAATGGTGTATTTACCTTATCCACATGCGTGTTTGCAGGACTGTGGGAACTCCAAATGCATTCAGAGACAGATGAAGTGATTTTTTTTTTGACAAGATGATTGCAATAGGTTAAGAGAAATCCTTAATTATCTTGCCCTGTGGCCTATCCACTTTGTCAGTGACACTATCTCTGCAGTTTCATTACATAAATTCCTTAATATTTGAGCTGTTCTACAGGCTGTCTATAAAATTAAATAGTAAGAGTTTACACTGCATGTGGAAGTACAAGCAGATGACTTCAGAGGAACAATAAACTTTAAAGTCATTTTTCCACAGTGAGTTCTCTTGAGGAGAACATGAAATATTTTTCATTCCGTTCACTGATGGATACTTTCTGTCATTTGGCATTCAATCCTAGTTACCTGAAGGCATTCCATGTTAGGAAACCCATGGAGCCAAATAAGGAGTTTGACAAGAATCATATTAACGAGCAGATGTCCTTAAGGTATTCCTTATACTTTAAGTCAGATAATGTATCACATAAGCTTCCTACATAGATCTTTCAGTGTAACAACTGTAACTGGCATTCTTGCTATGCCACCATTTGCTTTTGCTTAATTTTAGTCCATTTTTTTTTTCTTTTTTTGGTGGTATCCTGAATGTTATGCTCTCTTGCCATAAAAGTAACCTTTGTCAAATGTTCTCTAGGAACGTAATCATATCCTCTTCTATAAAGCTATGGAAAGTTCTTTTAATCTTTTACTAATCAATTTTCTCATACAGGAATTCTCATTACTTAAGTTTCTGGATTTATTTTTGTGCTGGTGATATTAGCAGATCTCTCAAACAAAACCTTCCGCTCCTAATACAATTGAGACTTTAAATCAATAACATAGCCTAATGGGATTATCCATTCTTTTCCTTAAAATGAAACAAAACCTACTGATTAGGCTTTCTAGAGGATGATTTTGTATTCCATGTATGCTATCTGTTAAATAAGTTGCTGTAGAATGTATTGTGTGGATTGCTTTTAATTGTCTTCATTTATTTATCTATTTAAATGGTTCACTGCAAGAACTTGCAGGGAAAAGAGGAAGAAATGAAAGGAGGAGTAAAACAAACCTATTTAGAGTAAGCTGCATGATCAGATGGTATTACTGGCCAAAGCTCAGTTTTGGACAGGAGCATGAGAGCCAAACTTTCAGAGTTCCTGGCATCCCCAGTATCAATCAGATCTGATTGGGAATGCAAGAACTATAGTTATATCTGGCATTCCTGCTTCTGCAACGTAGGGAGGATCACAGGATAGCTTAGCTAGTGAAAAGAAATACCAGTGTGTCTTGAAGAAAATGAATTCTGCTTCCTGCTGAATCAGCCACCTCATAGCTGCAGAGTTTAATTAGCAAAACACTTGACAACTGCAACTGAATTAATCCCAGCTCTCCAGGAATTAGAGTAATGAAACAGTGAGGAGTCACTGACACCCTATTACCACCATCTGAATTACAGAAAGCTATGAGGCCATGGTAGTTCTCCAAATTGAAGAGAGATCTATGACCACACTACCCCTTATTAGAGAAGTAATCTTCCAAGATTTAGGTAGTCTTAACAGACATTTTGTCTGGAAAAGACTACCACCTGTAGTTCAAGAGAATAAATCCAGAGACATCAATATTTTAGTGTCACATATTAGGTTACAATAGTAACATGACAATAGGCCTAGCCTCTTTCAGAGCTTTAGAATCATACGTTATTTGATTCTAGTAAGAGAATTAGTTGACATCAATGAATCACAGTGTTTCATATTTCAAATGAAAAGCTAAAAAGACAGTAAATAAGGCAGGAAACATCATAGGTACAGAAATGTAAGATACAAATTAAAGGTGGTCATCATATTGTGCAAATACTGAGCATTTTGCTTAATCAGAACACCAAAGTTAGGTGTGCTTGAAATAACAAGTCTACACTTTTGTAGGTTTTGCTTTGTTTATAGCTAACTGCCAGTTGAACTCCAAGTGTTTCTCCCTCCACATCCATTTCCTTTTCTCAAGTTGTACTTATACAAGCAACCCACCATCATTACAGGAACACTTTACTTTTTTTTTAAACTGTATCTATCTACAAAAAGCACAAAGATATACAAGTCCGACACGCAGTCTGCTCAGACAGAAAAGTTGCAATCTAGCTGCCCTGGGATCCAATTTCCAGTAGCTGAACCAGTATAATTATTAGCACAGCACTGGCCACCACACTTTCTACTTCCAGCAGAGGGCAGATTGGAAGAGGTTCTTTTTTGCAGGACTTCTGGCTGAAAAAAAGTCAGGGCGATGAAGGACAATTATGCACAGGAAACATGTAAGAGGAGTGGGAGCGAATGAAGGAGAAAACAGGAACAAGGGTAGCAGCATCTAACTGTTAATCCTCAGTACTGAAGCCTGAGAACCGAAATGATGGGGGACTTCCCAGAGAGAGGAAGTAAAGATCTAAACCATGAGATGAGAAGTCCTTAATCATTATCCTTCAGTTTTCTGGGGCTTTTGTCTGCTATTAGACTGCAGAATAGACTGAGAGTCAGCTACTTAGAGATCTTGGTCTGTCTCTACTCAAGGCTGGATCAGAGAAACTGTACTACAGAGTATCATCAAAATTATCCCTTCCTGGGTGTGAGCAGAGCTCTTTATTAGTGGACACATGGACTCAAATGACAGAAGATCAAATCAGTTGACTGCACATGAGGATGTTGTGAGTTTGGAGGCAATGTAACATTTCAAGCTATCAGCCTTTGAAAGACCAACAAGATATTGTAGATTAGAGATTAAGCAACTTCTTACTTCAGTTTCTGTCTTAAGCAGATAGGCCTTGCCAACCTATGTTCAAGCAAAAATGAGAAATACTAAGAACATAATTTCATTGTAATAATCTTCCTTCTTCAAAGGAACTTTGAATTGACCATTAAAAAAGGAATGCATTTTTGTCTCCAGAACAAGATTTTTATTTTGAAGTTTTTCCAAGTAATATTGTTATTACTAGTGAGAGTGTTTGGATCAGAAATGAAGCAAGAAAAGCTTGAAATGTCATTTGCTGATAACCAAATGCAATAGCATCTGGAGCAACTGAAGACAATTTATGCTCATCTGTTTTTCTGATGTCTTTTTTCCTTTGCTCATGCATTCCTGTTTTATTTGGTCATGACACTCCATTAATGTGCAGTTCACACAGTTCAATCAGCAGAGATGTAAGAAATCATCTGTGCACACACAGCCGTGTCTTGCACAGTGAGTGTATTCAGCCTGACTTTGACCATATTTTGGTCTGTTTTAATGCAGTGTGCAAAGTCTCATCTTTCACTTTCTCTGTATCAAAGGCAAACACATTAGGTAGGCTGACTAAGAGATGTGACTGATCTGTACAAGCTAGGAGGAACACACCAAAACACATACTTTTATGAGATAGATTTGGGATTATAAATTGTCATGATCAACATTGCCTCTTTATTCTTCTGCTTGGAAGAGACAGAAGAAGGTGCGTAACAAACTTCATAATACAGCCTTACAATTTTTTTGAGAGTTCTTGGTAACAAATTGCACAACTTGCTCAGAACAAGTTAAAAGTGAGGCTGTGAAATAAAGATTTTTTTTCCTTCTACTCAAATGCATTAGAGTTACTTGGGTCATTAAAAAGCTGAGACATGAACAAAAGCAGACACTGAGCGATGGGCAAGACTCCTTGTTCTGCTAAAGAAAAATGAAGTCCCTCCCAGAGAAGGGGACAGAGATGACATCCCTGCTATTCATCGCTGCCTGAGTGCTCCTATCTCTTCTGCTAACACATCAGACCTGAGGACTCAGCATTAGGAGCCAGCGGTTCCTGAAAAGGAAAGCAGTTTTGTTGGTGAATTGGTGTCAACATGAAAGGTGTGGCAGGGAACAGTGTTCTGCACATGGTCATATCATTGCTATTTGGAGATCAGCAATTACTAAGAATTACTTTCACAGTATTACAGGGTATATGGAGCTTAATTCAGATTTATCAGAAGGAGTATATAAACTGTAGTCCTCGGTATCAGTAGAGTCAAAGAAACGATACTCAAAGAGCAGGTAGTGTTAGAGGGAGACTGAAGCAGGCTTACAATAACACTCTCAATTACTGCATTACAGTAAAAGAATAAGAAGCAGAGAAACAGAATAAGCATTGATAAAGCTGAGAAAAACTGAAAAATAGGTTTCAAGAAAGTGCTTAAAGGGCAACATTTCTATATCATCAAAACTAATTTGAAGTACTCACTTTTCCTCTGACAGCCTAGACAAAGCTTTTCGTCTGTGAGGTACAAATACCTCCACCAGTAAGAAGATACAGCGAAGTTCAACCCATAGCTCAGGTTCCACCAGTAAAATAAGGATCTGGAGACTGTCAGGCAGTCTCTATTGCTGAGCAGCCATAATAGTTATCAACCTTTATTGGTGAGCAGATCTTCTTTGAATCACATTTTCTTTTCAAATGCTTGAAAGCAGATGAGAAAGAGAGCATGAGTGTGTTGGCCTAGTAGTCATGCTTAAAGAAACAGGTGAAATTTCTAGGGGAAAATAAAACTGTGGTTGAAGAAGTCCAAGATAAAATCTGTCTTCCCTCTCATGTAATTACTGATTCACAGGATGGACACTCCTAGCAAGCCTGTTGTACTCAGTTGTCAAAATAGGATTTCAGAGTAAGCAGTAAAACCAAGGTCTGGAAATTTGAAGAGTGAGTCCTATGACAGTCCTGAACTTACTACCCAGAAAGTCTGTAGAAAATTGCAAGCTGCAAAGATTTAGATAAAATAGATGAGCGAAAGTTATGACTGGATAGCCACAAAGGTCACAACAAAAAGGAAATGTGCAGTACAAGTTACATGCTGGGAATGCCTTATATAAATAGTGTTGGTATCTGTAATACGTACAAACCATAGCATCCAAATGAGGTCCTGTCTTTGTCTCCAATAACACGGGAAAAACGGGTTAACATAGAGAAAGAACAGTATTAATCTCAATATTTCTACTGCCTCAATTTGCTACACTATACTTGATGAACATCAGTAATTAGGAATTAAGTTCTCATTCAGATAAATCAAGTAAAAAAATAGAGAAGTTTGTGTTCAATCAAGTATATGTAACAATCTCCTCTAGTTGAGGCCACTGGCACTCTGAAGCTGGGTGCTTGCTGTGCACTTGCTGTTTCCTCGTTGAAGAGGACAGAGAAATCAGTGGCTAAAAATTTGCCTCAGCTGTGAATTCTGAGGAATTACTATTTTTACCCACAAAGACAAATTTTCTAACAATGCTTTTCAATTACCTCCTTGCCTTGAACACATTTTCAAAATAAAACTCAAGAGTTGTCAAAACGCTCATTTTGGTATTGAAAACAGGACATACTTGGATCTCAGTCTGGGACAGAAATCATAGAATGGAATCATAGAATGGCCTAGTTGAAAAGAACCTCAAAGATCATTAATTTCAACCCCCCCTGCTATGTGCAGGGTTGCCAACAACTAGACCAGGCTGCCCAGAGCCACATTCAGCTTGGCCTTGAATGCCTCCAGGGATAGGGCATTCACAACCTCTATGGGCAACTATTCTGCTGCTCAGACTTAGTATTTTGCATCTGATTTGAAAATTGGGCTTAATTAATTTTCATTCTACTGATTATTCTGATCTAAAATCAAGAAATATTAATAAATTATGACAGTAGCCAAGAAGATTTTGCTGATTAATCAGCTTTAATGAAATTTTAAGGAAAAAAAAATGCGTTACTTTAATAGATGCAAGATATCGCAGTTTAAGAATGCTTAAAAATTCTGTGAGCTAGCAAGTTTTATGCTAGCACATAAAAAATATCCTATGGCCTTTAAGAGAGCCTGTTTATCTAAAAGGTTTTTTTTTTTGGTTTTTTTTTTTTCTGCTATATGTTATATCTAAATGGAATATAATTGAAGGAAATTAAATTACTTTGATCCTCGTTGGCAGAGCTTGGTGTATCTGTCAGTCGTGCTGCATTGCATGTACAACCATGCTGGTATTTTACACAGTGCAATGCAGCACTATGCAGAAATACCTGAGTTAGCACCGAATTATCTGGCTTTAGAGCTGGGTAGATTAACGTGAGAACAGTGCCCCTCAAATCACAGGGTATCATAGCTCAAGCTTCTCGCTGTCCCCAGCTGTGCAAAATGCTGATTACAGGTATTCAGGAATTTCCAAGTAGCACTGCATTGTGAAAGATAGATGAATGTTTTTAGACACTTGAATAGAAAATGACGTACATATTTTTAATTCTCTTCTTTTCTGCTCCTGTTTTTCTTTTGACTCACATCAACTTCAGTGCAGGCTGGTGTCTTACATGGTACTGAAGGGAGGTGAAGGAAACTTAAAATTTCTCAAATCACTTCCCTCCTCTGGAACATCTGACAACTTCTCAAATGTTTTTAGGACCTGTACTGAATACTTCTCCATAACTAAGGAATAATAATACTAAAAAAAAGCCATAAAAATATAATGCTATTACAGTACTAAGAGAATTGGCAGGAGAAGCTAAGTAGCTTAAACTGTTTTTGGAAGCCAATGGGATATGAAATTGAAAGAGCTCTAGAAATGTTATTTAATAAATTATCTGTATGCAGACTATTGTACAAAACTCTTTTCTCCTCCTACTTTCAATTGTACACTGGGCATCTATAGAAATTGCATCATCTGGGATCATGGGCAAATGACAGAAAAATTTTAGATATGAGTGGGAAAATGAGAAAGAAAATGAAAATAATCACTGATGAGAAATGAACAGAGTATATAGCTGTAACTCATATTTTAAACCTGAAAGAAAATGAAATAGAGAGCACTGCCACTTTTGTTAATGGTGAAATAGAGAAAATCACAAGCCACCTCAAAGGATAACTATTCCAATATGCCTTCCTTTTTTTCCCCTTCTAGGTTTGTTTTAAAATTGATCAGTGCTACTGTATTAGTATACTTTTTAAAAGATTGACTAAATGTGTTCTTTAAAGTATTGAGTAAGCAGTAAAAGCACCATCACACACAGATCGTATTTATTCACAAATTCATAGGATGAATACCATCACTACCCAATGACGTAACCAGTTTTTGGAATAAAAGCACACAAGCTTACCCCTCTTCTTCTGCGATAAGTCATTTATTTATCTTTAGTCTAGTTTGTCTCAGACTCTTTATCTGTACTTTTAGTCTAAATTATCTTAGAGTAAAATTTACTTCAGAAAGATGCCTACCTCTGATTCAAAGATAGTAGTATTATGAAAGCTTTATCTTCAGCTAAGCTATCCTCTTTCTTATTTAGTTTTCCCTAGATTAGGAAATAAAACCTTGCAACGCAGCAAAATACAGACTCTGGACAAAAAACAGCCTACCTTTCAAAGAGTTGTTTCATGGATGAAAAGATTTTAGGATGCTGCAATAATCTTTATAAACTTTATCCTAACTTTTAATAAACTGAAATTACATATGCCCTGGATATCAGACCCTTGAAATACACATTGTTGGTTTTTTTTTTTTTTTTTTTTTTTTTTTTTTTTGGTGTGTGTGTGTGTTGCAATACAATTATCACAATTTGTTAAAATTCTAGGCTGGTCAAGTTGTGCACAGTTCTGAGATGGGACACATACTGAGGATGAAACCAGAGTATCGACAGAATGAATGTTTAATAAAGACTATAAACTTGGTCCCAGCAGAGAGCAACCAATTAGTTCCTCTTTTCCTCATTTAAAAGGCCCAGGTTAACAACTGCAACATATACAGTTGCCAGGTCTGGGAATCAATTATTTTTAAGTGAAATTTGACTTATCCTGAAAAAAGAAGTATACTTCAATTACAAAAGAGATAGGAAGACAGATCAGTAGGTACCTCCTCAGATGGTGTGGATGGGTACTGGTAAGGAAACTGCCTCTACGTCTTATAGCAGTGCAGTGCTCAGCGCTCTCTTTCTGTAGGAGAAAAAGGAGCAAGTGGCTGCAGCTAAGATGAAGAGACTGAAAAACTACAAAATTGCAATTTCACAACACAACTGTCCATGTTCTTATTTTTTAATTTATTTTTATTTTTATTTTATTATTATTTTCTTTTTTCCCAGGATATCCATATGATGAAAAGTGCAGCAAGGATCAGAAGAATGCCAGGAACTGTCACTACATCTTGGCTAGTAAACCCACATAAAGCAAGCCGAAAAAAATGCTGTGTAATTTACTAAAGGGAGAATTTGTTTTATGCATCTCTTAATTTCAATGGAAAAGAGATAGTGGTGTGTGTGCCTGGAGAGTTTCTTTAGCTGTGCAAATATATTTCATTTCAGCCTTGTTTTAAGAACTGATCATTAAACAAATTTTTGAAAAGGCCTAAGGAAAAGGAGGAAGATATTTCTGCTGCATATGGAAGGTATTCAATATAAGATTCCCACCAATATGGGTGTCATTCCTGAGACAGTAGAGGGTCTTGGCACTTTGGAAGACTTTTAACATTTTTCTTATTTTCCCACTTCTTTTGGCTGGATATCACTTGGGATTCAAATACAGTGAAATTTGAACTCCTTCCTATGTAAGACTGGAGTAGGTTACAAACATGTGAGACTAAAAGGCTGTGACACACTTTCCCTCCCCAGCCTTACCTCCAAGTACTCACTGTACTTGTTACAGTTTTTTGGCCATGCTCTTCTCTTTCTGCATACCATCAACCTTATGTGAGGAAATGCTTGAATCTCAGATACCAGGGAGATCATAAAATCATTAAGGTTAGAAAAGACCTCCAAGATTACCTAGTCCAACCACCAATGCATCCTCACTGTGCCCACTAACCACATTCCTCAGTGCTACATCTATATGTTTTTTGAAAATCTCCAGGGACAGTGACTCCATCACTTTCCTTCCCTGGGCAGCCCATGCCAATGCCTCACCATTCTTTCTGAGAAGAAATGTTAACAAGAAATTTGTTAACCTGAACCTCCACTGGTGTGAATTGAGGCAATTATCTGTTGTCTCACGGCTGTTGCTTGGGAGAAGAGGCCCACTCCCACCTCACCACAACCTTCTTTCAAGTTATTGTAGAGTGCTACCAGGTCCCCCCTGAGCCCCCTCTCCAGACTAAACAATCCCAGCTCCCTCAGACACTCCTCATAAGATTTGTACTCCGTACCTCTCACAGTTTCATTGCCCTTCTGTGGACACGCTCCAGGGCCTTGATGTCTTTCTCATAATGAAGAGCCCAAAACTGAACACAGTACTGGAGGTACGGCCTCACCAGAGATGAGAACAGGGTTCTAATCACCTCCCTGCTGGCTCCACTATTTCTCATCTTAAGTAACTTTATTCTGGAATATTTTGTTCAATATTACTATTTTGAGATTATTGCTCATTGTACTTATGGATTTAGAAAATAATAGGTATTGCCTTGGAACCCTAAAATCCACATGGAAGACCAAGTCTCATCACTCAAACAAATAAATAACTCTGTTATTAAGAAATAGATAAAGTTTGTGGCAAAAAACAACAGAACTGGAAATAATTTTCCATTACAGTTTATACACTTCATGTGGGTTTTTCAGTAGGAAACTGATCTCAGGTAGTTTTAAAGCAACTAGGAAATCCATCAAGTATTTTAAAATCCATAGTAATCTGAGATGTATTGACTTCACAACCTGGCTATAAACATCCAGAGGGAAAATAAGTTACAAATATGACACGTATATATACATGGTCTCTAGCTGAGTTCTGAGAAAGATGAAGTTGACTGGCAAACCATCAAATAATCTGCATGCAAGATGTCCATTAAACTTGATGGTAATCTATCTAAGGCATTCACTGGAACTCAAGTAAAAGATTGGTGCCTGGAAAGAGTATCTATCTTTAGAAATCTACAGATAGATATTTAGAGAAGAAGCCCTTGACAACATGGCTCTGGAGGTCTTTGAAGCAGTCCTATGAACGGGTCCAGAAGAGTTACCGTGGCATGTTTTAAGAGTGATGGTAATGTGAATTTGATGCCGGTATTTTCTAGGGCAGAGAGAAAAGGGAACTTTGCAGCTTATGCACCTGTATATATATGTAGATGTACATATTTAAGTTGGAAACAGCCTATTTCTACTCTCGTCAGGGGAAACATAGATCAGAAGACCTACAAAGCCCCAAAACGCTGCAGAAAGCGCTCGGGTCAGGTTCTCGCTCTCAGAACGGTCATCCGCCCCGAGCGCCCCGACGTCGCAGCATCCGCGCACGACTGGAGCCGCTGGCACCGTGCGGCTCTCGGGGCCGGGGGGCGGCAGGGGGCGGCGGGGGGCGGTGCTGGCCTTCCGCCCGGCCCGGCCCCCGCCTCTAAAGGTATATAGCGACGGGGAGGCGGCGGCGGGCAGCGTTGCGAAGCGAGGAGCGGACGGGGCTGCTTTTCCCCGGCATGTGTACAGGGCTTGTCCTGCCCTGAGCGGGGCTGCTGGGCGCGGAGCCTTCGCCATGGGGCTGGGGCTGGGACTGGCCGCGGTGCTGGCGGCCGCCGCGCTGTGCGGGAGCGGAGCGCTCGGCGGGCGCGTCCTCAGCGGTAAGTAGCGGGAACAGGGGGAGCAGGCGGGAGTGGGAACCGACGGAGGGGAGAGCTGGGGGCTAAGTATTCGAGAAATAATCCCGGGGGCCAGCGCCGCTGTACCGGCGCTCCGGAGCGACTCGGCGTACGTCTAAGTGCATCTGCGGGCGCTCTCACCACTGCGTCGGAGTTGGCGAGCACCCGCCGTCCGGTGGAGGCTGTGCACAGCTCTGATTGCGGGTCTTGGGAGAGGGAAAGTTCCGCTGCCAAACTTCTGCGGTAGCCGTAAGGCAGTTCCTGCCACCGCGGTGTTGTGCAGAGTTTTTGAGCTGATTGAGTGCCTGCGTAACTCAGCTCTGTTCTGTCTGCTGGACAAGGGAGCACGGACACGTTGCAGTGTCTCTGACAAACAGCAATGCCTTGCTTCTGGCCACGCGGGAATGTTTCTTCTCTTTGTAACACATGTGGGAGGAAGAAGCAAACTATTAAGAACACGACACAAGTAGTTTTGTGATGTGTGGGTGCATCCAAAGCTCTCTCAAGAGAGAAGACAATACTTCAGAAACATGTATCCAAAGAGTGAGGTTAGGCTTAGTTAAAAGCTGTGGGATCACATTGTATGTTTCCAGCACAAAGGTTCATTTGCAGAGAAGCTGCAAAGTGTAATGAAGAGGCTGTTTTTAACTGGATTTGTGTCAGATCCTCCAAGCTAAAGCTATTGGGCTCCTGGAGGCATGATGGGTGCATAACCAAATCCCTAAATCTATCTTGAAGCAAAGATTTAGACACCTGATTACACTTGTTAATGAGTAGTGTGCAAATCTCTGTATGTACAGGTAAAAACGTGTCTTCATAAACCTACTGCAGAACAGTGCAAATTATTTCTATGAGCTGTCACAGGGACTGCACTGGCAACTTGTCAAGGAAAGTTTGTTGCAGGGCTTTTGGTATCCAACATTAGGTTTCTGATTCCAGACAGTTTTCTTTGTAGCTGTTCATGGAGTATAGTCACTGACCATTCCAGTGATGTCTTGTTTGAAGCAAGCTCATGTGCACAACAGATGTACTGTGTGTGTATGTGAAACTGTCTTTCAGGAAAAAATAGCTAAGTAGAAGCGCTGCAAACATTTAGGAAAAGCTTGCCAGCCTAGCATTTACCCAGAAGTATTTCATCCACCTTTGTTATAATGTAAAATTTGTAGTCATTTACAATACAGAAGAGCTCTTAGTTTAACAATTTATGTTAATACTATACTACGCTTTGTTATTGTAAGGAACAGTGAAGATTGCTCATCCATGAGATCGCATTTTGCATTAGCATTCTTGGTGTAAGAGTCTACGCCAGGCTGAGGAAAGCCCATCCCTTTGTCTTCTACCTGGATCTTGTGCACTTAAGTGACATGCACAACAAACTGAATAGAAGTCCAGCTTATAAAAGAGTGCATATAATATACGTACTGCCTGTTCTAGATGTGTATTAGACTTCAGGTTTTGGACAGAATACAGACTGCAGTAGTCAAAGCATGCAATCAGTCTCATGCCACTCTATTATTCCAGCTAATGCTTGGTTAATTTAATACAGGAGAGGATTTAAAGCCACTTACAGAAGGAACCATTTGCATCATATTAGATATATTAGCTAAATTTGTATTCATTAGGTAAAGAGGACCCATACTAGGCAGAAACAGTTGAAGATATTCAATGTGTTCTGCAATATGCAGGGAGAACTCATTGTTTCTCACATGAACCCCACCCTCTCCTACCACATGCACATGGATGTACAATGATTAATATGCACTTTTCAAGAAAGAAATAGTACTGCTGAATTACTGGACAGTGTGTGCTGCCCATCTCTCTCCAGTCTTGCTTGTCTTTTGGACTTAAGCAGGCTTACATTTAAAGTTACAAACCTTCAATCTAAGCAGACCTGTTTCTGAGAAAAATGTTAACTTATGCTTCAATCTTCATAATATGTAGGAAATGGAAATATCTCAGTTTTCCAAATATGTTAAAAAAAATAATCCTCATCACTCATATTAAAAAAAAAAAAAGTTCCTGTCCTTAACCTGAGTGCTGGTTGAAGCTTCTGGAAAGATTCCCATTAATTATGGTAAGTTTGCAGCAGCCTGAGCAACAATTGCAAAAATTGCAGCCATTTTGCCCTCAGCATCAAGAGGGCACAGAAGGAAGAGTTTACCTTTTGAAAATGCCACTTCCTTAGCTAAAAGTTTCCTGTTTCTTTTTCAAAGTATGTGCATTTTTTTTTTTTTCCTAGGCAATCACAAAGTTGATTATTTGCTTCAAGACATTCATATTTACGTGTTATTCTGCCATCTCTAATCTGACAGTTGTTAAAGAGAAGTAATACAAGTGGTTTGCAGTGTTAATGCAGCTAGAGAGAGGCTTTGCAAGGAGTGCTCACAGCCTCTGTGTCAGAGTATTTAGTATTGATGGTCAGAGAAAAGAATTAAAGCAGCTCTGGAGAAACTGCTGAGTCTGCCTTGCTACCCCATGACATCATGAGGAATGTGAAGTGATGATAATGCAGTTTGCAAAATGCAATTACTTTAAGTATCTATTGGGCAGGAAAGATGCAAGCTAATCTTATTACTAATCATTTAACAGCCTATGTATTAATCATAAACATTATACCTTAATGGCTGCTGTTTGCTGTACGTTTGTATTTCTATGGCTTTTAACATTTTTCTCTTCACTGTGGCAATGTATCAGTAGCAGATTAAGTGATACAGTATTTTGGTATAAAAATAACTGGCTATATGAAATCCTAAATACAATAAAATATTTGTTGGATCACAAAACAACAAGGGTGGCCACTAAACTATAGGTTTGTTTGCTTCACATCTAGGATGTAGATGTTTTAATTCGCACTGCTCATAATCACATTTGAGAAAGTCATAAGTATTATGAAGTATTTTCCTGGGTATTAATTGAATATCCATGAACTGATAAGAAATCCTTTTTCAAAAGGCAGAATTCAATTCAGGTCACTCGGCTTGGCCTACTTGTTACACCTGAGTTTTTCCCGTGAGGCTTTAAGTATTTTTGGTTGATGAAACTTTCTGATGTTCTTAGCAACATGGACTGTTATTTTTAAGCTACACTGGTAGCTCAGAACTTGAAGAAGTATTGTTAGAAAGAACACTGCCATTCTTACCTGGAAAGGGTACATGTGTGATTGCTCTGTAATGAACTCAGAATTGTGAATGCTCAGCATTTGGTTCCATAATAGAAAAGATTTTAATGGAAATGCATATCCATGTGGTACAGGATCTTTTTGTTGGGATGGTTTAAACGTACTATTTTAGATAATTGCTATTGCTGAGACTTTGAGAACTGCAAAGGAAGTTGGATACTTAATGCCCATAGACTCCTTTATCCTTTAATTCTTACTTTACACACCTATTTTGACCAGTGTCTTCTTGGTGATTTGTCAGTGATCTGGGATCTTAAATGGAAATGAAATGATGATTCTTGGTCACAGATAAATGCTTCTGTTAAACACTTTTAGCTCCTAAGAAGGAAGTTACATAATATGAAATGACCACATTTGGGCCTTTGGCCTCCAGTTCAAGAAAGATGCAGAGCTGTTGGAGAGAGTTCAGAGGAGGGCTGGAGCACCTCTGCAATGAGGAAAGGCTGAGAGAGCTGGGCTTGTTCAGCCTATAGAAGAGGAGGTTCCAGGAACACCTCACTGGAGCCTAGAGGAAAGATGGGGAGGGAGTCTTTATCATGCAGTGTTGTGATAGGACAAGGAGTAATAGTTTTAAGCTAAAAGAGGGTAGATTTAGATTAGATATGAGCAATAAATCTTTACTAAGAGAGTGATGAGGTGCTGGAACAGCTTGTCAAGAGAAGTTGTCAATGCCCCATACCAGGAGGTGCTCAGCTGGTTGGATGGGGCCATGGGCAGCCTGAGGTAAACTGCTATGAGTGTGCTGAGAGCATATGACTTGAGATGCATGATGGTGGAGGAGTTCTTCCATGGCAGAGTAGATATACAAGAGTACTTAAATCAGTTCCAGGAATTGGACTTCTATGTAAGAGTCAGTCCCCCTGTATTTCAACCTGATAAAAAGCTTACCTTTTCACTGGGGAGAGTAATGCAGGCTGGCCAGGCTGCAGCTCTTTTCATGGTATATGAAAAGAGTGATGCAAAATTTTAGCATTTTGTCTCAGGTGAGCATGCCACTTTTCCAGGAATAGTGATTCCCCACTTCAGTATGTTGTTCAAAGACAGTTAAGGTACTGATGCTCATGATCACCAAGCCCCAGCATCCCACTTGATGAACAGGCTTAAGAGAACATAACACAGAGGGAGCTGTGGTACATAGACTATGGGACAAGGTGGATGTTCTGCCTGTTTTTCACAGCTTTTCTTGCTCCTCATGAGACAAGGCCAATGTGCAGCAGCTTGTTGCAAAATAATCTTGCCTTCTTAAAGTTGTTTTCCATACCTTGAGTTTACTTGAGTTCAGATCTGATTGTGTGAAGGTGAAACTGTGGATTTATAAGCTGTTTGCAGGAAAACATGCTTTGGTTCATGAGGTGTTCTGTAAATTTACAGCACTATCTGAGTTTTAAGACTAATTCTCATAGTGACTTTCTCTTCTCCAATCACTCATGGATCTGAAAAGGATGTACTATATTATATATGAAATAAGAAATAACAATGACTTAATAGTCACTTCCACATGGTATTCCCATGTTCATACTAGGCACTTACTAGTCCAAAATGATTGGAGCCTCTTGATGAAGAAGTCCCCATCACTGACAAAAGATAGGACTTTCAGCTCCAAGCAGTCTGAAGAAATAATGAATCCTAACTAAAAAGTTGGCATAACTCTAATCAGCATCCAAATGTAGCTGCAATATACAGCTAATAATTCTAGGATTGCTTCATAAACAGTGAAGGAAAATATATATATATTTAGAGTGTGATTATATCATTTTAACAGTCTTGAAAATACTGCCAACGCACCCTAGGAACACCTGTTATTTTCAGTTGTCTACACAGTGAGGTTAGTAAGGCAGCTCAGATACTGACAGCTACATTGTGAATTAGTAAAGTTAAAGCTAAATTGCACTGGATGTATCAACAATTTATTTCCATGTGGTGTTTCATACATGTGATGTAAAATAACCAATTACGCTTTACCTCCATTTGGCTTTATAATAAGTGATATTTCACCCTAAAAGGAAAAACACCTGTTTTTTCCCTTTCTTAAGAAGCTCCTTTCTATCTGTGCCCAAAGTGAACTGTAATCAGTTCTAAGTTCCCATATAGAAAGGTTTTTCCCATGTTTTTGATCAGAAGATGAATGAGCAAGAATTTGTCCATTGTTAACTCTTTTCATTGTGAGACTACTGTAGAAAGGTCAGCCCTCTACTACACTCTTATACAGAGATGATTGTAAGGGGATCCACCAGGAAAACTTTAAGTCCATGAAACAAGGAAATGAATATAATTTCACATTTATGTTTAAATTTCATATACATAAATACAGGTCTCTTTGTAACAAATAAATGAAAATACAGACAGGAAAAAGAAAAAGAAATTTCACTAAAAAAAATACGAGTGTAGAGATGATTGCAGTGGATACTGATTGATGAAGAGTAATTCTAATGATTTTAATGATTAAAGATTTATGAGCAATTTCTTTCTAGAGACTAAAAATAGAATTGAGCAATGAGCAGAAACTCTCAGAAGTGCTTAAATTTATGCTTATGAGAAAACTGGTTGAAGGAATCTACTGATGTATACATGGAAATGTCTGCTGGTTTGAGGTAGGGGAATCAGTATACTGTGCTCTCCTGGGCAGGGAGACCTGAAGCTTGAGCTACTCAGACCCTATAGTTTCTGTCAGTCTATTTCACAAAATGCTAAAAACAACTTACTAGCTGCCATGTTATGCCTGTCTTAACATGATCTAGGAAACATTTTCTGTATTTCAGACTCACTGAAAACTATTGGTGGAGAGACTTAATTTGCCAGTTTTCTTGCCAGACTGATTCAGTCAGTACTTCAGCCTTTTTGTTAAACTGCTGAAATGTCTGAAATAAATGGAGTTCTCGTGGCGTCTTTAGGCTGTGATATATACACACCTCATTGCTCTCTACAACTACCTGAAAATAGATTGCAGTGAGGAGGGTGTTAAGCTCTTTTTCTCAAATGATCTCTTTTGACAACTGATTGAATGCCAGGAAATGGCCTCAAATTATGTCAGAGGAGGTTCTGTTTAAAAACTGGGAAGAACTGCTCCATGGAGAAGGTGACTGAGCATTGGCACATACTATCCATGGAAGTCCCCATCCCTGGAGCTGTTTTTATGGGCATGGCACTAAGGGACATGAATTAGTGACAGGACTTGGTAGGTCATGTTGATGGTTGGACTTGATGATTCCTGAAGTTCTTCTCCAACCTAGATGATTCTATGTAAAAATACATGATTTGTGCATTTATGAAAGACTTCAGAAAAATAAAAATAACAAGCCAAAGCACTGCTAACAGTTCTAGCAGTGTTTTAAGTCTTGGCTAAATAATTTACATCCTGGAGCAGACTTGTAGATGTGTGAGTCTTTCTAACACCTTTATTTCCTCTTACTCTGAACAGGCTCAAAAAGACTTCACTGACATATATGTCATCATTGGTCTCCCTGTGTGAATCTGTGGAAGTTAATATGGTTGATTAATACTTCTCATGCATTATATTTGACTAGCATTGCAGATTTTTTAACAAGCTTCTTCTTATCAGTTGAGATGATTCACATTGTGTCATGTTGAAATGCAAGCCTATTGTTGAATTCACCTGTGTGGATGCTGATGCTCAGTTGGCATTGTCCTCATGCATAGTGGGGCCAAGAAGCTGGTTGCTTGCAGTGATGATATTGCTAGACCTATCAAAGAGACAAAGGGGGAAAATTAGATCTAACACCAGTCTCTTCCTTCTCAACATAGAAAAAGAGAAGTCAAGTTGAAAATTTTAGAGGGTTCACTTGGCTACTACATTGACACTTTACACACATGATGATTCCCCGAGTGCTGTTGTACACTGGCTCCTTATACAAGCAAGTGGCTGTTTGCTGTGATCAGTTCTGTGATATATACTCGTAAAGTTCACATGATCAGAAGAAAGAAAAAAGTTATTACAGGAAAAGCTAAATACATCTTGAGCTTTTAATTTATGATGTGAAAGTGAATTGATGCCAAGAAGTAGATATTTTTCACTTAAATGAGAGGGAAACTTTCAGAGCTTCAGTGATTTGACTGGGGTGAAAAAAAAGTATTCAGGAAATAATTAGCAAGTTTTTTTGTTTTTTTTTTTAAATTGACATATCATGCAAACTGGCAATTAATACTACTTGATTGTTCTATAAAAATGGATGTTTATTTCCCAGTAGAACACACTTACGTTGTATTGATTCTGTCAATTATATGTTCTTCCACATGGATAATTATGGATGGCAAAATGCTGATTAGCTTCTAATGAGATTTAGATATCAAGCTACTTCTTAATGGCTCTGTTAGCAGCATGCCATGTGTGCCAGTGCTGAGAAGCTAACTATGAGAAATAACTGTTATTTTATCTGAAAGAAGTGAATAAGCCTGTTACTGCTTGGGGAAGATGGCAGCCTTTCATGAGGACAAATGTTCCAGTCCTGAGTAAATCAGGAACAAGCTAGTGGCTGACACACCACATCCTCAGTTTTGAAAATCCAAGCTGATTTGTCTGCTCTGGGGAATACAGATTCTTCCAGCACTTTAACCAAGACAGTGAAACCATATTTTGCTGGACAAGAAACCTTTGCTTCCATCTTTCCATGACCTAGAAATGTGCAAATTCTGAGGATAGAACTTCTGACTGCTTGGCTTTAATAAATCTCTGCATAATAATCCATTCAGATGAATACTTGTCATCAGTGTTTATATATAGACACTTTAACTTCCTATTTTACTTACCAGCTATCTTTCTGTAATGTGCAAGGAGGCTATTGAAAATCATTTTTTTTTTTTTTAATTTTTTTTTTTGTTTGTTTGTTTCTTTTTCAGCCAGGTTGCAAAATCCAGGTGTAAGGGAGAATGGCAGTTATGAGTAGTGATCTTTAATAGTCAAATGAGCTCTGGACAATGTCACCTTACAAACAGAGCTGTCCCCTTTCTGGTTGCTCAGTTTTGTAAAAGCGTGTTATTCAGAATTAACCTAGAAAAATCCCTGTCCCCCAGAGAACTTGGCAACTCAACAGCATAAATAGTAAAGGCCAGCATATTGTTGAAAACTCCACTTCTCATGGCAAAATAAGAAAATAAAGAATCCCTGGACTGGACTAGGACAAATGTCTTATGTTGTGTTGTATTCTGTTTAGGTGCACTAAATCTCAGTATGAACAAACAGTATGATACAGTACTTTTTACTTGCAACTTCCATCTTCCCCATTTTCTTTCTGTGCAGGAGTTGCATTAATTTTAGAGATTGGTGTTTTGGAGGTGTCTGAGTGCCTCTGTCATCACCTTTTCTGATTCATGTGATATGGGATAGTTAGTAGCTAAAGATAGATTACTCGATCTATGTTTGTTTGAGAGAGAACAGAAAGCATAAAAATAGGCAAATTCTATTCTCTACCTCTATTGGTTTTATATGCTAATACCTGATAATTTATCACTTATTATGAAAAGTATTGTAAAAATTCTGGCTCATAGGCAAATGTTGCTTAAGAAAGGTTGTTCCTCTCAAGAAACTTTGTCTATGTGCTAACAACAATATGATAGGAACACAGACAAAAACCCAAAGCACAGCTACTTAATAGACTCACATGACTCTCATATTTTATGTAAGCACTTAAAGGGTTAAAGAGAACTCAGAAAATTCAAAAGTGGTGTTTTTTTTTCTTTCATATAAATCAGTTTAGAGAAACTGTATTGAGGTAGCTAGGTATAAACCTTAATCCATTAAAAAATTATAAACAAGAAGTTATTCTTCTCTCTGCATTCTTTGATATTAAGAGACTGGGAGAAAAAGTACCAATCAAGGTACTTTTTCTCCCAGTACAAAAGACAAAGTTATGAAGATATTGATACAGGGAGAGCTAATCTTCATAGCAGTATGTATGGCAAATTTGGTACCAAACTGAATTACTTAAACTGCTCTGGAGCTTGAGCTGGGCAACATATGTGAGGGGACTACTGAGTAAACTGGAGAACAGTGTGTCTTCAGCATTACAAACCTTGTGAAAGAAGATAGAAATTTGCCCTTACAATAAATACAGACAGCATAAGTATGAAATCTCATCACAGTAACAGTTCTTTAAAAAAAACAAAATGATGACTCTACAAAAATACAAATTAAATTCAGTAGACTGGATGAACACAAGCATGATGCAGTAAAACATAAAGAACAGTAATATAAAATGTCAAAACATGACCAGCACCTGAGCTTCATTGAAATCTGACTAAATGATACAAGGGTTATTTAATACGATGCACCATCTTTGAATCAAAATGTGATTAGGAAATTATAATACCTTTTAGCCCCTATTGACTACATTCTAAAGTGCATTTTTAGGGCTTGTTGTGGAGTAGCCTGTATCTTGCATTCTGACTACACGGCCTCCGAAGTCAGTGTACTCACATAAGCTCTGGACCAAAATCTGTTTTCATTACACAAGCAGGAGTAAAAGCAGTATTATTAAAGCAGTAGAATATTTTGATTAATTTATAGAGACTTCTGTCCTGCTATTATTTTTTTATCTCTTTAAGTCTCCATGTCTTTATTACTTTCAGAGGCCTCTGTTAGCCTCATTCTGATCTTTGGGACTTTGGTTAGTGTTGAATGTTCCACATGTGTTTGCACCGAATGTTCCTCTGTGTTTTCCGCTGAATTCGTTATCTTATAAGTCACCATATGAAAACATAATGGACTTTCTACAGCAGGCTTTGTGCATCCATTTTTTCTCTTTACGTATGCTGTACACATTCAGCTACTGTTACCACAAATCTAGATGAGTGCTAATTGTAGCTGAAGTGAGCCTTGGGTTGTACCTTAGTCAACAAGGTTCAAGAGGGAGATGGGATTTACAAGTAGGGAGCTTGTCTTTTATCTGGGATTTCCAAAACTTGAAGCTGAGTCATGTTCACGACACAGGATAAACCCTGTGCCCCTCATGGCCAATGGGGATGTAGTTGGTACTTTTTGGCTCTTTGAGATGGGTACTGTCAGTAACCTTTGTTCTCAGTGACATTGCTATAAATTCAATCATGATAAAGGATCACCTAAAGGAACCTACTGTTTCTTTTAAATGAGGAACCACTATTAAAACATAACAGAGATATTCCTGATAGTATTTGTTTGCTTCTCCTTTTCTTAAAGGAGATCTCCTTTCTTGCTAAATTATCTACAGAAATGTTTCAACTAAGTATCAAGTATCTGAACTAAAAGCTAGATTTATTTCAATGTTATTGAAGTATTTTATTAGGGAGCTGCTGTGTAACACCTAAGGATGAAAAAATAACATGATAGTGCTTAATGTTTCTTAGCGTAGATATTGTGTCCTTGCTTTCTTCAGCTGCAGGAATGGTGAGACTAAGTGAAAGAAAGGGATTTTAAATCAACTTCTCTGCAGTAGGCAAATAGAATTGCTAAGGGGCTGAGGGACCAGGGGCAGAGCTATGCTTTATGGCTGGTGTGTGCAGGACAAGGAGAAAATTATAAACTTCTCTGGGTTTGTTCCCTGATGAGAACGTCTGAGGAGACCTAACCTTGTAGTTCTGCAGTGCAATAGTGGGAGAACAGTTTTTCTTTCTGTCAGTTCAATGCAGCACTCTTCCCTCAACAGACTTTCTGGTGCTCTGGTGATGATGAAAAGGTAATGTGAGTGTTAATGGCAACAATTCGAGTGCCTGTCTCTATGCCTACTTCTGAGCAAGGTCTGAGGTCAGCTGCTTGGGTGAGGGGAAGTTAGTTAAGAGTTAAGGAGTCAACTGACTCCATGAAAAGAAGGATATAAGCACTCAACTTTCACATCTATAGGTAGTCAGATAGGGTTGGTTGAAATACCAATTTGAGCATTTGTAAAGGATAACAGTGAGAATGAATTATTACATTCTGTTTATTGCATTAGTTAGATCTTTGGTCTCATGCTTGAGGGAGGACTAAATACATTCACATCTTTTTTTCTATGCTATGATGAAACATTGTTTTCCTTCAAGGTTTTTTTCAAGTAAAGCAGCCTTGGGTAGACTTTATAGAAAGGCTGCAAAGACCATACTTACCTGTGTTTATTCATGTTGAGCAGTATCCAAGCCTGATTAATTCCAACTTATAAAACTAGTTTCTATTCCTTTGCGATAGGAAAATTGGAATTAAATTTATAAAGTCAAAATAGCCAATGTTGTTTTAGAGCTAACAGTAGGGTGTTGACAGCCATAAAGATGTTTGATAAAGATGTTTGAAAAACGCTATAGTTAATGTTTCCCTACTTATCTGCTTTACAGTGTGGTCCATTCTCTCATTTTCACTAGTGAATTATTTTTGCTTTGTAGTTCATAAATTAGTAGGGAGACAAAGCTGTAAAAAATGTTGCTTTAATGCTTGACATCTCAGCATGCTCTTAAAAGAAAACTAAAATGTCAGCTGATTTGCCAGCTATTAACGTACAACTGCAGATTTCCATTAACACATTGAACTAGATCTGCAACAGCAGATAAAAGTCCCCTTCGAAAGAAGAAAGAAAAAATTCAGAGAGGGTCATTGCCTAAACACAGGAACTAAATTAACTGGAACAAAAGAAAATTCAGAGCTTCTTCCAGAAAGCTTACTACACTGCATCACATGCTTCATTCTTAAAGGATAAGTCTTAAACCCACATATTTCTTGGTTGCATGCTGTTTTCTCTATTTTTGTTTTGACACGTATTCTTGCAGAAATGATCAGCCTGTAGGGAAGGAACCATTTCTTTTGTGTAGAGAGTAACAAATGTGAAGAGGTGCCGGAGCAGGGCAGTGGTTGCAGCACTGGGCCTGCTGGAGTTCAAGATGTGTTCGAACTCTACTCTCAGACATGGGGTTGATTTTTAGGTGGTCCTGTGTGGAGCCAGGAGTTTGACTTGATGATCCTTCAAGGTTTTAATTCGCTAACCATTTCAGATAAACATTTGGGTACAGATTGGTCCTTTGTTTCTGTATTCTGGACCTCCCAAGAAAGCACCTTACTCAGAGTACTTAACAGAGTTACTAGGCTGCACAAAGCAGGTACATACCAAGTGCTACAGTAGCACTGATTGCACAATTCTGCTGCCACTGTGCATCACAAATACCTGTCCTTTTCCTCACTCCATGCAGCCTTATGTGTTTTACTCAGCTTGGTGGGAGTAATGGAGATGTTCACACTAGTCCAGTATTGAAGTTACATGAGTATACAGTGCAGCTTACAGCTTATGGACACAGGCTTTATAGCAGTTCAGAAACATCACATGCCATTTGGTAACTTGAGTCTCCTTGCAACATCTGACTGATAACAATCCATTTAACTGGAAGATAAGCACACTGAAGAAGCTTGGTCAGTTGGACAGCAAAGACCCATTTCTCCTATTGGAAAGGTCCTTCAATTCAGGTTTTAGGGCAGTAACAGAAGAATGGGGAATGTGCATGAGAATGGAACATGGGAGAGCATTTCAGGCACATGAAAAACATAAGGAACAGGGAGGCTGGAAGTATGATGCTATGGAGGGAAAAGTGGTTACTTTCCCAGGAAAGGGAGCTGCAGCAGAGGCACTGACATCTGAAGTGACCAAACTAGTCAAACTAGTGGTTTGAACACTTCTACTTGAATGAAACCATGATAGAGATATTTTTTTACCTGAATTTGCTCATAACTTACTAATTGTCAAAGAGAAATATATGCACAGAACGAGAGGAATTGTAAAAGATTTTTTTTTCTGAAAGCTGTGTAGGAAGTAAAAAGAAGAAGACAATGGACCAAAGAATCTCCATAAATCTGCTTCTACTTCATGAATTAAAGCTGTGAATTCAATCTTTAGTTACAGGGAGAGTTCAATCTCCATATAAATGATTATTACTGTCTTACATAATTCAGTGCTAGCCTTTGGATGTTTGCTCTCTTATGTACATATATGTACTCTGGCAGTAAGCCGTAGTCACTCATTCACATTGATGAGAGTCAGAATTCTCCCTTACTGTGCACTCCATCTTGTCAGTGAGAGAAAGGTCCTGAGGAAAATAAGAAGGTTTGTGATCACACCAGCAAAATTTGAATTACATTATATATGAGAGAGTTGAGCTGTTATTTCATATGCAGCTTTCAGTCTTGCATTTCATACTTCTGTACATTCAGCCATTGCTTTGTTATTTTGATAATAGGTGCCCTTTTTTTTTTTTCCTTTTTTTTTTTTTTTCCCAAAGAAGTGCTATAAAGAAACCCCTTATTTTACATGCATCTCTAATGAAGTGTCTTCCCCTTTATTATTCAGCAGCCTTGCCCAGCTAGACTTTGGCTCTTTGTAGACTCACAGATATTAAGGCTCTTCACTTATTTGAATGAAGGAAAATGTCAGTGAAGAAATAAGGACAAACTATAGAGTCTTCAGGACGTTATCAAAGAAAGTCCAAGGAGGTAGACTTTTACTGGTTGCTGAACCTGATTGATGGCTCAAGTTTGTCCTTACATTAGATTTTTCTTGTTCCTGCATTGTTTTGTCAGGATAACAGCTGATAAACAGACAACTTCAGAAGTCTGTCTGCTTTGCCTAAGTAAAAGGCTTTTTTTACTGAGGGTGTTTCCTCTAGATGAACTATAATAGACTCTCATAAAGAAAAAGGTTTCAGATTTTTTGAGGAAGGTTCACAAGAATCACAGGAAGCACTAAAAAATTAAATGTAGTATACTCCTACTGCACTTTGAGAATAAAAAAAGATTCCAAAAATAGAAGTTACTTTCAGATTTAGCTAGAAGTCATAAGGTGATCATGTCTTTATGTTCACTTTTTGAACCTTTCCTCTGTCCACCAGATAAACTCACTGGAGTTCAGTAGCATCTGCTTAGTGAGTCTGCTCATTCCACATTTTGTACATGTTGAATAAGCTCTAGAGAATCCCTTTAGTTGAAGATAATTGTTCTTCCTTTTCAGGAAAAGTGTGTCTTTCTCTGCCAAAGAACTGGAAGGAAAAAACATTATTTTGTCATTGCCTTTTGATATTTTTCCACACTTCTAACTAAGAAGAGAAGGGAAACCCTCTGTGAATGCAGTAGATCCTGTGTTTTTGAAAGCATCATATGGATTATTCAGTATCTTTATAGCATTGAGGTGTCTGCTAATGTCTGGAACTTGCTGTGTTAAGGGACATTAGGATCATGGCTGCCGTCTCCAGCACCCCTGGTTCATGGACTTCTGCCTGACTTGCTGGTCTTGTAGAGTCCAGCCTGGTACTTGGCATCTCTGTCTGGACTTGGAGGACATGGCTGCCATTTTCCTACTTGCAGGTTCATTCAGCAAAACTGAGCATATGTCCCAGAGACACACAGACAAGGCTGACCACACAGACAGCTGCAGACAAGGTGCTGCCTTCAACAGCATCTGCCTGTGGGATCCACTCTTCAGACTGACAGATGCATGCATGTTTGTGGGTCCCTTGAGTACTGGCAGGGCCCCACCGTCCACCCAGATCCCAGATTTCAGACTTCTTACCTGCTTCACAAGTCACCTACTCACAGGCTGTGCTTGAAGCTTGCTGCACATGTGCAGCACTCCCACACTCATCTCTCTTGCATACTGCATTTACTAAGCTCCCTGAGGCTCCCTGCCTGCTTGATACCCTAGCCGAGACCTGAGGCTTCAGTAGTCATTGGTGCTCCAACTTTAAGTTTGCTGGCAAATATGAGGGTTACTCTACAAGTAATGCCTGCTATTTTATCATGTTGGCCTGTAACTTCAGAGGTATACATTGTTGGTATGGCAGTAGAGGTTGTACAGTCCATTCAGTTTTGTTGCTGTGTGACACATGGCAGCAGAGGGGCAGTATGACAAAATGGCATTTGACGTGGAAGCATGTGTAGAGCAAAGTTGTGGAATTGAATTCCTCCATATGGAAAAAATTGCACCTATTGACATTAATTGATTCTGAACATTTCTGGAGTCTGAACTGTGGATGTGATCACAGTGAGGTGATGGGTGCTGCGTTTCAGCCTGACAACAGAGATATACAGAGATGAATATCAGCTTCAGTGCATTGGAAACAATGGTGGCAACACTGGAATATTGTAAAGTTTGCACCTGGTGAGTCCCACAGATGCTCACACAGAAAAAGAAAGAACACCATATGCAAGTTTGTTGAGACCTATTAAACCAATATGAGGCTCAAGGCTGAAGGTCCTGGATTGCATCATTACTGGAAACAAGATGTGGTGTAACTGCTGTTAGCAAGTCAAGATGGCAGTCCATGAAATGAGGAAATATGAATTCCCCATTGAAGAAAATGTTCGAGAGACAGCCCTCAGTGGGTAAAGTGATGTGCACTTCCTTTTGGGATAGGAAAGGGACGATCTTGCTGTATTTCCTGGAACCCGGACAAACCATCACTTGTGACTGCTATGTTGCAATGCTGACTAAGCGGAAGGCTCTAACTTCCAGAGTCAGCCCAAAGGAGAAGACATCCTTTTTCTTACAGCACAATAACACGACGCCCCATACCAGTTTGAAGACTGTGGAGTACATTTCCAGACTTGGCTGGACTGTCCTACCACACCCACCATATAATCCAGATCTGACACCTTCTGACTTTCATCTGTTTGGGCCAATGAAAGAGAGACTTCATAGGCAACATTTTCCTAGCAATGACACCATCATAGCAGCTGTGAAACGGTGGGTCACCTCTGCTGGTGCAGATTTTTACAAGCGCAGCAAGCAATCTCTTCTTCATCATTGGTGAAAATGCATAGCTGGTGGTGGTGGCTATGTTGACAAATAGTGTTTTATAGCTGAGAATTTGCTATATCAAATAGTGTCATTGTGCTCTTTGTATCTATTTGTTTCCATGGAAGCTACAATTGGAGGCATTACTTTTGGAGCAGCTTACACACACATCTCATGCACACTGAGTTAAGTTACAGACACTTATCCCCTTAGTAGCTGGCACCTAGACTGGGATCTACTGCCCAGCTCCAGCCACTGATGTGGAGCCTGCCTTTGTCTCATGCTGGTGCCTTCCTAGAACTGATTTTTAGGACTGGCATCACTCCTGCTGCTGGCGGTGAGAGAGGCCTGGCTGGGGTGGAAACCCTGCCTGCTTTAGGAGCTGGTTCTAAGAACATTCCTATACTTGGGGTGAAATCTGATAAGACACATATAAATAGTTAAGAAAAAAAATAATAATAAGACAAGACAGACTGCAGTGACTACCTGCAGGGCTCAGTCAGCCAAGTGTACTGACCAGGCCCCATTTTACATGACTGTTTTTTTATCCCATTCCATCTTCTCCTCCCATTCCTCCCCATTTACTAACCCTGCACCGTCCATCATCAACATACACAGTTCCGCAAACCCCCAACACCCTGAGTCCCCGGGTTTGCATCCTTATCAGTTGCAAAGCCCTGTTTGCATGCATTTTCTTGATTGCCTTCCAGTTGGTGTCAGACACGTGTTTATCTCCTGGTTTTCTCCATGACATTAGCCTTCCAGACTTGTGGCTATATGTTTATTGCTTCCTCTTGCTTTTACTCTTTTTGAACTGAAGAAGTCATTTACTTCTTTGACACTTTAAGGAGCATTCTCCTTCTGCACGGACTTAGGGTTCCATTTGGAGATGCCATAGCAGAGAGTAACTATGAGGTCCTTGTAAAAGCAGCCTCTCAAGGTCAGATAGCAGAACCAAGAATGTGTTAGCTTCTTCCTGCCTCTAAGTCAAAGTTCAAACTTTTTTTTTTTTTTTTTTTTTTTTTTCCCCTGGTCAAATAGCTTTCCTTAGCAATGAGAAGTGATGTTGGCCCATTAATTACAAAAATACCCTCCAAATCCTGGCTTTAACAGTATGACTTGATGGTACAGTCATTAAAAGCAGAGAAACATTTCCAGAAGTCAGTGGGAAAGCATAGATTCCAGGGAACTGTACAATATGAGCCATGTTAAATTCAAGCTAAGGTTTTCAGCAGTGCCACTGTGTTATTGTGAGTTCTTTCAGGAGGGGGCACGATAAGTGCCTACTCACCTACATCCCTGTATTCATGATATGCTGTATTTTTTATTTATTTTTTCCATTCTCACATTTGTCATGTGTCTACCTTTTTTCAGGTCAAAAGGTGTGCTATGGTGGCTTCAAGCGTTCCTGCTACAAGATAGCTTATTTCCAGGACTTGTCTAGACGCGTGGGCTTTCAGGAGGCCCGCCAAGCTTGTGAAATGGATGGCGGGGCTTTACTGAGCTTGGAAAGCGAAGCTGAGCAGCAACTAATAGAAAACATGTTGCAGAACCTCACTAAGTCAGGCTCTGGGATTTCTGATGGTGATTTCTGGATTGGGTTGTGGAGAAGTGGTGATGGACTAGCCACCTCCAGTGCTTGCCCTGACCTCTACCATTGGGCTGATGGAAGTATTTCACCCTTCAGGTAAGTCTCTAAAGATGCTTTTTGAGGAGGTATAATGGAAATAAGCAAAGAGTGAAATGTCTGGTAAAAAAAATACCATAGAATTGTAAAATCACAGAACAGGTTGGGTTGGAAGGGACCCACTTGCTGTCCTATGAAGTTAATAGCATAACTCCTTAACTTCTCCAGCCAAAGGGGAGCTGGCCGCCAGGGTTTTGAATTTTAATCTGTGAAGGGATGGCATAGAGGATGGCAGCCTACAATTTTCTTTGCTTCCATTTCAAGTAAATTCTGCAAGACTGCCCACCACAAGTCAGGCAGCTAGCCAGCAAGTAAATTAATGCAGGTTGCTTAATGCAAACTGTTCTGTTTCTACTCTGTCTTTTGAAAAAGCTTTAATTTCATGATTAAGCATAAGGCCATAAAAACAGCAGCTCACAAGCCTCAGGACAGAGGGGGTCTGTTAAGAGTCAAATAGGAATGAAAACGGGTAAAAGAGCAGTGTTATTTCTAACAGAATGTTATTTCTACAGAGATGGTTTTGATCAGAACTTTAAGATCCAGAAATTTGCAGTCCAGGTTCTAAATGCCTTTTATAGAGGTGTTGTGGGAAATGTTTTAATTGCTGAAGAAGATGAAGTCACATTTTTTTATTGATATTAATTGTTCTCCTTGATATTCTAATTAATTTTATTGTCAAAAATTGAAAGTTTTTATTTATTTACTGCTAGAAATTGGTATACAGATGAGCCTTCCTGTGGAAGTGAAGCCTGTGTTGTCATGTATCATCAGCCAACTGCAAACCCTGGTCTGGGAGGGCCATATCTTTATCAATGGAATGATGATAGATGCAACATGAAGCACAATTTTATCTGCAAGTATGGCCCAGGTAGGTGAAACTAAAGTCATCTCTCACAGATGGGATGCTTCCTTAGAAAATCAATTGCCTCTTGTTTTGTGAAGGAAGATGCAAATGTCTTCTGGCCACACTATTAGACTTCCCAATGTTACAATGTTACTGATTCCTTTGGAGAGTGAGTGACAGAGCTGACATTAATTGGAGTTGCAATTTATCAAAGCTAGTGGTATTTTGAGTAAAACTATCTGCGTTCAAGAAGAATGTTTTTTCAGTGTTAGCTTCACTATCTTTCCTTCTCAGGATTACATTGATTTTACTTACTTACTAGTTTATTCTTCAAAAAATTGTTCTAAACAGCTATTTTCTCCTTCCCCTACTTGCTCTCACATAGGATGGTCAAACCATCTCTTGATCCTACCACAAAAATTTAAGCTGTTTTTGCAATTTCATACCTCTGAAATTCTGTATCAACTTCTTTATGATAATTATTTCTAACAGTATTGTTTTAATGAAAGAAAACAGCAAGTCCAGAACAGTAGGAAAAAAAGTCTTCATCTGCAGATGATGACAGAAAAAAACAAGTCTTATGCGATGTACTTCAGGCATGATATAGGTTCAGCAGAGGAAATGTGAACTATGAACTAGAACACTGTGCAATCAGTAAAAAGACATGAGAAGTAAACTTTGAAGTTGAACCTGTAACAGCTTTTGCTTTTGATGGTACCTACAGAAAATCAAACCATGTTTTTCAGCAGGACCATGCACATATCTTCAAACAATGTATAGTGTTTTTGCTTTTCAAAAACTAAGCTGCAAGTCAGAATTAATATAAAATCCTACTTTTAGCAGCTGTTTAATCTACCAAATTCTGCATAATTTCCTACCTGCTTTTTGTGTACTCATGATCTAGTAATGATCACAATCATTGTGATCACAGGCTATTTTCTTCCACCAGCTGTCATGGATAGACAGTTCTCTCACTGGCTATTGCCATAATGACATTATTAATGGCAATTAATATTGTAAGCAGATATTAAATACTTGGAAAGCTAGATAAATCCACATATTTCACAACTCTGCCCTCCAAAATCTGTTACTGCTTAGTAATGACTATTGTTGTCTTATGGCGATCAGTGATCATCTCAGTCACATGAGCTGTTCAAGCAATTGTGACATATAAAGCCTTACCACTTTTATAGCTGATCACAACTGATTTGAAATAAGAGAATAAAACATGTTTTGTTATTAAAGTAACAATATTTTTGTGTCAGAAAATGTAGGTTAGATTAAAATAGTGCAGTTTTGAGTAGATTTCATGAGTTTGAAAACTCAGAAATGTAAAGAAATCATCATTCCACAACAGCAAACTATGTACTGTTCTAGCTACAGTGTGATTAAAATTTATTAGTTTCTATTGCTTTCTCCATTAAAAAAAAAATGCTGGGTGTTTTGGGTTGGCAGAAAGCAAAAGTAACAATGAAAATGAATTTGTATTTCTTTCGCCATATAGAAATAGGTTACTCTTGGATAATAAGGAACATTACATCAATAAGGCAAACAATATATACATAATTATTAAGATTGGCATTGTTATGTAGCTAAATACAGTACTGCAAAATTGTAGCTATTTACCTTCCAAGCTGCTGCAATTGTGCTTGCTAGCAAAACAGACTATTCTCCAGAAATGTATTTTTGTATCACATGGAGGAAGAGAATAGATATATAAATTTATAAATGCATATAAATGGGTATATAACATTTCTTTCACTACCTAAAGGAAATACCATGGTGTAAGAAAACTACATGTGGTACCTAAAACCTATATGTAAGACTTATGAAAAGCCTTACTTTCCTCTCCAAATAACTCTAATAACTTCAACTTCAGCTATTTATAGTATAAAACACAGCCAATTTACTAGTAGTATTACAGTGGCATAGAAATATTGAATTTCACTTTGTTATTTGAATGTATTGTTTTTCACAACATTCTCATCTGTTTTGAATATATGGTGTAGGCCAAAATGGAAAGTTTGTAAGTGGTCATGACAAAGTTGTGCCTGATTTTATCAGCAGTAGGTTCAGGGCAGTCCTTCATTAGGCATACACGCTCAAGCATACTCAAGTCATACATTCATTTTTTAAACATATGTTGTTGCAATGTTTGGTTTGCTTTTAAATCATATTTATATAATTTCATTTTTTCCCATCCATCTCCTGTATGTTTGATTATGCTGTCACATTAAAAGCTCATCTCCTTGTCTATTGTCTAGAGTGAGCAATTTGAATTTTTAGTGGTATTTTGATATCTTTCTTTACCTATGGCCAAACATAACCTTTTGCTCTAGTAGGTGTTTATGCCCCTTTGATTTCTCTCAGCATTTTGTGGTAATGAGGACACTTGGAACTGCAGGCTAGTAGCACTATTATATTGACATAACATTAATTATTTTATTCCATCCAGAATCTCCATCCATGCAGATTCCACTCCTATGCTCATCCTTTCAATATGAGATTATTATTTCTGTAATCTTCATAACATTTTAGCTGTAATGATCACCATAAGTAAACTTGCAAATCTCCGCAGTGCAGCTCAAAGCCATGAATTGCTCCTCTGGTTTCTTACATTACAAGGAATGTGATACCATCATTTGTCTTTTGGTAATTTCACTTCTCTATGTGTAATATTAGAATTCACTACCCATTACTGTGTTTTTAAGTCTGAAATTCTTTAATTATCATTTTTTAAAAGTGAGTAGATTTAAGTATTAATCAAGAATACTTCCTCTCTTACATTGTCTTAGTATCATCTATGTAAATGAAACTTTAAATATGTTAAGAGTCTTATTCAGCACAAGAATTAAAAGATTCAGTGATTTTGCAATAATTTAGCAGATGCCATCAAGAATTGGAACTAGAACGAACCTCTCAGGAGAGGAAAATGTATGAAGTAGAAGTAAATTGACTCTAGTTTGCAAATAATCATTGGTAAGGCTGCTGAAAAATTAAGCAACTATTGTTTTGGAGGATAAATCTATTTCTGTCATGCTGCATGCAAAATAATGAAAGTATCTGGTTTATTACACACATTCTTTCTTCAACAATTGATTTCAAATATTGATTTAACAGACAATGTCTTAGAAAAAGAATTAGGAGACAGAGCAGAGCCAGATTACGGTAAGAAATTTTGAAACATTTAATTGAATCGCAACAATAAATGTGTAACAATAAGGATAACTTACAGGAACCTGCAAAATTACTTAAGTTTATCAGGTATAGGCTAGTACTGGAACATATGAAAAATATATCTTGGACACTAATAGTGAATATGGCTATCATTCATATACTTCTGGTCATAATTCCTGTTCCAGATGAGATCCCAATTTTGCAACAAAATCCTATTTACAGATTTACTTCTATCAGTTTAATCCTGAAAAAGTTCATTTTTCTAACATAAATTAAAATGTAATTATGGTTAAATTTTTAAACAGTGTAACAGCTCTATTTTGTGCATTGATTTCCTAAGAGGTCTGATATCCTTTTTAGGAATTTTTCCAACGGTGCCAGCAGGAAATCCATACGACACAAACAAACCAGAAGATCAGTATCATGTTATAGCTACTGAAACAGGTAATAAGAATGTAATGGTATACTAAAAACATTAACAGTGGACTCATTTAAATTATTAATAATTTTCATTATTGTCAGTGAGAAGGAGCAATCTATTGCCTCAGGAGATGCCCTGAAGAATACTTTGAATAACAGCTGAAGACTTCTACTTTGTCCTGTTTGTAGCTCTGGAAATAAAATATTTCCACGTATCCCCAAATTATGATCCAAACTTGTAGTTCAGCAGCCCTTAAAATCTGCAGTGATGCTGTGACCCCAGTGATCTCTATCAAGATACAAGATTTCACCAGCGTTCATCCAGCTGTGGAGCATCTCCTTCTAGAGCTATGACAGCTTTGGTTCTTTGTTTCCTATTCTCTTCTCCTACAATTAACACATGGTACATATCTTTTATACCTGATACCCAGGGATCACAAAGAAGGCACTGAGGAATCTTTCCTAACAGATAGGGCAGAGTTCTCACTTATCTTTAGAATAAGCCCTGTGTCATGCATCTCCCAAGAACCTCATGTTTTAAGGAATGGTAAAAGCTGAGTGGGAGCTTGCTGTAATGCTCTTGGATGCTCACTTAGCAAATCATGTCTTGAACAGAGTCCTGCTGTTCTTGAAGGGTTGTAGCATGGTCTTAATTCAAGGAACTGCACATCTCTGGGGGGCAGCTCAGGTTCTTACATGATACAGTGTGGTATTATGGAAAGTTGGCACTCCCTTTCTGCACTTACTGGCTGGATTTGAGCCAGTTTCCTAAATGACTGTTTGCACCTCCAGGGGAATGGACATATTGATTAACTCTATTTTGAAAATGATACTAGTATCTTTTACAAACTGTACAAAGACTAATACAAATAAAGAAACCTAGCCTGAACATTCACATTTATTCTTGCACGTACAAATATTTTCAGAAGAGCACAATGGATAAGAAAGTCTCCACAGTATGTACCTTAGGTGTATACTGTTATAAAACATTGTTATATAGTTACCGAGAAACATACACTTCCTGGAAGCTGTAAGCCCCATGCTATTCTAGGCAGATAACAGAGTCACAGATTGTAGCATTTCCCACTCCTTTTGCTCAGGGATCTGCAGAGAAGCACTTCTAGCTTTTATCTGTCTTCATGTTAGCTGAGAACATTTTATGTATGTCTTTCAAGGGGAATGGGGAGAAAGTAGGGGTTGTTTCTTTAGTAGTCCTGTGCAGTTGGAATCCAATATATAAGAGTAACTAACTCAAAAGGTTATATGTATTGTAGAAATAATAGACTAGAAATGTACTCTTTTAAATATACTTGAATTTTCAATCACAGGATTGGAAATCTTGCACTGACACACAATGGAAATGTCAAAATTTAAAACTTTAAGGTATGTTTTACATTTCACTGAGGAAACTATTTTATTATTGATTTTATTGAGTCATCTTTTCCTAGCTTTTCCTATAGAAGGAATGCATAAATATTCTTCTATGTAAGATAATGTTTTTCTGATAGTTTATTCCACACTTTTACTCATATGGTCAAAAGTATTTCAACATGAGAGGCATTAATGAGAAATTTTTGTCTTGTAGGTATAATTCCAAATCTAATTTATGTCGTAATACCCACTATACCACTACTACTGTTAATACTGGTGGCTTTTGGGACTTGCTGTTTCCAGATGCTTCATAAAAGGTAAAATACGCTAATTGAAACTGGTCTGACAGTGCAGAATTCATGTTTCCATTGGCAAGCTATTCATACTGAAGGATTGCTTACATCTACGTCGAAGTATGCAAATAAGCACCTTATCTATTAAAATCCAAGTAGTTTATAGCTGCTAGAGCTGAACATTCACCTTCAGACTTTTCCAGAATAAGCTGAAATAATTCCAGGTCTCTCTAAGTATATTGCCCCTATGACTTCACTTGTTTTGAAGAAGATATCTTTGCTGACCATTTGATCTGCTGAGTTCCTGTCAGCAGTTTTACTTCACATTTTCCATCATGATTTACTTCCTATGTAGCTTCTGGGCTTTAGGGAGTAATAGTAGGATCCTCAGTGATATAGGGCAGAGTCAAGGACTCACCTCGCTTTCTGACCAAGATGGTAGTTTGTTCTGAGAAGGACCAGGAGCTGCTTCAGTGCACATCTCACGAGAGCAAGATGAAACACTGGTGCAGGCAGATTGAAAACAAACAAACAAAAAAACTTGTTTTGAGCCACATGCCAGTGCAACTTCTTTGTACATCATTTATCTGTCAAAGAAGATAAAATGAAGGGATATGCATTGATAGAGATGGTGTCAAACAGCTGTATTAATATGTAAATAGGAAATATTTCAGCCAATGGAAAAGGATATGTTTTGATTCACACTTTAAATACTTTTTGCCATTTCTTCTTTCTCAAAATGTGGTATGCCAATATATGAAAATATGCGAGTAATTTTTTTCTTAGCTAATCTTTCTGAAACTTTCAAGGACTTTTTTCATTCTGCATTATTTTCACAGAGTGTTCTCAAGTTAATGTAGTCTAGAAAAGTTTAAACTGAAGTATTTCAGACAGGACAAGGGGAAATGGTTTTAAACTGGAAGAGGGTAGATTTGAAGAGGGTAGATAGACTACATATCAGGAAGTAATTTTTTACTGTGAAGGTGGTAAGACACTGCAACAGGTTGCCCAGAGAGGTTCTGAATGCCCCCTGCCTGGAAGCATTCAAGGCCAGGCTGGATGGAACTTTTAGCAACCTCGTCTGGAGGGAGGTGTCCTTTCCTATAGCAGGGAGGTTGGAACTAGATGATCTTAAGGGTCCCTTTCAACCTAAACCATTCTATGATTCTACTTTTTAGTGGATAAAAATTATTTTGGTAAAATAATAGGAAGAGCAGAGAACAGAATCACAGGCTCTGTTATCCCTCTTGAAGTGCAGCAATATGGATAAATTTGACATCACAGTTGTAAGAAATAAAAAAAAAAAAAAATTCCTCCTTACTTTTTATTTATTTCTTTCTACTTCTCATTTAGTACTTCCTACAAATACCTTATTTCAAGTGAGAAAATACTCCAAATGTAAAAGTCTGCTCAAATCTGTATTCATGTATACCAGTGATCACAGTGATCCTTAGTAATATGTCTTCTTGAGAGAAGTGAACATATAGAAAAAGTACAAGCTCTGCAATATAAAATAGATTATTACTAAAAATAAAATAGAAAACAACTCAAAGGCAAAAGTGTAAAAAAAGTGATCAAAAAAAAGAACTTTGTGCATAACAGTAGGAATTATACAGACAATTTAAATCTGGAACATGTTACAGTGGACCTGAATTGCTTGCTAAATGCAATAAATAAGCATGTTCACATCTTTTCCAGCAGCAATTTTTCCCTTTAAGATTAAGAAAAAAAGGGTTGTGGAAGCTGAAGCTCTCAAATAGCCCTAGGAGGACAGTGAGAGATTTGTGGCCCACTGAAATCAATAGATTGTAGTGTTGACTTCAGTGGGCTTTAATCAGGCCTTTGATGCTATAGAAGTTCATCCAGAACTAATAAATCTGCTTTCAAGAATTAAAAATCACATGACAAAGATACAGGAAATCCAGCTTGAAAAATAAACAAATTTTTTTTCCAGATGGGCTTGCACCAAACTTTTTAAGGACAATAAATTTTTTTTTTCTTTTTTTTCATTAAAACACATCTAAATCAGAAGCAAATTTTTTAGTATCACCAGAAATGAAGCATTTTGGTTTGTGTCAGTTGAAACAAGCCTTTAAAAAAAAAGTTTCTTTGTTTATTTTCTTTTTTTTCCCCCCATATATGACTTACCTTGCAAATCATTTTGGTTCATCAAAAATACACAGCAAAAGAAAATCAAAGAAAGAGTCAACCACTTAAACTAATCAGCTGGACAGTGTGGAGTGTGAGGAAAGGGACACTATCCTGCTGGGAAAGGAGGGATCCCCAACTTACCAAATGAACTTGACTTCTCATTCTTTTTTAGGCTTCCACAACATGGTGATCTTTCCTCTGAAAGCCACAATCCATGGCCAACCAGGACATGCCTAGCTTGAAAGGTCATGACTAATTTTGCCTGGTGTTGGGCTCTTAAAGGGTAGTAATAAAGGCAAAGCAAAACATCTTCCCTGTAGCCAGCAGAAATGATCAGCTTGTTCATGCTTAGATACTCTCCCTTTCATTTCTTCCAGGGAAGCAAGGAGAAACTGCTTCAAAGACCCATCTCCATTATCATCTGAATGCCTTGCAGAAAGTTTAAATTCCAACCTGGTATATTTCTCAGTTTCTACAATTGCATTTGATGATCAAAGCAGCAATGTGCTATTTGTTGCACCTTCTGTACTAAAACCTGTTTCTTGAAATAGATGTGTAGCTTCTGTAAAACAATTTAGGTTAACTGAAGATTAGCTTGTATCTGGCCCAAGGTATTTAGAAATTCTTCCTGCTGTGTAGCAAAGATGCTATTCAAAGCATTTCATCAGAAATTTACAAAATATGCTTAATTTTGCTCTATTAATCTGAAAATCAGTAGTGAATCAGTTTCTTAAAGAAAGAAGAATTTAAACTAATTGATTCATTGCAGTTGCTTTGTTTATAGCACTGTGGCCTGATCTAAAGTCCACTGAATCATAGGAGGTTTTTCAATTACTCCAATGGGCTCAGGTACATAATGCATTACTTGTAGGGCTTCAGAGGTAAGTCTGGAGGGACTGAAAACTACTATCCCATTCAGCTCCCTGAAAGTGCATTTTAAATCATTCCAGACTTGCTTTTTTTACACACCAGTAATAACTAAGTAAAACTGAATGTATAGTACTGATGGGATCTTGACTCTCAGGCTTCCAACATTCAGAATTACATGGTGCCACAAAGGCCACTTTTCCTTTCAATAAATCAGACAGTATATCAGTATGAAATATTGTGGCCAGAGACTAAAATATTTTGGTCACAATGCAGCTCAGTGGCTCATGTCATTCTGTTCTTTTCAGTAGACTGCCGTTACTTGACATCTAAATGAGGAATGATGGTGCACTGTGGCAGTCATACCTGAGAAGATACTAGCCATGTGGAAAAACTGCCTTCAACCTACAGGGTACCTCAGGGTTCCCTCTGAGTATTAGTGTGACTGGTTTTGCAGTGTTCCAGAGCAAGTACTTTCAGATGAGTTTTATATTTTTACTGAAACAACCTACAGAACAAAACCAAGCTCACAAAAACTACTGTCAATGGCACTGAATGAAAACTAGGCCTCAGGAAGCTTTCTACCGGACATTCATTCTAAGAGTCTGATTCATATCCCATTGCTTCATTAGAAGTTAGGTCAAGCCCTGAAGGGAAGAGGCTTTATGGCTAATCTGGCACCTATTAATGTATCGCGATCACAGGAGTGCAGCCTCCACATGCGCATGTCAGGGTTGTGGTAGCCCTTTTGGTTGGGTGGGCTGGGCCGTGAGCACATGAACGTAGGCTTTGGGGACGTGTATGCTCCTGTCCCTTTTGCATCCTCCTATTCAAGGGAATTGCATTGGTAAAACAATGTCCACACATTCACTCACACCTGTTCATGGAGCACAGTCATCTTCTGAGAGGTTTCAGTCTCTGGACAGAGATGGAAAAGACTATGCTGTATGAGTACGTGTGAATGAATGTGAACTGAAAAATGAAAAATAAATACTGTCCAAGTCACGTCACTGCATGAAAGGAGCTCTCCTAAACGGGGTGGTCCTGTAACATTGGCAACAGTTGCTTACCTTGACCCACCACTGTGGCACTAATTTTGGTGCAACATGGGCATGGCTCCTGTGTGGAGGGGACATCTATGCTAACAAAGACGGCCTTCAAATAGGGGCTGAAATATCTGGGTCTGATCACAAATCTGAATCAGGACTGTAAAGGTATATGTGCACTGAGAATAGTTTCTATTTTTATTTTTCAGTAAAGGAAGAACAAAAACGAGTCCGAACCAGTCTACACTTTGGATTTCAAAGACCCCTAGAAAGGACAGTAGCATGGAGGTATAATGATTTACTGACTGAAAGCAAAGCAAAAATAACATTTTGCAGTCGGGCTGTATTATAATGTCGTCTGAGAACATTAGCTTGGAATGGCTTGAAAATGCAACGGATCTACAAGAATGAACTGTAAGCTCCCCCTTGAGGCAAATGTTCAGATCATTTTTATATAATGTTTGATTATTAATTCAGTAACAAAATATGCCATGCTAAATAAAGGGTATGTGTTTATTTTGCTAAGAGATGTAAGTCAGCTAGTTGTGAGTAATGAATTGAAAATGCATTTGAAATTTTTATGAGGACATATCTACAATGTATATCAATTTTAAGATAGATTGTTTGTAGTTAAACAAAACCTTCTTGTTTTCTTTAATCTCCTATGCATTGTAACCTAGTTGATGTACTGTACATGAAACTGACAATTTTGCAGTGTAACAATTATTTATCTTTGCATAAATGTTTGATACAAAATATTTGTTTAGTATTTATTTGCACACTTATGACAGTTTTTGATCCTCAGGCACAAATTACTTTGGTATACATAAATTATGCTTGAAGGCAGAGACTTCTGCCATATTGCCATATTCATCAGCTATGACAAAATTCAAGAATTCAAAAGTGGTTTGATCTTATAGTGAATCCACTTTATCAGGGGGTGACCACCATATCTTCTTGATGTATTGGTCCAAGGTCAACATAAATCACTTGGCAAATGATAAAACAATAATGAAGTACCTTTGAATACGGTTCTTTTTACAGTGGTTAAGCAAAATATTTTTAACTTTTTCTGAGAGAAAATACAAATTTCAGTAACCCAATGGGCAAGAGTTTAAGAATAGAATTAGTTGTTTCAGTAAATCTATGTAAAGAAGACTTTAAAGATTATTTAAATATGGTTAATAGTTTTTTAGAAATAATGGATCAAAAGGAAGACAAATGGATTTTCTTGGAAACAGCACTAAGAGATTGATCCCAGCTTTAATGAGGCTTAGCTAGAAGAGTGTTAATTATGTTAATTGGTAGATCTAGAGGTAACCCTGATGCATTTAAAGTCCTTTATAAAAAAAATATTACTAACATCATTAATGTTCATTCTCTTTGATGCCTTAAGAGCTTTCTGTGCTATTAGGATGGCGTCTCAGAGCGCTAGCAAAAGCACTCTAGCTGATTTGTTGGTGACAGTCTGGTGCTGTTTAAGAAAGGCTAACTGGTTTTGCTGCAGTTTGCAGCAAGAGTTCAAAAGCACAAGTTCAAGTTTGTCAGGCTTTCCATTAATAGAAATGCAGAATTACTGCTGGGTGAAAGCTGGGGGAAGCTGGATAGAAGTGAAAGCATATTACAGTTTGTGAAGCCTGCACTGTGCTTGCTGATGTTGACTATAGCTTCTGAAATTCATGGACAAAGGTGTATCAATTTTTCTGAGTAAAGAAAAAAAAATATTTAAGTTCCAAAGCACTAATACTAGTTGTGCAATGCTATCACTACAACTCTTTTGGAGGCATCTTAAAGTTGAAGTTATGCCATGTTTTTACTTCCTCTTTGAAGAAGCTGCCTCCTGTAGTTCAGGTCAAGCATTACCATTCCTTCTTGCACTATTCTGTAAATTTTCGGTTAACCACAACTTTCTTTGCTCAACCCCTTACCTCAGCTTCCTTTATAATGATTAAAAATAAAACAAAAATACTACGGTCCTGCATGATCATCAAGACCAGGGTTGTTTTTCAGTTCATGACCTAAATGATGCTTAACTCACCTGAAGGCAAGAGCTTCATCTTCCTTGGGAATGTTTGGGGTAATCAGAACTTGATCTTTATGGATTAACTCCTTCAAGAAAATAGGGGAGGAAAGAGTGATGTTTAACCTAAAACTACAGGGCTGCCATTTCTTCATACTTTGTACTTCCAAATGACACTTGGCAGTCAATATTGTGATTGGTGCAGCAGAAGTGACAGGAGTCATTTCCATGCTTCAGTCAAGAGAATGCAAACACCTTCAGATGTCTTTCCAAAAGGGCGAAGGTGACTGCTGGGCATTTATCAGTGTGGGCCAATCTTAAATTTTGTGAAGGAGGAATAGAAAATGACATGCTATGGTTTAATTATAATGAACTTAGATTTCACATATCAAAAAGAAATACTGATTATTGGACAAAATATTTCTATATCATTTCACCAGCCTAACAGGAAAGAATCTGTTTCCTTGCTTGTGTTTTGTTTGCCTAGTACTGAGTTCCTAGATACTAGGTAAAATCAAAACAGTCTTAGAGTCCTCTGTAAAAGAGAGTGCAGACAATAAACTGTGCAGTCTTACATCAGTTAGTTCCACCCTTAAGGCATGCTCAACCAATAAATACCATATGTATACAAATTCTTTCATATTTATTTCCATAGTTTTGCATTCCAAAGGGTGTAATAGTAAGAGAGGAAAGGAGAAAAAAAAAAAGCGTTTCACACTTGCAGATAGAACACGTATAACTTTATGCAAATTTCCTTTGGATTTTTGGTGGGCTTAGATAATCCAGGAAAGCAGATTTTTATGTGATATAGCACATTAGTGAAAACAGATTTGCTATTTAAAAAAACCCCACAAACAGCAACAAACACAAAAAAAGCTAAAACCAACCCTGCTTTGTCCTTCATATTCGCATTATATTCTACAAGCTGGTGGAGGGAGCAATTTCAGGTGACAGATTTCATCAACTAGAGCCACTTCAAAGCAGCTTGTCATCTATATACAGCTATGGGTCAGCTCATGCTGACCACATTCTTGCTACTTCCCTTAATCTCACAAATTGCTGCAGGAGGTGTGAGGCAAGGAATTGATGAAGAAGAGTAAAGATATAACTAGGCCTCAAATAGACATCATGACTTTAATTTGGAATTCTAAAAAATATTTTACTTCCTGCCTTCATTCCCCATTTCCCTCAAGAAATGTAATTTTTCTTTTTTCCATAGCGATTCTGGCCTTTTGCAAGCAAATAGCACTGCAGATAGAAAGCTCTTGTTGCTTCCTTCAGTCCTTTAATCTTTTCAGGTGTGAGTGTAAATCAGCATCAAGTTTCTGTACCCTATTTTAAAATATCTCAGACCTTTAACTCAAATAAAAAATTATCCATGCTGCCCACGTGTATTAATGTATTAATGGCTGATTTCACCAAAGGCTAATATGAGACAGGCATGCTAAAGTAATGGATGCTGAATGAAGGCTACAGTGTGCTTGGCAAAGGTTATCCTTATATAAGTTGAAATAAAATATTTATTTTTAATTATACTATCTAGTGTATGTTACATATATGCTTCTGTATAGAAGTTTATAATGGGAAATTTTTGAGTCCAGTGTGATAGTTTATTAATGTATATCTCAAAATCTATGCTTTGCATTTTGGGAAGCAAAAAATACACATAAATGAAAGAATATTACTGTATTTCTGGGAAGCAGATCCTCTAGTAACTGGATCTGCTTTGATTTGGCTTTTGTATTTCATTAGCAGAATGAAATGCCATTTACAACAGTGATGTATTGTAAATATTACAGAATTCATGTCACATTTTAATTAAGTATTTTAATGTAATTGCTTCATCCACATCAATTTATACTTGATAGCAGAATGCACTTTATTTTCATTGGCTTTTTTCCAATGAAGGAGACGAATAGGAGAAAAAAGACTACTACTGAAGATAAGGTTAGCAGCTCTGAAATGTTAATCAAATAGTTTAGAAACAAATTCACAATAAAATGAAATATCTTTAGTTAACTTGCAACAATGGCACTGTGTAGTTTGTATGAAAGAGTCTAAAATACTTTTTGTCTGCTCTCTGGCTTAATTACATCTGTCTGACTTATGGACACAGATATATTGATGGAACTGCACATTTTGATCTGGACTAATTCCTTAACATTTATGATGACCAAAGGACATTTTTTCTCAATGACCATCAATCTGTGTTTGTAAGCTCACCTTGTATTCTGAGCACTTCATATCTGCATTTAGCATTGTAAATAACAAGTATGGAAGCTCCTTACAAAAATCACTCATCTATGAGTACACGTGTAGATACATATGTGCAGTAAATTAAAATGCATTTTGTGTTTTCATGTATACTGTAGAATGAAAAAAACATTAAATTACTATACAATCTATAAGCAGAAATAAAGGACATTTATCATATTGCACTAACATTAAAACACCATTGAATTTAAGGTATTTCAATAAGAATTATTTTAATAGAATTGCTTTTCTTTTGCTTGTTTTTCCATATTTTATACCATTTGGACTGCTGTTAATGGGAATCAGGATACAGTCTATACAAAACACAAAATCATTATTAAAAGCCCCCAGTACAGAGAAAGCATAAAATATCAAATGATTACATTTTATTCACCATGAATGACCGATCCTCATTATTGTCAGTTGTTGTTAAAACATATATATGAGGGAAAATGTAGTATTGCATGTTTCTACAAATGTCCATGCAAGCATATATCTATAATTATTTGAAAATTGCCAGAAGATTTGTATGAAAGAAAAACTGAAAAGCAAACAAATTACACCAGAGATAATTTTTATGTTCCATTCAGTTTGCTTGTTATAAAGCAGCATGATACATGATCAACCATTATTCACAATCTACAAACTTCATTTTAGAGCTTTTTGTAACAGGCAAGATAGAAGAACTCTCATAAGCCCAGTTTCAACAGATAACATATACCTTCATTTTGATATGTGGCAATTACTGAGAAGAATTGACTGTGCATTGAAATGAAAATGCACATTGGGAAATGTACTGTAAAATCATAAAAATAGTTCACATTTATCCTGAAATTAACAATTTTTCTGACAATTTATCCCCAGATTAACAATTTAGACCATTTTTCAAAAAGCATCTGTGGTTTGAAAAATCCTTCCTCCCTCACTACACATTTAATATAGCAATGTTCAAATAGACTGTTTTCCCATACCATGGACTGATGGCAGATTTACCTCTTATATAAAGCAAATAGTAAATTGCTAAAACTATTAACAAAAGCATAGAATCTATCTCATTTGAAATATTCCTCTTAATTGATAAAGAAGGGAATTTTTAGTTGTTAATGTTTTGCTTTCCTAAATTTGAAACCAGACTGCACTTTGAATCATATTTTTTTAAGATTCCCTAATTATGAGTTTTGAATGCCAGTCTGTACTGTATTATTCTGCAATGGCTTAATTGCAGTCTTTAACTTCTATTTCTGTTGTTAAGGAAAATCAAGGTAGTAGATGATTTTTTGGATCCAGTCCACAAACATAGCAACCCGAACGTACACTCCTGGTCGTTGGGCAAGTGCACACTCATAGCCAAATGATGTCACACCTACCAAAACCCATTGGTTACCATCTTCAGACATCAGAGGGCCTCCTGAATCTCCCTGCAATATGCAATTCAAAAGTTAAAAGTGTACAATTGTTAAGCCTGGAGCAGAGCTCGTTTATGATATTTTTTCTAATTGATCTTTAATCATAAAAATTGCATCTTATCTTTTGGACATCAGAAACATAATCAATGTGGATTCTTCTATATAGAAAAAGCTTGAAATAATCAATGTTTACTTTCTTTTTCTTTCAAAACTGCAATTTTAAGCTCTCATCAGTCTTCCAGATACAGGACTAAGTTTCAAAGGATTATTATATGACGAATGCTCTGAAAGTAATGCCTGCTATTTTATTATATTGGTCCAGGTTGACATCAGAAACAGATGTGGGTGATATGGCAATAAAGGCTGGACATTCCCATCAGTATTCTGTTACATTCTGTTGCATGTGACAGATGTCAGCAGAAGAACATTCTGACAAAATGGTGTCTAACTTGGAAATGTGGATGAAGCAAAGGAGTGTCACTGAGTTATTCCATGTGGAAAAAATGTCACCCACTGATATTCACTGATGGTTGCTGAGCATTTATGGAGACCAAACAGGAGTATTAGTACAGTGAAAGTTGGACTGTGTGAGCAACATATTCCTATCAATGACACTGTCATAGCTGTTGTGAAAAAGTGGGCCACCTCTGCTAATGCAGATTTTTATGAGCATGGTGTGCAGAGTCTTGTTAATCCCTGGCAAAAATGTAGAGCAGATGGTGGTGACTGTGTTGAAAACAGTGTTTTGTAGCTGAAAATTTGCTCTATCAAATAGTTTAACTGTGGCTATTGTATTTTCTATGGAAATATATAGGAGGCATTACTTTCAGAGTACCCTAAGTACATTTAACCCTTCACTTTTCTCAATGCCTGCGTAAATGTGTAGCATTATTTTTTAGCTGAATCTATTTAGCTAAGATGCAGCTCTATTTTCTGTCCCTCCAGAATTTTGACAATTTAAAATTTAGAGGAAATAAGATTGCCAGAAGAGGAGGTGAGTTTTTCTGCCACCTCCTTCTCAATAATATAGCAGATACAGAATTGCAGTAGTCTGCAGGCATGTCCAATGTGGTCCGTGGGCTGCACATGGTCTGGCACAGCTTGTAATGTGGCAGGTTCTTCTGCCATGCCATCATGGCAGTGCTTCTCCCTACCGAGTGGCCCAACCCAGCCCTGCCACCCAGGGAGGGCACAGCGCAGTGCTGACAAATAGTAGGGCACTATACTTAATTAGCAAGGAGATCAAGTCAGCTTTCAAAGATTAGAATTTGAAAAGACATTACAGGCAACAATGTGCTGCCAAATTCTGTGTATATTAAGGAATGCTTCATAAAGACTCAGTAGTGAAACTGAAAAAAGGTCTGTCATCTCAACAACATATTTAAAGAAACCTGAAAGCTCAAATGAATTCTGTTATAAAAGCTAGCAAATCTGATTGTAAAAAAATCGAAAGCTTTTATTGATGGTGAATTTATTAAGCAATGTATGGAATGCATGGCTGATATAATGTGTCCTGATAAAAAAAGATATTTTTCTAAAATCAGTTTATGTCAGTATTATCAGTTTATCAGACATAGTCAGGCAATCTGAAGAAACATAAATATCTATTGAACAAAATTTGGAGGGTAAAGCTGCTAATTTCCTTTTTTTCTTTTTTCCTTTTTTTTTTTTTTTTTTTTTTTGGCAATAGATGAAAGTAGTGCTGGTACAGATATGGCTCAAATTGTGATTTTCATTAGAGATACTGATAGTAAATATGATGTCACTGAAGCAATTGCTTCTTTGGTGTCACTGAAAGACACAACTAAATCTCTTTCTTTGTGTGAAGCAGTAAAAAAACACGTTAAAGCAATTTTCTTTAACCTTTGTCAACATATCTGGTATATCTACTGATGGTGCCCCAGTAATGGTTGGTAAAAAAGATGAACTTATAAAATTATTAGAAGATCATGCAGTTGCCACTGGCAACTCACATTTGATGAAATATCACTGCATTGGACATCACAAAAATTTTATGTGTGAAAGCTTTACAAATGGACAGTCTTGTGCAAATCATCATCAAAGCTGTGAATTTCATAAAGTCCAAGGGATGGAATAATCGCTAATTCTAGGAATTCCTTAGAAGTATGGATGTTGACTTATGGGTCATCACTTATTTTTCTAAAGGAAGGTGGCTAAGTTCGGGTAAAATACTAAAAAGACTTCATGATTTGCAAAGTGAAGTCAAGTCCTTCATGGAATCAGAAGGAAAAATTATGCCAGAACATGAAGACTAAAAATGGCTCACAGATTCAGCATTTTTGGTGAATTTCAGTGCTCATTTAAATGAGTCAAACATGTGTCTTCAAGATGCAAATCAACATAACTGTGCTATATTTCAAACCATAATAGCATTTGAAATGAAACTTATGGCAAGCTCAAGTTATGGCAAATTATTTCATGCATTTTGATACACTGGCTAAACACAGTCCTGTGAATAGTGAAAAACATGTGGATGTGCTTTCCTTTTTGAGAGAGATTTAGGAATAGGTTTCCAGATTTCCACAAAAATGATGATTTTTTTTTTTTTGTATATTTGTGATTCCATTTTAAGTTTACAAAAATACATTACCTACAAATTTTCAAATGAAATATACAGAGTTACAATCAGACCTTCAACTCAAAGTGAAATGTGGTCATGTCTCTTTATCAGACTTTTGTAAGACTTGTTTTATCCAATAAAAATAGCTCTCACTTCACAGTCACACCTTGTTCATGTCATCGCTTTTTGGCAATAAGTACATCTGTGAACAATTATTGTCAAGGATGAAGCACAGGAAGGGTAATATTTCATCAAAAATCTCTGATGAACACCTTGAGAACTCACTTGGAATGCCAGTCACTGCCCTTAAACCAGACTGATGCATTAGTTTCACAAAAAAAAAAGGGCAAACATCCTATTAGTTTTATGTTTTATGTTTTTGTAGTGTATTTTAATGTTTTAATAAAAAATACATTAAAAATATGTCTTGTTACTTATTTTTACATTAGCTTTATTATATATTTTATATGCGGCCCATTACATTCCTTTTTGCTCAGGCAAGTCAGAAGGTTGGACACCCATGCAATAGAGTGTGGGAGACCAAATTTGATTCATCAAATCATTTTCCTACAGCCTGAGTAGCTATGAATGTCTTGCTTTGATGAGAAAGAAAACAATGACTATTTTTTATTGTCTGGTTTGAAGCAAGTTAATTCAACTAGTATTACTGTTGTCATCTCACGGCCCTATGACGAGAGCTTTAGGGGAGACTTCTGTGGGAACTCAGTCATTAAAATACTTCTGTCTCTAACTCTAGGGCATCCACAAAAGTCCAAAGGCTGTGACAGCAGCCTAGAGGACAAAACAGTACCAGGACTTGCTTGTTCCTCTTTGCTTATGGTTGAATGGTCATTGATCACAATGCTGGTCACTTGTGCTCTGTATCAACTTATAGTCTACAATTTTTTTTTTCAGTTTGATGGATGAAAAACAAAAAAGAGATGAGGAATCACAGACTTTGAAGGAAAGGCAAATCAAATAGGCTTGCATACACTCTTGCTTGATTGAAGTAGCCAAACTCACTGTGCATGATAAAGATTTAGGGTTGTGATAATAAAGTAAGAGGAGTTATGTGAGGATGCTCCTCATCAGACTTGAGGAGAACCAGTCTCCATGCCATGGACTCCACATTGCTGGAAGAAAGATTAAATGTTGACCAACACCATGCTCTTAAGGAGAAGTGGTACATAATGAGCAGAGCTAGAAAGGACAGAAGTGAGAAACAGCCCCAGGAAGCAGCCTGTAAGATAAATGCAGAAAGGCAGCTTCTCCAAAATACTGTGGTGTCCACTTATGAAATGTTTCTAAAGCCTACATATTCTGGAGAAATATATCATTGCTCTACCCCTTTCACTGTGAGAAGCATTTTTGAGATTTTTTATCTATTTGTTATGCATTTCTCTGTACCTTACTTTTTGCTAAAAGTCTTCCTCTTTCCTCAGCAGTAATTATTCAAAGCTCAGTGCATAAAACGTCCAGTCCACATATTTATCTTCTTCCATTGTTGTTTGTGTTGAGATCATACAAAATAGACTTTTATCTTTACAACATGTATGCTGATAAAGAGCTAAATATTGTGCATAAAAATAATATTCATAGACAGTGAACATCCTGGTTTTAATGACTGGAGTATCAAAGAGCACTTTACTCCATAATTAGATGTGCTGTGTGCTAGCAGTGAGAATTAGTCATTTATTCTTACCTGACAAGAATCTACTCCTCCCATGTCATAGCCTGCACAGATCATATTCTCAGTAATAGTATATTCTGGCAACCATTCCTGGCATTTTTCATTTAAAATGAGAGGGACCTCTGCTTCTTGCAATATATTTGAAGTGGGACCTGATGAAAATACAGAGTACATTTACGTGCTGCATTAAATATGTATAACACATTCAGAACACTGATAGCTTTGTTCTTGTTCCAACATGTGGGCACGTTACTGAACAGCAGGAAGCCCTGCCAGACTACTGTATTATTCAGGTTTATGCCCCTGTAACACAATCACTGATTAAATGGTGCTCATTAACTGAATCCTGTCTTTCATTTGCGTAATGGGACTGAATTTGGTTGTAATTAAATGAAAGTTACTAAAATCAATGACTATGAACTTACTGTAGAGAGATCTAAGAGCTTATTAAAGGCTTAGAAGCTTGGATTTTCCAGTGTTTCCACACTATTCATTGTGTATCTTTGATTGCATATATCTAGTTTTTACAAGCATTTCTATTACTAGTTCTTACTTAAAACTTTAAATACAATTCTACTCAGAAAATATGGATACAAATATGTACAAGCAACTATGGAAATGAAACTGCATGTTTATTATTTTACAGAGACTCCAAATTTGGAGCATGTGATATACAAATAGAATGTACGTTTTACACTATACTCAGTATTCTTGGTTTCTGGGGAAAATCATTTGCATGCTGTCAGAAATCTTTCTTCTTTCTGATCCCTTCATCTCCCCAGTTATCTGGAAATAAGATGTTCATTTTGTGTAAATTGAGAAAAGTACTCCTCATAACTCCTAAGGAGATGCAATAAGTTCTTTTATTAATTTAATGATTGGAGATGATATATATTTTTTCTAATAAGTATGTTGTAACTTTATTACTTTAGAGAAGAAATGGTGAGGGAGTGGAATAGTACAAAACCTTTTTGTAGAGGAGCACATCTCTAACCTGTTTGACCTTAGCAGCCCCTGTGGAATCAGGAGCAAATTTTCCCAGCGTAATTTACCCACCTTCATATCTTATAGCACCCCAGCCAGCAATGGAACAGTTAATTCCTGGTAGAAACTGTTGATTTTTTTGCGGTAAGCAGATAGGTTGTATGTAATCTGTGAATGCAAAGTAAGCAATCAATTTCAATCTCTTTTCTTTATTCTTTATTTATATATGTTTTTTTTTTTTTTTTTTTTTTTTTTTTTTTTTTTTTTATGAAGTCACAAAAGAAAGTATTCATTAATTCAAATTCATTTTGGGGACACAATAACCAGGAAGTAGTGGATGAACTCAAGAATAATGAGACTATACAAAATGTACAGCCGTTCCATCACCCCCATATGGTTAGTTATTTAGGGTTTAGAGTAATATATACATTTTGTGGAAAAATACAAACTCACTTACTTACCTGTATATTGAACTTTGTACTGAAGATGCATCAGAGCAATATCACTGTCTTTTGTAAGTTTGTTATAATGAGGATTTATAACTATTTGATCAATGTTTTGAACTACCGTTGAAGTGTCTGTCATATTCGACTGGTCATACAAGCCAAGAACTGCTTTCCATGTAGATGGTTGTAATTGTCTCCTGGAAGTTGCAAGGAATATTCATAATTATGAATGATTAATGAACATTCTGAAAAATATGTTAGATAAAATGCTAATCTTTAACCTCATTATAATAAGTATCATGCTTTCAATTTCCCCTCAATTAATAGGAGAATGTAGTAGATTCCCTTACAATTTTGTGATAGTTACACTATCTTAAGCATCTATACTGTAGAAGTATGTGATTGACTTTTGATGTTAAGCTTACATGCGTTATTTAGAAGAATTAATCATACAGCAGTGCAGTGGAATAAGATACATTAACTAAATCACTATGTCTTTTTTAACATTGGAAATAATACTGCTCACTGCCCACAATGCAATTAGCATTGGTCCTAGTTAGAAAATTATGGAACTATCTAAGGAATAATAGATTACTATGTTGTAGAAAATACTTCAGCTCATTGACTCAGAAAATTGGTCCCTTAGTTTTTTATCTAAGTTGAAAAGAATATGTTCAGACAGCTATGGCATAAATTTACGTGCTTTTTTTTTTCTTTTTTTTTTTTCTGAGCCATCTATGCTGGTTTGAAACTGTTTCTAAGCTAGTGAATGTATGCATTTGCTAGTTTTTTAATCACCCAGTTCATTTTTATTCTAAAATATTATTTCAATCTGCTTGTTGTATGGAATTGGTTTCTGTTTATCTTTTTGACTGACATCTGGAGGCTACCTTGTTCTAAATTAGCATTTCAGTTAAATATTCAGAATTAAGAGCTAAAAATGTAAGCTGTCACTCCAGCAAATTCAAGACAATAAAATGATATCTAAGTGAAAATAGAAAAGTGAAATAGGTGAAAAGGAAGCGCCAATATAAGTGTGGATTTATCATGTGCAAACTAACATGGCTTGATCCCCCTCATTTCAAAGGGTTTGTGTGGAATATACTCCTGTAATGGAATGAGGAGGCATTCTTATATTGGCATAGCCTCCCCAGTATTATTATTTAGCTATTTATAATGAAAAGTCTATAATTTTGAATAACAACGTTTGTCTTTTGCTATTGCAGTTTCTGAGTGTCTTCAGTACTAGTTTCTATTACAGACATTATGGAAGCAAATCTTAGAAAATATTTATATGCATCACTTCTTTGTGGTATAAATAACGCTATCTGGAGGACATTGCAATATTGCCTAATCAATATTTATGAATCGAGGTTCATTCCAATTATGCACAGTAGATCTTGATCGATCTGTGATACTTAACAGGTGGAATGGGCAACACTGAATTTACCTTTCTTAGATACTTAATCCTTTAACCACTACATACCATCCTCTAACCACCAACAGAGATTCCTGTAAGTAATGGAGGCCCCCATTACTTATAGGTAAAGTAAAAATGCTCTGTATTAATACCATATATTTTAAATGTTCATTGTTCAGAAAATGGCTCTTGATTTCCAGACCATGTCTGCTTTAAAATAAGGACTGAGGATTTACTAGTATGTAGCAGAGCCTTTACTTTATGTGATTCAAAACATAGTAATTAAATAGTGAAGTAGTTATTAATTTTTTATATTAGAATCACAAATTATTAATTATTTGATACATTCTTATTCAATCTGCACATAAAACAAGTGTTCACATTCTTTCTTAAAATGAAAAGACATGGTATGGATGTCATTTGGCTGTCTCAACTAGTCAGCAGGATGCCCTGCAGTCAGTGGAGACAAAGATGCACTTGTGAATCTGTAATAATTTCATTTCAAACATCTAAAAAGTACCTCCTACCAGTGATTTCAATATGATCCTTTGAAAGTGTGATTTGCTCTGTAGAAGACCAACTAATGTCTCAAGATTATACTTCAGCCCAACTTTACTGACACATATCCACCATTTGGATACTTGCATGATGTGGGAGCATCAGAATGCATTACATTATGAGTACAGTGAATGTTACCCATATACACAGTGTGCTGCTGTCACCAGCCATTCCTCATTGACAAGGGAGGCTCCACAAACGGGTCTGGAATTAAAATGAAGTGAGACAATCCAAGGCCAAGCCTCTCTTCTGGCATCACTTCCACCTACAATCCTTGTTCCTTTGTTCTCAATTTCCAGGCGGTTTCCACAAGCTAAAATAAATGCATATATGTATTTTAAATAAATAAATGCAGATTTGTAGAAGAACATGGTATGCTTTATTTGAGTAGTTAAATTCTTGGAAAAATAGTCTTGGTACTACCTGACCTGCTATTCAAAAATATTATTACTGTGGAGAAAAGTTTGCCATTTTATAGCTGAAATCAAGATGCAACTTCATAACTTGGATTTAGATGTGTTATATCCTCAGATCTTAAATTTTTTTTATATATTTTCTTTCAGTATAGACCCGTCTCCAGTGTATACTTAACTCTGAAAACAAGTGAAGATTGTAAATTTTGCTGTGTTTATATCATTACAAGCATAGCTTTTATAGTCCATTTCCTAACCTTTCAATTCAAACTATAAACATTAGGCTTTATGGACTGAACAATCTGATTTCTGTGTGAAACATTCCCAGGGTAAATGTACTTACGTTTAATGTTACACTGCAGATGAATCACCAGGTTGTTTAAACAAAGTTCTCTAGAAGGAAAGTATAATTAAAATCACAAGTATCTGCACACCAAGTAACTCTCTCATATATATAAAGGTACATTAGTTTCATTAGTTTATCTAATATTTAAATCTAGCATTTTGGCCACAATCCTTTGTGCTATAGTAATAGTTTAATTGTAAATAGAAAGCATTATATTGTATCTAATATGAAATGAACATGTTGTTCTTTAATAGAAACGATGTATGCTATGGACATAAAAGTAGATTCCTCTGGTCTTTTAAGGAACGAGTCATCTGTCTATGACAGATTCTAAATAAAACTGTAACTGCATATGGCATTTATTTTACCTTTTGAGAAGTTTTCAATAACTTACCACTAGAGATCAGTGTAACCAAAGAATTTTGAAACGGTTAGTTTGATATCACTGTATCTTTTTTACTAAGATTATAGTGCACAATAAAATATATAGCTGCATATAGAGGGGAAGGAATTATTTAGCGGAGATATAAAGCCAGAGCCTGAAGAGCATGAAACCACAGATCAAAACTACTCAAGCGTTTCTGATACCTAGAGGTTTTAAGATTATCTTCATAGCTTGTAATGAATCTGAACACTTGGGACAGTGTGTGTGCTAGCAATTTAAATTGGATACACAGAAATATATATCAGGAAAAAAAAAAAAAAAAAAAGTCAGCTAAGGGCTAGGTCACAGTATGCATTTCCATTTCATTTTTTCAAAGAGATAAAAGGATGCATTCTTTAAGCATAATACAGCATTATTCATCCCTCACTATGTTTGCACTAAAATTTGTTGTTTTTTTTTTTGTAAGAGAAATAATGAGTGACAGCCCAGCAAATGAGAACATGTAACCTTCCCCTCCATTTCTGTCTAATTAAATCTGCATTATGGAGTGTAAGATGGTGAAATATGCTTCCAGCCCTGTATTGTATCATACAAACTAGCCAATCTAATACTCAACTTGTCAGATTTGTCCCTATTTTTATGTTGAAACTGGGGATGATCTCCCACCATCAGTACCTACTAATTGCTTAGTAGAAGGTACTTTATGGGAGTCCACTTTTTTGTCTATTTAGAGTAAATTTCCAGTATGAAAACCATTTCTTTGCCTGCATTTCAATTTACCAGTCCTCAGTCACCTCTTTGTTAGCTCAGGAGAGTCCAAAAGGCAGTAGAGTCACACTACGTGTGCTGAAAACCCACCCTATGTACCTCTGTGAGTGTTATCTGTGAAGGAGCATGCTGGGAAGAAATCTGAAATCTCACTTAGGAATGGCAAAAAAAAAAAAAAAAAAAAGCCTGTAGCATCTGCTCATATGTATCTTCAAAGCAGATTTTGGCCCATACAAAGCAATTCTGCCAAGAAATCCATTACCTAATGGCATCAGAGAACAGTTATGCTGTTTCTGTACCAAAGCTTTCAGGTATCTGTGCAACCCGGAATGGAAGGTGGAAAAGTGAACTGCCCAATGATATATAAAATTCAGCAGTAGATATAAAATAAAACCTATTTTAATGGTCCAGACCTCATACAGAATCATGTTAGTCTTCAGATAAACTTAAGCTAGAAATTATTGTATAAATCATAGTCACTGCATTCACAATTTTCCTTAGTATGAGGAAGCAACCTCACTCTACTCACTTTTTTGTAAATATTAGGCTCTGATTAGCTTCTTCGGTGATGTTGGCAAATGGACCATCTCCAGTGAAAAATACAGTTGATGACATATTTGAATTCCTGGAAGGAAAAGACACACACACATATTTTTAGAAATTTATCTTGTTTCATTAGTGGAGGACTGTCTGGGAAACAATGATGTTTGTGGAATTATCTGGAGATGTGTGAGGATTAAAACTTTCACAGATTAAAATGTGACTTGCCTAACGTCATTCACTTTATCCTAAGAACTCCAGTGCTACAATGATATTAAAATACAGAGAAAACAATTATTTTAATGAAAGTAAATTATGAGTTTATCCTCTTTTGTGCCACAATGAATGGTTTGCAATACTGATTCTTAAATATATGGAGACAGATGGTGGTGGTATGGCAGTAAAGACTGAAGCTTCTTGACAGTATCCCATGACATGTTGTTGCCACGTGACAGTTGGCAGCAGAGGCGCAGTCTGACAAAATGGTGTCTGACATGGAAGTGTTGGTGATGTGAAGGTGCGTCATTAAATTTCTCTGTGTGGAAAAAATGTCATCCATTGATAGTTGTTGTTGACTCTTGCTGAACCAAACAGTGGATGTGAGCACAGTGAGGTGCTGGGTGGTACATTTCGAAAGTGGTGATAGCAACAGTGGATTGATTCTGCTGGTGCAGATTTTTTATGAGTGCAGCATGCAAGCTCTTGTTCATCGATGGTGAAAATGCACAGCTAATAATGGTGACTGTGCTGAAAGTTAGTATTTTGTAGCTGTGAATTTGCTCTATCAAGTAGTGGAAATAAATAGAAGGTATTATTTTTGCAGCAACCTACTTAAATGCTGAAATTTCTGAATTACATGCTGGATCTTCTCTGAGCTTTCCTTTAACAATAGGGACGTTATTTAGCATCCTCATCTTTCTGAAATAAAATCTAAAGTGCTTTTTTGAGAAAACCTTTGGTAATTTCATTTGATTCATTTGTTTTCTTTGAATTCCTGAGATGCACACAGCTGGTGGTTCCTAGATGTTATCAGTGATTGCAAAACCAAGCTGCTCTTCTTTCAATTAACGTATTGATAAATGATGAGTGTTTCGGTAAGTATAAGAAATCATATACTTTTCCTGGAGCAATGCAGTTTAGTAACAGCAATATAGTTTGTTCTGCAGCTCCAGCAATTCCAAGTCACAGCTCTTAAATATTCCTTGATTCAAGGCATTATCCAACACATACATTTGGTGTACTCAAGACAAAATGTTCTAATAAGATTGCTTTGCTAGAACTGATCAGCATTCAAAATTCAGTTAGTTTTTAATTAGAGGAAATGATAATGGCATGTTATGATAGATTTTAGCTCTAGTAATCAAGCTTCTTATCATTTTAAAGGGAAGAAAGAATAACACCATGGGCCAGATCCTAAAAGTGATGCGTAATTTGAGTTTTCACTGGGGATCTACCGCTAATGAAAATGATTTATTAGAAGTATTGAAGGCTATGACAAAAATGGCCTTAAGGAGGCTAACCTACGAGTTAAGTAGCCCTCACTTGCCAGAATTTACAGAATAATTTTGGATAAGTTTCTTACACACAGATCTACGGAGGTATTTATGGTTTCAGTCTCTGATCAGTAACAATAAGCAGTACCAAATGTTAGAAAAGATTCAAATGAAGTAGTACATTTCTGAATAATTATTCTGAATAACAATGCAATTTGTTCAATAACTACAATTTTTTTCTCTTATCTAAAAAATAAAAATCCACATGCTTATTTGAAGAAAATATATTTACAGAGTTTTCATTCTACTGTTTAATTTTCAGGCTGCAGGATATTTGTAATTTGTTTTATTTGTGTTTAAATCGTAGGGTAGTGTTTCTGCTTTGTCCACTGATTTTATGACAAATGGGAAAACAACACTAAAGAATTGCAGCAAACTGTCAATAGTGAACACTTTCTTTAGTATAAAAGAAAAGCTTTGTTCACATGTGGATTCATATGAAGAACAACTATTTCCTAACTGCTGATGTGCATACAATATTTTTATAAGAATCATGCAAATAGAAAATAAAAATAACCTCTCTAGGCTTTCTTGATTTGAAAATAAACATCTTATAAGGGGGTTAAACAAAGATTGCTCACAGTTTCTGAATCTGAGTAGACCTAAAAATCCCCCAAAAACCTATGAAACTCCTCCTGTGGCTTCCAGGTGACAGCTGACATGACATTAAGTCTATCACCAAGGTATCAAGACTGTTCTCATTCTGGCTGCAAACACGGCCTCTCTCAACACTGAGAAACAGGTTCTTTTCTACATCTAGCCAATGACTTTTATAGCATTTTGTCACACTGGAAAGCCTGGGTCTGGCAGTCAAAGGTCAAAAGGATTTTATCTGGTATTTCTAGTAGCTAGGCTTGTAGCTACCACTACTGACCGTTCACTAGTGGAGTAAATGAAAATGTAAGTGACCTGGGCATCTCAAACATGAAATTTTATTTCAGTTAATTAATTCTCAAGAATTTTATGAGTTCATGAATAAAACAGGTTGCAGATCTGCCAACACTGGTCCCAAAGAAACAAATGTGTTTGAAACCAGACAAAGAAAATAGGGGAAATTTCAGTGTCTGATCTGATGGCTCAAAGAAAAGCAATGCTAATAACGACAATAATAATCAGGCATGGCAGTGTCATGCACACAGTCACAAAGCACTTGCTGAAAGAAAGGATTCTTCTTCAGGTTTCTCAGTTCCACCACTCTGTGCACCTTTTACTCTGGGCTCACTAAGAGTATTTGTGAAGTATTTCCCTAACCTATATTTTTGTAGATGCACACATGGGCATTACTCTAGATTTGCTTGTTTGGCACATATCACAAATACAACATCTGCATATTTGAAGAATGGAGGCAAACGGACTCTGATGTGTGATATACTAGAGTCTGTTTGAACATTACACTTTCTAGCTCAGCTACATAAATAATCATCATATGCTCCAGGGCATCATTTCACTCCTTTTCATAAAATAAACAGTAAATGAGACTAGTGAATGTATAAGCAGTTAATAGCAAAAGTAAATAATCCCAGATTAACCTTAGCCTCTTTCTCTGATAATTCTAAGTAATTATTCAGTAGAGCAGTGTGAGATACAACCTACCAAAGACCTGCTGTTACAAACATCCATTTAACTAGCAAACATGGTGCTAGTTGTTAACAAATATGCTGCTACAAGGAGATAGATTCAAAGAAGGTATAAATAATGTGATGTTCAAGGGATTTCTATATATGTGTGAAAATTTCATTCTGTTATCAGGATTTTTAACAGAAGTAGCACCAAGGATATCAGAGGTGATGCAATTTAGGTATAAAAACACTATTTTTTTTTAACAATGGGAATAGGTAAAAATATGACCAATGGAATTAAAAAGAACTAATCAAGAAACTTATGAGAATTTTTTTTTGACAAGTGTATTTGACACTAATGTAGAGGCAAACTCTGAAATATATTAATACAGAATGTTATCACAACAGTGAAAGTAATTTTAAAATGTTAATAGAAAATGTCATGGAAAACAAAGCTCAGTGAAGCCTATCAATTATTGAAATATAAACTAAACCATTAGACCACAACATGACTAGTATTTCAAAGTTATAGACAAAAAAGAGGCAGCGACAGGCAGGGAGAAAGAGGGAGAGGAAGAAGACTAATGGCCATTGTAAATGGCTGAGGTATCTTTGATACGATGATTCGAAGAACACTTAGTCATACTTTCTATGTCCTTATATACATGCATAAAAAAGATAACTACATACCAATATTACAAATAGGATTTGTGCATCTGATATGTACACAAAAGCAGTACTTAACCAAAGGAAATAAGAATAAAACAGTACATATTCATTGGATGATTGAAAATGCTTTCAAATAAGATTTTGTCTTTTTCCTAGCCCTCTTTACTTTGCCATTTCTGCAGTTAATTTATGAGACAGGCATTTGCAGGCATCTTACTTTTGTTGGAGAGCAACATAATAAACTGCAAGCTAAGAATTTTATTTGATTATTACTTGAGTAAATTACGTTCCCTAAAAACCTCAGCACTGTAGGAAAGACATTTATTATTCATTGGATGGCAGTGAAATTTCATGCAGTGTAAGTGGGGCCAGAATTTGGGCCATAAATTTTTGTAAAAATACAACACTTCTGCATTAAACTCTCCTCTCCTCTTCCTTGGAAATTCTGCTGAATAGCAGCAACTGAAGACAAATCTGCTTTTTCAATTATATGCTTCCCTCCTTCCTCCAGCCACAAACACACCTCAAGTGAAATAGTTTCCTACCCCAACAACTCATGTTTGATGATAGGCATGAAATGTATTGGGAGCCCAGTTACAGGATGCTCAAGTGGTTATCTTGAATTTGAACTTGAAATGAACATCAGCATGACAGTAAAGTAGCCAAGGCTCCTGTTTTCTCAAGATTTAATTTTCCGCTGTTCTCGCAAAAATGAAGACATAAATGATGACACAGTGATAAAAGACTAATGCTTTCACATGAGTCTCACAGTGTTCTCCAATATGTGTACTCATATTTAATCTGCTGTATTCAGTTAGTAATACAATGATGAATGACATAAAAATAAGCATTGTGACACGTACAAATTTGTTCACTGATTTTGAGCTTTGTTTACTACAGAAAAGTATATTTGTTTCAGTTTTTATAGGTGACAACAACATCACTAAAATGATGAGAAAAACACAAATTCACAAACTCAGCAAAGCTTCAAACAAGTTACAAGAGCATTTAACATTTTCACTCACCCTAATCCCAGCTGCTGGCAAATACTGTCTGAAATCTTTTCATTCCAATCATCTGCACATGCCAGGTGCCATACCTTCCCAATCCTGACCTGTACCAGTCCTTCAGTGTTTGCAGAACCATTAAGCAATCTCACTGTAGACCAAAATGGACAGAAGCATTTTAGTCAGGCGATTAAAATACAAAGCAAAACCACCCCCAACGAAAAACAACACAGTATGCACAGATTTATTACTGCCGGCAAAGAGCAAAAAAAGTAAAGATGTAAGATGCACTACAGCAGTAATAAACCCAGCATGTCCAGGGTGTTGCATTCCTACAGGGAGGAAACATTTCTTCTTTTATATTTCTGCCACGGGACAGTTTCATAGCTTGTATTTTGCAAGTGTCTCATGAAAAGACAGCAAATAGTACATTTTCCATCTACTCTAAACAATGTTTATTCTTAGCCAGCACTATGTAATTTCCAACTGCTGTGTGAAGTTTTAGCTATACAATGGCCAGTAATGATAACTGGAAATAAAGTTTAAAAACACAGCTAACTGAAAAATAGGATTATCCAGTTTCAGTTGCTATGAGAACTTTCACTTTCATTGCAGCTTAAGTTAAAATAATAGTAATAGCAATAAAGCTCTCTGAAAACCATATTTCCATCAAAAGTTTTTTCCAAAAGAGAGTATTCAGAAGTAAAATCATCAATAATGTGGTGAAAAATGTTATGCTATTGGCATGATGACTGAAGAAGTTGGAGTAGAAGGTCAACATAATCCCGTCTATAGCAAGAGCTAAAACTGCATTTGAAACAAATAATAGTTATTGCCAGCATGAAGTAAAGAAGAAAAGAAACACAAGGTATTTGTAATTTAATACTTAATGATTTTTTTTTAAATAATATTAGCTCTCCAGAAAACTATTTTGCACTGCTTTTTCCATAATAATTAAAGCCTACCCATAAATAAATAAGAATTTAGGAATGCCTCTTTGAAACCCAGAGCACATGACTGGAGTGATATATGGGAGTAGATTAATGGTAAACCTCAGTCACGCTAAATTTTGGAGCACTATTAAAAATCTCAGAATTGCATGCAGTTTGAGATTTCTCCAAATTATTTTTGACACGTTTCCTCTCTCCTACTCAAACTATAATTCCTTTTCCTTTCTCCTCATCACTTCCACATTCATCTCCAAAAACACTTCCATTAAGCAATAAAAGACTTATTGAGCACTCAAAAGTATTTAATTCAAAAGTTCATATATTTTAATACTTTCCATATGAAGACATACGCTATGTCTTTCCTTTGCTGTCCATTAGGAGTTTCAGAAGTTGGGAGTATTTGAAAAAGCCAGTTTATCAAGTTTAAAATGGCAGGTATGATAAGAAATTGAAATTCAGGAAAATGAGCAAGTATTTTGGACACTGAAAAGACTCAATGTGATGGTGTCTAATTAAATTTTCATTTTATTTTAAAGATTAGATTGATTCAGCCAACTTTGGATTAAGTGGGTTTTTGGAAACAATTCTGCCAGTCCTTTAATGTGAGGTAATTTGTTAAGAAGGAATAGACAACCTATGGCAAAATAAATCTTTGGGAAAATGTACAAAATGTTAACATAGGTGATGGTAACTTCTCCAGATCGTCTGGAACAAAACTTTCCAGGCCCTCTTTGCTTAAGAAGAAGCTGAAGTGAACTTTATTTTGTTCATTTTAAAAGGCAGAGTATTATTGTAACAAAATAACTAAAGCATTAATATGAAGGCCGAATATGGGCTTTTATACACATATATACATATAAAAGATCAATACTGAAATCAATAAGAACTGTCAACATACATCTAAGGACATATCTGAAGCACAGAAGTCCTCCTTAAAAGAAAGGCGGATGATGATGTATAAAGCTTAAAAGCCTGCTTTTAACTTTCCCATTAGTGCTCCATAATACAATGTCAGAAAAGCACTTTGTCAGGAACAGTAATTTGGTTTCTGCTCTAGGCCCAACATGATTTTAACACCAGTTTTACATTTAAGTTGTTGCTTAGGGAATATTATTTCCATGTTATATGAAATGAAGCCATATGTTGTAAACCTAAATTTTGGAAATGGCCATTTTATTAGAAGATTAAGCAACAGTAGCTATTGCTTTCCTTGTTGTAGGAAGGAACACAGTGAGCAACAGATGCCTTTTGCATCTTGAACTTTTGCAGCTGTGTCATGTCTTCACCCTGTGGCGATGCCTATATGAGATGGAGTCCAAGCAGTCTGGAGGATACCATGTGCTGCTCCCCACTCGCAGAAGTATTTGAGAGTTTCTGTCAAGAAGACTTAACCCTTACCAAACGCTACAGCATTTATATTGCTATTAATCTCAAATCAATTGGAGGAAAAAGTGATAAAATTTGGAAATCTGAAATGGATGTAGGGGATAGCATATAATGAGTTTTCATTCTATTTTGAGGTCATTATAAGCAGTCACAAGTTTAAGCACAGAGTAACTTTCTACCTTTACCAGAAATTTCCACCAGATTACATACATTGACTCAGAAATGTGATTTTGCTTTTCTGCCCCTGACAAAGCCAATAGATACTGATGTGTAAATTTGCATGTTTTGCATGCAGTTGCAGTAGTTTACACAAGCTGCATTATTGTGCCTGTTTGCCTAGGTAACACCTACTCAATATACATGCATCCTTTTTCTATGTATGAAGGGAAACTCACTGCATTTTTCTTCATCAGAGCCGTCTTCACATTGAGGTAGCTTATCACAAAGGTTATCCAAAGGTATGCACTCTCCACTACGACACTGATATTCTTCAGCTGCACAAGCTCCTAAAGGAGAACAGGAAAGAAAAAGGAAATTTTAATTACTAGGTTATGTTGATGTTCAATGCAGATCATCCAGTTTACCACAAAATAAAATTGATTGAATAATACAGAAGACTTCTTCCTAATGCCCTTCTACTCTAATTCTCTGTTCTCTATTTCCTTGCTTCCTCTTTCCTTTTATCTCTTTTTCAGAATAAAGACTATTTTTAGATAAATAGAAGGGAATATATATCACATACAGATTAAAGCTATAATTATTTCTGTGTCAAAGGTATATTTTTAATGGTGCAGTTTATTTTGTGGAAGTCTTATTTAAGGCAAGACAATTGATCCGCTTCTAAATTTTTAATATCCATATAAAATTATTCATTTGACAGTCAGAATAGACTGTTGTGTAACATGTATGGAAAAGAATATGATTTCTAAACACATTAACTGGCAACAGCAGATGCCAGATTTTCCATAGAAATCATTTTGCATGGCTAGATGAGAGCAGGATTTTTCAAACCCGCCTTTAAAAAAATATATATTTTATACCATAAAAAGTATTTATTGTCAAATTATGCTTCCTTATCAAAATCTCAATATTTCATGAAAAAGTAAAATGTGAAGAAAAATCTGCTTTTCTTCTAAAATTCACTTAATGGCAATGCTTTTATCTTTGACCTGTAGTCTAATGAAAGTAATGTGTATCCTTTGGCTGCAAAGATCATGAATAAGCATAATTCTTTTGGAAATGAAAATCTTTTAATATATTGAAGAAGAACTGGCCATGGCCACTTTGAGAACTCTGCCTCACTAAGCTTAATTCTTATTTTACAACCAAATGTGGGGAAAGGTTTATTTTTGCTGAACCAGCTGAAAGAAGTCTTAGCATTGTTGGGCTTAATAAATGTGATAGAGAAGGAAGAAAGAGAAACAGTAAAATGGACTTATACCATTATAAACCTGCATCTCAGTCTTGTACAAGGGGAGTTAATTTTGCAACAATAAATCAATGGTTAAGATTTTTCAAATATTAAGAAAATTAATATAAGTGCTACTGCTAGTCTGTAAAAGAGTTGCAGCTAGTTAACATGCCTGAAGATATTTGTCCTTATGATATTTAAAGAAAAAAAAGTGTACATTCTTGTTCTCTTTCTCTTCATGCAAGTGAATGGTACTGCACACATCCCTGAACACACTGCTTTTCCATTCTCTTATTTCGGTTGTCAGACTTCCACAAAAGTAACACAAAACCTTTAGTTAATTTCAGTAAGACTTGTTCTAGAGATAATGTAAAGATTTGTCCTAGTAAGCATGCTGCTCTTGCATATGCTTTTGGATTTGGCTCAATTTTGTGTGTTTTTGGAGAGACAATCACTGAATTTTGCAAATGACAGGTCTAACTGCAATCAAGAACAGAACTATTTAATCAGGGGACAGACTAGGACCAGAAACACTGCTGTCCAAATATATAATCCTTCACGTATTAAGTGCACCACTGGCAAGTTTACAGAGGATACAAACTAAGTGGCTTGATACAACAGAAAGAAGGGATGACATCCAATGGGACTTGGAGAAGCTTGAGAAGTGAGCATATGTAAGCTTAATGGGATTCAGCATTGCTTCTGAGTTCGGGCAATTCCAGATATATGTACAGACTGAAAGAAGAACTCATGGAGAGTAGACTGTGGAGCATGACATGGGGGTCCTCCTCGTGGACAAAAAGCTGGCCATGAGCTAGCAGTACCCACTCGTATCTCAGAAGACTAATTGTCAGACATTAATGACATCATCAAATGTGTGAAAAAGTGATCTAATGACAGAGCTTTAATAAACAATCATTAATATTTGCTCTCTTAATATTTAAAATGCTTATCAACCACAATAATGAGTCACTTTTTTGCATACAATTGCAGAGAATTGGAGATGGTACAGATACTGACCAATAGGTCATTTTGTAAAGTATTAAAAATGTCACTTTTTATTCTAGAAAACATAAAGTGCAGATGGGTAACTGCTAATCTTTTTAACTTTTTGGTATTTCTGTTGACTAAAGACAGAGAGACACCTTCTAAGTGCACTTCAGTTTTATTGCAGCTCTAGTATAAGCTCTTAAAGACAGGAGATCATATACTTACCTAGATGGTAGCCAGTAGTAAAGTTTGCAAGAAATCCCTTCCTTGTTGAAATCTTGTCCGTAAAAAGAGTTACTGTCATCTGGTTTGTTGTAGAGAAGACATCAGGCAATGGGTCACTTCCTGTATAGACAGCTATTCTCCGGGAGAACATGAAGACATTTATGTTATTTTGTTCTTCTTTGTTTCAAAATGTTTTAGGATTCAATGCAAACACTGCTACTGCATGAATGCAGCTATTTCTCAAAACTAAATGCAATAAGATTGCAATGACCAAAGCTCAACCTCTAATTTGACATATCAGAACAGAAAATAAGGTTTGACCAAGACACTATTTGTCCAGGAGCATGAGCAGTCTTATTTACTGAGAAGTTATTTTCTCTTGGATGTACAAGCTGAGTGTTTACAAACACTTTTGAAATGCAATGTCACATACGGTATGTTATCTCAAGTTCTTCTCCTAGTTTCCGAGACACATAAATATGAAGAAATAAAGAAGAAAGAGAGAATTAATTTCCTTTACATTTGATCCACCAATTTGCTTGAGTGGCCTGACTGCATTCATTTTACTACATATCAGTGTTACTTACCCAAAAGTAAGGAATCTTGTCCTCTGCCATCTCTGACTTCAACAACATCATAAATATTTTCCAGATCAAAAATCTGAAAATGAAGTTGAATGTTTTTTCCTTTTTCGGCATTTAAGTACCATACACCTAGAAAATAGTAACACACAAACACAAAAATCACCTTATTGCTTTTTAGAGTTTACTGTGCAATTTTCATGAAAAAAAATCTCAGCAGCAATATTCAGAGTCACCCAAGAGATGTAGAAGTTTAAATCTTAACTTTAAAAGGAACTTATGCTGTCAAGACCTAAAATTTTGTTGACTCTGGCTCTCTAAAATACCTTTGAAAATTGAATTTAAGCTTCTAAGACATACACACATGTATTTATTACCATTCATGGCATCTGCAGTTTTCTCTGACATAAAAAGGGTAATTATTTTGTACATATGAAAACATGACAAATAGTTTTGTCACTTAATCCTTACACTATTTTATAGTAAAATATTTTCTATCATTGTTCACAGAAAACTGCCTTTAAAGTTATTTACAGAAGAAATATTTGGCTCTGTTTAACCTTACCATATTTATTCTGTGTAAGTGAGGATACTATGGAAATCTTGCAAAGTTAAAAATAAACAACATAAAACACTTTTCTCACTTCATAGAAGGAAAAATATTTTCTCACTAGTTACAATCTCATCTGGGAACTTGTGAAATTAATACCTGGCAATGAGAGCCATATCTCAAATGGGACAAAAACACAGAATAACATTTTTTTTGTGATTAGCATCACAACACCATTCTACAGTTAAAGGTGAAGTAATAAATAATTGAAATTTAATTAAGAAGAAACAGCAAAGTTCTCTTCTTTGCTTCATCAATCAACTGCACATGGCATATCACCTTGAAACATTGTAAGTCTAATTTTCTTTTCAATTTTGTCAACTCCAGCTTAATACATATCAAGTAACATTAGTAGAATAATGCCATCTTTTCACAAATATGTTAAGAAACATTCAATAGAGAAGTAATCAGTTGCAAAATGCATACATTCTGTCACATTAAAAAGGTTAGCTATTTAATAGAAGTGATGACCAGACTACTAACCTGGCAAATACATTGTGGTGAAATGCTAAAATGCAAACATTCAGCACTTTGTCTGTTGTATTGACATAAAAATATTTGGTATGAAAGATGTGATGCAACTGGCCAATCTGAAACATAATAGTTATGCTCATTATAATAATTTTTTAATCAACTGGCACAAGATTCCTTAGCATCTGCTAAGTGCCATGTACATAGACTTTAGTTAAAAGAGCCCACTGTATTCAGCTAAAATCTTTTTGGCTTGACAGTAGGAAAACACATTTAGAACTGTTATTCAACTAAACTTTTCCTGAAGACTTGGAGAAGAATAACTTACAAGAAGCTTGATTAGGATAATTGTTTGGAAAGTTTTCAGAGCTGAATGTACTGTTTGGCTCCCAGAGTTCAACTGGACCCCCACAGTCAGCTGAAAAAGAGAACATTACAAAAAAATAAATAATCTATTGCCTTACTGTTGTAATCAGTTGTCTTCAAAGATAATTTGGAAACAGTAATTTTATGAAGAAGTTATTTAACATTACCACTATGAGGACCCAGATATGTTGCTACTGTTATAAAGCTTGAACAATTAATTATGAGAAGTCATCATCCCAGTAAGGAGCATTGGAGAATGTGTAAGAGCTTCACTGTCCTTATCAGTTGCAGTGTCTAAGGCAGACTTGCTGACCCATATAATTCATGCCATTTTGTTACCTACAGCTAGAGGTCAATGAAGTGCTAGTGGCAAGGTATACAACTGCATTCCTGATGGTGTAATGAAAAATTCCCCATGCAGGCAGTGGAATAACATAATTTCCGTCATATGGTGATTACTGGTCTGCAAACTGTACACGTGACAAAAAATTGGCCAAAAAGTTTATAATTTAACAGTCAGTTAATTTAAAAGCTTGAAAACTAGTATGTAAGACAGGAAGCTCCCCTCACCCCCTTAATATATCAATAAGTGTATATGCCGTGCTTATTTGATTAAACTTTTTGGAGCATTGTATGGGAACTTCTGAATCATGACCTGAACCTCTGAAGGTGAAGGTGAAAGCAATTCACCTGTGCTGCGGAAGGGGTGGAGCCTGGCTCCACCTCTCCTAGACCCCATTTAAGAGCTGACTACCAGTAGGAAAGGTTCTCTTTCTGGAGATCTCTCCTTTTTGGAGTTTTCTAGCCTAGGATGAGGGTAAGCCTTCTATCTATTCTTTTTGGTGTATTAACCTACTTGGTCAAACTTTCTTGTATATTTCTTAATTATAACACCTGTGTATTCATTGATTATACAAGCATTAACACAGATACTAAGGTACAAAACTTATTTTGTCAATTATAGGAAATACTTTATAGCAAGACCATAGGGATCTGTCATTGAAAATGTTAGAATTTATCAGAAAATTTCTTGACAGCAAAATTTTATCTGACAAAATCTTCAAATAATTCTAAAAAAACTGCTTAAGTCTTTACTTTTTCACAGTTCATCTTTAGTAAGAAAGAGCAGTACATTTTCTGATTCCATAATCTTGTAAATTGTATTGATTATTGTTATTACTGCAGCTACTATTGTTTAATTTATCAATTAAATAACATATAATAATAAATAAGTGATGTGGTAATTAATAAGGATTAAGGGAATAAAACTTCACAGCATAGTTATAGAATACGAATCTGTGGAAATCAAGTGCAAGTCTTGAAAGGAGAGAATCTAGAGAAATACTAATATGTTTTGCACAGGTATCCAGACTTTTCCAAATACGCTCTCACAAAGGAGAGAAGTCAGAATGCTGTGCAAGTATGTCTATAAAGAGATGATTTCATGTGTTATTAGTGATCCAGGCAAAAATAACTAGCACACGCAATATTTATATACTGTATGAGAGAGTTGTAAAAGGGTCAATACTTATCTTTTTGAAAAGCTATTTCAATATAAGTCTATACTGAACTGCTGGATGATATTTTCTATGTTTAGCCTGAAAATGTATCTTAATAGCTATGTAGAAATACAACAGTAAAAAATGTGATAAAAGCTCTTAAGGTATTTATCTGCTTTGATAACTATGATGATTTCTTTTTACCCTTTCTAGCCTACTGACAGCAAAATATACAAAAACTTGTACATATTTTGTAACAGAATATCAGAAGATTGAAAATAACAAGATTCATAATTTTCCTTTTAGGCGATGTTTTTAGATACATTCTCAGCTGAGAGATTGAGCATATAATACATAAGTACTTTAAAGAGATATACTGTCATTTTGAGTTCATCAGGAGCATAAAAGCTTTTAATTAGAACTCTCTAAATGGTAAAAATAGCTATGTTTTTTTCCTTGAAACAACTGCTCCAATAAAAAAGATCTTTATCCTATACACGTATAAGCAATTACATGTAAAAATAACATTTATTTAAAAGCAGATATTCCAGATATATATATGCACACATACATACACTCTCACACCAACACAGATAATTAAATGCATTTTAAACACTCAATGTTCTCTTTCAAGATATAGTAAATAAAGTTGGTTTACATCCAAAATGCATCTAGTTCATATTTCAAAATTTTACTTTAAATTGAGAAATGTTATTTGTGTTTATTTCAGCTGCATTATCATATTTGCCCACTTTACATGCTCTCAATTATTTGTTTCAGAAACAAACACTATTCCTATAGCCCTTTCAGAAAATAGAAGTAAATGCAAAGGAATTCTAATTTTAAGTTTATTTTTATTCTTTTAACCAAATGTTATTTTGTTAACACAAAAACCTGGCTAATCATTGCTTCCATTACAACTTACATACTGTGTCTTGATGTGTCTGTCAGAATTACATACAGTGAGGCACTAGCATAGGGACCTCATAGTCTACAAGCCTTACTGAGTTTGACAATTGAATCTCACTCAGAGGAAGCTCCGCCAAATACAAGAAAGTTTTGAACTTTCTCACAACAGCCATCTTACAGAACTTTAATTATACTTCTGGAAAGGTAAACTGAGCTCTCTGAAAGAAAAGCAACTCACTAATAAGTGTGTTATGTTTTAGCTATATGGGCCACAGTGATAGCTAACTTCTGTAAGTACTATTATCAACAAAAAGGTTAAACTGGCTTTTGTTATGAAATATTAGTGGCAATTCAAAGAGACACAGATCTACTGTGAAGCTGCATTAAGAATCTACAATGCATAGCCAGTACCATCAAATGATGTAAGCAGTATAAAACAAACTTTCTTAAAGCTGATCTTTGGCAGCTCATGATGAAATCTGATCTAGTGTTGAGTGCACAAAAGGCACAACAATAATGATCTTTTGTCTTGCACAGGAAAATACCGGAAGCAGTTGATTTCACTCATGGAAAAGAATTTTTAAAATAAACATGAGTTTATATGGAGTTATACTGGATATATGCCAGATGCTCATTAGAGACCCAAACAGTAATCAACACTAATAATCTTGCTTCTTTCAGTGAGCATAATGAAGGATTTTCTCAACACTGTAGAAAATGATGACCTTTCCAGAGGGGAGGAAAAAATAATCCTCTGTGCTTTTGCCAAAACATAATTTATATTGACATACACATTAAAGTGTGGAATCCACTCTGTAATTTCCACACTGTGGTTTGTATTAGAAGACAGGTTATAAATGAATATGAAGATTAAAGCAATCCTTGCTTTAGATGAAAGTGTAAGGTGACAGTCTTGTGTAAATGACAAAAGGAAATCAGCTTTCCTACTACACACCATGGCAAAAAAAAAAAATTGACTTCTCAAACTTTCGTGGCACTGCAAATTATGCCAGTGTATCTCACTGAAGCTCTAAGTCTAGCAAAGGAAATTGGCTCAATGCAAATTCTTTCATCTCTTGTCTGTAGATGTGACATTTGTAGTGAAACCATCAGTGTTAGTAAAGTTGTACCACATTCATCAAAATAATGTCATGCTTCTTTGAAGATGATTGATAATATTGACATTTTTCATCAGATTACAGGCAGCATATATATAGCATGCCTCAACAAAGTCAGAATGCGAACCATATTAGTCTTTCCTCAGGAACTGCTTAGATAGCACTTTTGTGTCATATTGAAGGACAATATGGATCCTCTTATCCATTTGATATGGAGTTAGTTATACACCATACAAGCCCTTCATTCTTAAATATTCAGGTCTCAACACTCAACTTTGGGTTGAGATCCATAGTTTGAAAACCATTTCTGTGACATTTTGACAGCAGAACTCAGCTACAGCCTATTACAGAGACTTTCTACCATTAATCATTTGATTGACGTTAACTTACAAGGTGTATTTACACACTCAACCTGGAAGAGTGCTGGAGGTGGCATATATCAGCACCTCCTAACAGTTAATGAAAATTGCAGTCAAAGTCTGAAACTTACCTTGATCACCTGACTGCAATTACTAGTGTTAATAACACTTTATTTTGCAAATAGAGACATCTTGTTGGACTTTATGTTCCTTTTTTGTGACTGTGTTCTAAAATTTAATTTTGCTCTTATATTTGAAAGAATTGGCTCCTTGGCTGTTCTGATCCAATGGATTTAAAGGGGATAGATTTGATAGGATATTAGTACATAGAGCATCAATATAAATATAGTGCAAATAGTCTTTTTCTATCATTTTAATTTTAGACTTCTATTAGCAGTATCCTTTGAAGGGAGCAACTAACAGTGCCCTTGTAAGAGACAGTAAATATAACAGGAGGCAGTTCTGGAACATATTTTCTGATTTAATGATTTCAAGCCTTCTGAGAATAGGTCTGGAAATCTTTATTTCCCCAAAAAAAGTTTATGTCCACATTATGTTACAAAGCCTCACCAATTGTTTTATTTTGCCACAACTTCTTTTCACATTTGTATCTATTTTTGAATGTATTTGTGTCAATTTTTTGAATGTATGTGGAACTGTTTGCATCATATAGAATTATTCTTCATTGTTTTATGTGCATTTTCTAGTTTTAAAATGATCCCTATAGGTATTTTTATATATTTTTCCTCAGTGAGAATCTTCTAACTGACTCTGTGAAATTTTAATTTATGTGGAATCTTAAATCTCTGTTTTCCTTTAAAAGACTCCACAGTGTGATGTCTGGAGCAAGCGGTACAACTGGATAAATATATATGGAAACATAATTCCTCCTATTTCATTAACTTTCAGTTGTTGTGGAAAAGATACACAAGTAAAATCAACCCTCCTCCAGTTTCCAAGATTTAGAAGGGAGGCTTAGGAGACAGTTTTGTGAGTTGAAATTAAATTCCTCATAGCATGGAAAAAAATTCCATCCATTGTTACTAGAGCCAGCAGCTACTCCTCGCAGGGAGAAGACTTAACAAAGCACGATCATGTTCAAGAGGCATCTGGATGAAGTGCTACAAGATATGGTTTAGTAGCTTAATGGCAGTAATGGTGATAGGAGGATGGTTGTACTAGGTGTTCTTGTAGGTCCTCTCCAACCTTGTGATTCTATGATCTAGTGATTCTGTGAAGACTAATAAAGTCAGGAGTTGGTTTTGCCATGTTTGTAATGTATGCAAATATTGAAATCACTCATGAGATCAGGCAGACAGAACCCTTTGATTGTTGTGTAGCTGTTTTATTTTTTCTTGCAGTCAGAACTCCTTGCTCTCTTTTCTGTTTTCCTGCTGAGATTTTTTACAAACCAAATATTGCTGTTTTTCCTTCTTAATGTAATGATATCTAGAATGAAAAACAACATGGCAAAATGCAAATTGGAAGATCTCATTCACTGTGAGCCTTGTTCCAGATAAATACTCCCATTTTGGGTACTAAGTAGTCATATAGATCATTCTTAAATTGTTCTGGCACTATTATTCTTTCATCCCCCCTTAATCATTGGATTTTTCATTGTCTGAGTGTTCTCAGAGCTTGGAGAACATATGCTGTTGAGACCTATGGAGTTATCATGATGTGACTTTGCAAACGTTTTTCCTCCTATTAATCATTTATAATTTCAAATACAGAAGTTACTATCCTCACCTTTCTTTGTTCTCTCAACTTTACTGTTGTCCTGGAAGTTTTACTAGTTAAAGATTTGAGAAATAAATACTGAATTCTTTACTAATGTACTGAGCCTGGCTGGGATGGAGTTAATTTTTTCCAAAGCAGTCCATACAATGTTGTGTTCTGCACTTGTAGCAAAATAGAGTTGATGTTGCACCCGTATTGTGGCTATTGCTGAGCTGTGCTGGCACAACATAAAGGCTATCTCCACCACCCTCCAATGCCAGTAAGCTGGCAGTTGGCAAGAGGTGGGGAGGGGACATTACAAGGGCAGCTGAGCTAAACTAACCAAAGACATATTCCATTATATGGTGTCATACTCAGTAACAAAAGCTGGAAAAGAGGATGGTGGGACTCTTGTTATGAACGCATCTTTCCTTCTGAATAAATACTACATGCACTGAGGCCCAGCTTGCCAAGATGTGGTTTCCTTGTGTCCAAGATGTGGCTTCCTCCCTCTGCTCTTTTGAAGGGGAGTGAAACAGCAGTTTGGTGGAGTTTAGCTAGCCATCAGTGTGAAACCACCACAACTTGTCTTTCACTCCTCAAGTTTTGCAAGATAATGTACTGATAGCTTAAGCTGTGTATCTATCAATTCTGTTGCTATGAAAGGAGTCATGAGCAACAAGCCTGATTTCTAACAAATATTTTGAAGTTAATTTTATAATGTTGGAGAACTTTGTAAAGCTGAAGTGAGTTTATTGCAGATTTTGAATCACTAAAACACAAATACAGGAGAGAACTGACAATCATCAGTAGTGTTTACTTACTGGGAACTGAAGCAGTAGTAGTGGCAATTGGAAATGCAGTTGGCTCTACATAATTGCTTTCATTACACTTTCCCTCTGTCAGGCTAATATCATCCAAGGCAATCTCACTTGGAGCAATCCTTGTAAAGGCATCAAATATAACCTGAAATTAATTGGAAAAGATATATATATATATATATATATAATTTAACTTAATGAAACATTTTATCTTTCTGACATTTCATTTCCATTATAATCTGAGCTGGTGCTGTACTTGAGGTGGGTATCAGAAATAAGGCAGGATTCCCAGCAACACAAATGCCTACCATGCAAACAGAATGGATCATTCTAAGGAATGCAGGAGCTTTATATAAGTGATGAACATAATCTGAATCTATTTCATAATTTACATATAAATTAATATAATTTTTGATACACAGCATTCTGTATCACTTAACCAGTCCAAACTTATGATCTAATGACTTATCAACATAAAAAAAACCTGCAATTTATCTGATGTTCATTACAGTGTTTTACTATATATGTATTTAAAGAAATCCTGCTGTCAAGGCATTTGTACAAAAGACATTTTGATTCTTTAATGTATATGGTATAGGTATATATTATATATAAGTAAAGTAATGTAACTGTTCTTGAGATCTCAGAACACACATTTGCTAGAAATGTGATGCAGCCAGGTCACAGACACATTCATTTTCTCAGGCAGTGAATGCATCTTTCTGGCAGTGTTTTTGCATTGATAAAATCTACTATAGCAAGATAAGCCATCAATAAAACCTGTAGGATAAATTTGGAGCTGTGGATCATTGGGTTCATTTGGAACAAAATTGACATCAGTTAAACAAAACTAAATAGAAGTCTAAATATTAAACAAACCTTAAAATCAGATGTTTCGTTTAATGTTACTTGTCCATAAATCCAGTTTTTTCCATAGTTTCCTTCTTTCTGGAAAATTATCTTTTCCAGACCATATTCACTTATGCTAACGCATAAACGGTAAATGTTAGGACTATACATGTAATACCTAGGAGGGTAAAAGCAAAGTTTTCCATTTTTAGACCAAAATGAAACTTTGTGGAGTAATATCTAACTTTTTAATGTTAAGAGTTTCATTTTTCATGATTAAAACTGAAAGTTTTACCTCCTTTTTTTGCCTCATTATCTGTGGATACTTAGTTAAGCTTTGTGAGAAAAATATTTCAGAGATTCTTAGTATTTCTGTGTAGAAATAAATGCTGGGTATGGGGTGAAAAAGAATACATCAAACCTAATTGAAAGATTCAAACCTATAAAGGACTAAAAGTTTCAGAAGTTAAGATTGGTCACAGAAGTCTAAAGAGATTTAGGCTATTACACTGACTTGAACTAATATATATGAAAATAAATATTTTTTTTATTCTTAAATGAGCATTATGTTTAGGATCTATGTGCAATATACAGAGGTTACATAGCACTACCAAAAACTTAGACAAGATGGATCTGAAGAGATCAAAGGCAAACTTTGAAGTCGAACTCTTCCTTCTTCAACTCCAAGTCCTGTGGGTGTTGAAATATAGAATCCTGCAATATAATGAGCACATTTTAGACAGTACAGAACTTTCATTTTTCAAATGAGAGCAAGGTGTTTTTTTCTGTTTAAAAATAGTATTGATAATATCAACCACAAATATATATAATGGATTGAAATATCCATGACACAGTAGAAGTGAACAGTCAACAACATTAAAATGAGCTTTGAAGCTTGATGGACGATCCTCAGAACTAAACATGAAATGAGGAACTAACCCTTCTAAACTCTGTGGGAAATCTGCATTTTCTTTAGTAAAGTAAGGTATTAATTTATTTCTGCTTTGTTTATAAAGATGCCATCCTGTTTGGCACTGTGGCTTTACAGAATTTCCCAATGTGCCATAGTTTTTATTGCATAATAGTGTGTTGAGGTGTGAGGGAGTGACAGTGTGAACACTGTAGCATGTGGAAACATCATAAAGATATCTTATTTGGAGATTATTTTTTTAATCTTTCTGAATTTATTTTTCTGCAGCTTGGAATTTGAACTTCCTGCTGCAATATGGAAATATGAGGCCAGAAGCATTGTGTTTTATCAGAGAGAAGTGAAAAAGTGAACAGAGATGAAGTCCAAAAATAAGACTTTTGCCTTATTGAAATCTTAGATGTAATTTCAGATTTTATTCTATCTGCATATCTAGCTAATTCCTATATATGCAAATATTACACAGAATTTAAAAATAATTATAATTAATGTACATTATGCCACATTGTTATTTATACCTCCAGATTAGCTAGAAGATTCAAGTGCACACACACAAAAAATATCAATAAATTCCTGAGTTGCTTTCGAAAATCATATATCAAAAGATAAATGATATCCAGATTTAGAAAATAAGAGTGGCATTCTTATTTAGAAAGTGTCTTTATGTAGCTAAAATGACAGTCCTCTGTCTTTATTTCATCAATTTTCTGAGCATTCTGATTCAATTTAGGAAAACTTGTCCAGTAATGAATGATGTTTTCCATTAGCACTTCTGCTGTTAGAATGTTTGTTATATTGCATATATCATTTTTAATGAATATACTGCTGTGTAACAATCAGATGTGAACCAAAAGTGAAGTGAGGTTTAAGCATAATCTAACCAAAATAATTTCTAATGGAGGTCAGAAGTATTATATGGTTTGGTTTTGAGGCTTGTTAAGTATGCTTTAATTCTTCTGCCAGCAGCAAAAAAAAAAAAGTGCAGCAAAACAAAAGTACACTGTCTACGTAATATCTAGATATTAACACTACAGTTCATGCTTTATTTCAAATAGAAATACTAGAAATATTAACATTCAAAATAAAAGTAACATTACATATAGTAACATTATATATGTCAGCTTAGACCTATGAAAGAGAAAACATCTAGAAAGTATTTTCAAGACAGCTGGAAATCATTGTCAAGTGTCTCAGGAAGTAAGTATTACATTCTCTCATTTGATATGTACTCTAGGAGTTGAGTGGGAAAACAGTGAATTATTTAGAAAATGTTCATTTACTTAGAGAGAGGAATAATTTGTATACAATAACATGCTGAAGTATATTTTTCTTTTCCTGTGAGTAATCTGCAATTTTCCCAGATACTCGTCACTGTATAATTTATTTGTCTTGCATAGCATACATACACTCATTGTGAAATCCAAATTATATCTACTACTTTTAATTGGGCTGATCAATCAGCTGAGACAAATTGTTTGGTTTTCCTTTTGAACTAGAAAAACTTCTGGGTTCAATTTCTGAAAAAGCACCCATGGTATGCATTCAACAGTATTGTCTCCGTAATTAAAATCCACACATGATATGATCACTCTGTTGATAAAGTTATTTTGCTATAGATGTTCCTGGAGTTTATTGTGCGTATGTGTATTGAAAATTAGTGTGTCTAGTGCGTTATTGTAACTAGGAAAACAGAAGACCTGTATACCACACAGGTCAACATTTTTAAAATAAAAATTATTCTATGATTGTCATGATGTAGACACAGGTGAAAAAGTAGTAGTTTTGATTAAAATTTTTTTTTCTTTCCTTTAAGGTAAAGAAGGTTTTTTGTTTTTTTTTTACCTAAAATGCTATTGTATAATAGAAATATCTTCCTTGGACTTGGAACAGTGTTAAAAATGCTTGATACCTCATACTTTAATCACTTCATATATTCCATTTATTTCTAGTTTTGGTATACTTACACAAGAGGAAAATGAGTTGCATAAACCTTTTTGTCTGATAGCTCTGAATCACTTTTATGGCAGAATAAAATTGCATCCTCTCTAAATAAAACAGCTTAGGCTTGTATAACATAAGCTAAAATAAGCTTTTCCGTTATTCTGAAGGCAATTTGTATGTGACCTTACCTGACGCATTGCCAAATGTATGATCAAAATCAGGACCACTCATAAAGGGAAAGGTAGAGCCCTGAAGTCTTTCCCAGTCTAAATCATCATCTAAATCTTGTATCCAGTAACAAAAGCCATCTTCAAATGTGCAACTGACTTTCTCAAAATCTGTTAATAAGAACCTCTAGTAAATAAAAATGACAAATATATTAAATATTTTCTTAGATTTACGTAAGCGTAAGTGACAAAGTTTAAATTTTCAAATGCATTTGAAAATTGGAGCCTACAGTGACTCTCTTCTAAGAAACATGATTACTCACTGAAATATGTATTTTTTTTATTGTCCACAATTCATTGTTGCTGAAGGTGGCCTGAAGATTGCACTCCTTTATCAAACTTCTTTCCTGATCATTTGCCAATAAGTGGTAAATGAACAAGAAAGGAGACCTGCATAGCAGATCCGAAGGACCCCTTCCTCTTAGCCACAGTTCAGGCTGCTCCAGCTGAAAGGGCCCTTTATCAGAGCCACCAGCTATAAGCTCAATGTATAAGTGCTGTGCTTCACGCACCAGGAAGGTACCTTTCTTTGTTCTCTGCTCCTTCTTTGATCATACAGATTTGCTGAGACATCGCTTTTCTTCCCACAATTTGTCCTGTGTCTTTTCATGATGCCTTGAATTCCAAATCAGCCCACATGACAAGAATTTAGTGACACTTTGGATGTGTCTTCTGCAGCATACCCCTTTCTAGTCACATTCCCTATTCATTTCTGCTCAAAATTCAGCAGCTGAAGCAATCTTCACTTGCAAAATCTGCATCTAAGTTTTTTAACAACTGCTAAGGTACATCAGAGCATGAGTTGTATTGCTGCATTTTGTCACTGAGGACTTGTTACATCTGGATTTTTTTTTTTCCGTATCTATTCACTGAAGCAGTATTTTCCTTAATGGTTGTTTTACCACTTGGAACTGCTATTTGTGGCAGTGAGATAGGACATGAGAAACTATGGAGAACAGGTATTGCCTAGAGATAACAAAGTAATGATTAGTGGCAGTGATCATACTGTGTTTGTTAGTGAACGAACTTGCTGAAAGGAATCTCAAGGAAATATAGCCATCGTGTTATTCTTTTATTTTAACAGCACAAGCACTCTAAGTCAACTCCCTATTGCTAGATCCAGCCTCTACGACTGTAGACAGTCATTTTGAAATTGATGATATGGTCTGTAAAAAAAAAAAAAAAAGATGAAATTTCTCAGTGTGGGCCCAGGTAAAGGATTGAGGCTAGAAAATACTGCGTCTCTTTCCATTTCCATTTTATAAAATGAAACATGTAGCCTCATCAAGCATTGCAGACTACCACAGCAACAACAATAGCATAAAAGAACACTTACTTTTTAGTTCACTTGCATTAAAAGTAGTGTATGTTGCATTAAAGCCATTGTAGTTTTCAGAATAATCAGATGTAAACCTGGCTGTAACTTCATGTGAAAAAATGTGAACTGTCTCAGGTTTAGACCCTGAGAGAGAAGCTGAAAACAGAGTAAATTAGTCAGTAAAAAAACAATCCCATGTATAAAGAAATCCCCAGCACTGTTATAATAAATAATATATAAAAAAGCTCTTTTGAATTTTAAATAATACTTTCTCTTGAATTGTGATCCTGTCTACAAGACCTTCAAAATTCTGAAGCCATTTAGTCATTTGGCTAATATAATTATATATAATTATATAAATATAATTATTCTGCGTTTCCCATCTCACATATTTGCCAATATGGATATCATCAGCTAGTGGAGAATCATCGTTTATACTACAGTGTGATTATACTTTTATTTTATTATATAATATCCATATATTAAAATCTAAAATCTTCATATACATGCTGCTTATGCTGCAGATTTTCTCAATGTGTACAGATGTGCACTCTGAAACTCTGTAATAACAATATTGAATATATATATTTGTTATATATACTTTCACGGTTTAATAATTAGTACATATGCTTACAGATATTTGAGGAGAAATTCTGAAATTAATGTAAAATTATTTATTTAACTGTAGAGTCTACTGGAGATGTACCTTTTAACTGCAATGTTTTACAAAACCAACTGAAGGACAATCTTTAAGTTTATCTTTACATCATTGCACTATTACCAGCCACTCTCACAACCATCTTAAAAAATGTGCAAGTTAATGGTTGCTGCAAACAGTACTACTGAAGCAATCTCTCACAGAAATTTAAATCCCAAAGTGGATTTATATTCAGAGCAGTACTGAAGGAATGGAGTGTCTGTATTCTGTATTCCACGTCTTTCACTACTTTACAGTCCCATTCCTTCCCTGCTTCCAAAAATATGAATACATATTAAAGATCTTTCTGACATAGAAAGATTTCGGATCTAGACATTTATCTTCACATAGATGAATTCCATTCATCTGGATAAACTGAGTCTAGTGAAAAATGGGCAGAAACCTAGTTTTTCAAAATACAATATAGAAAGAAATTATTTATCTACCTTCAGTATCTTTGCTATTTTCAAGTCTGAGTCAATGATGCTACGCATATAATTATTTGCAGAGTACCAAGTACTCATCACATCAACTTCAGTTTAGATCACTTATTTTAATGTCGCTATGGATGACATTAAAGGATCATGGCAATGGTCAAGGTATTTACATTTTTCAGATCAGACCTTTAAAAAATTGTATTTTCTTACATGTTAGGGAAACATTTATCTGTCCATTGCATAAGAATGGTTGAGTATATTGAGATCAACTTTAAAAGGAAAACTCTACACGGATTCATTTTTTTACTTAAACATACACGTGCGTTTTTTTCAGTTTAAAATCTTTTACTACATGAATTCAATTAATGGAAAAGTAATATTAGCTGAAAAATAACTTTACCTCTTAAAATCTTGTTTTGTCCTATACCTTCAAAAATATTTAAGTTGTCCATAAACTGTTCTGTATCAAAAGAAGTGAAGTTCACCTTAATGGATAACCCTTGAGGCACTCTAAGATGAAAACAGAAATGTAAACCAGAAAAGACAAAAATTAAAAAAAAAAAAAAAAATACTGTAACAAACTCACTGTGTGCTTGAATAACATTCAGTTCAGAAACAAAGTGAAATAACGTCAAGCAAGTTGATTAATTAACATTAGCTATTTGGCTAACTCCTAGTTTGTAGAATTGCAGATGTAATAGGGCATTGACCTTTAGTAAAAGTGGTGGTATTCCTGAACTCACTGGAGTCAAGAATATTTTAGAACTGAATCTTTTAAAAATTGAGAATATGATACTCAGTTGGACAGTCATTTTTTCTCCGTGGTTCATTAATTCTAAATCACTTTTGAATACATTACCGATAAAGAGAATTCTGCCTGAGCAGCTAGATGCTATAAGTAGAAAAGTAGTGTGATGGTATCAATATGAAGAGCAGGACATCAAAATCTTTCAAAAGAGACAGGTGTAAATCCTCCTTTATTATGAGGCCTTTTTTAAAAATGCCTTTTTAAATTTACATGAAGATTTGAGGATCTCAAAAACATTGTTTGAGAATATGTTATCAAATCTAATAATCACCCAGTAAGTTTAATAGCATTTGTTTTAATAGAAGTGTAAAAAGTGCTGTATTTTGTTTTTACTGAAATTATTAACTTAGTAACCTATAGTTAAATAGATATATTTATAGTAGTACGAATTCTAAAGCAGTGTTACCATGTTATCACAATCAGTTTCTTATATCATCGTTTGTTGTTTTTGGTATTGAGAGAGCCAATAAAGATTTTTCTTTTTTTTTTTTCTTTTTTTTTTTTTTAAACAGCAATCTGCTGGCACTTACCAATACTGCTTAGTAGAGAAGTATGAATTTTTTTTTTTTTAATTTTTATTTTTTTAATGTTTATCCACTGGTAAACAATTATCATGTGTTTTAAAATGATAAAATATTTTGTTGAAAGTTAAAGAGAAGCTTATCTTTCAGGGAAATATTGAACATACTGCTCTTACTTTTGAAAGGAGAAGAAATTACTTCTTCATGGAAAAAATTAGAGGGGTGGAATTGTAAAATCAACACAATCTTGTGCTTTTCTTATGACGTACTATATATTAAAATATGTGTGGTATAGGTATTGGTGAATGGGAGGGGCAACTGTATCAAACAAGAAAAATGATGACTTTTTCCAGAAGCGTAAAGGTGAAGATGTAAGTGCTGAATGAACTCAAAGACTGGAGCTGTCAAATGAGCCTTTGGAAGGAAGTATTTCAAATCTTATTCAATTTTCAAAATATTTCCTTAATCTGTTTTGAAACTTTTTTTTACCAAACTAATACTTCACAGAATCAAAGAATGGTTGTTATTATAAAGCCATCATCATAATCACTGCCTCTCAATTCAGTAACTTCTGAACTGACAATCATTCTGTGGATTTTAGAAGCTTCAAAATTCTAATCACCTGTCTTATTTTAGGTGTGTACTTTAGGATGAGATTTATAGCATACTATAGCTATCTTTTTGTTCTTCCTGGGCTATAAAGAGAACCTAGAGTGTCAAAGTCAAGTAGCTGTCCATCCCTATAGGTGTGTATGCTTGATTAAACAATTTTTATCTCCTTTGCTGAGAACTTTTGTTCTGTTATGATGCTATTCAGTGATATATATAATTTTAAAATATTTCTAAATGAGTTAGGACCTCAAATACAAATAATTCCTAATTGAACTTTGTATCCCTAAATGGTGGGAATTCTTGACAACTCCACTTTTTAAAAATAGTGATGTCTTATAAAGTTAGTAACTAAAAGCTCCTACATACTATCTGTATTGCAATTACTTTGAGTATGATTTATTGTGAGCTTACAAATACATTCTTGTACATACATACAGCACACCAGATTTATCAAAATCATACACAACTGTCGTTATTAGTGTCAGTTTTGGGTCTGCAAGTTTTTAAAGAAAAACTGTGTGAATACAAAAGAGAAAATGCTATTTCATATTTTCCATGCCATATTTGAGAATACAAACAAATGACAGAGGGTTGATGTACAGGAAGCAATATCACCTCATAATTGAACAAATGTTAAGTAGAATATCATCAGAAAATGGCTTACAGTATAATCCACTGGCAAACAATATTTGCATTATACGGTTTTGGATAATTCATGGAGTGAAAAGACCCAGAGGAATCAGTCAGCATGAATTTTCCATCACAAATCGCAGCTGTAAAAATATAATGAAGAACATTTGTCAAAATGCCATTTGAACAATGGAAGCAGTGTCAAAGTGATAGTGACCTTAAATATTAGTTTGCAACTATTACCTAGAAAATACCTTGTAAGCAAGAATGGAAAGATAAACTAAAACACATTACCATCCCACTCCCGTTTTGAATTCCTGTGATTATTTAATCTCAAAATACTACAATATTATAGACAATTTAATTTTACATTAGAGACAGTGCAACTAATCCAAACTAGTCTAAATCACTCAGTCTAATTAAAAATCTTTCATTTTACTTTTTACATTATTAAAGAAAGTGTACTTTCTCTTCGTATTTCTTATCTACTGCTACTTTAAATGAGGAAAACATGTCTGCATTATCAGAAATAATCTGATATCATGTTAATGATGTCAAGAGATATGGTTGACATTGCTTTCTCTACTTTCATGATTTCCCTGGTTCCTTACCTTACATTTTACTAATTACTCAAAGAGCTAAGTGGATATTCTGTATCCTGTCAGCTTTCAAGTTCATTCATCTAAGCTAAACCTCCTTCATTATGATGTAATTTTCAAAATATTTGTATTAGTTTTATTTTCTTGGTGTTGCAATTTCATTTTATGCATGCTCAGTTTAAAAATCATTTAGTTAAAAAAAATCATATTTTTAAGCTTCCACAAGACTAAAAATGTTAATTCATGTAGAGTTATTTCATTTCTGAAGACACTGAAGCACTGTTGAAACCTTTGCTGCATCTCATTGAACATGATGCAAAGATTCCAAGGATGGTTTTCCTTCAGTTTTTAGAAAAGCATGATAGAGTTTCAAATAATGCTATAGTCAGGACAATACATGATTAGTTGAAGAGGTAAATTACAAGTTCATCAATTCGAGGCTGATAACCAGAATTAGATACAGCTTTTCATTAACATCAGAAGTGAAATCATACCTATAATGGCTATTCAAATTATGAATAATCAATCATACTGAAAATTAAATGGAAATTTTATTGACCGTAGTTCTCCTCTGGGAAATGATTACATAAAATGATAAATCAGTGGTCCTTGCCTGTTCATTTGATAAGTGTAAAATTCTTTCTGACTATCACTGCAAACATAACATAAAAATCAGGCTTTGTTTCTGTCAGGTTTAGTCATACTATGTTAATAAAGACCATGTAGAATGAATTTCAGTAACAGTTATAGGACTCAAGAATAAGCTGGAATAGAAACTTGTTAGCATGTTCCGTTTTGCAATTCTCATAGTCTTTGGGAGGAAGCCAGACCATATATGGTTTTAAATACATGGAGAAAGTAGGTTTATGAAAGAGATTTACTATTCTATATAATCTTCTAATCAGGTTAGACTAAAGTTTTGGAGCAGGCATATATTGCCTGTCTTCACGAATGTGCTAACATTTACAACTATTTTTTTTTACTTAATGGACAGAGAAAATACTATGGATATCTTTCCAAAATCAGTATTTATAAAATATTCAGAAATAGTAGAGGGAAAGAAGAAATCATTAACAAAGATATTTAATGGAGACATTTAAAAATATAACATCCACTAGCTTAGCTTTCAGTTATAGCAGAATGAAACTTTGGCTATACTTGTGGGATGAATTTCAGGTGTCAACACACTTAATTCCACATGCAGCCACCAAATGGAAACCAACGGATATGAGGAACACAGGAAAGGACTGGAAAAATAACAGATACCATGAACGAAGAAAGGAAAAGGCAGTTAAAGATAGTAAATGACGTAGTAATAAACAATGTGATATAGAATTCCTTACTTGATGCCATTATTAGTTAAGAGGAGTAAAATTAGTGTAAGAAGAAGAAGAAAAGTGCCTGACTCTGAGGTGTGAAGTGTGAAAAGCAGTAGTACTGGTGACTAGCAAGACGCATGCTGACCTAAAAAGGGTTTTTTAGCACCTGCAATAATAATAATAATAACATATTCTTTTTTATAAAAATAGTAACTACATTTTTCTCTTTTCAATAATTACTTGCTGTTCTTGTTTTCTTTTCCTGTTTTTTCTTACCTCCTAAGAAATACTGAATAACCTGAAACAGGACAGAGAGATAAAGGCAAAGCTCTTAAGTTGCTGTCCACTGTCTAGGAATAGTAAATGCTTGATATCTCAGGAATGACCTGGAAGATGGCTGGAAGCCATCAGGATGAACTTGATGACACTCCTAGCACTTCCACATTGCAGGGTAGAGACTGGCAGAGTAACAACAAGTACACTTTTTCCTGGAGCCCTCAAAGAAGCCTCAGCTGTTCTCCTAATGAGGCAGCAGACATCTTTTATAGGCATTACTTCCACTGCTTCCCTACATGTCTCTGTCCATTTTTGTTTATTCATGTGGTATACAGAGAGTATTAGGAAGGCCTAATCCTGTTATCCTTGTATTCCATGGGGAAGCTCCCTGACTGGTCAGATCAAGTCTACAAATTTCATTTGACAGGCCTTTTATGCCAAGGGCAGCATATTTCTTCCTGGCTTTCATGTGATTGATCACTCTCAGTACTCTAGTAATGTTGTGAGGTAGGTAATCACAAAATGTTAGCCTAGACATATAATAATTGATATGAAAGTCTGCAAAGTGAAACAGCTCCTGGGCTCAGGCTCCAGTCTTCCTTATACTCATGTGCTACATGGCTGCTTTTCATCATTGCAAGCTGTTATTAATAGATGCTGTTCAGACTTTTGCATTTCTCTAGAGACCCTTTATTGAAATTCCTAACTGTACTTTTGCAATGGCCTTTTGTTACTGCACTCCATTGCAGAGCCAGAGAGAAACCTTTCAAGATAATTTTCATCAATAAAAGCAAAGAATGAAGGTGTTCATTTTCTGAGAATGTTAGACTTTCCTGAATTCTGTTTAATGCACAAAAAGACTATTAAATATTCCACACATATCCTATATTTTAATACTACAAATATACTATAAACTCAGGAGTACTTGACAAAAATAGTCACCATAGAAAAACCCTGAGTTTTTTAAAGGGTGACAACTCCACTGTGTGAAAGAGCACTTATAACAAGAATTATATATCAGCTATAAATCTCATTGTAAGACACTGAAGTACTTCTGAAAATCTAGACAATTTTAGCTTTTATACTACTGTATTAAGCTACTCTAGGGATGTAAGATAAATGAAATATCAAAGAGGTAGAAACATTGGCAGGTATCCCAAATGTGCATAAAACTTATTGCCATTTGATACACTGGTTTTGCAAAGTCTGCTATGAAATCTAAATATATAAATTTAGAAAACTCAGTTTTTTAGATGGAAAATTTTTAGACTGAAAATGTAAAATAAGTGTGATGGAGCAACAATTTGTCTTCCAGCCAGAACTCTTTTTCTATAAGGCTATGAACTGAAACTAGCAATCTAATGGCAACTGAATTAATTGCTTGGAAATGCCAGGCATCAGTAAAAATGAATAGGACCAACCCATCCAGATCACTAAAGTGAGCCATAAGTACAACTCATTCCTTTCATGATTTTCTGCCTATTTGAAATTGTATTCATATTCTGAAATGTTTAGATCAGTTGTACATATTTGTTAGTGACTACTGAAATGTGGCTATGATAAAAAAATAATATGTTAAGAAGTAGGGCACTCAAAATTTATATGTGGCAGAGAGTCAGAGAGAGATGCAAACCATATCCAAAAGCTCTGTGCGTAAGAGGTCTCGTAAAAAACTCTGCTCGAGCACTATTCATACCTTAAACCACATTGCAGCCACCAGGACACTACTGAATCATGTATACATCACTTTGACTGCAAGTGGATGAATATCAATGTACGGGTGTCAATTAAATTCTCATCTATAGTGGGTAGGGTTGTAATAACTGTCATAAAATATGAGTAAAATTTATAAATTTGAATCTAGTTATTCATAGTAGCCAAAAAGATTAATTTTTATGAGACGTATATTGCTAATTATTAACTATGATAAGAACCTTCACTTCTTCATTTAGCTGTGTCCACAATAAAAACAAAACTCATCAAAATATCAAAACCAAACCCTACATCTCAAAACAACAGTGAAACAATAGAAATGAATGACTGAATAACTCTTTGGTGTTGTGCTACCCTAAGCCCTGCAGTAGCTAATTTAGGATCTTCAGATTTCCCCAATGTTGAGTGACCTTCTGATCATGCGGCTGTGGATGCAGCTATTAAGATAAATAGAGATTTTGATGTGTTTCAATGGATATGCTAAGTATTTTGAAAGATAGTTTCCCCAAAGTTTTGACTAAATCTCCCTTCTCAGCTGTCTTCAGTCAGAAATGTGTAGGTAACGAGCAGGCCTGCAATTAACATTTTTGTCTGAAGAAGATTCCACTTCTTACAGGAGTCAGCATGTCAGCAGCATTCAAAGACAGTCTTGCAATGAGTGTCTATATAATAGATATATTCTTAATAATAAAAATTATTAAGAATATTGATCTTTTGTTTGCTTCTTTGTTTTTAAACCAGAGTTCAGCATTTTACATATTTCTGAAAATTTGGGCCAGACTGACTCCACTATCCAATAGAGCTCAGAAATATGTTGTCACAAAAGAAATAAGTTTTCCAGACTCCTCTAGTACCAAATTATATTTTCTAAAAAACACCTCAGGGAGCTAATTGCTCCAGCATCTTCCAGAACATTAAAAAGTTCTCTTTGCTAGAAAATACTAGAGCTGAGACTGTGAAAAGCAACATAGACACTAGCAAATGTACCTCTCCATCAAAATGTGCATTTTGGTACACAGTAACAGACTCCTTTGTACAATTTGACAATATTCACTGCTAAATGGAGCATTGTCAATTCTTCAAACACACAAAAAAAAGGGGCTCAGGGAAATTAGATAAGGGTGAAGGATGTAATTTTTTGGTTGTAAGATTTTCACAGAATCATAGATCAATTGAGATTGGCTGGATGAACCTTGTCCAACACCCTGCTCACGCAGGGTCACCTAGAGCTGTCTGCTGAAATGTTCACATCGTAGAATCATAGAATCACCAAGGCTAGAAAAGACCTCTAAGATTATATAGCCCAAATGTCCGCCTTCCACTGTTGTCCACTAAACCATGTCCCTCAGTACTATATCTACATGGTTGTGGACTTGAGCAAGGCCTTTGACATGGTCCCCCACCACATCTTTATCTCCAAATTGGAGGGGTGTGAATTTGATAGGTGGACCACTCGATGGATAAGAAATTGATTGAAAGGCCACAGACAGAGGGTGGTCATCAATGGCTCTATGTCCAGATGGAGGCCGGTAATGAGTGGCGTCCCCCAGAGGTCTGTCTTGGGTCTGGTGCTCTTTAACATCTTTATCAATGACATCGATGACAGAATTGAGTGCACCCTCGGCAAGTTTGCTGACGACACCAAGCTGAGTGGTATGCTTGACACAGTGGAAGGAAGGGATGCCGTTCAGAGGGACCTTGACAGGCTAGAAAGGTGGGCTCGGGTGAACCTGATGAGGTTCAACTCAGAGTTTTGCACTTGGGTTGGAGAAATCCCAGGCATCCATAAAGACTAGAAGGAGCAGTCCTTGAGAGCAGCCCTGTGGAGAAGGACCTGGAGGTCTAGATAGATGAAAAACTTAACATGATCCAGCAGTGTGCCCTTGTGGCTCGGAAGGCAAATGCGATCCTGGGCTCCATCAAAAGAGGGGTGGCCAGCAGGGACAGGGAGGTGATTGTCCCCCTCTACTCTGCTCTTGTGAGGCCCCATCTGGAATACTGTGTCCAAGTGTGGAGCCCCCAGTACAAAAAAGACAGGGACCTGTTGGAGAGGGTCCACGAAGATGATCAGGGGACTGGAGCACCTCCCCTATGAAGACAGGCTGAGGGAGCTGGGCTTGTTCAGCCTGGAGAAAAGAAGGCTGCAGGGTGACCTCACTGCAGCCTTTCAGTACCTAAAGGGAGCTTACAAGCAGGAGGGGAATCAACTCTTTGGAAGGGTTGATAACTGCAGGACAAGGGGAAATAGTTCTAAGGTGAGGGACGGGAGATTTAGGTTGGATGTCAGGGGAAAATTCTTTACAGAGAGAGAGTGGTGAGGTACTGGAACAGGCTGCCCAGGGAGGTTGTCGATGCCCTGTCCCTGAAGGTGTTCAAGGCCAGGTTGGATGGGGCCCTGGGCATCCTGGTCTAGTATGAAATGTGGAGGTTGGTGGCCTTGCATGTGGCAGGGGAGATAGAGATTCATGATCCTTGAGGTTCCTTCCAACCCTGGCCATTCTGTGATTCTGTGATTCTGTGGTTCTTGAGCACCTCCAGGGGCAGAGATTCCACCAACTCCCTGGGTAGCCTCTTCCAATGCTCTATCACTCATTTGGAGAAGAAGTTTTTCCTAATGCCCAACCTGAACCTTCCCTGGCACAACTTGAGACCATTCCCTGTTGTCTTATTGCTGTCATCTGGTAGAAGAGTACAACCCCCCCCTTAATACAGTCTCCTTTCAGGGAGTTTTAGCGACTGATAAGGTCTTCCCTGAGTCTCCTCTTCTCCAGACTAAACAATCCCAGATCCCTCAGCAGCTCCCCATAAGAACTGTGCTCCAAAAACTTCACCAGCTTTGTTGCTCTTCTCTGGACATGCTACAAATCATCATCTTGCATTTCTAATTGTGGTTAGCAACTTAATATTTATCTAGTCCCATTTTCTAGCACTCAATGTAACAAGATGGAAATAGATTGCCAACAAAGGGTGCCATGATGTGAGTCGCACTCAACCGTTCTGCCTACAAAATGTTGCCACAGGACACCCCTATCACACCATCTAAGTCTGAGGATGTGGAGGCAGAAGGGAGGTGGTGGCCCTTCATGTGAGATACAGACTCACAGAATACAACTTTTCTGATAGAGCAGTACCCAAACTCTCAAGAAGGTGGCCAACTGATCTAAATTTGTTACCACTAAAGTGAAAATAAAGAATTCCTCTCCATTCAGTATGAAAGGTTTTAAACTCAGTGAATCCTTAGGTGTGTCTAATCATTTCACAAAGGGCAAATTTCAACTGTCTTCTAATTTATTTATAATTTTACTAAAAATACACTAAAATAATAAAAACAAATCTAAATAAAAAGTAAATTCAAGTTAGCCTTAGTTTAGAGAGTACACTTCCAGTTGAAGCATAGGAGATTTTACCAGGAAAAGTCAAACAGATGTTTTACAGCTAATGTTACTGTAGAAACTTTACAGTGGAATCAGGCATATCAGTTTAGTTCTTGCCTCATTTTTCTATGCACAAAGCCAAAACCAATTATTTGGTGACAGAGAGGAGATCAGCAAGGAGAATACATAGCTTTTATGGAAAAGCATAGTGAAATAAAATATCACTGAACCAGAGTGTATATAGTATACTGTAAAAATCTGTTCGTAGTATTTTTCAAGAAGATATTTTTAATGATGGAATCAAAAGATAAACCTCTCTTCTAACTCTGAATATGACAGTAAGTAACTTCTGGTACTGGATAATGTGATTTAACATTTGTTTTTGAAAAGAACATATTTGATATTACTTGTACACAACTTCATATAAGATTTTGACATTGTTTTATATTTTCTATTATATTTATTTATAGTTATTAATACATATATTAAACACCATCTTCTATATCATTTTATATTAATGTAGATGCGTTGTATTATTTTCTTCTTATATATTGAGCATATTATTCATCAATTAAATTTTTAAATGAAATTGTTTGCATTTACAAGATAAGTGTTATAACACTTAGATATTGTTGCTATTATTTTTAGCAGAGTTAATTTGGACTTCATTATGAAGTGAATTGCTTATTAAGTACTTAAAAAATACTGACAGTTTTACGTATGCTCAGAAATACTGCTTTAAATAGATTTACATTCTTACCACATCTTTTTTCAGATTCATCTGAACCATCTGGGCAGTCCAAGATTCCATCACAAAATAAATCCTTTCCAATGCAGGTTACTCCATCATCACAAACTTCAGCAGGCGGCAAGCACTCAACTGAAATAGAAAGCAAAACAGCAATAACAATAAAGCAGCAATGCAGTTTTACTACAATGGAAAATTGACTTACTTTTGGCTACTCTAGCACAAATCAAACCAAACACTCTATTGTGTTTCACAAAACTGCATTTTTAGAAGCCAGGAATGAAATATTGCATACTAAAAAGGAACGTTTAGCACAGAGTAGAGAATGGTCTGAGAAGTGGCATATTTTTAAAAATTATGGTTGAAGCAGGGCTAGAAGAAAATTTCCATGAATTCCCATCTCCTTCCTCTACTTAAATAAACTATTTTATGCAATACACTAAATACATTTTCAAATTCGTTATTTCTTTGTAATTTGATTAAGTAAAGGCATTTTTGATATAAGTGTATGTAAAAGTGACAAGGACTGGAAATTTTTTTGGATGTATGGTAATGTTTCAGACTAATTTACAAGTAAAAACTTTCAGTGTTAGCAGCAAAAAGCAAAAAAAGGCTGCCATTTTGAATCCAATTGGTAGATGAATCAAACCAAAAGTACATCAGTCAAGTGATGGAGGTGTTAGTGTCAATAAATTAATTGCCATGGATGAGTAAAGATGAGACTGCATTCTAGACAGAAAAACAAAACCCTATCAATAATCTAGGAATATGCTTTGCCCAATACAGAAGAAAACACTGTTTACATATAACATAATCCACTCTAAATTAATTCTTCAAAATCATAAAACTAAACAGCATTGCCATCTACTGGATATAAATAAATTAACATTTTCTAGTGAAACATTTTGACTTCTTTTGGAAACAGTAAATTACCCTTAATTGCAATATGACTGCTGAAGTCAACTTAGAAATGGCAGTACATAAATAAGACCCATTTAAAAATGTTTATAAATGTCATATATATTTCACCATTTTATGAGACTAGGGAAAGTTTTCAACAATTCAAACAGGTTTGGCTTTCTATCCATCAGAAATACTGTGAGAGTTTTAACCAGTTATGAATTTCCTTTAAACCCTAAGAAATAATATGCATCAAAAATGAACAGTTAGTATGGGTATCAATATACATATATCAGCATTTGTATAACACATTAAGCATTTTTGTAGAATGTACAGTCTCTTTGAAGAGGCCTCTCTAGTCAAACTGAAGGTAAACCTGCATGTTATGTACTTGCAGAAATGGAATGCAAGAAATAGTATAAAAACAAAATATACAAAAACAGTGTAATCCTAAGATCTCAGACTATATTATAAAACTGCCCTGCTTCTTCCCATATGAAGTTACCTACCTGAAGTTGTTGCAGCCTTGCTTGTTGTGAGTTGTTCTGAACCTGCATAAACACAACCCTGTATTAGAACTTTTTGCTCTCTGAATGTACCCCTACAGTTGTTTGGGCATTACGAAGAAGCTACTGATCTGCTGTTATGAGGTCTGCATTATTCACTGTATCTCAAAACCCCAACTGAGGCAATGGTATTGTAACTCCAGTTTAAGTGATTTGAATCTGATTGTCAAATGTCCAAATAAATTTAAGAGAAATAATATGGAAACCAAAATTATTGTAAATTACATCCTTTTATACTTAGTCTCATGCATTTTCAATAACTTCAAAATGCTTTTTAAAAATTTATTAAAAGAATCATAGAACATAGAACAATAATGATTTCTTGTCTTCTCTTTCCCTTCCCTATTCTGACTGGAGTTGATGCCAGAGAACTTGTAAATAGACCCACAGGATCTGCTGAAAAAAAGAGAAGTTATGAGAACTTCAAAATTACTACTAAATATGTAATACTTCTTCATATAAATAACATTGCTCAACTAATTAGTGGTCACAGTATAAGGAGACTCAAATCTGTGTAGTTGCATATTTACATACTGGCATATTTACATATATGTGTTCTTACATATTTACAAATAATCAAATGCCTAGGTACTTCAGTAGACTTGCATTAGTGATAGTAAATTGGAAAAAAATCTCCTTCATACTTTCTTATGATTATTCCACATACCTTCCCACAAGAGATTTTTTTAATAACGATCTTCATCTTATTGAAGATGTCTCTGGACATTCTCAGTTCCTACATTCTCCTTTTTTCCTCTTTAAATTTCTATTAGCATGCTTCTGTACTTTTTTTTACTTATATCAACACTTAAATATGTGTCATTACAGTCAATGGACCCTTTCAGTTTATGAGATGACAGGCTAGAAGGAATAAAGTGGGAAATGTAGTAAAGTCTTCTTTATATTTTATCATCTATCACTTTTGCTGTTAGTAGTTGCTGATCACTAGAGTCAGAGGCAGTTAACTTTTGTTAGATGTTCCTACTCAAACTTACTGGTGCACAAACTTGCAAGAGGATTTGCTAATAATTTTCTATTAAATCATGTTGATTTGGCAAACACTATTAAGCTAAGTCAGTTTGTAGTAAATGGACCATTCAGGACCATTCTATGCACCAAATCTGAGGACAGAGTTCAAAGACAGGAGAGCAGAGAAAGTGCAGGGAGGGTGCAGCTGGATGGACTGTTTTCTCACAGCTCACTCAGCAGAGGACATCACTCATAGCTTCACAGTAGTTTGTGAAGTATTACATATGTACATATCTAACTAATTTACTTCTTGATGTCTCATTTAATGGATCATTATTTTGGGAGAAAATAACTGTTTAATAGATGCATGCATGAGCACGCTGTTCTAATAAAACAAATCTTGAAGGTTGGTAAAATAGGGTTGTTACAGGTGTTACTCCCAAATGTGCACATATAAGTCGATGACAAAAGCCACAAAAGCAAAGACATAGGACAGTGATGGAGGCATTAGTAGTATAAATACAAACCATACACGCTCAATTACTGAGCAGTTTCACTAACAGAACATGAGAGGTGCATAAAGTAGGCTTTAGGGTCTACAGAGAGAGTAAATCCAAGTTCCAACAGATATAGCATACTGCACACTGTAAAATGTGGGCTTGGGACTAAGAAAGAACAAGGAAGCTGGTAGTATTAGCAAGCATATAAAGATAACTGGATTTGGGAGTTGGAATCAATGAGCCTTGTGGGTCTCTTCCAACTCAAGGTATTCTATGATTCTGTGACCTCAGGGAGACCCAAAAAGAGAAGGAAGGAATCCATCCATGCTAGAAATACAATTCCAATTCCAGTTTAGGATGCCAGCAACTCCCTACTCCCTTCTCCCTTCCTCCCCCTCACTCATTTTCTTCTTGCTATGGACAAGCAACACTGACCTTAGGACTCAAAGTGGCATTAAGATAGCATGCCAGAGGAAGTGATAGGAGAAAGTCTGTGTATTATCAGTTTTTAATGGTATCATTGGGAATAAAAAGTAGCAACTGTATACTTTGGACTATGTGCGTTAAGAGGCTTATAATAGGACTAACCTTTTTTTTTTTTTTTTTTTTTTTTTTTTTTTTTTTTTGTTATGATTGTAATCAGGCTGCTGATAAATAGTTGTCTCCTATATTTATAGGTCTATATGTAACATATGTATCTTCATATTAATTGCACAATGTGCCTGATTCCGCCCTGGATAATTTGTATGTGGCAACTTGTATGTAATATGTGTATCTGCATCTTGTGCTAAAAAGGACATATTGTACTACTCATCTCTCTGGTGGGTTTTTACTATGCAATCTTGTGAGACAAGATGTGTCTGCCCTGTTCCCTATATTCACAAGTCTTCCAGTGATAGCAGAATTAAAGTCTACTAACATTATTCTGTATACCAGTAACATAGTATGTGAATCTACCTGTCTGAATCTATGAAAATGTCAGCTTGTGGCTTAGATGGTTGACAGATTCAACTTTTGTTCTGATCCTCAGATTAAGCTCTTACAGCTTTTGTACAGACTTCAGATCACTGGTTTCTCAAATGGTCAAAAATGATGAAGGGCAGCTATCACTGAATGAACACTACCAATCCCCAAGAACAGCCAAGGCAGCTTTCTTAAACTATACCAGCTGAACAGTAAGTCTTATGTTTCTTCTGCTGTACAGATGCAAAAAAATAGTTTCTGTTTTATGAAGGATACTGACCTGATGAAGTTAAAGGCAGCACTGTAGTAGTAGGATTTTCAGCAACCACTGAAAGAAAGCAAGTTCATTATGAACTCCTTTTATAGTATCTTATCTGTTTTTATACAAAATAGAGAGAAAACACAGTAAAAAATCCTCAAAAGCTGTGTCTGTTTCTTTTTGTATCACTAACAGTATCCTGCTTCTCTCCTTTTGACCATTTCACATTATTTTCTCAGACTTTGACCTTCCAAAGGAGGAAAAGTCTCTTAATTTCCTTCTATCCTGAGTCTCTGGTTATTATCTCACATATAAAATGTCTTTATCTTGGAAATCTCTGTCTTGACTCTTTTATACCATGGAGCTTTTCAGAGCATTTGCATCATAAAGCAGTATTAATATCAGATAAATTAGTTAAAATTAATATGGCATTATTTGCAAGATAGAAAGTCATTTTTAGTCACTATGGAATTTTATTTGGAGCAAATCACAGGTAAGTGTTGTAGTTCGTTCCCTCTATGATATGAAATAGAAACAAAGTTTGTCTTGAAGAACATACTGAGACATTGGAAGCAAAAGTGCTATGTATATGTAGGATCATTAGTTACAGTTACTTTAGTGTAGCACTCCTGATAGAATAGACATGACATCTCGCGTGGAAAGAGACATTTTAATGATGCACATCAAGAAAAGTTTTATTGCTTCAAAATTCATCAACAGATATGTAATCTTTTAAAAAGCTCTTCATAATTTCCTTTGGAGACATTTTTCAAGTATAATGAGCAATTGCTTTCCACAGTGACGTGCAGCTATTTAGAACAACTTCTTAAATGTGGTAGAGATAGTAAAAAGAAATAAAGATGTCAGGACTCTGAATTTAGCCTTTGAATAGCTGAAGTACTTTGCAAGAAATGCACCTTTAACAACAGAGTAAGAAGTGTTGCATAACAAATGTTCTACTCCTCTTAAGGCAATCAGTAGCTACTTAATAGTAGCTCCATCAAGTCTTCAAATATCAGCTAATCAACTTCCACTTCAAAGGATTCAAATTGTTTTTTATCATTATACTTAGTGAAGGTCTATTTTGAGTCTTACTGAAATCAAAAGAAAGATTCTCATTGATTTTTCTGGGCTTCTTTTTAGGCTTTGACAAGTTTTCTAGTACTTGCATAAAATCACTGTATTTGAGTATTTCCAAAATTTGAAAGCATCTAGTTTTTAAAGCTACATCATTTGTTTCCCATTTATACTTTAACTAAGTATTAGAGAAATTTGATACTTGGGCATCCATCTCCAGAAGTCACATTTAGCTTGTATTAGCTTGCTATTCTTTTTGACATCTTTTCAATAAACGAGTCCTCACTCACTGTGAAGCTGAACCACTTTCCTTATTCTTGAGCCAAACAAATTGATAGTTGCATTTACTCATGAAATACAGTCAAGGCTTAATTGCATTAATCTGAGGGACAATGAAATTACAAATGTTATGCTGCATAAAATAGATGCAGTTGGGTGCTTTTGACTGGGAAATCCCTACTTTGCCCTTTGTTCCTTCCATAGCGGACATACACTAAACTGATTCATACTTTCTGTTTGACAAGGTTCTTCCACCTGCTGATGGAGATGGAGTAATGGAGAACACCCATAAGCATAACAGTCCTTCTGACAGTTGGGATCCGAAGTTGTTGCTCATATTGACAGCAGTTTTCAAGGATTTATATTAGCATTACCTGTGATTTCTATGCTGTTCACATCAATTTTCAAGGTCTGAGAAAGATCAGTTGCATTTGCGTTGATACCTGAAAGTAACTCATTTTTTATTTTCTCAGCTGTTACTCTCTGGCTAAGATAAAGGCCGAAGATCACAACAACACTAGCAATATAAAACAGAAAGTGATCAGTTAAGCAAGATAATGGAGTGAATCTATTATTTGAGCTACTGATATTTTGACAACATTTAATTATAATAGGGGTTTCAATTGTAAACTCGAAGTATCATAAAGTGCTGGGTGGTTAAGTAAGGAAAAAGCTCTTAATTATAGCTTAGAACATTGGAGAAACTGTTCTTATTTCCCTTGCAACTCTTTTATCTATTATATGAGAGAAAAAAGCAATAGTACTGTTATTAATGCAATGAAAATGAATTGGAATAAACTGAAGAAGTAGGCTTATTCAATACTTAACAGGTCTTCTAGTTTAATCTCTAAAATATTGATAGTGAACCTGAAATTTTCACAGTATAAAAATATACCACAAACTGGTCAATGCTGTATAGCAAACATCCTCTATGGATTCTGCTTTCACGAGGATCTGCTGTGTGATTACCTATATTTCCATAAGTAAACAATAAAGGCTGCAACCATAGATATTTTGAAATCAGTGGTTGTACTTTATTTAACTTCTGTGAGGCCTGAATTTTATCCAGAATTTTGTTTCTTTGCAGTCTCTTACTCCATCATTATATACAATATTTGTAGCTAGATTGAAGTATCTGATTGATGTCAAAGTATAATATGTGCTAAAGATATATATTTTTTCCATTTACTTAGATTTAAGCGTGTTTTTTTGTATTTTTTTTTTATTCCTAAGTGTTTATAGTATCAAATTGAAACAGACTCAGCAGTGTGTTTTTTGATATGGCCTGCAGCTGTACTGCAGGATTGAGCAGTTTGCAGTGTAAGGAAAAACTCTCCTTTTTAATTTCTTGTTTCTCATAACCTCTAGGCCGTGCTGAGTAAACAAAAGCTTTTATTGCTTTCATTGTGACTCAAAAGAGTTTTAAAGGTCAAATAATAACAAGGTTGCCCAAAGGGATAAACACCTTTTTAATGGAAAGAGTCAACTTGAAAATCATTTTTGAAATAAACAGATGTTATTTCAAAGCAGAAATGAAGACAGATGTCTAGATTTCCATTGCATTTGATGCAAGGAAACAAGCTGTTCTTCGGCATGATTGATCTCCTGAAAAGGCATCTAAATATAATGGATGAGAAAACCCTTAAAGTAACTTTTTTTCCCTTTGTTTATAATCAGTTTTGAGCAACTAGCTCAGACACGCTTCTATCTTCAGTGAAAAATTTTGATAAGTCTAATTCTACATGCAGAAATGAAAGTTTGCTACTTGGAACCATCTTCACAGAGACAAAAGCCTGTATGTGCTACCTACTTCTTTTCCCTTAGTATTATAAAATGGTATTATAGAATCCTTCATAAGGTTACCATAGTCCATCTTTCCATGTAATTTGTTTTATAACCTCACTATTACATTCAATCAATTGATTCAAATCTGCTTCTGATTTTCAACATACATGTACTCATAGTTGGCAAATATCCTTATCCTATTAGTAAAATCCCTGTCTCTTGCTCATGTCTAACTAAAAATTGTTCCATGTAATTACCCTGTTTCAGACGTCTTCAAGATTTCATTACCTTCTTCAGGGTTCCTATAGGAAAAAAAAAAAAAAAAAAAGCATGTTATTCTCCTTGAGCTTATAATGTTTAATGCTGTGGATAGGATGGAAGTATGTTCTGGAACTGTATAAAAGTGGATTATAGTATTATATTTGCTGTGTAGACTCAAGACCATATGAAGAGCAGTGCAGGTTGAATTAGTACCACAGAGTTCACTGCATTTACTGAACTGTTTTGCCAGATAGCCTTCTGTAGGATGACAAAGATAAAAGGATATTGAGAAGTGAGATTAAGCTAGTCTTACTCTACCTATACTATGGATTCTTTAGGACACAAAGCTTTAAATGGTACCAAGTGACAGCTCCACTTGCAGATTCCTTAAGTGATATGATTTAAATGGTCCCGAGTCCGTAGAGACGTATTAGTATATTTCCATCCATCTCAGCTTATGCCAACAGAAAGTCTCTGTCCTGAGCTTTGTTCTAGATAGGAAGAACAGGAAACCTGCAAATTTACTTACTTGAACTGAAAAATTTCACATCTCTCAAATTTATTTGTCAGATCACTTGCTTGAAAGATTTCTTGTATCTGTACAGAAAAGAGAAATCTTTAACCAATAAAATGAAAAATACACCTACTTGCACACTGCATTCATGGTTTTAATATATTTTCCCTCCTCATACTTCATATCAGCAAACTTTTTTTGATGCTTCACTGATTTTCACAAAGAAAGAATATATTGGTCCTGAAGATGTTGGTTGGCACTTGTCTCAACATGAGACAGCAGTGTGCCCAGATTGCAAAGAAGGCCAATGGCACTCTGGCTTGTATCTGAAATAGTGTTGTCAGCTGGAGCAGGGAGGTGATTGTCCCTCCTTATTCAGCTCTGGTGAGGCCACACCTTGAGTATGTGTTCAGTTTTGTGCTCCTCATTGCAAGAAGACATTGAAGCCCTGGAGTGTATTCAGAAAAGGGCAACCAGAGCTGGTGAGAGGTCTGGAGCGCAAGTCTTGTAAGGAACAGCTGAGGGAGCTGGGACTGTCTAGTCTCAGCTGATAGAAGACCTTACCACTTACTAAAATCTCCCTGGAGATTGTGGTGAGGTGAAAATTGGCCTCTTTTCCCACGCAACTAGAAATAGAACAAGAGGGATTGGCCTCAAATTGTGTCAGGGGAGGTTCACATTGGATATTAAGAAAAATTTCTTCTCAGAAGGAGAGGATTTGGTCAGGATTTGGAACAGGATGCCCAGGGAGGTGGTGGAGTCACCATCCCTGGAGGTACTCAAGAAATATTTAGATGTGGTACTAAGGGACATGGTTTAGTGAAGGAATATTGGTGGATGGTTGGACTGGATGATCTTGAGTGTCTTTTCCAATCTTGGTGATTCTGTGATTCTATGATGACTTCTGATCAAGCTTAAGATACTAAATGTCACAGTCTGGAGAAAGTAAAAAAGCATCATCAACAGGTTATGTTAGGAAATTAATGTAGTTACCGCATACTCTTGGTTTAACCAGAGATAAATAAGTTCTTACCAAGTGTTCAACATCAAAGGCAAGGACTTTGAAGTCGCCTGATGATTTATCTTGCAAAGCAGGAAGGAATGATGTCCCAGAAATTATTTTAAATGTTCCCATGTAGCCTTGGCTATTTCCAGAAGTTTGAGCTAGATTATTAAAAATATTTATAAATATTTATAAATAATATAATATAATATTTATAATAATATAAAGAAATGTATTATATTTTATTCTACACAGATCATAAAAACTAATTTTTTTTTTACCTGTTTTGCTTTGTGTAGAGAGATATTTTGCCAAGTGCTGATTTGTAATAAGTGTCAGATCATTTTTGACAAATTTAATAACTGTAAACATATGAATACAACTTGTCCTTGGTTCTCATTACTTTCAATTTCACACTGAACTTTCCAGCAGCAGTGTGAACAGTTAAAGGAGACAGTAGTATTACTGTAGGGGTGCCTGAGCACTAGAACAGGTTGTCTGGAAAGGTTGTGGAATCTCCATCCTTGAAGATGTTGAAAAGCCACCCGCACATGGTTCTGAGCAGACATCTCTAGGCAGCCCTGCTTGATCAGGGTGTTGGACTAAATTGTCTCCAGAGATCCCTCTGAAGCTAAATCATTCCCTGATTCTGTGAATCTCTGTAGCGTGTGAAGCTATCTCTAATATAAGGAATAAAGAGAGACACTGGAAATTCTCAGATAAGAGCTGAATTAACATAACTGATAGAAAATACCTTTTGTTTACCAGTTATATTACCAGGGGTATTTTTAGAATGGGATTAAAGGCATTAACACCCAAGAATGAATTTAAATAAAAGATAACTAAGAAATACTGTGATGGAGGGGCACAACCTAGTGATACTAATTTCCTAATATCAACCTTACCTTAAGCTTCTATTTATAACTGCATATCTATTTAAACATATGTTTCTAAATAGTAGGTTTTTTTCCTTTCTAAGTAAATCATGTCATATATAATTTTAAAACTTAGAAATATTATTTATACATGATGAAACTAATGCTAGTGCATCTTCTATAAGAAAGACACCTGTGAAGCTCAACATCTTCCTTGTACTGGGGAGACCAGAACCGAACATTCCTGGTGAAGGGCACAGTTAATATAAATCTAAAAAAATCTTTAAGCTAAAATTTCAATTCCATTTAAAAATCATTCTGTGTAGATTTTTTAAATTTAGTTTACTTCAAACATCATTTGTGTGATTTTCTCACATTATGAGCATCGAGTAGATACTGAGAATTACTTTGTATTAATCTTACATAATGCTAGGAGCTGACTGTCTACTATAGAATCTCTCACCTAACTATATAGTTTCTTTCTTTCTTTCTTTTTTTTTTTTTTATAGATTCTTTTTTTTTTTTTTTTTTTTTTTTTTTTAAGAAAAGAAGATTCAAAGGATTCTAGGACACTTTAAAATTCTCTAGAGACTCCAGTGGATTATGAATGTCTTAAAGTGTCAAACAGTACACATAGTGAAAAAGCAAACATTCATAGTTTGCACTTTTTTTTTTTTTTTTTTTTTTGCTATTATGTTCACTATTTGATGAATATGACTGAATAAACAAAGCTTTACAGCTTTACATTACAGTTTGGATTAAATTCCAAGGACTTCCCTTAAATTATTAGATGTGAAAATTCTCTCATTTCACCAAGCTTCAAGGCATGCTTCAATGCTTCTATCTTGGCTTACTTTGTTTAGATCAATATCTAGAGAGGAAAGTGTAAAATAAACAAAAAGCCAAGCCAAAAGCATTAGAATTATAGTAAGAAATATGAAATATAATTACAGTGACAGTGATGCTGTCTTCAAAATCTGAACTTCTACGGAAGATCTCCTGAAAAAGTTGAAGGTTGGTACTTACCTTGTTCTAACTCCTTGATTGTTAACCATGAAAGTACAGTCAGCCCCACACAGACACACACAAAAAGTGCAAGGAGAGAAACAAACCAAGTTTCATAGTAACTAAGAGGAACGTATTTCTCACGAGATGATTTTCTCAGCTTCATTTCTGTCCTGAAAGCTTGCACCAACAAAGAACTGACACGAGAAAGAAATAATCTGAAAATGAGGGTAATAATTCACATGAATCACAGAATCACAGAACTGCAGGGGTTGGAAGGAACATTTGTTTATTTACAGGAGACGCCTATCAATTAATTACACCATAAAACTTAATAGACAGGTTTTTTTACAACATTTCTGAGCATTCATATTCATTAAAAAGATATGCAAAAATGAAGAAATCTCTTCAGAAAGGAAATATTAAAGTTTCTGTCCCAGATTTAAAAAAAAAAAAAAAAAGGCAAAAAAAAGCAAAAAGCAAAGAAATGCAAAATTGGTTATTATGACCCGTCACAGACAGTTCCAGCAGGCTCCAATGGCCCCACACAGTGCAGGGCAGGGCAGGGCCAAGCAGCCGCCCTGGGGTGCCTGGAGACAGCCTGGGTAGGGGAGTGGACGCAGCACAGGGCTAGGAGGGGTGAGGGGAGAAGGGTGAGGAGTGGTCCTGCACCATCTGGGGGAGAGCAGCCCACGGAGAACCCACAGTGAAGCAGATTTCCACACTACAGCCATGGAGGAATTCAAAGTGGAGAACGTGCATGTCACCTGAAGGAAGCTGCAGAGGAAAGAGATCCCATGCTGGAGCAGGATCCAGGACTAAACAGCAGCACGTGGGGAGGATCCCACACAGAAGCAGGTTGCTGCCTGCGAAGGACCTGCACTGGAGCAGGGAAAAAATGTGAGGAGAAAGGAAAGACAGAGAGCAACTCTGAGGGGCTGAAAATAGGTCTGATTCCCCCTTCTCCTGTGCCACCTGAAGGAGACTGGAGTTAGGAAGATGAGCCTAGGATGAAGTGGATTGGGAAAAAGGTGTTCTAGTTTTGTCTTTCTCACCATCCAAATCTATTTTTAATTGAAAATAAATTAATTTTCCCCATTTTCCCATTTTACACATGATGGCAATCCTGGGGAAAATCCAAAATGGTGAGTGATCTTCTTGTCTTTATCTCAGCCCACAGGATCTACAATTGGACTGGATGATCTTGTAGATCCTTTCCAACCTTGTGATTCTATGATTCTGTGATCTCAAGTCTTATTTTCACACAGTGTCCTGTTGAGGAGAGGGGTTGGGATAGGGACTGATTGGAGTCTGGCGGCTATATGATGTCAACTCACCAAAATATCCCTGTTGTATGAAACAATACTAGAACCTGTCTTGCTCATCACCAGACATTTTCTTTCACAAATCTGAGGAGCTGAGTACAAATTGACTTTGGATTCCTCTGTAGTATTTTTTATGCTTTGACTTCGTATTGTTGACACTGTACACCATTAGTAAAAGCTAAACATCATCACTTTAAATTTGGAATTGATGCCCAAAGGAGGTGAGTCAAAGGAGAAGTAAATGAAGTTGTGGTCACTTAGAATTCAGTGTTTCACTAGCACCTTGCATGTATGTGCTGATCGTCAAGTTGCATATGTACTCATATTTGTTCCACCCTAGCCAAGGACAAAACTTATCGTGGGTAGTCTCCAATTGCAGTTGTGACTGCTACGAAGGAGCTAAACAATTCTAGCTGGCAATAATATCCTGGTAGCAATAATTAACAGGCAAGCCCTGGAAGCTGAGCTGATAGTAATTAAGTGAGCTCTCGTTCATCAACTCTAACATCTTATAGTCTGTACTGCTATAAGCTGATGAAAAAAGAGTTTAACATTCCATGATTTCTCATACTCATTTGTGAATCTTCAAAATTAGATGAGAGGACTTCAGCACAGTGTTAACACTAGCTTACCATTAGTCGTGAATCATATCAGCAGCATTTATTCTGAAAGGGACCTCTGAAAATCATCTGGTTTGACTTCCTGCTCAAGCAAGGGTTAATTGGAATTTGATTAGTTTATTCAGGGCTATATCCAGATAAGTTCTGAATATCTCTAAGATGGAGGACCCCGGAACCTCTTGATTGTGTGCAGAGTGATTTAGTGATTTTCTTTCCTAATGCCTTACTAGAACTTTCCTCACTTCAGTTTGTGCCTACTGCTTCTCAGCCTTTCACTATGCCCTTCTGAAAAGAGATGGCTCCTTCTCTGAAATTACCACTTAAATGGCTGAAGACAGCAATTAGACATCCCTACCAACTGATCAGCTCCCAGCCTCTACTGGCACCTAGGGTCATTCTAGAATTTGCTGTTGTTGAGCTCTGTTGAACCTCATGAGTCTTCTGTCAGCCTATTTCTATGTTTTTTAATGACACGGAAGTCTAGTGACTTCACTCCTGCTCTCTTATCCCTCATTAAATTATTAGTCTTCCTGCTTCTTCCATGTCTGAAATAGTAGGTGTATATTTTTTCAACTGATATCATTTTAGTTTATTTTTTCATTTTCATTTCTTCTTCAGATTGATAGGACTCTTGAAAATTAGATTTGGTTAGTTGCTATGTAAGTAAACTGATGAAATTGTGTGATCCATTCAGGAACAGAGGGAGCAGTGTTACTACAAAATCAGAGAGACTTTTTGTACCGTATTGCAAGTTGTGAATAGCTGCAAGCCATGAGCTGCCTGCAGCACAGAAATCAATCACTAAAGCAATTAATATAAAAATAATAAACTACAATATTCAATTATGTTGGCAAAAATTTGCAATTAGAAAACTAATGAAATTAGTCACATGCCATTTTCTAAGCTCTTGTTTTGTCATGCCTGTTGTGAACTCTATGGTAATCAATTATACTATGATTTAAAAATAGTTAAAAAGTTATAAAGGCAAATATTCTATGAACAATATTCGGAATTAGAGAAAGATAGTTACTTATTTAAATATTGATAATCAGTAATTTTTCAGAAGTACTAGTATTGGCATGCTAGTGATGTTTTAGATTAGGCCATTTTCAAAGAAATAGACCTTCACTGAGGAAGGAGACTAACAGATTCACAATTTAGTTGGTTTATATTGCATCTACATCTGCAGGTCCACAGGATTTATGGCCTTATTGGGCTCCATTTATTTTCTTATTCATTCTTCAGCACAGACTGAAAAGTCTGCTGACACAGAAAGGAGGGACTGTTGTGTTCTGATAATACCTCTAATATCCACAAACGTACCTAATGCCTGACATTCTATTAATGGCTAGCAATCTGTGCAAAACTATTTTGGTTACCTACACAGACTTGCACTTCACTATCTAAATGAAATGGAAATTGGCTTTCTTACGGAAGCTGTTTTCAGATGTCAAGATGATTTGTCCCTTTTGCAGTGTAGACTTCCACGTAGGAACTCAGGACTGAATCAATAGACCTGCAGTGAAAGTGCAGAAACAGACTATGAGCTTGTTTTTACATCATAAACAAAATTATAAAAGGGAGTTTGTAGGAAAACACAACTTCCAGCAATGTTGTATTTCAAAATAAAACCCTTACATATTGCTTAAACTCTTCCAACTGTTTGTATTGAGGAGGAGAAAGATGTATGGTAGTGGTCTGTCACGTGCAAAACTTTGTATGAAATGAAAAACATAGATTTCATTTACTAGTTAACAGTATTTTTAGCAGTTGAAAATGTATGATTCTTTTTGCAATCAATTATTTAAAACTTCTTGACTAAAAGTGGCATAAATATCTTCTAAAACTTATTTGGCTCAGCAAGACTTATCTTTGCAGAGGAGTTGTGATGAATCAGAGGATCACACAGTGTTTATATACACACTATTTTCATCCACTTCCAGGAAAACTGAGACTTTAGAACTTGTTCAATATTCAGTTGTCTGGGGTGCTGTATCTTGTCTGAAGAGATCCTTAGACAAGTTCATGAGATTTTAAAATCTCATACAGTATTAAAGATATCATTTAAAAAAAATTGGACAATGGATGGTAAAATTACTATGCTGCAGGACATAAAAACGTTCAACAAATGAGTGACCTGATTCTGTGATCAGAAACAGCAGCAGTTTAGGAAAGACTTATGTTTTAGTCAAGTGAAAGGTATGAGAGAACAATGTCTCTATTTTCACACTGAAACCATTAGTTTGAACTACTAATAAATAAATAAATAAGCAATCTGATTTCAGAGTCATGGAACAAGTACAACTCCTCAAAGGCCTAGGTAATGTAGAACTTCTTTAGGTTAAGATATGTCTGAGGCATGAAGATAGAGAAGGTGGCTGGTCACTGCTCTCCCTTCAGTTCTTAAGCATTGTCCAAAATGGTTTGTCTGGGTCCCATGAAATTCAGAAGGATCACTTTTTTCCTAACTCAGAAGACAGTGCACACCACTACTCATTTAGGACTGTGTCTTCAACTTTTTATTTGATGGGGAAATTCATGTCACCAGTCCATGATCTGATGTTTTGACTACAGCTCATGGTAGTGGCACCATGTCTTGTCACCAGTAATGATGTGATTCAGGAAACTGTTCACCTTCAGCCTCATATTGGTTAAATAGGCCCTGACAAATATGCATATGACGTTTTTTTTTTTTTTTTCCTGTGTGAGCATTTATGGGGCTTTGTGGGAATACAAGAAAAACTGTTCTGAGCAGAAGCTGTGAAGCAAGAGAAACAGCATGAGAACTAAGGACACCTCTAGAAGAAGAAAGGATGTCTCATGGCTCTGATTAAATAAGTGCCTGTGTGAACAGTTGAAGAGCGCTTTGTAGAATGCTCTGTGACATGTAAAGGTGGATGGGAAAGTTGTAGGGGTGGTTGGCAAAGCTAGAAAATCTGTGAAGGTATAAAAGTGATGTGAGAACTTGTAATAAATGATTTGGATCGTTCACATCTGAGTCCATCAGACGCTGCAGGGCCTACTTGGAACAAACTTGTAATATTCCAGTGTTGCCACCATTGTTTCCAACACACTGAAGACACAATTCCCTGATTGCAAGCCACCAATTCATGTGGACACTTCATTTCGAGGTATAATAGCTGTGCATGGCTGTTAGAAACGTGGTCATTCACATCACTGTTGCAGCTGCTAAAGCTCACCACCCACCACCTCACTGTGCTACCATCCGCTGTTTGATCTCCATAAACATTTAGCAAGTATTGATGAATGTCAGTGGGTGCAATTTTTTCCACACAGAGGAATTCAGTTTTACACCTTTGTTTCATCCACACTTCCATGTCAGATGCCATTCTGTCAGACTGCCCCTCTGCTGCCATCTGTCACAAAATGTAATGCAATATTGGTGGGAAGGTTCAGCCTCTACTGCCATATCACCAGCAACCACTTCTGACCTTGTGGGCCGACATAATAAAGTAGGAGGCATCCCTTTCAGAGCAGCCTTTTTATGCTGCGCCAAGTAATTAGGTAAAAGATTACTGAATGCAGTTATATGTTTGCTTTATCTGAAGAGCATACTGAGACTCTGGCAAAATACTTCTAAGGGGGTTTACATTACTATTACATTAGGTTATTTTTATGTTGGTTTGTGAATTCATAATTTAATTAAATTCCAAAATGGGCCACCAACTGAGTAATGAAAAGAACATGCCAATGCCAATTTCTTTATGAGAACTAAATAGGATGAAACAGAAACAGATATGCCACACAGGAGAAGGAATCAGTCAAAACTTGTCTGAAAATGCTGATTGGCAAAATAAGCAGGTAAAGAACAAGGGATCAAGAGATAGTGACAACATTATTGCTTCTTTGATAAAATTAATGTAAAAGCTGGGGTATTAATAATGGAGTGGTAGCTGAAAACAGCAGTAAATTTGTCACAGTTTAATAGTTCCCATGAATAAAACCAATTACAGCAACGTTATTGTGCACACAGTTTTGTGCCTTGTAGGCCAATATGGAAATCTTAAAGGAAAATTAAATTGGCAGAGGAATGGTTCTCCTCTGTCTTTCTTAGCTTCTATTCAGAATGACAAAATAAATACAGTCTCCTTTTTGTATACTAGGCACACAGCTTTTTGTCAGTATGCATTTGTTTCCTTAGAAGCACTGGAATGCTCGCATGTCTGCGAGAAAAAGGTCTGAAGTAAAGTCTTAGGTATGGGCTAGTTTAACTTCTTTTCATTCTATGTAAACTATTTGAAGATATATAAATAATCCATATAGGAAAAAAATGCTTGTTTTAATATGGTATATGTTGTACAATGAAAAGCTGTCCTTAAAAATTCACCCTCCTCTCCAGCAATCTTTTCCAAGGTTGTAAATGCTAGTTAGCTTGTAGTTCTTGATATGTATTTCAAAATATGTATCATTCAAAGGAAGAACATGAGAAATGGGAAATTCCATGTCCAAATAAAAATTAAAGCATCAACACCAGTATTTCATAATAATGATTTTAACCATTGAGCATTTTATTGACCACAGATTGTAGAATTGTTTTGCAGACCAGCTACCTAAAGGTACTTAGAAGGTCATTAACTTTGAAAAATGGGAGTAAATCCTATTTCTCTTAAATTCAGATGCTTTAGAAGTCCTAGTCTTAAGATAATTTTCCTAAATCTCTGGCTTTCTTAGGCAAAAATCGATCTTTTCTTTTACAACTCTGGAAGAAGTAATAAATATTTCTAACCTATATAATAAATACTACAAGAACTAAAATAGCTTGTCCAGAAGTCTTTGGAGTGATCAGGAAAATCTGTGTAAAGTCCACTTTTGTTTTGATGAAACATTTGTACTCTTGTGTAGCAGTATTATGGATATGATAGCACTTTTAGCTGACTGAGATTCTATAAAAGAAAAACAATTGAAAAAAAAAATCTTTTGAATACCTCTATTATTATGCCATGTTACCATCTCACAGATATTTTTTCTGGTTGATCACATTATCCAAAGCAAAAGGAAACTGATATGCAAGTCAGAGAGAGTGTATATGACTTCAAAGAGAAGAAGAGGATGTCTGAAATCCTTGCAGTTCACTCATCTAAATAGTGCAAAAAATGAGGAGAAAAGTGAGGCCAGATAAATTGTAAAAGAGCACTAATAAACATACCTAATGCTCGGTATTTCAAGAGTAAGCATATCTAGTCTTTCTAAATCCACCTATTATTAAGTGAATTGAAAAGTTTTTAAAATACTTTTGATGGTAACAATATCAATTCCAAAAAGATTTGGCCTTCATTTTGCTCCTTTTCTTTTGAAATCTATGATAAACTTTTCAGTAGAAGCTGAGCTTGATTGGTAGAATCACTTCAGTGCAGAATACTTTGAAATAATCACACATTACATCTAATATGTCAGAAAGGCAACAATTATTGGGTTGTTTTAATGTTTTTCAAATTGCTTGTTTTGGAAGAAAGGAATGATAAAAAAAACAACTGTAATGCATCTTTCAAATGCCCCCAGTCAAGATAAAACAGATCAAAAGTTCAATCGCTAAATGATTTGATCATTCTTATTTTCTTGTCCTCTATACTTGACCCATGAAATGATTACTGAACAGAGATAATTTATATGCTTTTAAATACATGTGAAAAGGCATCTGGGTTAGACCTCTCTGGTAATCTATTTATCTTACATCAAATTAACTTTTCACATTGGATATTTAACAAGATGATGGAGAAATAAGATAAAGAATGGACAGTGCATTTTTTTTTGGTGATAATTATTTTAACAGGAATTTACAGATAGCAGAAGGATGAAAAAGATGCTCTTGAATTTCAAAAATGGGGTCAACTAAGCATGTAATTACTTTCTCAAAGGTTCATAAAACTGTGCTGAACTATCTGACCAGGAGTTCAAATTTTGGTCACTGTGCTGATATTGTTAATCATCATTCAGTGTAAGTGCTGCAAAAATAAGACTATCTCTTTTGAAATAATTTAAATTCTCCCAAGACACTGAATAGGCAAAAAACATTAAAACTTGTTAAAACTTAGAAGTATTGATGAGTTTTTTATATTAATATCTATTCAAAGTGGGGAAAAATACCAAATATCAGATATAACGGCATATAAAATACTAACAATCATATGTTAAATTGCATAGCTTTTATCAAAGACAGGCTTTCAGTCTCATTTCTTCTTCCTTAGAAATCAGAATTAGCACAGAAAAAATGGTGAAAACCTGTCAACTGAGACACAGAACTACTCCACATGAAAGGATTTACATATAAATATAAATTGACTTTGACAGACTTGATATGTTTTGTAGGAAAACAGACATGTGAAATGAGAAATACAGTTGTTTTATTAGGTCTTTCTGAAACACAGTAAAAGGTAAAAAACTGGCTACAAACCGACCAAATGCAGCCAATAGACGCACCGTAAAAATTTCACATGTCATTTCAGACTGCACAAGATTTTTACATAGGAGTAACGTGAGAACTGGATGCATGACCATAATTCCACAAGATAGAAATTTAAGGTTTGCATATATTTGGCATTCTAGTTAGCATTTGTCTCTCTTACATTGCTTAAAATACAAGTATACATGTTTCAGCATTTCCAGGTAGGAAATGTTTCTATTCAGTTCAATAAAAATATCAACTTTGTCTATGTAGCCAATTTTAATCAATTTACTGGCTTACTAGCCAGTTTTTAGTCCTGTAATTGGATATGAGATCTCTGTTCTTCATTCACACATATGAGTGATAAATTTACATCTAAAATTACAGAAGAAAAACAAAACTTTCAATTCTGTTGATAAAAATGAATGTGATTCCTATTCTCATACCGCTGTCAATTCTTTAAATTATGAATGGAAAATTAAATATTTTTAGTCACAAATCAATCAGCCATGAATTAATATTCAGAAATTAAGTTGATGCATACATACATTCTGAGGCATTATTTTCAGGATACAGCTATAACATAAGGTTTTCCTATTATTACCAACTGAAAAAAAAAAATAAAATGTAAATTTCACATTATTCCCTGGGAGATAAAAAGACTTCAGGGTAGCCTGATAGAGGCTGGGCTCCAAAACACCGCTCTGAAGAAACATGTATCTGTAGATCTAGTTCTTAGAGATTTGGGGTGACAGGGCAATTTAGACACAATATCCATAATCTTTACTGAGTTAGTGGAATTCACTATCTTTTATAAAAAGTATTAACACCTAGTTTCTATTTTTCATTTCCAGAAGTAAAAAGAATAATCATGATAGATGACTACTCTTAAGAGAACAGGTAGGAAAAATGTATTTAGTTAATGTAAATTTCATTTTTTTCTTACTTCTCAAATAAAATATTTACCTGCACTGTAGTAAACCTCTGAATTTCCTCGGCATGCTTACAGTTTCATTTGAGGGCTTTGAAATCTTGCTCATTCCAACATGCATATTCTTGCTTTTTTCCTGCCTAATAAATAAAATAAATACATAGATTTTTGTTTGAAAATGACTTCTGAACTATTTCCTAAACATGAAAAACAGTGAAGGTGTGATAGTTAATAGCATTCTGTTGTAAGGAAAGTACAGAATATATTTGTTTATTTAAAAGTCATAGAGAAGAAGACAGACCAAATAAAATAAAATGTTATTTTTCACTGTATTTCAAATAAATAGCATCCTCTAAAAGTGTAGAACTTTCAGTAAGAATGGAATTATGAGAATTAGGAGATATTCTATCAAAGTGTAATTTAGATTTATGGAGCAAGTTGGAAGGACATGCGAGAAATCTTCAAGAAAAAGGTAATCCAGATGGAAACTAGGATAAACAAGAACAGATCAAGGAAACAAAAGAGGTTTTTGTCAAAAATCTTTAAGCATAAGAGAAAAAGTATATAAGTATTTACCTTTGATATTTTTTAATATCAATATTTTTAGATGAACAGAACATGTATGCCATTTTGACTCACATGTGAATAGCATTTAAGTTAAGAATATTTTGAAAATGGGTGCTGGAGTGCTGGAAATAGGGATCAATAGCCACTTTTTTTTTTTTTTTCTTTTTTTTTTCCACTGCAGAGAGTTTTCAGTGTAGAGAGAAGTCTGTAAAAGAATCTATTAAGGACTCATGCTAGAACTATTTTAAGCCAGCTTCTTCAGCAGTGACCTAAAACAAGGAGCAACCAGTGAAATCTCCATGTTTGCTGCTGAGGTTAAGCTTTGGGACATTGTTAGATCCACTAATGACAAGGAAATCTAGAAGGATCTCTCAAGCCTGGGTTAATAGATGAAAAGATGGAAGATAAATATGAGATCTTACATCAATGGGAACAAAATCTGAAAGATGGCTACAAGATGCTGAAGCTGAAAGTAGCAGTTATAACACAGGAAAAATATCCTGGAGGCATCATTAACAAACATTAAAGGTATCATTAGGAAGGCTAATAACAAGGCTAAGGACACCATACTCTCTACTTAAAACTCTCATCTTCAGTGTAGCTTCTGCTGAGTGGGCAATTTACAACCTCTGTATCTAAAGAACAGCATATTAGACTATAGAGGCTGCAGAAGAGGTCTACTCAAGTTACCAAGCTTAGGAATTGCCAGGCTTCTGCATGCTCAGTGGCATCTCCTATTGAGAGAGCATTCTATTGAAATTACTTGCATAGAGGCATCATTGGCCCAACAAAGTTGTGCAAGCCCTGTGTCACTTAAAAAATACAGATATATTACTTTATTTTTAAAATACAAGTCTAGTAATGATCCGCAAGTTAAGGTGTTTGCTAAGCCTTCAACAGAATTTGGATTATCCTGACTTGATGAAGAATGAGAACTATATCACAATTTCCTTTTCTCATTGTGTTTCTCTTGAAATGAATGTCATCTTTGCTGTTTTTACAGTACTAGATATTGACTGACTAGCCAGCAGCCACACAGCCACTCACACATTTCCTTCCCTCGGCCCCAAGGGATGTAGGAGAAAATGAGAACAAAAGCAAGAAAACTAATGGGCTGAGGTAATGGCAGTTTAATAGATGAAGGAAAAAGGGTAAAAAAAAACAAGTGATGGAAGGGCAATCATTCACCACCTCCCACAAGCAGATCAGTACTCAGTTATTCTCCAAGAAATGACTGCCTCGTAAAGACTGACACCTAGATCTTAATGTTAAGCATGATATTGTACAACATGGAATACCCCTCTGGACATTTTGTGTCAGCTGTCCTGGCTGTATATTTGCCTAGTGTTCTTTCCTATCCCCAGCAACTGGGGTATTAAGAAGGGAAAAGAGTATATCTTCACTGATACTGCGCAAGCTCTTATGAACAGTATTATCATGTAATTAATGTATTATAAATATATGTATATTGTATATACATATAAAAAAAAAAAAAATATATATATATATATATAAATATGTATAATGTAAAAATGTAATTACCAGTATTATCATGAATTACCTGGGCTAGCCATAAATACAAAGCACAGACTACTATGAAGTAAGTTAACTCTAGCCCAAGCAGACTCAGTGCAGTGAACAAAACAAAGATTACTTAATTTAATGTTGTAATGCACTGCGTAAATAAGTAACAAAGCAGTAGATATGATAAGCATCATATCTAATACGGTGATATGATGCATGCACATTGGTGACAGTCAGTGACATTGCAAAGAGGAAAGATTTTTTTTTTTTTTAAACAACTACTTTAACAAGCAGGGCAATGGGGAATTTTAAACTGCTGAGGCAGAAGGTTTCCAATAATTGCTCAGTTCTGAAATGGTTCAAGACATGAACGTTAACAAATTACAAGGTCAGAGTAACACTTTATCATGCCAGACCTTTCTTTTATTGTCTTAAGCACTAATATGGAGCTAATCTAAATCTACACAGAATCACAGAATCACAGAATGGCCAGGGTTGGAAGGGACCTCAAAAATCATGAATCTCCAACCCCCTTGCCACATTCAGGGCCATCAACCTCCTCATTCAATACTTGACCAGGCTGCCCAGGACCCCATCCAAACTGGCCTTGAACACTTCCAGGGACGGGACGGGGCATCCACAACCTCTCTGGGCAGCCTGTTCCAGTACCTCACAACTCTCTCTCTGTAAAGAATTTTCCCCTGACATCCAACCTAAATCTCCCCTCCCTCAACTTAGAACCGTTTCCCCTTGTCCTGCAGTTATCAACCCTTTCAAAGAGTTGATTCCCCTCCTGTTTGTAGGCTCCCTTTAGGTATTAAAATGCTGCAATGAGGTCACCCTGCAGCCTTCTCTTCTCCAGGCTGAACAAGCCCAGCTCCCTCAGCCTGTCTTCATAGGGGAGGTGCTCCAGTCCCCTGATCATCTTCGTGGACCCTCTCCAACAGGTCCCTGTCTTTTTTGTACTGGGGGCTCCACACTTGGACGCAGTATTCCAGATGGGGCCTCACAAGAGCAGAGTAGAGGGGGACAATCACCTCCCTGTCCCTGCTGGCCACCCCTCTTTTGATGGAGCCTAGGATAGCATTTGCCTTCCGAGCCGCAAGGGCACACTGCTGGCTCATATTACACAGAGAATCACATAAGTTTATAGACTATAAATTATCAGATACTTTGCATCTAGGCTGTTCAGCCTTACCTTTTTACTTGGTACTGAGCTACTTGAGAGAGCCCCAGTTCACCTATTCCTAATGTATATAATACTTCCTGGTCACCTTACTTCCAGTTAGCTCTTGACATATTACCTGCTGTGTACTTAATGTTGTGGGTTTATATGTGCTGAACTGCTATTAATCTACTTCTTTATTCTTTCCTGTTGTATAAGATTGTATATATACGATGCTGTATATATACAAGAAATGATATAAGAAATTGTATGAAATAACAACACTAATATTCAAAGGATATTGTCATCCATCACTCGAAAATGATTGCATAGTACAATTTTCTAAGTTCTCCTATACTAGAGCCTGCAAGCCCTGCAAGTAAAAGTGGTGACCCAGATCCATATAATGGTTAATATAAATCCTGTCATTTTGTTGTTGTCAAAGTATTAAATTTGATTTGATCTGGAAAGGAAACATGATTTACTTCAAATTAACTTTCACTTTTTTGTTGCTTTCCTGAAGAGGCTCAGAATCATCTTGATCATGTGCAACAAAAGGTAGTGCAGAGAAGTGCAGAACATTGTCAAATATCACAGAATTCTGAAAAGCAGATGTTTGAAATGCTTCAGATATCCCTTATTTGCAAAATGTATTTTACTGTGCAATATTTGTTCTTAATTTATAGAAACTGACAGAGTTGACAGTGATGTTTTGTGGAAGATTATAACTGTGGTTCTAGAAATTAATTATCCTTCCAAAAAGCTCTAACATTTACAAATTTTAATATTTAGAATAATTAACTGAAAATTACTTGTTTCTTATGTATTGGCACTATACCCCTTTCCCTTTTTATTTGCCTTTCTTTTTCTACTCTGTCACAGTGGACAGTAATCCTGATGTGGGAAAAAGAAAATCAAATTACCAAAATCATCCTATCATACTTTCCTAAAAATATATCATAATATTTCTATATGTTTATATATATAAGAAAATTAAAAGAGGGTCGTTATCCTACTACATCATTTCCCATTGTCCTATGGAATTAGATTTAATGTTTTTGCATTAATGAAATGTGTTGTTCAGTTCAGGAGACCAAAAAGCTGATGCACATCATCTTCACATTCAAACATATTATTCAACAAAAAGTTTTGTATTTTTTATTTAATGGCATACTGCTACCGTGGAGATTAATACAATGTATGTATAACTGACTATGGTATGTAATGGACAAACACTGCAATCAGATTTTTCTGAGCTGCTGTTCAGCAAAGAAAGGCAGGTTTGTTAGGTCCAGCACACCAAAAATATGCAGGTTTTGGTAGTAACCGGTAATTGGCTATGGCCATTCTGGAAAATGGAGTATAGAAAACAGATTTAAAAAATATAATATTAACCTTAATCTTGTAAATATCTCATTGCAATAAAGTGAAGCCAAATATTTCCCCTTTGTCTTATCTAGAAGTATCAAATTTATAATCTGAAGAAATACATATTGTCTTAACATTTTAACACTTCCTGATTACTTTTCATAATGTAAAATCTACGTACGTCAAATTGTTATCACTAAGTTCAAAATACAGAGCTGCTCCAAAAGTACTGCATTGCATGTTATTATTATGACATCAGAAGCGAATGTTGGTGATGTGTCAGTAGAAGTTGAACCTTCCCACCAACATTCCATTACATTTTGTTTCTATGTGACAGATGGCAGCAGAGGGGCAGTCTGACAGAATGGCATCTGACATGGAAGTGTACATGAAACAAAATTCTGTCACTGAATTCCTCCAAGCGGCGCCCACTGATATTCATTGACACTTGCTGAACATTTACAGAGACCAAACAGTGAATGTGAGTACAGTGAGGTGGTGCATGGTGTGTTTCAGCACTGAATACAGTGACAGTGGGTCACCTCCACTAGTGTAAATTTCTACAAAGAGAGACATAGAGGTTCTTGTCCATTGCTATTGAAAATGCATAACTAATGGTGGTGACTATGTTGAAAAAGATAGCTGAGCATTTGCTCTATCAACTAGTTTTATTGTGCTTTTTATATCAGCTGTAGCTTCCATGGAAATAAATAGGAGGCACTATTTTTAGAGAATGACCTATGCATATTGTCCGGAAAATCACAGGCTAAAATGTTTATTCCACCAATATTAAAAAAAAATTAAAGAGCAAAAGAAGCCATCACACAAAACACACACACACACAAATAACACAAAACTATATAAGAAAATGCTCTAACAGAAGCAGAAGAGGTTAATTAAAAATCTTTCACACAGGTCGGTGTGCTACTGAGTAAGTGTGGAACAGGTTACTATAGCGTTGGGTAGCTGAGAGAAGTATTTGTAACTAGAAGCATTTTTATTTAGAACAGCTTGTGAAGGCCAAAAAGCTTTTTCATTCTTTCTGCTAGCACAGTGGTGTAGTAGCAACAGGGCAACCAGGCACTGGAGAGCTATAGGCAAATAGTTAATGACAGTATTATAGCTGTTCCTGTAAGTTCCTATGTTTGAGACTTTCTTCTGTGCTGTTTTTATCAAAGGGCCATTCTTGGTCCATCTAAAATAAAAAAGCAGGGCTATTACAAACTCTGAATTCAGGACTGTATCCCCATTACTGCACCTAATGAAGGATTGTATCCCCTCTCTTACTAAATCAGAGTAAAAAGAGTAAAACCATAATGAAAAGACCATAGTTTTAGCAATCTTTCTTATTGTTGTGTTTAGCACTATGACTTTCCTTTTGGTTGTTTTGATTTGTTTGTCCTCATCCCCTAGGGTGTAATCTGCATTCATCAGCTGTGAAAAGAACATCTGTCTGTTAAGGTAGATTTAAATGGATCTAGGTTAAAGTTGCTTTTACCATTATTTTTTTCCATACTCCCACATAAACCCTAAATTCAATGTATTCATTGCTTAAACTTAGAAGGTATAGAATTTGAAATCACCTTCAGGCAATTTCAAACCACAACTAAGAAAACATTTCTCAGCAAACACAGAATGACAAACTAGCGGAACTTTTGAATTTTAGTGCATACTGGAGAGAGAGGGCAGAGGAGGCTACAGCTCCATTATTTTCACACTGTCTACTGTAGGATAGAATTCTCTTCCATTACTGAATAATTTCTTAACGGTTGCACTGTTGTGTAGTAAAACACTTCTCAAAGGTTGTGTGGGGACAGTTTTCTGTATGTGCATGTATGTATAACATACATACAAATAATTAAAACTGTTCATCTTTAGAAAATGAATGAAGTCAGAGTATGTATTAGAAGTATTTTTTAAAAATCTCTTCAAATATATTTCTGATTTAGCAAGTATATATCTATTCATTACACAAAGTTTTCACTTAAACTATTCATTATAGCTGCAAAGATATACCTCTTTTTCTGAGCCTATACACATCAGTTCTAATGAATTGTGAACAACTCTTATCTGCTTACAGAAGTGCACATTGTATCTTCGGTATCATTTTTCAGAAAGAATTTCATGTTTAATCACACTTTATGTGAGTAGAAAGAACCATGTGCCCATGGCAATGACACTAAACATTTGCATAGATCTGATTGCTGAAGCAGAGCCTAAGACCTTAATTTAGAAGAGCGCATAAGTTTATGCCTATCTGTAAGTATGCCCTTGAGCCTCACTGGCACTGAAACAAAAATGATGAAAATGTGACCTTGGACATCACAATTCACACAGCAAGATAACACGTTAATCATAAGATCAATAATAAAAGCAAGCAACACTAATTTTCAGACAGTGGCTACTACCAATTGCTTAGCTACAGCTTAACTGTCTTTATCAGGGTGTAATTTGGTCCTCCAGTGAGCAAAAACCAAATGTAGGAACATAAAAGTAAGCTTTCTACACCTTCAACCGAGAGACTCATTACTGAACATTTGTTCTTGAGGTTTGTTTTTTTTTGTTTTGTTTTGTTTTTTTTGTTTTTTTGTTTTTTTGTTTTTAAGTTACACAGCATATTGTGAATATGGGCATTGCTGAATATGGTAATTCTAGTGAGAAAGATAACAATGAAAAACAGGTATCTAATAAAAACGGAAGTATACATTTTGCTAGTAAAAACAGCCAAAACAAGGAACAGAAAAGTCAAGGTCAAGTGATCCATAATTTCAGAAAAAAATTGGACAGATCAGAACTTGCATTGGAAGAAATATCATTAACTATAGAAGAAAGAGAAATGCTAGACAAAGGCTATTGAATAGCTTCACGCGAGAAGACAGCAGATGCATGATTTAAATCTACCTCGTTACTTAGTATTGGTTTTGATATCATCAGTCAAAGGAAAGAAGACCATCAATAGCAAGAATTATATACAGCTGCAGTGAAAAGGTCATAAAGGTTGCATGCTATACATTTTCTCTTTTAAATGTTTCAAAGTAAATGAAATTTTTAATGTAAAGGAGAAAAACCTATAACCAAAGCTTCAGTAGGTAAAGAACTTGCAAGATTAGTCTTAATGTAGCCAATCACTGAGCACTGATGCATTTTAGTATACAACTCTTGAACAAATTTAATAAAAAACACAAGACATATACCATGTCTCTTGAAAAATGAGTTAGTTCTATATGACATGTTGGTTATCTGATTTTATGCATTAGCAACTGTGCACACAGATGAGTCAGTTTGATCCTCTGTTGGAGTTGCAGTGAATTATTTTTAAGTGCATGTTAGGAAAAAGGCATTTCTGTTTATCCTTTTGAAAGCTTGTTAATGGTAATACATGGTTTTATTATGGATTAGTAATACAAGAAATGAAAATAATGTATCTTATTCTCAAATATTTACTACCAAACTCAAAACTTTAAATCTTTCTACTATTCTTCCTGAATTTCTAAGTTAGTGCAGAGATGCTCACCTCAGTAGGGTCACAGAGCTAACAGACATATACCAGAGGACATAGTTCAGCTTTGAACATCTGCCTGGGGAGGCAACTAGGATCTCATGAGAAGAGCTTATAATTGGTGCTTTTACACTCTCAGGATAATCAAGAGGTCCTACTATGAGCAGGATGATGCAAATAGATGATTAGACTGAATGTTCTTGCAGATCTTTCTCAACTTTGGTGATTCTATGATTCTATGATTCTTTCCACTTGCTTTTTTTACAGGATTTTTAATCAAGATATTCCTTTTGCCTTTCAAAACAAGGAGGAAAAGGAGCCTAAGATTTTTAGTTCATAGAAATTGACTAAATTTTAGAATTAAGGTTAAAGTAAAAGCCTGCTTAAAGCACAACCAAACTATCTAAAATGCAATCTGTTAGTGGCTTTTATAGGTAAAAATAACACCAAAAAAACACCAAAAACACCAAAACCAAACCGTGAACGAAACTGAACACAGGCAAAATCTCTTCTCCTTATGAATTTACAGCCCATATTACTGATCTAAGGCAGTAGATGACAGCACATTTTTTAGCTCTAAATCATCACAAAAAGTATGGATTTGGATTCTGACAAACAGCCAAAGAGAATAGAGATACGTTGTGTAGAGTGCAAATGAGGAGAGATTACTTGGCTGTGCTCCAGTCATTCTCTGACAGGCTGGAATCTCCTCAGAACTCAAACAGCAGATTATGGCTATATTAATCTGATGACATAAACTGCTTTCAAACGTCACAGAGGGCATAGCAGGTTAAATTCACATTTAAAGTACTGAGCACTTTTGAAAATGTAGTCCTGTGCTTTGAAGTGTGTTCCTCTGAAAATGCCAGGTGAGAATTCAGGGCAACGAACTTTGTGTCAGAGAAAAGCTGAAGGTACTATAAAACATAATTTACTGTAAGCTTTGCGTTTGCCAAGAATACTCTTATTTAGAAAATTTGGAATAAAAAAAGACAGAGTGTGGTCATTCCTATAAGTTCAAGGAATTCCTCTCCTAGATCCATACTTGCTAGATATCCCTGACAATTTTCACTTTTGATTGGCAGGTGTTTAGGAGTACTGTACACATTACTTCTAACAAATGGTAGAACTTAAGGACACTGATTTTTCAATCAGTGTGCTTGTGCATACATATAGCAAATTCTGCAGTGCAAACTGCCACTGAGGAAACTGGAACTGATTGTTGACTACTGTGTGAACTTTACCTTCTAAGATGGACAAGTTTGGACTTTGTGCAGATTTTATTTCCACTAATATTCAGTTATAACCCTTATCTGTTTCATTACGTGTGAGATGTAATTGTATTGACACATGATCAGCAATGTTTCATACATTATTGAAATGCCTGTGGAAAGTAATGTATCACTGAAAATTGTATTTATTTATTCAGAGGAACCAGTAAAGTACTGGTGCTTCTTAATTTCAGATATACAACTCTAACTTATAGGAAAATTCATTGAGAAAAATTCATTGAGATATTTTTTTTCTCAATCGTATTTCTTCGTAACTATTATAAAAAGCTACATTTAATTTTTTTCCTTAACTTTGTGAGAAACATGCTCAAAATCAAAAATTTATAGTCAGGCAAAGATCTTCATAAACAGCAGTTTATTCATTATTGCAATAATGGGCGCACATCCCCTACTGACAAGGGAGAATTTGCATGTCTAATCAATGAAATCCACTCCATTAAATACCCTGGGTCTGACGCAGGTAATACTTCTCCTGGCACTCATTAGTTGAGCGTCTCAGGCTCACAATCTTCCTGATGCTGTTGCTATGATACAAGGTCTGTTACCAGCTACTGCTTTTAGGTATGTTCTTTACTTTTCTATGGAGATAGGAGGGCAATGTTTCTAAAAGTTAGTGCATTTGTTCTGTCCTGTACTAGGCTCTCCCCACCCTGCATCTTTAACTTACCTTGTGCCTGTGCCAATTCTACCCACGTCAGAATGCCCCAGTCTCAACATCACTCTGTTCAGCAGCTTTCTTTGTGAAAAACAACTTATCCTACACTACATACAAAAATACTGGAAATTTCCACTACAAAAACACAATCTACCTCTTACAATTTCCTCTCTTTTTCTTTGTACCCTTCTTGTGTTTTTGCACCAGACTATAAAACACTTCTAATATAGAAAACAGGTAGTAAGTCTTGAATCAATGCATAATCAGACTGTAGTACTAAGGAATGTGGGGAAGATGGGAAAGTTAGCGATAGTAAAGAAAGAAATTCTAGGAAACGGCTTACAGAGTGGGGATAGTCACCACCAAAGGATCCAACATTTTGTTAGTCCGTGGGGAGGCATCAGATTGGTCAGTAATGTCTCAATGATTAACACAGTTGCAGTTCGGCGGAGGGGTACTCATTCTTTCTTGGAACACTTGGGGCCTGCCTACCCCAATTATCAGGGACATTATGTCCTGTCCATCATGGTGATGGTAGCTGTTAGGATACTGACATTTTATTCGTCATGAGGAACAGCACATCTGTCCTCTTACCACTGTGCTCATGGTAGTCAACCACAAACTTCAAAAACTTGTCGGTCAGGTCATTCCTTGGATGGGTGCTGTTGAACAGGCTTTGAGCCAAGCATTCTCCAGCTTCTCATGTCTCAGATGGGTGCCATTGAACAAGCTTTGAGACAAGCATTGTTCCTGCTTCTCACACCACTCGGTGCCTTGTTATCACTGTCCCATGATGGTATTAAGAAAAAAATCATTGAGGGGAACGAGGGGAGAAGAGAAAGATATGTGTGTTGAAGTCGCATAAAGCAAAGGAGCAAAACATGAGTGCCACCAGTGTGCTTAACAGAACTTGCCTTTCCCGTGGATCACCAGGAGGCTACAAAAAGTAATCTACAACCTAGGCCAACTTGCAAATTCCTTGGGTAATTCGAGCTGGGCAAGTCACCTCAGCATGTGCCAGACTTTCACATATAATATGATTACAAGCAATAAACACATCAATGTTAGGATTAATAAGATTACAACTGGGTGAAGCACAGAATTAAAAACTCCTCTTGCTGTTTGTGACCATACAAGAAGCATTTCCTACTAATGGTGTTCTCCATCTTTCTTCACCCTTTTTAGGACACAGTGTATCTCTTTTGTATCATGGTGAACAGTAATTAGAGCTTTTTTGTCCATTATCTTGGATGCTTTCTAGCAGTTGGTACAGATCATCATGTTGTAATTTCTTTAATAAAGCAAGAATCCACTTTGTGCAGGTAGCAAATTCTGGATTAATGTGTAATTGGATCGTAACAACTGATATGATGTAACTGGAACTGAATAATTAGAGTCACATTCCATAATGTTGGTAAAGTTACAAACACAAACATTTGAGTGATTGTTTGTATCTATAGTAATATTACCTATGAGTATAAAATTCCAAGAGGTTGTCACACACACACATCTTTTTCCAATATAGGTATCAACTCTTTCAGGGGTCTCACCGGGATACATCTCAAAATAGCAAATATTTTGCTCTGTGTCAAGACAAAAGTCTTGAGCCCTGATGGTATTACTCTAACAAATAAATCCTTGTTCCCATACAGCGCATGATCTAACATCAACAGTTTGCCATTTGTTTCCATTTTGTTGGGCCCATACTCTGTGTTCTAATGGGTAGAGTATAAACCAGTTGTGATTCAGTCCCAGCGCAATGATTGGGTATATGGTATACACTGAAGCACTGTGTATTGTTAGGACAAAAGCTATAGCATAGTTATTAAAAGGATCATAAGTAAAATTAACTAGATGCTTCTAAGATTGAAATTCTCTTTCAGATTTGTTTGCATTGTCTGAGATCGCCTTTTGAATTTCAGTGGGTAAAGTGTTTCCTTTACCTTCTACAACTAAGAGCTAGGAAGACATTATTTTGAGTTAGGGCAAGTGTATCTACAGTTAACTATTGGTCTTATATTTATTCTTTCCCATTGAGATAACATATTAGATAAGAATTGCTGGTTGGTTTCCAGTGCTGATGGGGAAGACTGCAGGGGTTTTGTAATACACATAGATCACTTGTTACATCCAACACCATACTTTTATTCTTCATCCTGCATTTTCCAGGAGTTGGGGGAGTTAGCCAGTACTATCCTGGCCCCATTCATTTCCTGAATACATTTCATTACTGTGCTTAACCATAGTAGAAAGGGTTAAGCCTCTGTTAGAATTAGAATTTGGTCCCATATGCCCACTATGTCCAGTGTGGTCATGGGACCATGACCAATCAGTGAATGTGATAGGGTCAGCATAAGCAATTGCAAATATTAATCTGAAGAAGATGCCTGTCCAAAACAGTGACACTAATGATACTGCAGGGATCTCAGGAGAAGGAGCAGAAGATCAGAAGGCAGGTGAAATCCAGATGGTTAATTTTGTGCATTTTCCCCTGATCATCTTAAGCCTTCCAGATTTATTTGTTAAGATGCTCTTTGAGGGTCAAAGCGACAGAACCAATGTAGGGCAAATCAATTGACACTAGTTGTCCTAGAGAGTAATTGTCACAATAAGCAGCACTTTGAGTAAGGGACCATAGGGCACAATGGTTGCCTGTAGTGAAAAATATTCCAGGTTCTTCTTCTGATAGTTTGAGATGCAACATCTTTTTTTTTTTTTTTTTTTTTTTTGTGCATATGCTTCTATTCATAATCAACAGTATCCAATTAAACCTAAAAACTTTTGCAACTCCCCCTTTGTTCTGGGTAGAGAAGCTGCGCAATTCCCTCAATTCTTTCAGAATTTATTCTCCATTTTCCTTCAGAAATCACATGTCCAAGGTATTTGACTTCTTTTTCCACATACTGCAGTTTATTTTTAGACACTCTTAGCCCACGTTCTTCCAAGAAGTTCAAGAGTTTACTTGTAGTCTCTTTTACTTTAGACTCCTCTGCTCCACAAATCAGCAAATCATTCACATACTATAACAACTTTACCCCCTCTTCAACCTGAAACTTTTCCAAAACTTTCTCCAGCACTTGTTCAAATGATTTCATGAACCCTTTGGTGTAAAACAATCCACTTGTATTTCTGCTTTTGTCTTGTTTCTGGGTCCTCCCATTCAAAGACAAAAAGATCTCGACTCTCTGAGTCCAAAAGGCAGGTCCAGAAAGCATCTTTTGAGTCTATTACACTAGACCATTTGTGTTTGTGTGGGATCTGACTCATTAAAGTACAAGGGTTAGGAACCACTAGGTGTCACTTGAGAACTATTTCATTAATTTTTCTTAGATCTTGCACCAGTCAATATGTGCCATCTGCCTTCCATACTGACAAAATTAGAGTGTTATAGGGTGATATACTGGAGTCCAGAAGATCATCTTTAACCAATGTCTGTATTACAGGATTTAGACTCATTTTCTCTTCTAAAGGTATGGGATATTGTCACTATTTCACAGCTTCACATCCTCCTTAGACAGTTATTTTTAAGGGAGTAATTGTGAGTCAGTTTCCTTCCCCTGCCTTTGGATTTATTTCTTTTTATCATCAGCTGTTAACAAATTCATTGACACCTTTATACCTGTTCCACAAGGTTTCAACAGCAATCCTAATTTAACTATTTAATCTCTCCCCAGTGAATTGGTACCTGCTTCTGGCACATTTAACAATTTCCCTGTGATTGTTTTATCTTCCTATTTTAATTCAGCATTCTCAAAAATTGAAACTATCATTCCCTACTCTGTACCCCTGTTATTCTTAAAGTGTTCCCATTTAAATTAAGTCCCAGTATTTTATAAGTTTAAGATGACCAAGAATTAATCAAACTGTTTTGCTAATCCAATAGGGTCTTCCATTAAAGATTTTATTTCGCTTTTAAAATTTCTCACTCCACTAGTAAGAGAGGACTTTACAAATCCTGTATCTCCTGGTAACACTGGAACTTCCCTAAGGGGATACATGGACGTATTAGTGGGGTTAATGCAGTTAGATTTAGGAAAGGGAAAATTTATAATATTCCTTTTACATTGTTCCAATTCTTTTCTTAAGTCGACAGAGATTTTTCTTTTCATCATCAGCACTAGTTGCAGAATTCTGTCAGATGGGCTGTTAAGGAGGTGATCCAAGCCAATACCCTCCACTCTGTCAGCTGTCTCCAGCCTCCCTCCTGTAGTTACACGACTTGACTCAAAGACGGTAAGGGGGGGATGCTGTTCCATAGAGGAAAGTGAATGAGTTTTAATCCTAAGGAGAGATACAGAGGAACTTCAAGGATTCCATCTGGGGTTTCTCTGTTCTTCCTTATCTACAGAATTTCATCTAGCTATGATTGGCTGTTGTATTCCCTGAATCCAACAAGCAGCATATGCAGACTCCTCCAAAAAGAAAGTTTTACTGTTTACATGCATGTTCAAAGTCTGACAAATGCAATCTTTGTCAGACTTGTATTTTGGCCTAAATACTGATTCCCCTACAATTGGTTCTTTAGGCCATACAACACCACAATTCCTAATCATTTTCTATTTACCCTTATCTCTGGTTCTTGAATTACTCTTCCAGCTTTTCAGCATACTTCCTAAAGGACTTATAACAGGCACTGCTCCAAAGACCTTCTCTCTGTCCCCTCCCTTGGAACTCTTTTTCCCCATTTCTCTCAGCAACCCATGGTCATACTAATGCAGAAACTGCCCTTTTGCAGCCAACCCAATTCTCAGTTCTAGAAAATAGGTGTACTATCAAGCAAACCGCTTTGTGAGACATTCATGTACAGCATAAAAGTGCCGGACCTTGACCTCCAAGGCAATACTTAACTGCAAATCATTGTTCTTACCTTGGTCTGTGCACAGAGTTGCCAGGAATTATCAGGTCAATTTCACAAAACCGCAGTGCCTGCTGTCTTTCCCTATCCCCGCAGCTGTTCACAGATCTTGCCTCAGGTCTACATCTGGGTCCTCAGCTCCACAGTGAACCACCACTGCCAACCCACAGGGCCACAGAAGTAAAAGCGGGGTGCACTGTCCTGTGTTATAGAGATGGAGTCTACCTCTCACAGCTGTTGACAAAGGGATGTAAGACTTTGCAGAAAATGTTGGAATCATCATAGGCTGTATATCTACAGTACAGTAATCGTCCTGTTCTTTAGATCTTTTTCTCCACTGTCACTTTCTATTTGTTACAGACTACCTTTTCTTAACATTGAGTTGTACAGTTTATACCTGCTAGCTAATTTATTCCTGTCCTGCTGTTAGATAGTTTGCTAATCTATGTTATCCTTCACATGGGACACTACTGATGGTTGTACATGAAATAATTTCATCTGTGACAGTAAATGGAAGAGCTAGGATTGCAACAAAGGCTATACAGTTATTTATGTTCTCTTCCTTTCTCTGCCCCAGAGCTTAAGTTAGATATATGGACTCATGATGTTCCAGCTCTTACCTTAAAAAAAAAATAATAAATATGCATGTTATGGGCTCAAAGACATTGAAATCCAAAGTGTTAAAGTTAGAAAATGCCAGAAGTTACTCATAATTTCCTAACAGAGTGACATTTCATTCTCTGAGCTGCACCAAAATCTTTACCTCTGCCCCTTGTTCTGGAAAAAAAGGAACTACTGGTCTCTCTAGCTCTTTTTTAGATTTTCTTCTGGTTATTTATGCAACTCCAAAAGAGAACTTCTTCACTTTTCTGGCAGAGTAAGACATATTTAATTATCAGTTTCAGAGTCTTTCCTCTTTTAAGAATCACTCTTCTTGCTGGATTTGTCACACCTTAGGAAAAATATATTATGCATCTGGAGGCAACCAATTTAATCGTTTATCACTATTCTTCTCATATGACTCCTATCTAAGCGCAAATAAAGAAGCTGTTTTCTTCCACGATAAGAAAACAAGATTTTTGATTCTCAGTGATGAGGTTTTATATTACTTTGTGAATCACTAGGATTTCTGCTGTTCAGTGACACTAGTTCTGCTGAATTTCTCTTCTGTTTAACTTTTTAAAAGATACTTCCCTACATAATGAAGTTAATTACAGAAGTTTAACAGCCACTTAACCAGCACAGTCTATTTTCAGTCATCTTAAGCTGTATCTTTCTAAATGCCCTTTTTTTACAAAGAGCTGTTAATTGGCAGTGATTTTAGGCTTTTCCAAGAAATTCTGAAACTTTGTGCACTTTCTGACTTTATCTTTAGAATCATCGCAGAAAGATACACACAAGAAAACCTCAATTTTTCAACCTGCAAGTGAGAGAAATTTCCCACTTACTCTGTGAGGCTTAAAAAAATGCAGCAGATAACAACTACTGTATAATACTACTACTATAATACATTTCCAGGATGCTGTGTATTAGCCAGGAATATGATACTTTATGCCTTCCATTGACACTGCACATAAGTTGAAGTTAAGTTGAAGGTTATGTCGGATATCAGGGGGAAGTTCTTTCCTATGAGAGTGGTGAGGTGCTGGAACAGCTGCCCAGAGAGGCTGTGGATGCCCCGTCCATCCTTGGAGGTGTTCAAAGCCAGGTTGGATGGGGCCCTGGGCAGCCTGGGCTGGTATGAAATGTGGAGGTTGGTGGCCCTGCCTGTGGGGGGTTGAGCTTCATGATCCTTGAGGTCCATTCCAACCCAAGCCATTCTGTGATTCTGTGATTCTGTGAAGTTCACAAATTTTCTGTATGCAGGTTTCCTTACTCACATCCCACTTAGGTCAATTCACTTAACAACTATGTAGTTATTTTGGTGATTTTATGCTTTTCTCTTTAATGGCAAATCAGAAATAAAAATGCAATAAAATATTAGTTACATTAATTCACTGTATTTAGTTTTGAATTGCTTTATGTAGCAGTGATTATAATTTAACTACACAAGAACTAAAAGAAATATTTAATAGAAAATTATGAATTTAATATTAACTGTTAATGAGGAAATCTCCCTTATTAATTTTATAAATTTAATCTCCAATAAAAATATTACTTGATTTAATCTGATTTTTTCTTGTCTCTTTTAAACCTTTCTTGGCTTAATTTTCCATTCTATAATATAATCAGTGCCTAAAGATAATATTTAATAGAATATTATGTTGTCTTTCAATGTGATTGGAAAATAGTGTATTTTTACTTGTATTAAGACCACGGATGTTATTCATAGGGCTAAAGTGCAGATTTAGGTCTGGTTGGTATGAACTGCAACCTTTATTACAAAGTACCACACATATTTCTCTGAGTCATAAAACCTTTTATGGTTTCTACGTGCCTTCTGGATTCTCCATAGGATATTTTTTTTTCATTAGGCTGTATCAGATAATAATTGTACTTCTTGCTCAACTGTGGTGAGATATCACTAAAGAGAGGTCAGAGAGTATTTAATTCTTCACTCCACAATTCCAAACTGCTTTCAGAACACAGTATATAGACTCCTAATACTTCCTACCAACAACAATGTGTATAGAGGCAGATGATCCAGGGGATTCTGGTGCTGATGATCAGGTATGTTGGTCAAATGTTATCAGTACAAAAGAGTTTTGTAATCTTCTACTGACTGTGGATCATGATTGAGAGATCCAAATGGTCTTATCAAAGCGTTTCACCAGCTATTCAAGGTAAATTCACACCATTGCAGTATTTTTCCCACTTGGCAACAATATGACTGCTAGGACAAAGCTTTGCTTGAGTTTGAACAACAATCTGAACAAGAATTCCAGTAGGATGAAATAGCAGTTCATTTCCACAGCTATTTCCATCCTTGAATTCCAGTGTCAGCTCAGCAGTGGCTGTGGTCAGCTGGGTTAGTTAGTGTTAGCTGTGATAATCATGACTTTGTGCCTCCTAAGAGTCTACTACTGCCACCAAATTTCTCACAGGCCGTCACTGATCCCAAGCCCAGCAATGGCATTTACTCGCTATATTAAGCATCTTGCTTGGGCTGATCTTGCATATGAGAAAAGGATAAACTATTTTGTTATTTCTGCTAATGAATATCTAAATATAAACAGCAAGCTATTAAGGAGAAATTAGAAACTCTGTGTCATTAAGACTGATGTAAACTTCTGTCTTGGTAAGGCCTGTTGTAAGCTTCCCACTGCCCCCCAACTGTTTAGATGCCAATCTATCAAATACTGTGAAGCTGACACCTATTCTCAGGAATAATACTTACCTTGTCAGCAAAAGCTCTGCGTGGTTTGTCAGGGGAAGTGAGCAAGCTAATGCTTGACTCAGCAGCTCCTAGTCATGTTTTGTGAGTATTAATGAATAAATAATTGTTAAATCATCAAACTGTTTGCATCATGCTTTGTTCTAGATTAAAGATGCCCAAAAAACATGACCCAAAGAGAGGCTTAAACACCAAGAGATATATTAATCTGACTAGCAAAGACAACTAACCTTTTCATAGGGACTAAACTAGTGTCTGGTTTCCAAGCAGCAGTGGTTAATCCAGGCCAACAAACTGTCTGACAAAGTCTCTTTATTCAGTCAGCAGAAAAAATATTAGTTGCAGCAGTGGGGCTAAGCAGATTACCTAAGTGCTTTGCTTGGTACAGCTACTTCTCTTTAGTGGACTATAGAGGGAACCAGAGACTGGAAACCCTGTAAGCACTCTGAATTATTTATTGCTCCCTTGAATGTAGATGTCATAGTATTTATAAAGCATTGTCTCCATCAACAGCAGTACCGCTTTGGTAGTTCAGAAATTCCCCTAAAATGTTATTGGAGTGATTCCATCTTTCCTAGTTGGCAGGGAAAACATGAAATCCAAGCTAAACAAAAAGTTGAGGAAAAAAAATGACACTGTTGAATTTTTGTCTCTTGATTTCCTTCAGACCTGGCATTTTGCCCTTTCATTTCTTGGTGCCCAATGGGAAACATGAAGGAGGCTGATACATCAGTTTTCACCATCTGCAAACTAAGAAGGAAAAAAGACCAACTTCACTGCGCAAAAAAATCTAAAGTGATAGGGAAGGCAAAAAGTTCAAAATGCCATTACCTTCTGTCAGAAATGGATCTTTAAAAGCAGATAAAAGCTGATCATGTCCCTAATGTAAAATGAACCAGGAGATGACAGGAAAAGATATTTATAGGGAATAGAAGGAAAGTGCTTTGCTTTGGAATCCAGCCATAAGGGAAAGTGCAGCTAAGGATAATTCATTTCAGAATCTTCCCCAGGCTGTGTTAGTTCTCCTGCAATTTTGCAGAATAATAGAACCAAAATGTTCTTTCCCGGAGTTGTAGGTTCAATTTCATTGCTTTTTTTTTTATTTTTATTTTATTTTATTTTATTTTTTTTATATACTGGCATTTAGATAGCAAGGAGATATGCCCCCTTTTATCACCCAAGATGGCCAGATGTTCTGATATCTGGAAGGATCAGCTAAGCTTAGGCTTATAAAATATATGTATATATATTTTTAAGAATGGCCTATTCCTTTTTTTAGGAATTATGTCAACAAAATCTTACAAAGCAAATTGGTCCAAGTGGGAAGTAGTTGCCAGTATGCCTGATCCAAACCCAAAGAAGGAGCATCTTAGTGACATCATTGTTACTGACACCATTGATGTCAGCTGATTGTGAAGCAGGCCCTAGGGGATCACAGAATAATGCTTACATATATTAAAACAACAACAAAAAAACCAACAAGACAAAACAAAAAAACATATTTGCATTTGAACCTTGCTATGTTATGTATTTATAGAGGATATTTCAAATCTAAATTCACTGTATTTATCTCAGCTTTTTGAGATATTTTAAATATATATGCAAACACACACATCTCCTAAATACTTTGTATTTAATGTTCAGCATGTTAAGAAAACAAGTTCAAAAGTGATTTCCTAATGAAATAATACATATTGTTTAGTTGCTGCACTTACAAAAATACTAGAATTTTTAAAATCTTGCCAGTATTTAAAAAGAAGCTAAGACACATTAAATGTCTATGCTATTTCAGCAGATCAGTCTACTAAAATCAGTGGTTTAGTGCCATGCTTTAAAAAGTCTTTGGATGGGACAGACAACTGGTCAATTCAGAATAGTTTTAAAATATCATGCATGTTTGTGAAGACTAAACATATTAGTTGTTGAGGGAACCATATTGCTATACTATTTTGAAAATCACTGAGAAATTTTAAGTTGATTTATAATTTGAGCTTTGATTCAGGAAAGCATGGAAACATAAGCTTAAAGGTAAGTATTTTCTGTCACACTTTCATTGTCCTGTCTGTAAAATGCAGCCAGCATGAATGAGAACATGCTAAGAAAAAAGATTCTGCAGTGTAAGGCCTTAAGAATGGCTTTTTATTGTTTGAGAAGATGGATTGAGGAAATGGAAATCTGTCAAGAGAACTAAGATACTTAGCTGATAGTGATACGATAATGGCAGATTTGAAGACCCATCAAAAAATTAAGATCAAATGCACTGTTTATTTTTTCTTAATGTAAAACAGATGCATCTGGACAGACAAGCAATTTGAGTCAGGAAACCCATCCATATTATTGTGGGCATGGACGTGGTAAAATCAAATCTATCTCCAAGTGAAAAACAAGAATAAAAGATCCTCCCTCTGAGGAATTTTGGTCAAGCCAAGGAGATTATGCAAGGGCAGAAATGGTCTAACAGCTTGAAAAATACATGTAGAGAAAAAGTGTCAATAAAAAAGCAACAATATAATATATTTACAAAAGGTAACTAAAAAATGCCTGAAAAGCACAACTCTAGATGTAGGTTCAATTCCTAGAAAAACAACAGCAACAACAGTAACAAGAAAACAGTAAAAAACAATGGAAAAAGTACTCCAACTACTTCAATGCATTCCAAATAAAATAGAGATAGGAAAACTGACAAGTTAGAACATAGAGTTTTAAAGAACATAAAGTTTTAAAGTTTTAAAATTGTTACTCAATTATAATTCCCCCTTCCCTTCCCTTCCCTTCCCTTCCCTTCCCTTCCCTTCCCTTCCCTTCCCTTCCCTTCCCTTCCCTTCCCTTCCCTTCCCTTCCCTTCCCTTCCCTTCCCTTCCCTTCCCTTCCCTTCCCTTCCCTTCCCTTCCCTTCCCTTCCCTTCCCTTCCCTTCCCTTCCCTTCCCTTCCCTTCCCTTCCCTTCCCTTCCCTTCCCTTCCCTTCCCTTCCCTTCCCTTCCCTTCCCTTCCCTTCCCTTCCCTTCCCTTCCTTCTCCTTCTCCTTTTTCCCCCTAGGATAGCAGAGGTCATATGGTCAGGCAGATATTCTGACTTAAGTAAATTTTTGATCCTGTTTTATATGAAAATGTCTCATAATCAAAATGTTGCTAGGTAGATGCTGAGCATTTTAAAAAGTCAGTCAGAAGGCTGACACCAAAGGTCTGGTAACTGAAAAAATGCCCGTGGAAATTTATTATAAGGATTATATTTCAACAGAAACAATATTACTGCAGAACAAAGTACAACTGGCAGTCCATAGAATCGTAGAATAATTTAGGTTGGAAAAGACCTCTAAGGTTACCAAGTCCAAGCATCAACCTTGCACTTCCAACTCTACCACTAAACCATGTCCTTAAACAGCACAACTACACATCTTTTAAATAACGGCAGGGATTTTGACTCAACTGCTTCCCTGGTCAGCCTGTTCCAATGATACACGACTTAGTGAAGAAATTTTTCCAAATATCCAGTCTCCCTTGGTGCAACTTGAGGCCATTTTTTCTTGTCCTATCACTTGTTGCTTGGGGAAGAGTCTGACCTGCACCTCTCTGCAGCCTCCTTAAAGCAGCTGTAGAGAGCAATAACGTCCCTGAAGCTCCTGTTCTCTAGGCTAAATAAACCCAGTTTTCTCAGCTGCTCCACATGAGACTTATGTTCCAGATCCTTCACCAGTTTCACTGTGTTTCTTTGGACGCTCCAACACCATGATGTCTTTCCTGCAGTGGGGGGGGCTCACAACAACATCGTTTTTGAGGTGTGGCCTCACAAGAGCCAAGCAAAACAATCACTTCCCCAGTCCTCTAGGCTGCCCTATTTCTGAAATTTAGTAGATTACAGTCAGAAAGCCATCTGGGATTGCTTTCCCAAATAATATCTCATGCTCCATCCCTGTTAAAATCTCTGCATTGCGATCAAAGATAATTAAAAACCATAATGAAGATCTGGGGTCTCAAAATTGTAAACTATAATGAAATTTAGAAGGGTCTCTCAAATACGTGAGTTTAGGGAAACAACAAACTGCTATAAATATAAAATGCTACTGTGTGGATATAGCAAATAATATGCTCATCATACAGTTGAGGCAGGAAACAATATTCTTAAATTGCAGCAAGAAAGGTTCAGGCCAGATGTTTATTTTCTTTTAATAATCCTGGGGCACTAGAATAGTGATTTTAATATAAGTTCAGAAATACTTAAAGACTGAAATATATATTGATTTTGTGTTAGGTGCAGATGTACAACATAACCTTATCCTTCCCTCATTTCCCATGATCTGAGTAATTGGTAAGGTGACATTTAACACTAGTATAAAGAAGTAGGTTAAACAACTTTCTTAGAATATAAATGGAATCAGAATATCTTCTTCCTGTAATAGTCTTTAAAAATGTCAGCATTAACATATCATATTGTATAATGGTAGGTGTAAGTGGTAGTGAAAGTAAGTATGGAAAGAGGTTTTTTATTTTTGTGAGCAGAAAGAGTTCAAATGTCTCCTTGGAACAAATGGAACATTAAGCCTGTTCTGTAGCTGACATCTTTCAGGATAGGAACAAGATCAGATAGATCAGATCTGTAACAACGTTATTAACATTAGCCTATATACAGCCAGCCTAGGTAGTCCAAATAATTGAGTGGAATCTGGCATGATAGTAACTCAATATCTCAAAGCAATATAGCATAAAAATTACTGCTACATGTATGAGAGAAGTATATGCTTGTGGCATATCACTATCTGAAAAACTGGCTTTCAGTAAAGCAGCACTTCATTTTTTAGTTTAACTCCATCATAATTATTTTTAGAGACAATAGAAAAATTTCAGCCTTCTGTGTATCTTTCACTAAAAAGAATCTTATGTGCCAGAGAACAAATCTTTGAAAAATGGCCATGGAAATATTTCATGAATGCTCCAAATCTGTTTGTTGTTACTGAGCATGACAATGTTTATGATAAAAACTACTGAACCAGGAAAAATATACGATGATGTTATACTTTACTTATATATATAAAACTTAGGTTTTATAAATATAATGTATAAGGTTATTATAAAATTTTATCAAATGGAGGTAAGTTTTTTAAGATTGCTGAAAGACTCCAGCTAAAATGAGGAACAGCATGATAAACTTGTCTGCTATGTTAACAGTTAGTTGTTTACAGAGCTAAGAATAGATATCTGATAGGAAGAATTATTTTTATATAAACATAGTTGTACATACACAGACTTGAACTGTACACATTTTATTCTCATGCTTCTTTCAGATTGGCCTCAAAAGGGAATATTTTCACTATTTATCTGATCTAGTGTCTATTAAACTTTGTGCAGTGACTAAAAATTAAGATCTCAAAAAATCTGACCTATTTTAAAAAGGATTGGAAAATCCCCCATAAATCTTTAATCTCAGGGTTTGTAAACTCATGAGACAGTAAAGAAAACTCATGAGACAGTGAATGAGACATGAAGCTAGTTAAAATATCTTTATTGACACTATACAGTTTATATGTTACTGTGTTCTCCATTTTTGTTTTCCAGTGATTTTTAATCTTGCATAAAACTATTTTATATATTTCTGTAAGTTAATACTTTAATCATTAATATTTTAAACCTAGCTTGAAATTCTCAGTCCCATGCATGCAATTTTGCTAACAATACAACTCTAGGCGCAGAATAGATAGATCTATCCAATATGTCCAGTGTTTATTTCTGTGAAAAAAGTAATCCGGCCATCGGAGGGCAGTGTTGCTCTTCACCAATCTCATTTTCATCCTCCGTGCTTTGGAATTAAAATGTAAGACTGCCAAATTCAAGTTTAAGGGTGCAAAACTGAAAATGGCATCTTTATCACTGCTCCTAGTATTGTATCTAGTACCTCAGCCTAAGAGCTTAGAAGTAGGGAAAATGTACAGACAAATTTCCATAGTCAGCTGTGTTTCTGGTGTACTTAATCTACCAGTGGTTAGGCAGCTATATATTTTGGGGAATGTCCCAATGATTTGCTGTTTTGCTCTTTCTTTTGACTATATTGAACCTATGCAACCTTAATAAAAACGACAGATTTCAGTTTGAGCAATACGATTTGCAAGCACTGAATAATATAGTATACTTCTGAAAGTGACATCCTTGATTTCCTGCTCAAGGGCTCTATTGTTGCTGTTGTGTTGTTAGTGTTACAGCTGCTATGAAGTTTTAGAAAACCACTGCAAAATGAGCTTTGTTTTGGAATAAAAGCCTCAGTTACCAGAAATTGTTCTGTTTATTCTTTAAGTATTCTTTAAATATTCTTTAAATATATTTTGTTCTCTGAGTAATTATAAAACATTTTTATAATTTCATCCATTTGAAAACCAATGATCATGCACAATATATGAGAACATTTCTGCTTTGTGATAAAATGATTCCCTCATTATATAAAGATTGAGAAAAAAAACAATGCATTCCAGACAGCTTCATGAAATCCTTGATTATGAAGTCATGCATGTGCAGACGTACTGGTAAGACTCATTTCTATTAGAATCCTTGGAAAGTAAATTACCAAAATATATTCATTCAAATTATTTCTGTGGAAAACTTTCAGATAAGGTGGTTAAAGCAGCAAAACTAGCCTTATTATTATTATTACTATTGTTATTGTTATTATTATCATTATTATTCAAAGAAATAGAGATGTTTTTTGAAACCCTAATTCTCACCTTCAGTACTGCATGTTAAGATGAGACAAGTATCTTGGTTCTGCTTCAGTACTGCCTATGTAAATATTGCTATTCTATCAACTCCAAGTATGTGAAGATGTGATACAACAGATTATAATGATTCACATTTTCTAACACTGAATAATACAGCTACAAAAAATATTTATGCAAACTTCATTTATAGAATCCCAAAAAGATCTCAGAATAGTTTTCATCTCCTATGTGGCGGTGATTTCATGCACAATTAAATGTAGTCTTCTCTACACAGTTTTTTATCAAAGCTCAAAAGAGGTAGATGGGAAACAAAGTTGAAAATGTTAGAGGAGACTTCTACTTAGACTGTTTCTCCTGGGCAGAACAAATAAGAGCTGGAAAAAGAGCTACAGCCCTGAGACTGATCCAGTCACATAGGTTTTAGGAAATGATATTAATCACAAGAACAAACATTAATGTTTGTGGTGGTAGCCTGCCTGCCTTCCTTCCTTCCTTCCTTCCTTCCTTCCTTCCTTCCTTCCTTCCTTCCTTCCTTCCTTCCTTCCTTCCTTCCTTCCTCCCTTCCTTCCTTCCTTCCTTCTTTCCTTCCTTCCTTCCTTCCTGCCTTCTTGCCTTCCTGCCTTCCTGCCCTCCTTCCTCCCCTCTTTCTTCCTCTTCCTCCTTTCCTCCCATAGGCACTGAAAATCTGAATATGCTTTTTCTTTTTCCAGTGGGGGTTGACAAGTGTGGTTCTTTAACTGGTGAACAAACTGTTCATTTATCACTGCAGTGAAAACAAGAATGTTATTTCAGGTACTCGGCAGGAATATGGTGATGATTGAGCTACCCTTTGATAAAGCACATGCCCTTATAATCTCCACTCTGAAGATCATGAACAGCATAGAGTTCACAAGAGGGGATAAAATATACAAACAGCTACTTATATTTTTCATACAAAATGGAGGTTATGATATACCTGCTGAGATAAACAGTTGCTAACTAGCTGAAAAGCTAAAGGTTGCCAGATAGGCATTTGCACATTCATTACCAATTTAGCACAGCCTACAGCATTTCATACTTTTTTCCCCAAGCTGCCCTATGAATTCATTCTGGAAATGTGATGACAGTGGAAATAGAAGAGCACTAATGCTAGAGAGTCTGCTGGTTCCCCTTGGCTTGTGATTCTTTAGGAGAACCTTGATAAACAAAGCACTCAAGCTAAGGCACAAGTATTTAAATAGCCTGATGATCTTCAGTGTCAGTCGCGCCCGTGTTCATAGAAACTAGGTCTCATAGAACTAACTTACTGTACTTACTATGATGTCCAGACATAGATAATACTAATAACACTGATATAACTGACCAATGAAAGTTATAGGATTAGTATTATTGAACAGAATGAAAAAAATTCAGGCTTATACAAAATTAATATGTCATATGCTAGATGTGCATATATCTAAATAATGGATTTCAAAGTCAATTTAAGCTAAAATTCTTGGCATTTTTTCATTCTTTCAGGATCTTATCATCCTTTCCTGCTTCTCTGCTAATGCCAGATTGGATTATGAAAAACACTCTCTACTGTCTATAAATGTGCACCAAAGATACTTACCTCAGGGATACAAAAGAAAGCTCTTTTTTTTCCCCTTTTCCAGAACTCTGGGCATTGTAATGTTTTCAATTCACCTTTTGAATTTCCTTTAATTTAAAAAAAGGAAACTGGAGCAGGATATGGGACTTGGGGAACAAAACTAGACAAATATAAACCTTACTTGATATATATCTCAAACTTCAGTTAATAGCATATCTATGATGCTACAGATAAACAACAGGGTATTACACCAGGCATTAGAAATAAGCATAACAAAAATGTGTGACAGTGAACAGAGCAGGTAAGCAAGAACATTCACTTCAGTACTGAAACAAAGTAGATACAGTGGGAATGAGCTATGGTTTGACATGACTGCTGAAAAAGATTCTTCACATTTCAGTCAGATTTTTAATGTGACAAGACCCTGAATTTTGTATGCAACTTCATTCCATGTGTTTCCATGAAGAATAAAGGTGTTTTGTTTTTTTTCCTTTTCTTTTTTTCTTTTCTTTTTTCTAGTGTCTCTTCCTGGCTCAGCATTCTTGCTCTCTGAGTTGCTTAGCCATTACATTACATTAAGTCATTTTCAAAACAGCTCGTCAATTCTGTGAGCGTTCTCTTTCTGGAATTCAAGTTACTGTTACACTTTATGACTACATAGTTAGGACTGTCCTCTCAACTCCTGCTCCAATTTTGACCTAACACGCAATCTGTGATAAAGCCTGTGATGGACACTATGGGATGAACTGTTTGTTCAAACTCAAAGCAATAGATTGGCAAGACTCAGTGGACAGGAAAGAATATTTTACAGTGCAACCACTGCCACTAGTACCTTGCTGTCACCTTGCAGCTATCATCTCCTGCATTCTTGCACTGTAATTGTCTGGAAATTTCTTCAGAATCCACTGATACAGCATAGACCAAACTTCCAGACATAAATACATTGGTTTACTCAAAAAAGCTTTTGAAGTAGATCAACTTGTGAGGCTTTCATGCTTCCTGATGCAATACAGGAAGAAGGGGAAGAATGAGAACTCAACTTTTGCCTAGGCAACTGTTTTGGACACAGGCATGCAAATTACAAGTTAGAATTTGAGAATTTGTGAGAGAATTCATGAATTAAAGAAGTGATTAATTTGTGAATTCATTTTGATGAGATATGAAGATTGTTTGATATGGTTGGTTTCATTTTTGCTAATGAGTTCATAATATAATTTTTATTTACAGACTACATAGCCCTGTAAACTGGAGGGATTCAAATGGACACTATGTAAAACAGGACCTCATATTTCTCTGGTACTTAGATGGTATTTACTTTGTTTAAAACAAATAATGATACTCTGAACATTCATATTAACTACATTATTAGTTAGAATTAGAAGCAAGAGCCAGGTGGTCTGTGAAACTGTTAATGATTCTTGCATTCACAGACCAGGTGGGAAAGCAAGATAAGGCACCCTTGGAACTTCTGCAGTAAGGCTCGCATTGCACAAAGTTGAGCAGAAGTTGGTGTAGCATGTTATAAAAATTTGAGATGGCTCTCAAGTAACCTACTAAACATGCTTATAATGCACCATGCTGCTTACTTCCCTATACTGCTTACTTCCTGTGAATAAATCTATCCTTGGCCTAGTTGACAATTTTCTTTTTCTTCTTCTTGTTCTTCTTCTTCTTCTTCTTCTTTTTTTTTTTTTTTCCCTCGTTCCTTAAAGTCTGCAAATAGAAAGGACAATCCACTGCAATCTTAGGTCTTCCTCCAGCAGTCTCTGTCCTTGCTTTGGAAACTGGTTAATATTCAATGGGCTCATATTCCCTGCCAGATTTAGGAAGGTCAGTGCTGAAGATTAACGCTCAAATGAGACCTTCTGGAAGGCATAAGCATTTTTGTTACATAATGCCATGTGCTGTCGTAGCTGCCCTGAAAAATATGTCTGTGCAAATCACACCTCCTCCATCACTCCCAAACTGGTTTTAGTCAAGACAAGTAACTCAGTGTGAATTTAATGTTTTAGGCTAGCCTGAGACATGTCATTTGCGGATGTCCTTGCCAAAAATTTCTTAAATGGCCATGTTAAAAATAATACTGGTGTTCTTCCCCCCAGCATACAATAGTACACAGGTAAGTAATGACATTTCAGAACAGGACATGACCTCTCATCACATCAGTATCTGAACAGGCAATAAATACAGCTTGTTCAGAAACTCAGGCTGACAGAATTCTCAATGGTTATGTTCTATTTGTTAAAGTGATAGCAAACCATTTTATTGCATACTGGTGATACAGCAGAAGCTACGCAGTTTACCCCCTATATGCATCCTTTGTATAGAACTTAACAGTTGGCATCTCAAAGCATCTTTAATTTAAATCCTGTACCTATGATCATATTTCTCTCTTTCAAAGCCTTTCCCTATGACAATGGAAGCGGCGCTTCTCTCTAGGATTGGATGTTTTATTAGAGTTAACCATCATCTTTATTGCTTTCTGAATCTTTAACTATGGGCCAACATTTTATTTTAGTGAACTCAGTACAAATATATAAAAGAATTCCTGAGCTACAAACAGCTACAAGCTAAATGTGAGAGAATCAGTAATGACTGGTATATGAAAGTGAGGAGAAAGTGAGACATTTTAGTCAGCCTAATACATGTTGATGTCAACTCACGGAGTGCTCACTAGTTCCAAACAAACTTACTTGGTCACACAGTTATTTACCATAGGATTAAAGCTGCAGAGGGAAGAAAAATATAATCAGACACAAGGAGTTGCTAGTCTAATAAGTTAGCTTCATAAAGATTGTTCAAGAAAAAATCTAAAGAGCAGAAAAATACTTAAAACTGTTGAGCCATTTTTTTTCACCACCATCTAGCATTATCCTCCATTTTCAGCAGTGAACTTAATAGAGATTAATGGCATAAACAAAGAACTCCTATGATACCAGAACTTACTGTCTGTGAGAAATGAAGCAAGGAGAATAACCTACAAAGTGATGCATTATTTAAGCATTGACCTGTGCGATGGTAACCAGCAGTTTGACAATAAAAAAATGGCATAGATTTCTGGGTCACACTTTCAGGAAGGATATTTTACTGCTCTGTAAAATAAGATTATGGAACCAACAGTGATTGTTCCTGCACTCTTTCCCAGATCACCTTTGCTTAATAATCCATCAAATCTTAAATTACTGCTCATGCAGTTTCAGCTAGGAATCAGACCATTAGGATACACTATTCTTGGGTCAGTCCTAACAACTGTGTTACTACATGTGTGCTCAGTTGCACTTAAGCAATTCCATCCCATCCACCTTACTTTCATCAGAGAGCACAAAAGATAATTACAGAAGGTTAATTCTGCAAGGTGTGCTGTGTAGCTGAAATTCTTATTGGTCTTTAGCTCCCTTGGCATAGATTTTGAAAAGCTAAGCTTTTGTGCGAGTATTCCAATAACATCAATCCCACTCATTTCTCAAAATGCATTAGTACATGGATCACTTCTACTGTGCAACATTTTGGAACATATTTTGTAGACTAGACAAAATATGCTTAATCTATATATACAAAAAGTATACAGTATACAGTGGAAAATTCGGACAGTAGGGGGATAATTACAGACTGTGGTAGTGATCGTACTAGATTACAATATAGCTAGGATAAAAGAAATGAAAAAATATTCAGAAGTTACTGATGTAGGGTCATTCAGCATTTTTACCTACCAACTTCTTCAAAACAACACATAGCTTCATGGTAAGCAGAAAAACAGATTATACACAAAGAGGAGGCAAAAACTGTGTTTCGAATGAGCTAACAAAACACAACAGGCATAGAAAACAGTGATGGGGGGCAGAGAATGGGGAAATTAGAAGACAGAGATGACCTCTGATAATGATGAAATGAGCAGCTGTCTGTTTCATTTCATTGCAAGCAATAGCAGAAGGCCCTCCAAAATTTCAGGCCAGTGATTCCATAGCTATGGTACAAATGTCACTAGTGATATAGAATCTTTCAAAATAATTTTTAACTCTCTAGCAGTCCTTGATTTATGCTTTTTCATGTTGAAAAAAAAAAAAAAAAAGAGTGTTTTTAAAGTATTTTCTTTCTGTGGACTCACGGTATGAAAATATTCAAGGAAATATTGATTCACAGGTATTTTTGAAGATAATGACAGATTTTACAATAGTTTATACAGTTACCTCTTAATAAGCAAGTTCCCTTTATCTTGCAGATTTCAGCTGCTGTTTAACCCTGAGGAGCAGCTAAACGCCACACTGCTGTTTGCTCACTCCCCCCTCAGTGGTGCAGAGGAGGAAATTAGACGGATAACAGGGAGAAAACCTGTGGTTGAGATAAAGACAGTTCAATAGATTAAGCAAAATCAGCGGGCAGAAACAAATGAGAATAAGGAATTCATTTGCTATTTCCCACTGGCAGGAAAAGTTTAAGGATTTTCCAGAATAGATGGGCTTCTACACACACATTGCTTACTTAGAAAGACAACCACTGTAATGCTGAATGTCCTACCTCCTTCATTCCTTCTCCCAGCTTTTTCTTCTGGGTCCCTTCCAATCCCTGACATCCTGTTAGTCTGTGATATGGTGTGGGACATCCCTTGGGCCAGTCTGGGTCAGTTGTGCTGGCTGTGTCCCCTCCCAGCTCCTTGCACACCCCCAGCTCCTTGCTGACGGGACAGTGTGAGGAGCAGAAAAGTTCTGGGCTCACACAGCACTCTGTATGAGTGCTGCTCTGCAACAACTAAAATATTGGTGTGCTGTCACCACTGTTTTGGTCATAAATTCAAAACACAGTAGTGTATGAGCTGCTATGAAGAAAGCTAACTCTGTTCTAGACAAAATCAGTACATTTCACTTTCTTATAAGAAAGGTACCTTAGAGAATATTACCTTAGTTTGGGAAATTGGCTTTTATAGGCTGTCATCTTAGCTAGATAACCCAGACCTGCAGAAGTTCATGGTTTTAATCTCCTGTGAATTCTCCCTAGGCAAACAAGTATTTCAATTGCTTTCAGCAAAGCAGTATAATTTGTATAAATACCATAGAATTGTCTTTGAAATAAAACAGTTCACAGCTACATCATTTTCATGGGAGGAAGGAATTCTAGTATATTTTGTATCATTAACCTTCCATAAGATGTTAAAAATCCTGTATCAGCTGTTTAAAGATCTAAATCATGTTTTTGCTTACGAGCCAGTTGAAGCAAATAAGGTAAGGTTAGATAAGAGAAATAATTTTCTATTTGGTTGTAATTTAAATGATATCAAAAGTAAATTGGGTAATTTAATTTCCTTTCAGGTTTTTCTCTTGAAATAAGTATTTTTTTCTGACCACAGTATCAAAGAAATTGAGTGGCACAAAAATGTGTGTTTCATCCTGTGGATGGCACTCATGGACTGTGAGAAAACTAGTGACTTCTAAAACCTATGTCTTTGATAAAATTTTAAAGGGAAATTCAGATTTGTTTGTTCCATAGCCACAGTATATTCAGAAGGCAAGACTTGAATAGCAAGGTATTCTTAAAATGATTGCAAATGCTCTTTATTAAGTGTAGGTAGCAGTTTACGTAACCTTAGTACCTGCTCACATAGTCACAGGTAAGTTCAACAAATATAATATCTTACCGGATAAATGAGAAACTGAATCTGCTAGGGAAGCAGAAGAGGGGTATTATTACAATTCCAGAACGGTATATGCTGCATACAATTAAAGCTCCTGTTTCAGAGAACAGAGTCAGTGCACTGTTCTATTGGAGGCTTTTTACCATATCTCTTGCTTTCTCTCCCTGAGCATCCTGAGAAAATTCCCTCAGTCTCTAGCAGGGAGGGCAGAAGGATGATGATGAAACAAAACTCAAAAACAGAGCTACTAACTCTGAAAACTGCCTCAGGGTTATTGTGCAGTGATTCATCTTTTATGACGGGGAAGGGAGAGAGAAAGAATGCAGGAAAGAATACGTGTAGATAGCACTATATTTGCCCTTTTGCCTAACGTAGCATAAAATACTCAGTTCTTTAGGGATAGCCAAGGTCCTTATCTTGACCTTGGATGCTGAAGAAGGACTACTCAAGGCCAAACAAAGAGAAAAGGAAGAGATAATTCCACAAAATGGAATAAACAATGAATCTGTGGAAGAGTAAATATGGAGGTAACAGAGAGAATATCACTTGAAGAGAATTGCTTAATATTGACCCAAAAGCAAGGAGTGACTTCATCCCTGACTATATTGCCAAGGTGAATTCACAGAGAGTAGGGAGCATGGAAAATATTGGCCACCAGGGAAAAAATCAACATACATTTCACAGGAACTTAAATTTCAAGTCTCTGTGACTGTAAAGTCCTGGAAAAATACAGCTAGAATTAAAAAAAAATCACATCTGAGGCTGGACTTCCTTTTTTTCTTCACATATACTCACAAATACTCTTTCCATTTCTCTAATGGAAGCAACACTTTATTTAACAGCAACAAGTGTTGTCACCTTCATTCAGTACAAGCTGAAGTTGGTAGTTATGTTCTGCTACCATGTTTTGCAATGGAGAGCATCCAGCATTCAGAGGTTACATCCCCACAGCTCAGTCTAGTCACTGTGACAAATACGATCATTTACGGGACAGTAAACGACCACACATTTGTAGCTATTTGCTGCACTTCAGTGATAAATTTAAATGTCCTGAACAAAGACAGTCTATAAGCTATATAAGCAACTTGTAAATCAAGACAGTATGTTGCCATAATAAAATTTCTATTCCTTTGGTGAGATGTATCTTGAGAGTAAGGAATGCAGAGAAATTCATGAGCAAATGTCATCTCTGTAAGGAACAGTATAAAACAATTTAATAATTAAGAATTCAAGGTCAGGCTAGCAGTAATTGATCAAGTGCTACATTTCTGTGAATAAGTATGCTAAATGTCTTTACTTATGAGCCTAATGGAGCTACTGCTGAAAGAGTTTAAGCTCAAAATAGTATACATCCTTGTATGTTCAGATTCTTGGCAGGAACTTGATAAATGTGCTTACCAGTACACTTCCGAATGACTTTATATGCATTAGACAACAATCAGTTCATAAAGCTACCAGGTTTGTGGTAGGAGTGACTGACAGAATTTCCTCCAAGAAAAGAGATGTAGCCACCTTAAAATATCTGTGTCATACTGCATATTCCTACTCCAGATATAATTTAGCTTTAAATAGTTATTACATCTCATGTCCAATAAAATGTATTTTCTTGCTCTTAGAAATGCAGTGAAGCCAAATGTGATGAAAAAGGTCTCAACAGGCAAGAACTTTGTGATGAAAAGTAACATTTTTTCCTTACAGCAGCCTAACAGCAAATTTAAATATATATGTGTATATATATATGTATGCGCATATATGTATTTAAACACAAAACTCTATCTTACAGGCCAATAATGACATCCAGGTGCTCTTTGATTTTTATGTAAAGCAGTTTCTGTTGATACTTGACAGAAATTCTCAATGTACTTCTATATTACTGTCTTTTTCAAATAGATATTTCTTAAAGTGCTTAAGGTATCTTCACAAGCATAAAAAAAAATATGACTTTCTTGGAAACAACTCTTCTTAAAGTCCTATTTGCTTCAATTCCTCAGCCCACACCAGATAATAGGATATACAGCTCTCCACTGCTAAGTATTATCACAGCCAGAGGTAGGGCAAGCTCTTTTTTCACTATTTCTTATGCGTCATGAAAACAACACAGAGGAAACCATCTAAATTAACATTTTTTTCCTCTCATTCTGAGTTCCTGCTATGAGGTGCTCCTTCTGCCAGTGCTCAAAGTTCAGAGTTTTCATGCTTTCTTGAATCTGGACAGAAGCAGCTGCCTGTGTGGGGTTACTGTTATAGCCCATGGTTGTCACAGCTAGCTCACACCAAGAAAAATGGTGCATCCAGTCAATGCCGTTAGCACCTGCATTATTAGGAGATCTCTCAGGAAAGTATAACTGATGCAGAGAACACCGCTACTATTACTATGCATACGGAGCTCATGTTTGCTAGCCTTTGCTTAGAAAGACCTTGCTCTCACTTTGAAAGGGAATTAACAGATGCTTTCTACACAGCATGTGCAGTCCAGTGCCTGAACAAATAAACAACACATCCACAGAAAGTAGAGATAATCTCTTATTGAGAAAGAAAGGAAAAAAAAAAGGTATATTCAGCTAGAAGTGCTGGGGATACAGCGCATGTAAAACAGCCAGATGTATGCTACTCAGCAGATAATTCTAAATTTTCATAGAATTTATTTCTTTGTGATGAACTGTAAATATCTTAATCCATTAAAGGTTTGGGGTTCTTTGAAAGGCAGTACCAAATAGGTCTATGTGACAAGTCTGTGATATATCAGAGCAGTAATGAGACTTGCACAGATTTTTATTGAATGGCATGAAAAGTAAGTGCTTATTGTTTTTCCAGGAAGGCAAATACAATTTTCCCATAATAGCCCTGGAAACACAAATTTGGAGCTGAAAGCTAATGACCTTCAGAAATGAGCATGTTTCCTCAGCAAACAACGTTACTACTTTTATTCAGACCAAGATGTGCTGACTGTCAGTGGGATGACAGACTGATATTTTGTGATAACCATGGCTAGGGCATTTTTACTGATGCTATTTGAGAGCACAGAGTTGTTAAAGGAGAGTAGTGATGCTGTGCTACTGAACTCCGTTATTCTTAAACTGACTAATATTACCATCTGTCCTCAATATGTTATGTTATGGCCAGTCAGATGCAACAGTGAATCACCATACTTAATCTTCCTACAATAAAGATTTACTTTTCTTTTATTGTTTCAATCATTTGAAATGAACTTTTCGTGATCATATTTTTATATTTTGACTATGTCTATTTATATTGATAGTACAAGATTTCTTTCTTTTGATTATGTTGAGTTAATGAGAAATTCGGAAAGTGAACTAAATCTGGTGGCTTTGTAATTTATTCTGAAGCTGTTTTCCTTTTTCTAATTCTCACTGGGTGGAACCCTATTTTTGTAACAGCTGTCTTTAGAATTTTATATATAATAAAAAGAGAGAGGCAGATTAAGAGATTCCAACTCAGATGGCCCAAAATGTGTTTAGCAATTAGATACTTGATTCATTCTCTTTTATGCATTATTGTAACTCTACTAATGCAAAGTGGTGACTCAGTATTCTCATCTGAACCTGATGGCTGGATCCCAAAAGAAAATTTCAGGTGATTTTCAGTGAACATGAGAGCCTGAGGACTCTGCTGTATGAGCATCTGATTTACAGAAAAGGAGATACAAGAAAATGTGACCTTATAATATACACACTCTTTCATTGTATTTGGTATTCATTGAAGAAATAGTCTACAGCTAACTAGAAAAGGAGTCTGAAGCTGGAAGATAATAGGAAAATCATAGCCAATTCACTACTCTGTTTATCAGATAAATACTTGCCTTAAGCAATGACTTTGCCAATGCAAAAGGCTAGTAAAAAAGAAAAGTGAGATACTGTGTTTGAGTTTCCAGTAAGTTATAGTGGTATAATGTATATAGTAAGGCTGTGTCAATGCTCTGCAATGTTTGTGTTCTAAGGGATGAAATAACAGAAATTATTAGTAAAACCACAGTAATCAGAACAGCTTGATGAGCAATCAGTGATTAGGGGAAGAGTAGCAAGGAGCAATTAGGAGTGGCTAACGAAACATGACAAAAGTAGGAGAAGTAAGGAAAGGTGGCCAAATAGAAACAGCTTACAACATAGGATGAGATGCAGATTCAAGAAGGCCATTCTACCAGGCAAAACCTTGAGACTTGCAAAATGAAGGAACGGAATGCTCCATAACAGAAAGAAAGAAACCAACTGATTTTGCAGTTGCCTTGCAATCTCATTAGAGAAGTGGACTGTAAATAGTTATAGGTATAGTTATAGTGTATAACATAGCTACATTATCTTATTGTTCTACTTTGGGCTGTCTTTTTCCTTTCCTTGATTTGATAATATTAAAGGAAGTTAAGTCAACTAACTCATATTACTAACCAGAGAAAATAAGCTCACTGAACCCAGAAAGTTTAATTAAATTTCCCTGTATTTTCAAGATGAGGCTTGAGCTTGCATTTTAACAATGGCTTTAAAAAGCACCCTTGCCTCTTCTCCAGTATATCAGTCCTGACAGTCTGTGCTTGTTTACTGTTGACAAGAGAGTGAGTGATTGGGATTGAGAGTTAGAAACTCATTGTTTTTTTAGGGAGAGTTTAAGTGACAGTGAACATTCTCTAGCACTGTAGAAATAGAAACATTGGATGCAGAACAGATTAGAGCAGGTGCACTCAGTCTTTCTAGCTAGGCAGAGTACACAGACTTCAGGATCTGAAGTATACATTTAATGGTCCTGATTAAACTGTAAAAATAAAAATATATTATACATGCTGAACAAGACCACGTTCTCCCAGCAACCACACATCACAGAATTCCTCTAGAAAGAGAGCAGGGAGGAGTATGCTGTGGGTAACAAAACAATTACTCCCATCCACTCTTGATCACTTTTTTTTTTTTTCCCCTTAGTCATGTTAAGAAATAACTCCTCTCAGAATCAAAGATGGATAAACTGTTCCAGTGATTACAACTGGTGCTTAGCCATCATACGACCTATGGGGCCCAGTAGTCTCTCAGTTAAATGACCAGTTGTTTGCTCTCAGCATGACAGAGGAGGAGCTGCCAAGCATCTAGAAAGGGTAGCAGCTGTGAATAACCATCATCATTAGAGAAAAAAATTGCTGTTATCAGAGGATAAGGTATCTTAGAACAGGTAGAAAACCAGATCAATTGTCCTGATACATTTCAATCAGCTTGCAAAGACCACAGGCTAATGCAAAAAAAGGAAGTTGGTAGACTAAAAGGAAGTTTTTTCCACAGTGCTCAAAGAATTTTATAGCAGTTCACAGCAGTTGAACAAAATATATTACTAGAAAAAAGGGGTGACATTTCTTTCTTGAAAATTCTTCATTTTTGAAAGTGAAGTTAGAAGTGTATCTTGAAGGTCATATTCCTACTATTTGTGTGTTCATAAGAAGCATAGTGTAGGTTTCAGGACTCGGTTTGAACATTTCTGTTATTCTGATACATAAACTCCATGGCTATGAAACTCTTCCCCGACCCACCATGTGGTATTCTCCTTTTCAGTGCTCTGCAGCCTTCCACATGAAGAAACACTTGACACTGCATCCCTAACTATATTTTTCTTATTTTGCCTGAAGTAGGATGGGATTAGATTACTTGCTTTGGCAGTCTTGTGCTGATTATCTCTGCTCTCATCTAGAGAGAACACTGTTTAGCTTTGTATTTCCAACTTTTATAAAGAAAGGCTGCAATCTGAGGACATATCTGTGCCTGAAATATGTGAAATTTTAAGTTCATCCATGAAAAAATCTAAAGCAATTCCACTAATATTTGTTTCTATAATTCTAGTGATTTATGACTTCAGTATTAAGTCAAGCATGGCAAAGTGTTTTAGTTTTGTTAAAGTTGACAAGATCAAATACCACATTTTATAGTTAATCTGTAGATCATTAAAATCAAAGAGAACCACTACCTAGAAGTAGAGCAATATGCTATTGCTTCTGCGATCTGTGCAGCGATCTGCTTTTGCTTCCACAGTGGATGCATTCTGAAATGGCTCATCTAGAGAGGCTGAAAACAAAGAATTCTCTTTTCTTGGCTCTCTTAATCTCTTGTAGATCGGTGTATCAACTTTTTCCAAAGTTATAGATCAGTCATGCAGATTCAGTCTTAGATAACATTTGTTTAAGATGGTAGGATGAGAAATCAGGAGGGGGATATCTCAGAGCAAAAACTTGATACATCTCTCTGTGTGTCTCCTTTATCATAGCAGCTGCTTTTTCATGGAAGGTTTTCACACAGAGACTTTTTCTAATAGCTGCATTATTAGAGTGGATAGACATGCCTTCTCATCTATTTATTTATATTTAAACATTCTAAAATAATGGCAGGAACCTGACAAGGAAAGAAGATTAATACGTAAGGCTAATAATAAGATATAACATATATTTCAAGCTTTATACTGATTAAGGGAAACATCTGAAACAAAGTATGTTATCTTTTGTTTGCCAGATGAATCTGACAACAGTGACAGTGGGACAACATAGCTTTGACTGCATTTAAGGAAAGTAACTGTTGAGTTCTTTGTAATATTTAAAACGTTTTCTAGAGGATGGTCTGTTTCTTTGCATAAGAGAATAAGAGAGAACACATGTTCAAACTTTCTCAGTATATACTGTTCTCTCTGGACCAATCACAGTCTGCGAAGTAAACATATGCTACATGGTCTGTGAGGTAAACATGTATTTACCTGCCTGAACTTAGGGTTGTACATTTGAAAATATTCCTATCATGTTCAGCATGTTATGGAATACATACAGAATCACAGAATTGCCAGGGTTGGAAGGGACCTCAAGGATCATGAATCTCCAACCCCCCTGCCACACGCAGGGCCACCAACCATCCCACCTAATGCTAGACCAGACTGCCCAGGGCCCCATCCAATCTGGCCTTGAACACCTCCAGGGACAGGGCATCCACAACCTCCCTGGGCAGCCTGTTCCAGTACCTCACCACTCTCTCTGTAAAGAATTTCCCCCTGATGTCCAACCTAAATCTCCCTTCCCTCAGCTTAAAACCATTTCCCCTTGTCCTGCTGTCACTCACCCTTTCAAAGAGTTGATTCCCCTCCTGTTTGAGGAGTGAACAAAAGCCCAATTTTAACCATCTCTCTGAATTCATGCGTCTCCAAAATATCTTTTAAAGCCAGGAGGGCAGGAAACATCTTCCCCATCTTCTAACAGTCATTCCAGCAGATGAAAGCCTCATTAACCTCATATTTTTTCCTCTTAACTTCATTCTCCGCCTTCTGGAATGCCTTTTCTCCACATCCTTGCAGAGTGATAACTTTACATTTTTTAGCATCAGGAGATGGAAAGGAAATGGAAAGGACATGTGATCAATTTGAACAAAATCTGCCAAGAGAAAATTTGCTGAAATAAAATATTTTGTAAGAAACTACCGGTATAAATGATTGTGGAAATCTATGAAAAAGTGTTAATTTCTGACCTATCACTATCTATAGTGATATTACTCACGACATTAAGGTCTGCCTGCAGTTTTAGCCTGTGACTAGTTGACAAAATACATTATCATGGTTTAAAGTAATTCAGCTTAGGCTTGTTCTGGAGTTTGTTCAGAAGCAACACCAAAGCTGGTGATATCTCTCAATCAGACTCTTCTGTTGTGGGACAATGTCCTTTGTGCAGGCACCTGCAATGTTCAGTGAATGCTGAGAGTTTTCATGAAATTGTTCTTTCACTTAGATCTTCCTGAATGTGCTTAGTCCTTTACCTCTCAAACACAAGCCTGTGGCTCCAAAAATTTTATTTATTTCACTTACCACACAGAAGCTTTCCTTTATTTTATGCATTTCACACAGATGTTCAGGGTGCTACAATCTTACAAAATTGAGTTTCAATTTAAAGTGTTTCATACTGTTGGAGTAAAGAATTTAATCTGTCTGATGTTCAAGTTTGCAGTCTATTCAAAATGACTGGTAGATCACTGGGGTAATCAATACAGCTTTCCTCATTCAGGAAGACGTTTGTGAGAATGAAATGAGAAGCATCTGAGACATAAATCTGTTGAACGTTCTTTTTAACAAGTTGTTCATTTTTAGGGTGGGAGACAGGCAGAAGCTCAATTTAGTCACGTGGGAAATTAAAGTGTTTTGTCTTTAGTGCATCACAAAATATTATCAAGAAATTATTTGGAAGTTTCTTTAGGCAACTTCTAAGGCTTGTGTCAATTGTGTAGGGAACCAAAAAAAATGCCTTCTCTTTTGTCAGCAGTTTTCTTACTGATGGGCTGGGAGGAATCAAAACTAAACAGAAATAGTAAAGCATAAACATTATTTAGCTGACAACAACAACAACAAAAAGGTGTCTAACAGAGCAGCACTACTCATTCATTATTATTATTAGACTTGGAGTATCTTAGATTTTTTTCCTTTATTCCTTTATTTATATTTTCATAGAAATAGCTCCACTGGTGCCTTGCAAACCACCAGCTGCTAATGTCCTTCCACTCACTTTAACCTTTATATAAAATATCCAGTGATACAACAAACATTTGTATCAGAATAGATTCAACTCTGCAGCATTTTATTCAGAATAAGAAGCTAAAAGTGAAGGAATTCACTAGACCTTGTGGACTAAGACATATATTTCTTTGGCAGGCATGCAATTTACTTGCCTGTGGCATTCCTCTAGATTCTATTCCAGAATAAGGTTTTTCGTGCTGAAATTATTCTCTTTTTTTTTTTTTTACTTCTGGTCCCTAGGAGGTTATATGATTGTTTTACTACTTTCATTTACAGTGGTAGTCTTTGTAGTGTCATGTGAACCTCAGTGCATTTGATCATAGTGGGCATTTATGCTTATGTTTTTATATTACAACACTTTAGGCTCCCTTCTTTCAAGATGGGTTGCTCTTGAACATTTATGGAGTGTCAATACCATTTAAATAAAATGACTATTAATAACTGAATGAAAAATGCAAACTACACTAGGCAGCATAACACCTCATAGAATCTCTACATCATATAATCCTCTTCCATTGAAATGGAGATGAGTTTCTTGATCACAGAATCATGGAATCTTGATCTACCAGTTTCAAAAGCCCTGTGAATGCTGTAACTCAGACTCAGTAACTACTACAACATGACAGGAAAAAATCTATTCTAGTGCTAGATGCTGTAATTTTTTTTCTCAGATTTCTTTTACAGAAAGATGCACACACACGTTGTGGAGGTCATCTATAATAAAGTCACTGTTTCTGGATGTGCTCCATATGTGCATTACAGTAGGCCTGCTTATAAGATAAGCAGGGAAGGGAAGAGACACTGGTCTTTGGGAAGAACAGTAGTTAGCAAAAGTATGAAAACAACACAGAAGAACAAAGTTAAATTCACTTAGTTTCAACGTCAGTCTTTCACAAGTGCTCAAATGTAATGCCCTTGACATCAGGGAATAAGAGCCACCACGGACCAACCAACAGTAGTAGCTTTATCCCCAACTCCACTGTATTCTGTACACTGATACAATCAGTTCCATTTTATAGTGTTCCCATAGCTAATTTAGAATAGTACTATTAAAGATCAACATAAGTAGCAATGTCTAATGCATAATGAATTCAGCAACTCTGCTATGAAAGCAGTACAAGAAAATAAAATGAATTTCTCATACATGTTTATTTAAGCAAAATGGAAAATACTGAATGGAATACCTTGTAATTATTAAAGGTTCATTATATTTACTCTGCTGAATAGGTTAAATTAGAATTGTTCATTAGATATAAGTCAAAGAGAGAATTCAGCTCTATCCAGTACACATAAATGTATACTTTATCAAATATTTTATATTTGAAATATGACATTTGTCATAATTTTTTCAAGTTCCTTTTGAGATACATACACAAATTTGGATAACTGTGTTTAGTGCAGCTTACAATTGGTAGATTTATCTCTAAATCTAATTGTGTGTTTAATATTCAGAAATACCAGTTTCTTAAATACATATAATTAGTTTGTGAGATAAGTGTTTCTTAGCCAAACAGACTCTTTCCTTATGATGAAGATGCAGAGCCATGGTATATCTATTATTAATAGCCAGACAAGCAAACTGTTTATACGTAACCTGCATATTAAAATCATAAAACATTTTTTATTTACATATTTTATTTTTAACTGTTATATTTTATTTCTATCTAAAGGAAATTGAAATATGGCCTTAATTATTGCAAAAATGTACTCAATGTCAGTATTTTAACTTTTACTAAAATATATTTGCATATTCAGCTTGAGCTAACTGTTCAGTGATAATGGTGCACTTTAAAGTTTCTTTGACTAATTACAATTTCCAAGAATTTTTTATCATTTTAACCAGGCTTGTATTCCATTTTGACATAACATGTAATACCAGCTTGTACTATTCAAAATTGACCTACATTTATACATTAGGAACGGCTGTATGTTATAATAGGAAAGGCAGAGATTTTCTGAGTGGCTGATAATATCCCAAAGAAAATAAGATGTTCCATTTGGAAAAGTCTTCGTCATTACTATTTGTTACAGTCACCATATCAGTGAAGAGGCTGTTCCAGTTGCTTTTGAATCCCACAGATGCAATTCTATTTCGTGACAGACTACAGTTAAATGCTTTGCTTAGTAATATGGCTTTACTTTAACATAAATTCAGCATTTGTTATACCAGAGTAGACACAGAGTCTGCCTGTAGGGAAAATCCAAAATTGGTCGCTAAATCCACTGAACAGAAAATCAAGGAAATATAAGCCAAGAATGTGCCAAAAGATTCTGTCCCTTGAAGGTAGTGAATGATTTATGCACACCAATTTACTCTTTGTGTTTCAGGCATTAAGCAAAGCCAGGGCTCACTAATGAGCTATCAGGAGAATGGGACAACAAGTTAAATAGGGAATCCTTCTAGTGCTGTCAGTACTAAATTAGGTCTGTCAGGATCACAATAAGAATATACAGAATAGTCAGTATTAGGTTAATTACCTTTGCTGATGTGCAAGGTTGGAATTTAGCAGGAAACAAAATAAGGAAAGCTTCTGGGTCTCAATCATTTCTATGATTCCAGGCAGCTAGCACATTTTTAAAGTACTGGGATGGCTTTCCACTTCACTGAAAAAAGAGGAAGCAAAAGGAAGAGTAGCATCATTGCTTATTTTATCAGGCCATTCTACAGTTATTCTCATGCTGAACATAACTCTCCCATGGTAGAGGAGAGTTCCAACTGCAACCTTTTTTCATCTTAATTTAAGTTATGTTTAAGTAAATTTTGAGTAATACTTGAAAATGTTTTCACTATCCTGCTCTTCTAATTGAAGACTTTCAAGTACAATGATTCAAAAGTCACCTTGTGTTGTGCTGGATGATTGCAGAAATTCTGGAAAGCAAAATTATTAGTAATCTTCTAGCCTAGATGAAACAAACAACAAAAAAGCATCAAGGACCAATTTTACCCACATTAACCTTCTCATTAAACCCACAGTTGCATATGACAAAGACTCAATCAATCAAGAAGAGATTTAGTAATATTCATTATGCAATCAATTCATTTTTCTGACTGAGAAGCTTCATCAGTGGTAGTGTCTTTAGTTCATTCCAATTTATAATGCATCTCTTACAGCACTAACAACCACACAAACCTATGGTAGGAGTTTAGTAAAGCAATCTTCAGCTTTGGAATTTTATAATACATTTTTTGCTCACTCCTGAGACCTTTAATTACACCGCACAGCTGAGTCAGAGCCGGAAGCCATCTTTTTGTTGAGCAGCCAGTGTCTCAATCTCCTATGCCAAAGCCAGATGGCTACTTTTTGCAAGTGCTTTTCAGCTTGAAAAAGTAAAATTCAGGACTCTATGCCAATGATTCAGCATTTCAAAACCATGGCTTGGGGTCAGAGATGTGCAAATGCACTAATAGGGACCTAGAGATTGGGATATGTTTTTCACTGCTCATTTGTTGCCTACAATTTAGGATACTCAGAGGATAATAGCCAAGAGATTATTAGCATAAAAAAAAAAAAGTTAATAATCAAACAGGCAACAGGTGACTGCCTGAAAACATATGAAGGCATATTTGTGCGGGAAACAATCTTGTTTACAATCACACTACCACAAATTTTGTATATGTCAGTGCAATGGGAAATGAAATATGACTTTAAGATTTTACCTTACTTTTAGTAGTTACTACCTCATCAATTGTTAAAATTATGTGCATGCCTCAAGGTATTTTTTTTTCTTAAAGTATCTGTGCACGTGTTACATCAATTGTGACTTTGTGGCTAGTTTAGTCACTTCTGTATAAATTTTTATAAAATATCACCTTTACCTCCAGAGAACCAAGAGTGAATTTTGCTGAAGTATTTAGTTGTCAGGAATGAACAGAAAATACATCTGGCAAGCCACAGGAAAGACTCAAACCTCTGTGGCGCTTTCTGTAAATTTATCTTAAGCAGTGCTTAAAATAGAATTCAATAAAAGAAGTTCAATCCCTTATTTCATCTATGTTTGCACAACTATTGCGGTAACTCAATGAAAATGATAAAATGAAATACTGACAGTGGTCATTATTGACAGCTGGAGGTCAGTAAAGAAGCTTTTGGAAATTCTATCAAGAACTAAAAACCAGGAATGTATAAATACTGCCAGGAAATATCTTACTGAGCTGCTACACAATGCAGAAATCTCTGCAATGCAATTTCAGTTCAGGTCACATCCTATTCTACATACTTTTCTATTGTTTACTTTTATGAAATGTAATATATCAGATGTGATTTCAAGTGTAACTTTTCAGACACAGTGAAGAAAATATTGCATTGAACTGTGTTACCAACAGCACCACATCCTACACACTGAAAAAAAAAAAATAAATAAAAATTAGCTACAGCTATTGTATGCGTCTGCCATGCAGGGTAGCATTATCAGCGCTCATGCTCTTGGCATAACCCAGGAGACTGGAAGAATGTAAGCTTTCAATTAAAAACAGCAGTTTCTATGGTGAACTCAGCTGAGAAGGATTAAAGATTTAGAAACCAGAAGATATCAAAACAAATATTGCCTTTCTCTTTACAAATTGCTCATATATAAGAGCTATTCCAAAAGCACTGCTTGCTATTTTATTTTTCCTGACATCAAAGGTGGATTTTGGTGGTATAGCAGTGGAGGTTGAATGTTCCCACCAACATTCTATTATATTTCGTTGTCATGTGACAGACTGCAGCAGAGGAGTAGTCTGATAGAATGGTATCTGACATGGAAGTGCATGTAAAGCAAAGGTGTGAACTGAATTCCTTCATATGGAAAAAATTGCATCCATTGATATTCATTGACACTAGCTGAATGTTTCTGGAGACCAAACAGTGGATGTAAGTACAGTGAGACAGTAAGTGGTCCATTTCAGCAATGATGACAGCAATATGAAAGACAAGCCACATTCTGTACATCTATGCAGATTTATATGTGTGTAGCATACTGGCTCTTACAGGTGTGCATGTGTTTCAGAAGTGAGTGCCACTCCTCTGATGCAGACTTTTATGAGCATGGCATGCAGGCTCTTATTCATTGCTGGTGAAAATGCATAGTTAGTAGGGATGACTGCATTCAGAAAGAGTGTATTACAGCTGAGAAATTGCTCCATCAACTAGTGTTATTGTGCTCTTTGTATTTGTTGTAGTTTTCATTGAAATATATAGGAGGAATTACTTTCAGAACGACCTACATAAAATTTAATGATATTAAAGAAAACATTTTTTGTTTTGTTTTGATGGTGAGATCATTATTTTTTTGATCTGTCAAGCCATATCACAAGCTGTACCAGACTGCGTTCAATCCTGTAAACAGTGCTAGGAGAGATACCTAGTTAAAGGATGTTTCCTTGAGTTGTTCTAGGAAAGGAGGTATCTTTTGAGAAGCTCAAGGAAGATCAAAGAGCAGACAGTGCAGTTGCATGGATTAACTAATAAAATATTTGTTCTTAGCTGCAAGAAAAATGCTGTAAAGTCACTGTGTCTTCAATCATTCCACATTTGCCCTCATTTACTGTTATAATACTGATCAAAATCCAAAGCAAAGAAAAATTTTAATGAGGCTGAAGCTGGAAAGCTAGTAATTAAGTCCTACAAGAGAGAACTGAATCCACAAAGTATAAATTACAGTTTCTCAAATGAGAGCCTTATCTAAAATATTATTTTCTGTTAAGAATAACAGACATTTGCGATCTCAGTCAAATTAGTAGTCCTTCTCACCAGTGGACTCAAAAGTTGTTTGGGTTTTCATGAATATTGCAATATGGGGCTGTGTGGTACAAAGAGGGGGAGAAAAGCTTAAGCCACTGGCCTGGTGACAAAGATTATTCATTAAAATTTGTTAAATGATGTTAACCAATGGAAAAAGCTAAGCAAGCCTCCAGAAATTTTGCCATACAATGTATATCCTCTAGTGTATGTAGAACAAAAAAATTAAAATAATCAATTTATCAAACTTAATGTCCTCAAATTTCACTTTTTTCTTATGCATGTAGAACATAAGAAAAAGCTGAAATTTTGTATCTCCCCTAAATATAAACATTCTTTACACTGTTGCTTATATTTGTGACACTTTCCAAACACAACTGTACAAATCCATTCCTATACGCTTTCATTCAGTCAGAAAACTAAAGAAATATAACAATCTTAAGTATACATATAAGATATAACAGTCTTAAGTATGAAAGTCAGCAAAAGTTGAAAGGGAACTAAATGCTATTTTTTTCAGGATTTGAATTTTTCAGAAATTAGAATCCACATTCCCTAGTATTTCTCTGATTGTAGATCATAAGAATATCTTAGATTAACTACAGTCTAATAAAAAGAGGCATAGAATTCATCTGCAGTTAAATCATCAGGTGTAGTGATCCTATCAAAATAAAGAAAATATTCAAATACTCTTAAGCAATTATGTAGATTATGTTTTGAATAGGACTATTCAAGTGTATTGTATAATTTAATTTCAGAAGAATGATATATGACTTTGGTATCACTTATTTTATACTTTTCTAAATCATGGTAGTCCTACAGCTCTCAAGGTTCAATTCAAGCAACTATAAAAGGCTTCATTCTAGTCTACCAAAACTTATTCAATTTATTAATTTCTTGCATCACTGATAAACAGATACATTCCCACAGGATGACTTCACACCTGCAGGTTTGTGAAAAAGTTTGTTCTACGCATAATAATTATCAAATTAGACAGCTTAAACAAAACAAAACCACTTACCTTTTTCAAGATATAAATACTGGTACAGTCCTTTCTATCTTCTATCCACTTCTAATATCCACTGGAATAATTTTTATCATCATATTTTTCTGTTAAGCTGAAGAAAGAAGGCATCTACTATGGTAAAGCTCCAACTGAAAATATTAAATTTAGCCAATGCAGTCCAGCATGCATAGTATCAGAGGAACATGTTAGTGGCCTGAATTATCCTCCAAGTTTTATCAGTGATCAGATGAATCGACACACCACCTTGTTTTGCCGCCTTTTCAGATGGAATCTATCACATACTGTTGCCAAGAATCTGCTGTTTCTCAGATTTGTAGATATAGTGGCCACATGATGATTCAAATTTCAACTTCATTATTTTGAAAATTCTTATCAAGGTTGCAAAAGCTAGAAATGTGAATTCTAAAAGTATCAAGAGCAAATAAGATAAGAGCTTCAATATATTTAAAATATCTCATAATTTGTCACCAATCCTTTTATATTTCTAGTGTATTTTAAGTATTCAAATAAAAAAAATACTGAAATTTTAAGTTTTTCAAACCACACCACCTATTTGGTTCTGTTTGATTAGGTTTTTTTTCACTGGTGTTCTAACTTTAGTCAAGGCTTCTTGTCATTTTATATAGTAATTTTAAAAAGTGCTGCCTAAATTCAAGGCTACTCTTTCTTACAAAAGCAATGCAAAATGCCTCTTTCAAACTAGCACCTTTATCTGTTCCTGACACAAAGCTAGGTTTATAAAAAAATGTAAGAAACCACAATAGCACACATTTTGTGGTTGATGATTCACTTCAAAGTTAACAGATTTTTTTTTCATTATCCTTACAATGTTGGCATTGAAGTGTTCATAGGCAGTCACTCAGCTCATGTTCTCCAACTAAGTTTTCTACATTTTCCTTGTTTTGGTTTTAATCAACATTCTTTAAAACTATTCTTTAATATTACAAATAAAAAATAACCACAATTACACCATGGATGTAACCAGTTTCTGTTCAAAGGTATTTAGAACTAACTAGAGCATCACAAAAGCTGTTATCTATGGATGAGAACAGTTGCAGTTCTTAAATCAATAAAGTTTGACTGATAGAAATGAGCTTTTGGTTTCAAAAATGTTTGGGAAAAACAACTTCACATTAACAGAGAAGATAAAGTTATTGTAACTATATCTGACTACAAGCATGACTCAAGTTTATATTTTTTTCAAGTTAATAGTGCAGGTAAGTTTGCTCTTACACCAAAGTAGAAAGGAAATAAAGAAAGGAAAGGATTTATGACAATCACAACAAAACCGTGGTAACTGAAAAATCAAGCTTTTTGTTTAGAAGTGCTATTGCACTCATAGACAATGATTTCTGTTGATCTTGGTGATCTTATAACAAAACAGTGCGGTAACGCAAGCGATCCCGGAGAAGCCGGCGGGAGCCCCGGGGAGAGTTCTCTTTTCTTTGTGAAGGGCCGGGCAGCTACTACTCACAGGGTGAATCACGTCGGGGTCACCATTTGTTGCCGTTCTCTCTGCAACACTCGTTTTCCACCCCATAAGGTGCTGCTTTGCCAGCGAAACCGACCCCATACCAGGTCGGGGCCAAATGCTCACACAGACCCCAAGCATAGGTGAAGCAAAATGGCGTTTATTAAAATGTAGCAGGCACTTAAATATTCTTGTCCTGCTTTGTCTACACCCCTTGCATTTCACGCTGTCCTATCGTGGGACAGCACCTGGCAAGCCCTGAGCATAGGGGACCTGACCCCGTCACACACCGTGTCCTCGCTACGCCTACTACAGTAATGTTTGTTATAAGATCACCAATAGTTTTCAAATAATGTGTTGCCGTTCTCTCTATTCACTGAAGGAACTTAAAGCTTTCATACTTATCAGCACAACAGTATGTCAGATAGGTGCTCCCAGTTTTCCAGCTTCCACTTGCCTAACCTTTCACTTTGGTCTTCCTGGAAGATTACCAACCAAGACCCTCAATTACCCAACTCCTATAGCTGGCAGCTTTGAGATTTAGAGTTGCTAGTATGCAACTTTGACTTCCTCTTTCTGTTGACATATTTGATAAAGTCTTCTTTCTTGTCAGATACTGTGGTGCTCAGTGTTGACTCAAGTTGGCCTTGGGCCTTTCTTGTGTTCTTCCTGAAGACATGAACTGCAGCTCTGTACTATCCCTGTAAGGTTAGACCTTGCTTCCAGGGGTCATGTAGTTTCATTTCCTGCCCTTGCTCTAAGCAGTATTCTTTGTTCAGATAGGCCTATCTTCTGCCATGCTTGCTTGACTTGTGGCACAGGGGGATTGCCTGCTCCTGCTCCTGCTTTTGAAAGGTAGTTCTTGAAAAGTGACAATCCCTTTTAGATCCCTTAACCTTATAGAACAAATTCCCACGGGATACTGCTAATTAACTGCCTGAGAAATGCTTGGTGGCAACTCTGTTGACTTTTTTCTCCTTACACTAAAAATTTTGAACTCAAACTAATTTGTGATTACTGTGAACAGGACAGCCACCTACTGTTGTCTCTCCTGCAAGGCCTTCCCTGTTCTCTAAAAACAGAGCAAGAAAGACTCCTGATGGGCTCAGTACTTGTGACAGGAAGTTATCTTCAACACACTTTAGGAGTTTCCCAGCTTTGTTGCAACAAGATGATATTCCCAGTTTATGCCTGGGAAATTGGAGTTTTCCCTAAGGATGAGGGTGACTGAGACCAGGATTTCCCCCAAGTCCCTACTGAATAGCTCATCCGCATTATCATATTTGATGAGCAGTTGATAAAAGACACTTGTGATATCTGTTTTGTTATCTGCCCCATTAATACTCACCCAGAGACTTTCTATCACATCATCTCTAATGGTAATGGCGGTATGGTTTAATCTCTCATTCACATACAGTGGAACACTTCCACCTTGCTTGTCATGCCTATGCCTTCTGAATAGCTGATAGCCCTCTGTCCCAACACTCCAGCTGTGGGACTCATTCCACCAAGTGTAACTTATACCAACGATATCGCAAATCTGAGATGCAACCAAGGTTTCCAGTTCATCCCATTTGTTCTTCATACTGTATACATTGCTAGACAAGCATTTCAGATGTGCTCCTCAACCCAGTGCACTCCCCGGAGTGGCATAGATGCTCCCATTGGCCCTGTCTCCTTCAGACAATGCCACACCATTCTTTGTCTGGTTTTCTAATGTTATGTCTAAAGTGTTTCTAATACCACAAGCATCAGAACTCACATAGGCTCTTGAGACTTGCATCTTCTATGTTCATACAAAGAGTTGTATAGCTCATTTATATTCATGCATGCAAAATGAGCAAGTTTTGAACACACTAAGAACTGACTTCTGGATAAAACTTCAACAGGTATTCAGAAAATGTTTTTCATCACTATATAATCAAAGTATAGGAACTGTCAACAAAACTGTCATTCTAAACAGTACTAAAAAGAGAAAACTGATAGCAGTGAAGGTTATCCTTGTACTGATTATTGTAATTTAAGCAGGTATTTAACATCCAGTGAGCTTTGCAACCTTGGAAATCTGATGAAATACAGGACATAATGATTGAGTAGTGCTTATATTGAAGCATCTGATGATAGAAAGAGATTTTATATGGTTACTGTTGAAATGTCTCACTTATATACCATCAGTGCTGAACTTTTCGCGGTTAGGTAGTATTAGGGGAGTTTACTCTGGAGAGAGCAAGACGAGATTTTCCTCTCTCTTTTTATTCCAAGCAAGAGATTGCTAACCCATCTTTAAACTGCTTCATCTTCTTCCTTATTCCTTTTGAGGAGAATCAGATATACTGCTTTCTATTGACTTTGAAAGTAGGCAAGGAGAAGGATAGTAAAAGTCCATTTTACTTTCATCAAAAAGGAACACTTCAGCTGCAAGTTATTTAAAACTTTATAAAGTCCCTTTACAGTCTCAGGGCAGCCTGATATTGAAATAATGCCACAAGGGAAGCAAGGATCAAACACAGCAGTAGTTTAATATCTGCTGTGTCCTCTATTGGGTGAATGTATGTTGCTCTGGCAAGAGAATGGAATTTTATGATCTAGTAATGGGCCTTTTCCATCTCTAATTACCACCTCACAGGGGCACGGTGAAGATTATTTAGTTAATGTTTGCACAGTTCTCTGACCATGTAAAGTACCATTAAAGTGTTAAGCATTACTATTATCGTTCAATTATATAATCAATCCAAATTTGAGTAGAACTAAAGTAAGTTCCAGTTCCAATTATGCTAATGAAACTGCAAAGGGACTGTATATCCAGGATCTGGTACAATATCCAGCACTGTTGCAATACCTTTGAGAATCCTCATTACAGCGACTTTTCCCTGCATCCATTAAATAAGTATTTACTTGAGGTCACACTGTGAACTTCAGATATGTGCCTGTACAGGGTCACTGCAGACATATATAGCCCTGAAAGACAGATGGTGAATGCTGAGATACTAGATAGAAATTTACTTTTGCGTCCACAGTGCTAAAGCATATACTCATAATGAATATGAAGCACAGGTCAATTAACCTCCTGCTTAGATTGGTAAATCCCTCATCAAGACTCACAGGAATTTTGGGACACAGTTCAGGTGGTGGTGATGACTTGTCTCTATTTTGCAATTTAAACAGAATTCAGTTCATAGACAAGGGGTTATGAAGCTTTCCCTTCTTCCTCTCACTGTTACTTCTTGAAGTTCAGTAGGAAAAAAATAGAGGAAGAAATTAAATTTCTTATCTGCAGTATTGAACTCCAGCATCACCTCAAATAGAAAAATCTGAAAGCAGGAAGAAAGAGGGGTGCACTGTTTCTAACCATTCATGACTGGGCTCCAGCTCTACTCTAAAATCATCTGTGGTATTTATAGCTCTTGTGCACTGACAGATCTTGTGTGAACCAATGGAAAGGACTAAAATGACTGCAGACATTATCTGTGAAGCTAGACCCCAGACTTACTGTAAATTTAACAGCATTGGGTCAGGGTGGCATGGCTGCTTGTTCTTGCACTCAAGCTCTGATCTCAAAAATCTACCAGAAAAGATCTCACATGAGGCGCCTGGGATTGGACAAAAGAAATCCAGAGCAGCTAATGAAAGCAGGTAATATCTCTACAGCTAAGGATTAGCACACATCCTCATGAATCAATCTAAGAAAACAACTACTAATCCAACGGCCCACTTAGCAAGCAGTATCAGCAGAAGTTTCTCTCTTCGTCTTTCAAAGCGCCCCTTTCCTATCTTAGTCAGTGTTCATATTCTCACAAAAATCAACTACCTAATTAAAGATCAGGATAGGTTGGATATCTTGTTATGTTGGTTTTGAAGAGACTGTTGATGGAAGGTTTTTTTTGTTTTGTTTTCCTTTTTCCCTCCCTTTCTTTGTGGCATATTTTGTGGCTTACTTCTTAGGATTATTATTGCTATGCAATAGATTTTCTGACTCTATGGCAGAAATTGAATATTGGGTCCTGCTTTCTCATGATGTTTTCATTTGTTGTGTACAGCTGAAGATTATATCCTTGATTAAGAAGCTTACATTTTTATGGCGTCCTTGGGAGATAAAATAAAGTAGATATTTTAGGAACTCCTCAGAGGTAAGGGCCTTCTATATGATTGTGTGTGGAGCAGCAATTCAGGCAGGGCTTTTCAGTCCTGTGTTTACAGTATCACTGTTAATAAGCAAACAAATAAGGTAGTGAGCTGTCTCTTCCCTCTTGCTGCTTTTAATTCCTTCAACAACTCCTTTCCAAGTAGAAGTTCTACTTTTCATAATTCTCTAAATCCTCTCCTATAGCAGATTGAAAATGTAGTCAAAGGAAATGATATATAGGCTACTGAACTTGTTAATAGTGCACAGGCTTCTCCTATACATACAAAGAGTGTTCTGCCCTTTGGAGCTCTTAAACACAACTCCAAAGCCAGTAACAAACTCAAATACAACAGTTCCACCCACACTCTTTTACACTCTCCCTTACAGGCATCAGAGAAGAAAAATGTGACCGGGGTTATGATTAGCTATAGCAGCCTCAAAGGGAACAGAGTCATTTTGATGCATGTTCTCAGTTATTCATCCAAATATGTACATACGATTCTAAGGCTTTTAGTATAACTGCAACACATATGTAGGTATTTTTATTTGTTTTTCAAATTTCACAGAACTTTTTGCCCTTTCAGAGATTTTAAATCCTTATCTATACCTAAAGAAGTCTCAGATTACTTACTTAGGCATGCTTGTATGCCTATGTTTTAATACATTTAAATCTTAATTTATTAAACTCAGACAAATCAAAACTGCTTACCAAATACATAATCTTAGCAATTGTGTGCTGGCAATGGAAATAGACAAAACAGGCAGAAATATAGAAAGACATTATTGTTCCTTCACAGGAAACAGTATTTGCTGTCACAGAACCTCTTAAGAGTACAATGTATTATAACTTGCAATATAAAGGCTCCAAAAAGCAATTTCTGTGCATATAACATAGAAATCTGAATCTGAACAGAATCTTTAGACATCTGGGTGCAGATGTGAAGATAGATGTATTCTGAAAACATAATTCTCTATGAAGAGATCATTATTTTGGTGTTGCAATCATGGAGTTGCATAAACATTGGGAAAGTTTGACAGCAGAGTGAAACAGAAATCACTTGCAACTTGTCCAATTATTACATTTCTATACATATGAGCATGTTTATATTTTATTTCTAGGGCTAATAAGGCTATTAATGCTGTTAATATGCAAATGACAGTGAGAAAAACAAAACAAAACCAAAACAAAAAAACAACACAGACACTGTATGTCTAGGATCTCGAGACTCTTACATCCTTAAACCTGTGGTAGGTACTTGAACCACCACACAAACTATAAGAAATAATATGGCTACTACTTTATCAGACTACATGGACTTCTGAGAAACTGATAATGCAAAGCACTATTATAGAAAATATATCTTCCAGCATTAGCATTAAAAATCTCCCATAAATTTCTAGCAATCAGGATGCAGCATGGATTCTCAGAGCAAAGTATTATGTACGTGTATTAGTCCTTACTATGTTTCATTTATATTCTTTTTACAACAAAGTAAATTTCATTTTTTAAACCAAGTGTCATGGTTTTGTGATGTTTGGTTTTTGGTATTCCACATCATAACGTCATGTGGGGCACTGGGAATTTAACTGTTAATGCTCAAGTTCTGGGTATCTGCCCGGAAGAGAAGAACTACATTCCCCCGGGGACTTTGCAGTCACACAGAGGAGATATAACTCCTGGCAAGGTCACCTAAAGCACTCCTCTTCGTCCGCTCTTTTTTGTCAGCTCTCCTCCTGTTTCCCTGCTGCTCAACTGGACGGCGCATCTCACCTCAGCGTTGTGGTGAGGCATATCCACCTTTCGGACATTCCCTCTCTCATTATATTTGATTTATTAAATTCAAATTTAATTATATTGTATTATAGTGTGTTATCTTGCATTCCGATACTGTATTTAGTAAATTAGTTTGTTTCTCCTCAGATTGTTGCCGCTGTTTTTAATTATTTTGGGGTCCCCTGTTCCCTTTTTCCGGAGGCACGGATTTTGCGAAATCCCTCCGCCCCACTAGTCGTGGAACCGGGCCGAACCAGCCCGTAAATCGTTGATACCAAGAATACCTTCTTCAAAATTCCTTCCTTTCAACGTGAAAACAAGTTTAACCTCATGTAGTTGTCTCCAAAGGGCAGTGCTCAGTGCAGTTACAGAAACTAGTAGAAAAATAACAATTACTAGCAAAGGAAAATAACCTTGCAGTATTCACTGTGGAATGACATAAATAGATTACTTTCCCACAAATGAAATAAAAAATGATCTGGTAAAAAGAACTGGCAGTTCTGTTGCTCCCAGATTCACTACATTTCAAAAAGCATGATATAGTTAGAAATGGTCCACAAAATATAATGAAATTTAGTAAAAGCTTCCTACAGTGACAAAAGAATACACAGATTTTCAAGTTTACAAAAAGGGTAAGAATATGTATGATGAAAATAAACTAAATTCTAATTTGCACAGAAAAGGTAGAAAGAAAAAGATTAGTCAACATTTCTAATAACACAGAAGCCAGAGGAAATTCACCTCCAAGTTATTTTAAAATTTCTTAAGTTACAGTGTGTTCCTTTCATAATATGTGAATTAAGTTTTAATTTTTAAGTTAAAGTAAATTTTAAGATGTCATCTGAAACAACAAATGAACATTCCGGGAGGAAAAAAAAATAAATACATAATTTTAACAATGTCAAGCACTATTTCTTTTAAGGAAGGTGTTTAGGCAACAATTTTCCTGACCATAACTTAAATTAAGATAACCTGTAATTCTTCAATAAGATGCATTTAATTGGATGTCTTGCCAGTAGTGTCACTGCCTGCTGGCATATTTATAACCCTGACTAGGTTTGTGGAAGACATATCTTTTCCTTTAAAAGAAAAATAAATATTTTTTTAATCACTTTAAAATCCTCTGAAGTATGTGTTAAAAAGTGAAGTAATAAACTATAGCCACCCTTCAGCCTTGTCTTTGGGACTGGGATATAAAGTGTCAAAGTTTTATTTAAAGAATCACAGAACTGTAGAATGGCTTGGGTTGGAAGGGACCTTAAAGGTCATCCACTTCCAATCTCCCGCCATGCACAGTATAGCCACCCACCAGCTCATCCAGCCTGGCCTTGAGCACCTCCAGGGATGGGGCACCACAGCTTCTCAGTGCTCCTCCACCACTGCCTTACACAGACTGTGTAAAGAGTCAGTCACCCTCCTTCTTACAAGTTTCTTTTAAGTACTGGAAAGTTGCACCAAGATCTCCCCGGAGCCTTCTGCTCTCCAGACTAAACGAGCTCAGCTCCTTCAGCCTTTCTTTGAAGGAGAAGTACTTCAGCCCTCTGATCATCTTAGTAGCTGTCCTCTGGACCCACTCCTACAGCTCCACACCTTTCCTGTGCTGGAGTTCCCGGGATTGGACACAGTATTCCAGATGGGGACACACAGGGACAGAGTAGAGAGGAACAGTCATGTGCATTGCACTGCTGGCCACACCAGAAGATGGCTTCTCTAGAATTTATGATTAATTGCTTATCAATTCTGTTGATTTACTAGGCTCTTTAGTTTTTGGAAATATGTTCTATTCCCCACTCATTGTACAAAGGCATCTAGCCCTTTACCAGAAAGGTGGTATGTCTATACTGACTTATCCTAGATAAGTGCAAGCTTGTATTTCATCCCATGGTGGGCTGATTAGATATCCACACATCTACTCTCTCAGCCCCTCTCCCTCAAGTTGTCAGAGAGAAAAAATAAGATGAAAAGCTCCATGGTCAAGATAAAAACAATATCGCTTACTTGTTACGATGGACAAAACTGGTTTGACTTGAAGTAATTTAATTTATTGCTAGTTAAAGTAGATTTGGATTGTGAGAAACAAATTCTAAAACTTCTCCCACCGTGCATCTCCATCTTCTCTTTCCCTAGACTAACTCCCTCCTCATCCTTGACTCTTCCGTTTTTCCTTCTCTTCAAACAGTGCAGGGGAATGGAGGCTGTGGCCAGTCCCTCACAACTCCTCTGCGATGCTTCCTCCTCATGTCTCCCCTGGTCTGGAATGGCTGCAGGGGACAGCCTTCTCCCAGAGCTCTCCTCCATGGGCTTCTGGGACGTCTCTGTTGTAGCATCTGGAGCACCTCCTGCCCTTTTCCTCCTTTCCTCTTGGGGCTTGCAAGGCTGTTTCCAGTGTTTTTCTTTCACTCCTCTCTCTGTCCAGCTTGGCTCCTGCTAATATTTTAGACAGCTTTTTAAAATGATAATAAGTCTTGAGAATAAGGGGAATATTTTGATATTCCATTTCTGAAGAACCACTGAAAAGATTTTTCAGATCTAAACTGGATGCTCTAGGTTTCTCTCATGGCTGATGAACTGTTTTCACTGATTTTTTATTTTTTTAATTCCTTGTTGCTATCTCATTTATCTGATATCTGTGACCCTGTATCATCATCCACAGTTCCCATGGTTTCATCAGACATAACTACTAGTCTTTTCTTTTAGAAAGTAATATTAAATTGGTATCACAGGTGAAAATCAGCCCCTTATCAACTGCACTTACAAAAAATTATAATATAATATTTTCAATATATTTTAATACAATCGTATTTTGCAAAAAAAAAAATACTCATCTGCAAATTTTAAATCTTGCCTATCTCTCAGATGCATGCCAGCAAGTGAGACTTTCTATTTATTTAAGGCCATAAATATATCTTTATGCATATGTATGTCTCTGTTTTCGGTCATTCCAGAAATAATTCTGTTCCCACCAGCCAATTGCAGCTCAGTGTTCTGTCTACACAAGATCAAACACATGGAACTCTGGTCTAGAGAAAAGATATCATCATGATTTTCAACACAAGAAAGCCTGCAATGTGGGCTTGTACAAATGAGAGACTCTCACAGAGGACATTTTGGAAATGGCTTAGCTGTAGAAAAGCTCCAACGCAGCTTCTGCCTTCAGCTCCTGGAAAATTTAAACTACATTTTTTTACTTTCTGCACTCTCAGATGATATGTTCCTCTCCAGACAATTCAGTGATCCCTACCTGTGTCAATGGAGGAACTGTATAAGAGTTCCCAGGTTAGAGAGTCCCAGGGTACCCTTCCTCTCTACCACAGACAGAGATACCTCCAGCATTTCCTTGACTTCTGACAGGATAAGTCTGGCTGTTCTCAGAAACATCTCTTATGAAGGATCATTGCTTTTTCTCTGGCCAGTGAAGATTACTTTGTAGAGGTGAAGTCTTCCCACTGAGCCAACTCAGTGATGGTTACCCAAATGGCAGACACCACAGAGAGGATAATGTGCGTTGGAGCTATGTTAGGATCTGTGTTTGATTAGAGGGGAATTTTATGTTCCCTTGCACATAACAAATTCAACTTCCAGGCAAGATTGCTGCAATTTCAATTCACTCTTGCTCATGCAAAAACAAACCATCAGGATAAACACTTGGAAAAGTGGAAAATTATAAGCCTTTTGAATCTTCTTCTGTGCCATCTTGAAACTTAGTTTTCTCCATACTCAGATTTTCTCTGTACGAGGAAAACAAAACTCAGTTCAGGCCAAAGTTTCTCGTCAAACTGCTCTTTGTCTTCTCTTTCATCTTGCTTTTTCTATCTCCTATTACATGCTCATATTAGAACTATGGTCCATGGTAGGAAACACCAGCCAACACTACTGGCAAGCATTGTGTTCTGAGGCAATGTAAATCATTAGAAATCCAGCTTTGTCCTAGGGCAGATTTTAGAAATAAAATGGAACATTTGGACCTGCAACAGAAAGAAACAATATTATTGGGCCTGGAAAAAATTCACCATCTCCAGTGTTTTATATCTAGTGCCATGTTGTCTGCTGTCTATCATCTACTGCCCTTGGCTATGTCAAACTCTGATGAAATTTACTGATTTAAGGAGTGACATTTTATCAGTTGTTTATTTCCTTTCTGGTGTGAACAAGATTTTGCCATCTGGTTTAGAAATGTTTCTGGTATTTTTAGAAATCCACTAGAAAAAATATTTCTGACAATTTTTCATAAAAATGGGGTCAAATCCAAATTTCATATTTTGATGTTTTTAAATGATTTTTTTTTAAGTGATTATTATTAACCAAAACATTTCTCAGTACTCTAGTTTCAAATAATTCACACAATTTTGACAAGATTTTCAGTGGTCATATGGCTTTATTATTCACAAACCCATCTTATTCTTAGATAGTTGGTTTTCTAATGAATTTTAAGACAGCACAGTTATCTCCATTCAGATATAGACAGAATGTATTGATTACTGTAGTCACAAAGAATATTTTGATGAGTCAGGAATAAATTATCTTGAAGAAAATGACATATTTACTTCTGTGGAGCACATTATGTTTAACAAAGCAATTATAACAAGCTAAAGAAATAAATCTAAATCTAAATCTAAAGATACTATTCTAATACTAGATTTTTTTTAGAAAGTTCTTCAAGCATTCTGCAAGTTCATCAAGGATTTTTTTTCTCCATGACATTCTGTCCATGCTGTGGAGTGGTAAGACACCATGTAATTATGCTTACTGGTCTAGAGATTTAAACACGTATACAGAATGGACTTCAGGTTTACTGAGGTTTGGGAGATCAGTTAAGGCAGAATAGTGAGATTTCCTTTCTAAATAAATGAATCCTCAGATATACATTTAAAGAATTCTAGTAAAATTCACATTTGCCATGTGTTGTTTAAAAATCATCTAAGAACTATGAAAGACTACATGGCTTTTATATAAATACATATATATGTAAAAATCTATATAAAAAATGACATTAAAGAGATTAGTGACTGAGCCATCTATCTTAACAGCAAGAGCTATATGTGTTCATGTATGAGTTCATGAAACTGTCTCTCACAAAAAGTCAACCTAAAATCCCAAAAGCTTTGCAGAAACAGCTCAAAATCAAATTGCATCTTGTCTGTTTCAAAGTTTATCCTGCACTAGCTATAGACCTTAATTGTTCTAAATTTTGGGGGAAAATTGCTTTTAATTATTTATTTGTATGTATCCCAAAAATCAAAAACCCATCTTTTAGTTTGCAAGCTACTGTCAACTGAATTTAAAAGCAAAACAAATTTCCTCCTAAAATACCCGACAGTGTGTGTTATAAGAAATGGTGACAATCACTGACTTTCCTATTTTAATACAGTTCTGATTGGTCTCTGTACTGAAGACAACAGTGAAGAGAGAAAAACTAAATAGGAAAAAAAAAAAATGGAAGAGGAAATGCAATACCAAAAATGAAGATTTTCTGCTTTTGAAGCACTTAAGATTCAGTATAGGAAGTTCTTCTGGACACTGACACAATTCATATAGCTGTTATGTAGCCATTGGGCCATAACCATACTATATGGCATCAAAGCTTGTACCTCTTCAGGCAGTGCTTATGAGGAGCTCATGGCAGCATTAAACATCCAAATGCACAACATAATTTGTGAGTGAGAACTAGAAATTGTTTTGAAAATAATACATGCAGAGAACTTCACCCACTTCAAGGCCCCAGAATTTGCAGGATGTGAAGAGGAGTGGTGAGATGGTGAAAGCAGACAACTCTTCACCTGGTATTTTTTTGACAACTCCTGTCTAGCAAAAAATATCTCTTAGAAACTATACGTAAATTTAATAGTTTATCCTTTATTTAAACAGACATGAAAATAGATAAATAGACAGAAATCCATGACTTTAACTGTAAAATAACAGTAATAAATTATATTAAGCCTAAGGGATTTCACTGAAATTCAGAAATCTTGCCTTATCGTAGGAAAAAAAATATAGCAATAAGTTCTGCTATATATAGAAAAGTGATCATTGTCATTTTTCTAGAGAAAGCTCCTAAGCTTCTGTCTTCAGATGGGCTGAAATAAAACATACATTAATGCAAACAGGTTCATTAAACTCACAAAATATCAATACATCATCATCGTTAGATGAATGAGTTTCAATTAAGTACTAATGATCGATTAAATTGAATATGTGTTTATTCAAAGGAAGTGGTTTTAAAGTGAACCTGAAAACACTACTGAATTATCACATTCTTTCAGCAATTTGGGGGAAAAAAAAAAAAAAAAAAAGTTTAGGTTTTTCTTTTGTGCTAAAAGCTGTGTATATTCTTTTGCTAGCTCCACAGTCACAATTTTAAGGTACAGATGGTGAAATCGCCTATAACAGTGGTTTACCACTGACGTCCTCTCTAGAGTGTTAAGTTCAAATTGTACCTATAAAAGGGGTAATTAGTCCTTTCAGTTTTATTGCTGTTAGGGGAAAGGAAGCAGCTTCATTTAACTACCAACTAGATGCCACTCCAGATTAAACACCCTAGATTCAGTACCTTATACAGGCTTTCAAATACTAAACTGAGAATTCAAAGAAAGTAGGAAATGTCACCTTCCCAAACATTATGGACTATTAATTATGTCTTTGCAGTGAACTTTCTCAGTGCAATTAGTCTACAGACATGAATATCATTCTTTATAAAAGACTATGGGCTGGAACAAGGTTAATTCCAATTTAAATTTGTTAATAGCAAGAGTGACTGTGTTCAGACAGTTGAACAATTATCTGATAAGCAAAATATGAGTAACGAAGCAGACAAAATGGACTAATTTTAAAACAAGCATGGCAACAATGTGTATGTTTTTCTTTTCTAACACACGCTGTTCTATGCTACCCTTTTACAGTGTAGAAGGGATTTACTAACATTCAGTCACATTTGGATGTAAGTAATGTGAAAACTGATTTTTCAGTTCACAGGTGGAGGTAGAGGGGGAATAAACATTTCATTTTCAGTTGGTTTTATCCGCTTCCTAATCATAAAGTTAAAACCAAATTTCTGTCATTTCTAAGATCTATATTTCATTTAAAAAACATACAAACAAGCTCAAACAAAATACCATGAATCTTTTCCCCCTAGAAAAATACGTAATGGTATTTTACACAAATCTTAAAGCACCTTTGAAATGTACTTTCCTTGGGGTTACTTAATAAAAAAACTCCACATAAACTGCCTGCCCCTTTCCTCTGACATCGCGTCCCAATTACTCTTCAACAAACCAATTGAATTCAAGCCATAGGAACTGAGAGTGAGAAGGAGATCCCAGGGTGAAATTCGATATGACAGTTTCTCTGGTGGCAAATCTGGTTTAAAAGATTTCTAATCAGTTGTTTTCTAGACCCCATGTACTCTCAGACAATACTCTGAAAAAGGAATAAGTGGTAAGTTCCTGTATAAATGACACCACAGAGACAGCTGCACTGATTCAGCTGAAGGGAATGTTATTTTCACACGAAGGAAAAGCTAAAAAGTGAAAAGCCTGTTAAACTGATCTTGATAGAGATGAAAGCATACCTTACAACTAGAAGGAGCCAGTCCATTATTTAAAGAATTTTAGAAACATAGACATTACATCTTTTTAGAGAAAGAAAAATGAGACCTGTTGAATACTCAAAAATAGATAAAATTTTCCACTTTGCAAGTAACTTTACATAGTGCTACTTTTTGTGGAGTGGAGAAAACTAGCCTGTGTTTTCTTTCATTTTTATTTTAAAATAACCTAATTCACTATGTTTCAATTCCTCTCCAAGACAGAAAAAAAGAACACATATTCCTGACAATTCCAGAATTTAAATGCTTTTTCTGATAGAGATTCTGAAAAATATCCTAAACTCATCGATAGTCAACAATTTTGAATGACACTCTCCTGCACCTCTCAATATAAATTCAATATTACTTTTGAGAATAATACTTTAGTGCTTCCAGTAAAGATACACATGTACACATAATGTAAATAAGGACAATTCATCTCACAGGATGACAATTGAATTTGTGCAATTCACATGTAACTGGACTTAAAAAAAAAAGAAATTACTCTGAAAATTACTGAATATTATGAGCCGTTAGCCAAATCCTCTGCATCTTTAAGTGCTTTGTGAAGATACGCTACAATCCATGATGCATATATTTTTTTTAATAGCATCAGACTGAGGCTATATTAAGGTTTCCAACTTTTGTAGTTGTATGTTTGGAATACAAAAAAGCATTAAAAAGATACCTCAGCTTCACAAACTACTAGTTGTAGTAACTAACAGTACAAATTTATCTTGTATGGACAAAAGGTCCTATTTCTATTGTATTAGTCAAACTCAGGTGGAATTTTTGTATTTATAGAAGCATGAAGGACAATGATAATTTCGGTTTATTATTATATAATTTCGGTTTATTATTATATAATTTAAGATTCAGGACATAATGGTTATGCTTGTGCCTGCTAATCGTCCTTTACATGAACATAGCTGAGAGACAGGAAAACAGAGACTGGAAAAAAAATCACTATATTATAATCTTCAAAGAAAAATAATAATGTGACAAAAGGCTTTCCATTTTCTGACTTTTGCTCCTTTTTCACCAAATTTTAAAACTTTCTAATGGTATTTTCTTATTGCACTGCCTTCAAGCTTGCCACCTTTCCTCTACTCTCTCCCAAACTCCAGACTTTTTGGTTTATAAACTTAAATTTCTTATCAGTTTATCTTTTCTACATAGTAAGTCATAATGCTCCTTAGCCAATCACCGCTATACCCTTTGTATATAAATGGCTTTTTTGACCAAAATCAGTCAGAGGCCATAGTTACCTCTCACTTTAAATGTATCTTCCAAGTTCACTACTTCTCTTCTATTAGTAAACTAGGCAGTTGTTATACTACTATTAAAAAAAAAAAAAAAAAAAAAAAAAAAAGTAAGAAAAAATATTACTTATACATTCCATAGAGTTGCACTTTTAAAATAATGTGCATATTGACCTCTTCTAAATATTTTCCTTAGAGTGAACCACATGGTAGAATGACTGCTCAAGGTAGATATTTTGTCTATTGGTTTCTGACCTAGGTTTAGTTTCAGAAGGCTCATCTACTCTAGATTTGGCTTATTCATGATTTCATTCAAACATTCTATTTGTTTCATATAATTTCTATAGACAGTATGGCAATTACGGGCATGTTTTTAGTAAACCTGTGAATAATCACTGTGCAGTGTAATCACAATCAATTTGTAACATGCAGCAGAACTGAAAAATGAGCTAAATTTAAAACTGACACAGTGGCCCAAACCACACAGACTAGCATCTGTGGGCATGCATAAAGAATGATATTTGCATGAAAAATCAAAGGAATTTCCCCCTTTAAAAAGAAAAAAAGAAAAGGGCAAATGCATCACCATACTTCACACAAAAAAATTGCACTTATTTGGCCTACTTAGTTCCTTTTCACACACTTCAATTGCGATTCTCCTTGATTAGTTCTCCCACATATGATGAGATGACTTCTACTGAACCCCAGGCAAAAGCAGACATCAGTCACTAGCACCAGTGCCTGAGCTGACACAAATATCCACTGCTATTATGGATTGGTTTGTTTTTCCACCTGAAGACTGGGTTGTCTGCTTTCTCTGATAGTTCTACTGCAATTGTTTACTACTCTGCAGTTTAGAAGCCTCGCACGTAAGTTTCCTCACTTTTTAACTCTCAGCCTCAAAAAACTACTGCCTCACACTACCATGGAACAGCAGATGTAAATGCTGGTAAGGTTAGGGTTTGTGAACCTTAATAATAAATCTGTGAGTTTCTGATTCCTAATTAAATAATCCTTATCCTTAATTTTAGTCCATTGTTCCGTATAGAAAAGGAATGCTGATGCTTATAGTGAAATTAGAAAGGCACTCTTCTTAGGGGTCTTTTCTCATCCTAGGGAAGGGAAATCAAAAGGCATACCACAGTGGATTATTCTCCTTGCCTAACTGTTTCAAACTGGTAAGCAATAATTCTGCTTTCTGTCAGCTACTTATTTTTTAGTGGTATATCTAATTTTCAGCTTGCTAGACCTCCTCATTTTTCAGTGGTGAAGTGAGTTAGAGAAGGTATGTGGTATTTTTTAGCCACAATAAAAATAAAGAAATGCAACCAACAGAGATTATGCAAACCCTACATTAAAGGAGTATGGAAGTTGAACAGCCAAACATTCAAGTCAAATTTTTCTATTCATATCAATCTTAACTGAACTCTGCCATGCATGTGCAATACAACTCTTTGGTTAACAATACAATCCCTTCACTGCCTCTCATTTGCTTTACATAATGAAAAGCAGCCACTCTGCACTCCATAGGTAGACTTTTTTGGGTTTTTTTTCTGGCTTTGATGGAAGCTCCAGGACACACGTGCAGTGCACTGCTAAGATACTGTTTTGATTGCTTCTCTCTTAGCACTGGACTGGCTTATGCCACTATGGTGAGCACTTCCTACCTGTAAGCTGGGGAAAGCTGCAGCAAAGCAATGAATCACACTTCTGGGCACTGATTCTGCCTTTGCTTCCTGCAGAAGATATGTTTGGTGCTTCTCCTAGTAATTGAGGCTGTGAAAGTGTAAGTGATAAACTCCCTCTCCCAATTGCTCTGTCTGTACAACATAACAACAGGTAAGTGCTCCTTTTGGGAAGCTGATCTCTGTGGTCAGATTGTGTGCAGAGCACTTCATCAGCCAGCTAAAAAGATTTTCTGTTTTCCCTCCTAAAGTGTTTCTATTCCAGCAGAGCAAGCCAAATTGCTTTGCATGGTCTGATTTCTATCTCCTGCACCCACAGTTGGCTTGTTTCCTCTACTATCGCTCCAGTGCCTAATTACATTGTTTGATATAAGTTTTGAGCCCCTTTGATATACCTGGAGCCTTATTATCACTCACTAAACACTTCTAGAAGCTTCTGTGTTTTACATAAGTGTTTAGGGCTGCTGTGACTACGGTATCCCTGGCAGCCAGCAGTATGTCTGCAGTTTTTTTTTGTTGTTGTTGGTGAGGTATTTACAGCACAATATGAATTCTGTACTGACCTTGTTAAAATTTATTTTTCTGCTACATGTCTCTAAGCATTTACTTACTTTTCCTTGTTTCCTGTCAGTTTCTAGGAAGGTTTTATTCTCTGCATGATAATGAAAATGTTTTGTCCCTGTAAAGACAGATTTACTTGTTATTGGAAACAATAAGAGGTGGTATTTCTGTCATTTTCATAAAGCTTGTTAATAAATCCAGTATAGCACTGCTCATGTAAGTGCTGACTCTCACCAATAGGCTCAGCTGCTTTTTAAAGTAAGTTTGTCGTCCTCTTGTGTTTTCTTTCTTTATGAGCTGACACTTCACCCATATCTCATAGATTAACTTAGAGCCTACGTCACAACTGATGTTCTGAAAGTATAATATTTGTAGTTAGTGTCTGAATTTCAAGGGATTCTAACATTTTATATCTCATAAATACTCAATTTCAGTAAAACTATCCTACACCACAAAAACACTAAGTTTCAGCTTTCATCTTGCACAAGAAGTTGTGCTAAAACTCAATAAAATAGGATGCAAACTGAACAACTAAATCACATTATAATCATCTTTACAGTATTTAGAAAATACATATTCTACACATGCCTATTAAAAACAAACAGAAAATGGAACATATTTTTCTCCACAAAAAGCACAAGCTTTCTGTTAAAACACTGCAGAGACACCCCCATGCATCACTTTTACATTGCTGTTACTACATCACTGACAGATACTCAGAAAGCAGATGGCTAACCTTCTGAATGACATTATTCATGTTTCCATAATAGCATTCTAAAGATCGCAATGTTGCACCTGTTCTATATTCCTCTTCTTTCTTAAAGACAGAGTACTGCCAACTTTACAATGTGTAGCTTTATTTGCAGGAAGCTTACTGTGATTTTAATGGAGAAAAAGAGTTTTAGCATGTACTAATACATACTTGTATTTTAAAATGCATTTGTCAGGTTTGGAAATAGTCACTGCAGCTAAGAAGTAAATTTTCTGTTTCTTCTTCTCCCCAGCACTTCTGTGGTTGTGGAACAATCTCTGGCCAGCTTGAAGATAGGAGCTATTTTTCTGTAGAGCAGGTCTCTAGAGCCATTCTGTCATGCTTCTGCAATCTGAACATGCAAAAAGACACTTAATTGTTACCCTATAATGATCTCATTAATTACACCGGTTGGTTTCAGACCAGCAGATAATCTACAAGCACATCAGAATTACTATAAGGATTGGAGTGAGCTACCCTGATTCCTTAGGGAAGTTAAGAATATGTAATTGCTGTACCATATCAAAATCTGAGTTCACTGAACTCACATCCTGGGTGTGATGCTGGCAGGAGCTCAAGTGCTCTAGAAGTCTGTGAATGATCCCCATGGGAATTACAAATTAATCTTCCATCTTAAATCTTGAAGTGCATCAATGATCCAAATATTGATGTAAATTTCCTGTTTCTTTTAAAGCCCTTTTAAAGAGTCTTGACTTTAAAAATTAAGCCTTTGACGTGAGTGCTTGTGTGTGCCACACTTTAGGGTGATGGGTCTTTCACAGACCAAATCAGAGATCAAACCACAGCTGTAGCTCCCTTTCTGGCAGAGAAAGAAGAATGAATTGGACACAGTGAGAAAAATCTGCAGACAGCTCTCTGTACAAACAATGCCATGGGATGCCCAGCAGAACCTATGACTCTCTCAGCTATAGGACTGTTTACACATTTTACTCTAAAAAAGACCTGGCCTCTTCTTAGTCATATTTATGAACTTTATCATGGTACCTTAAGATGGGAGTTGAAAGCTTTGACAGTTTTATGTGGATGTCCTCAAAGTTACTAGTGAATTAAATATTTTGCCTTTGCAGCTGAAAGAAGGATGAATCAAACTGGATCGTAGGGAAAATAGATAACAATCAATGTTTGTTAACCACTCCAGTACTGACTATAAAATTATCTCCTTTCTATAGGTTGTTTAAATTTTTGTTGAACTTCTATAGGTAAGATGCAGTTAAGATACATCTCAAATGAAAACAGTTGCGTACAGAAAATAAAATTCAAGAAAGGACAAAATTGAACAGGGCAGAATGCAACCCTGAGTCTTCATAAACTCTCATGAGATATTTTCCAATGACTTCATGAGCTGTTAATAATTACTGTGATAGCACTGGGTTGAAAAATCAGTCTATCTAGGCTATGTTTAGTAAATTCAGTCCAGATCAGAACATGGTTGAATTATACAACATAATCTGCCTATTATGAATATATGCTCAGCCTTACTACTGGAGAGTCCAGGGGATTGAGCTGGATTAGGAGGAACCTGGACCCTAGAGATCACCACAGAATGGCAGAGCACTAGAAGAGGCTGCCCAGAGAGGTTGTGCAGTCTCCTTCTATGCAGATATTCAAAACCCTCCTGGATCCTTTTCTGTGCAATCTACTCTTGCGAACTGCTTTACATGGGAGGTTGGAATGAATGACCTCCTGAGGTCCCTTCCAACCTCTATGATTCCATGGCTCTGTGATACTGTGACCAGGTGATACGAGGAGAAATATTCCAAGTTCCCAAGCTCACCTGATTGGGTGATCACAATAAGCACAATGAAAGGGATGACAATCTGCCTATGGGGGAGGAGAGGGTGGAGGGTGATGGGGTGGGAACCAAAATAACCAAAAAAGCTACACAGGCATTCAGTGCAGATATCTTATATAGACTGTAATGGATCTCACATCAAAATCATCTGCGATACAAGGAAGTGCATAACTCGGCCTTGGGTTGGTAAATAGAAATTTTCATAAGCCATCTGCATATATATAAAAGGCTACCATAAATTATGTCATAGATTAAAACTGTATCCCTGAGAAGTAATGGATGAAGAGATCAAAAAATCAGCTTAAAGAACCAATCAAGTCAATCATTGTTCTAATTAAGTAAAAGCATTATTTCTGATGTTAATTTATCCTGGTTTTTCTCTATTCTTCATGGAGGAGGAAAATAAAAACATAGAAAAGAAACAGCTTCTTCAAAGATCTATTCCATTGTTCAGAAAAAGAATTTTCCATTGAGAGTAAAATGATGATGAAGAATGTACTAACATAAATTAAGTCTGAGTCAGAACTCTTAACTTCTAGACCTAGTCTCTTCAGATAAAACCCTAAGTTATTTGCATAATGGAATGGAGAGAGGTGGGTAGCGAGGGGAAGATGCACTTTCACATAGCCTGAAAACAATGCACTTGCAAAGTTCATTTTTCCTGCTTGTGTCAACAGTAGAAATGTATTTTTACATTTCTGTCCAATCTCACGGACAATTGGATGTGCAAGTCTGTGATCAAGACATACAGAGTTGTAGTGTCTACCTTTGAAAAGGTAGATTGCAAAGACAGTCGCTGTCTGTCTCTAAAATCTGTCCTGTTCTGGCAGTAATATGAAGCGCTTCTCTGAAAGGTTAGAGAATGACTTAGGAATCCCTGCCAACATTCCTCTTAATAAAGAAAATTCTAAAGTGCATAGCTGAGCATAAGCCACAGATGAGTGCACAATTGCTGATACATTTACTTATACATTTACTGCAGTATTAGTATTTAATTTACAGCTTTATGAAGTGTTCTGTAATAATTTAAACATAAAAGGTGAGGTATCAAGGTAAAATATTCCTTATTAAATTCAAGTGATCATCCAAGTCCAAAGTAGAAAGGTCAAAGGAAACGAATTTCAGAAGTTTAACATAATTTTTCCAGGGCGTTTGATATATTTGGAATCCAGATTTTCTTATCCTATAAATAAAGATCTCAAAAAATACCGTTTGTCAGTTCTCTCTGCAGACAATTCTGAAATTCATCACCATGTTTCTGTTCATTTCAGGGGTCACTACAGAAGAGCATAAGCCAAGACCCTTGATTTTTGTGGTTCTGAATTACAGCAAAGGCAGATTCCCTTTAGAAGCACAACATAAATAAACAAACAAAAAAAACCCCTACGCTTTGCTGCTTCTGAACAGTGGTTCAGAAGCACTAAAACATTACTCTGCCCACAAAAGGGCAGATTGTTTCAGATACTCTCAAGATTTAAGAGGAATAGATGGATATTTGCAATATCCAAAGCACATGATGAACAAATATGACAGATAAGAAACATGTTATCCTACCTATTTATTCTTGCTTTTTAGGAAGTTGGTCAGAAAGAACCAAGAAACCTATTATTTTCATCTGATTGAGCACTAAGTCAGGAGGAAAAACAAGTTAATGCAACAATCAATTTAACAGGGGAAACAATTGTATGAGTTTGTACATTACTGTTATTTTCAGACAACATAATTATAGATTCATTTACATTGCTAAGGATCTCAGTTAGACCTCAATTCCAATTTTCTGTTCAAGGCAGGGCCAACTTGAACTCTGACCAGGTTGCTCAGTGCTTTGACAAATTGAGTCTTGAAAGACTCCACTGAGGGAGACTCTCTGCTTCAGCTCATGTTTGACTGTCCTCATAGAGATAAGTTTTCTCCTTACATCTTCTCTGAACCTTCATTGCTCCACTTAATGCAGTTCATCCTCCCACCAGGCACTGCTGTGAGGAGTTTGGCTATATCTTCTCTACATCTGCTATGGGCAGGAAGATGTTAGTTTACACACACACATCATGCCCAGGTCCAGCTCCTTAAGCTGTGCTGACAGGGCAAGTGTTCCAGCCCTGGCCAGCTTGGTGATGCTCCACGTGGATCGTGTTTGCTGATGTGTATCTTGTACTGGAATAGGGAGGCAAAAAAAAACAAACAAAAAAAACCTTGGACTCAATACATTTATATGGTCTAACAAGATCTCAGTGAGGGGAATAATCACTTCCCTTGGTCTAGCAGCCATGTTCCAGCTAATACAGCTTAGGACACTGTAAGAGTGCTCTACTGATTCCTGCTGACTTGGTGATCCCTCAGGTCCTCCATGTTTCACTTTTTGGCTACAGCAGTTCCCAGTATGTCAATTTTCCGCCTTATAGTACTGGAGGGGTTTAGTTCACTTTAGGTACAGACATTTGCATTTGCCTTATATATACCAAGCATAAAATAACCTAAGCATATTTATTTCTTACATTTCAAAGTTGAAGAGGGATAGCTTTAAACAATAAAAGTTCAGAAGTTGCTAACCCAGTACAATGTGTACAGTCTTTTGGGGCAGTAGATAACAACATATCAACAAATCCTATCCCCAGTTTGTTAATGCAAAATTAAGTTGTTGGGTTGTTTGTTTTGTTCTGTTGATTATTATGCTTTTGTTTGGTTTTAGTTTCTTTTTATTTTTATTACTATTTTTCCTTGCTTCATCAGCTACTGGCTTCTGTGATACTGTAACCACAAAAGGAAAAACATTCTGCTGATTCTTGCTACAGTCTATGCAGATTGCAAGTGATTTTTCATCTATAACAACAACAACAAAGCAATCTTAAGATAAAATGTTTTCCAGAATTGAGTATAACAAAGTGGTGTAAGTAAAAAGATTGATGGGGTACAGTATACATATATAAATAAATCTCTAACAAGCTATTAAGTTATATCATCAAGAACAAAGTAAAACTCAAACTAGATGATTTAAAAACCTAACTGCTACTGACATTATAAACCTTTCCCCAAAGATGCAAGTAGATATGCACACATGGAAACCTTCGGGTAAACACAAAAAGCCTAAGAGTTTATGTATATCACAAAGATAAACAATAAAAAAAAAAACAATAGGGTTTTTGTTGCAACAGACTTTCTCAGTCTTCTAATTTTAAAGCAAATGCAAATTTCAGATTTTGCGCATTACATTCTTGTGTGTATGTGTAGAACTATATGTAACACAGGCTCCTAATTACAATGTCAAAATGTACTGATATTAAAGTATTGATTTTAGTTGGACTTAGCTAGTACTTGTCATTCAAGGTTTTCTGTTAAGACACCTGGATGTTATTATTCAATTGCAAAACAGTCACTTAGGAGAAAAAAAAACAGAGAAATCCTGAAGAAACAGATTAATCATTCGACTACAGATTGAGTATAATTTACAATAGTAATATTGCAATAATTTATCCTTCAAAAGCATGGTAATTTGTTTTGAAAATACTGTATCTGAGAAGAAAAACAAACAAAAAATAGTAATGAAACTTAAAATTAATGTTGTACTTCTACTAATTGTCATTTTTCCAGCTCTACACAAATGATATAGTATTACGTTTGAATGAACTGCCCCTAGATTTATACTGTGCTCTGAGTCAGGCCTATCAAACATATACATGCCTGTTTAAGCAAGATACTAAGGCATTGTATAGAAAATAGTGCAGAATTATTTCTCAAAAATCTTTATGAAGCAACTCAAGCTTCCAGTAGTAGCCAACTAAATGAAATAAAAAAATTGTTTGGTTTTAATTCTCTGAAATTATTTCAAGATCCCTAACTCTAATCCATTTATTTGGAGAATGAAAAGAAAATGACAGTTGGACCCTCAGTGGCTCAGAACAGCATATTTGTTTCTGGAAGGAAGTTAAAATGAGTTGCAGTTTACAGAGTCTGCAAACAGTTTTCCATGATTATTGCTTTCTCTGAGCAGTTTTCAGTTCCATGAGATATTCTGAATTCTGTAATCTACAGACACTCTTGTTGCAAACTGTTTTCCAACACAAGTGAGTTTTGAGCAAACTGAAATTGATAGGGTGATATATAGAAACAAAAGCTTTGGTTTATCTAGAACTTGGTGTAGCATTCTGAAATATCTGATGCTGGAAATCAAAAAGGAAAGCTGTTATGGACCTTTACATTTCTTTTTAATGCTCGATGTATTGTAGTGCAAGGATTTAAGCTTTTCTGAATCCAGTCTCTGTCTGCTGTGCTTCAAATGGGTCAGTTATCCAGGCTGTACGCTTTTTGACATGACTGACTGTTATGTGGATGTGATTCTTTTTTACTACTCTCACGTATATAATAAACCCATATAAATGCTTGGTATGTTTACATTGGTTCCATGGAATGCCTTAGCAGCTTGGAGCATGAAAAGTGTGCAGTCTATGTAAATATTTTTTAAAGAGATTGTTAGCTGATGTATTTAAATTCCCAGAAAGGGAATTAAAAATTATACTGGGAACATGTGGAATTTTCATAGCAATTTTAAGTATAAATATATCAATTGCTGAAATGTATTGCACAACTTACTAAAGTAAACTCATTACTCATTAGAATTAAAAAGTAATCTCAGCTTCTCTGTTGTAAATCTATAGCAAATCAACAGTTTAATTTCTTAACCTCAGGCAATTCCACCAACTCAAATAGGATCATTCCAGATTTATTAAATTGTGTGAAATACCATAGCCTGTCCTAAATATTATTGTTGTTATGTCAAGGTGATGCACCTGATGGGAAAAAAAAAAATAAATAAATCTATTTTACTATTTGTTTAAAGAAAAAGAAGCAACAAAACCAATACGCTTTCCAATATAACATAGTGAGTAATATTGTATAATTATAATAAATTATTGTAACATACACCATGGCAAATCAATTTTGTGTACCCCATTAAATTCCACTGATTCTTAAAGACCTACTATAAGAGAAAACAGAAGAAAAAAGATTAAGCATGCACCCCATCATTACTGTATTTACACATACCTGTAGAAATATTTCTAATTAAAACTAACAAATCAATCATAATTCCACTGAAGTAAAAAATGTTTGTGAATTTTACAGGAGTCTGAAGAAACAACCATGCTTACAACTGTCTAGAAAGCATGGAAAGATTTACAGAGGTTTTAGTTCTGTGAGAATAGAGCAACTTTTGGGAAAGGACCATAGATGATTTTTTTTTAATCCATACTATATATGATGTTTTCTTTAAACCTGTAGTCACTAAGATAGAGAGTTCATCCCTTTCAAATTCATTCTTAAAAAAAGTAATACAATATTTTCTCCCATTATAGATCATCTGCAATGGGTAACTGAATGAGTTTGGACACAATGGTCTTTTCTCTAACATTCAGAAATGGCATCCACAAAGTCATTGTTTTTTCTTTCCTTGAATAACCCTAGCACGTGACTAGATAGAATAGTTGCTAAGATTTCCAGTATAAATTCCAAATAAACTACTTCTGAGTTAGACGGTTCACTCTTTGCCAGAGATACATGACTTCTTTTGGATACAGGACAGTAAGCAATCCATTTGAAGAGAGTAAGAGCTTATCAAGTTTCATGAGTATTTAGAATTCTTTGTTGATTCCAGAAATGCAAAATAAAAGGTAAGAATCACTGTCAAAACAGACATGAACAACTCATCAAGGAAAACTCATCAAGGAAAGCTTAGGAAAAGCTTGCTACAAACTGAAAAGCTGTTCAGGAAAACACACGCAAAAAAATGTGGCTGATATCAGAGCTACCACAGAGCCAGCCACTGTGGGAACTAGCATTACCTCACCTCCCTCTCCCCCCACCCTTCCCCCCCAAACTAAAAAACAAATACACAAAATAACTTGTCTGCAAGATCATTAGTTAGAAATGAGAAGGTAATTTCCAAGATGTTTCAATTGTTCTTATTATTTTGAAATTTGAAGTTAATTCCCAAGCTGTTTCAATTGTGTTCCCCATTCCTTTCCTCCAGCAGCTCAGCTCCACAGCATTCTGTAGCACCCCTGCCCCTGCTCAGTCTTAGGCCACACTGAACCAGGAACCACCTCAATCCTGACCCATCCTGCCCAGGCTAGGGCCTGTGGTGGTGGCTGGGGATGGTTGCGCTGTGGCCCATCTGCATCCTGATCCCGCTTACCTTGTTGATGCTGTGGGATGTAGTTGAGTCAGGGAGGCACCACACCACCCTGGTGGTGGTCCCAGGTCTTTGCCCCACAGCATCCTAGAAGATACCAGGGGGACACTCCTTGTGGAATCCTCCCTGGAGTACAGGCTCCACCCCATCAGACAGACCCCACACTCCCATCTTCAGCTACTAGGGAAATGCTTGGCTTTTCCCCTAAATTGAAGTTAGTAGTTTTGATGTGAGAGAATGTATTTTGCATGTGGCTTTTGCAGAAGCCTGGTCATCTGAGATTAGATATACACTGTAGGAATGCTGTGATGGTGTTACAGATTTGTCATACCTGCAGCTGGGAATCTCCCTGGCTTCAAACTGAGCATAAGGGATTTCTACAAAGTACCTGAATCCTCTTTTTTTTTTTTTTTTTCTCCCCAGCAATGGCTCCTGAGGTAAATAGAAGGGTCTTATCCTCTGTACTCTGCAGTGCCCAAAGAATACATCTACCTGGGATGAGATGTAATTTGCAAGCAGGTCATGTTTCTTACATGGCCTTGTAGCTGCTGATAGCTTATCTAAGAAGATTTCGAATAAAAGGATGTGATATGATAGCAAACAGAAGGGAAAAGAATAAAGAAATCTGCAAACGAAGGCAAGATGTAGCTACTCCTGCCAAGGATATAGTAGAGTTTCAAACTATATTAGTGAATACTTATGAAAGTGGTAAGTCTAAATCATCTCAAACGCATGCCAAATGACACCTGAACGTAATTTCTGAAGATAAATTGCCTTCCAGGGCTGAACGAAATATCTCTTTGCAGAAATGTATTAGGTGACCCAGCATCAAACTGTCCCTCTTTGCATTTCTATGTTACTACCCAGACCTTGGAAAAGGACATACATGGACAAATATATTTATCTGATGGGCAGGGTCTTGGAAAGACACCCAACTGCTTCTAACAGACTATTAAGCCCATTAGGTGACCAAGTTTGGCAGCACAAGGAGCCACTGATACCCATTTAGCGATAGATCTCAGAAAATGAATCTTACTGTGAATCAAAAGAACTGAAATACTTGGCTGGTTTTAACACTGTTCAACTGATTCTAATTAGCTCCCCAGGTGTATGATTTCCAACCATCCTTGCTTATAGGGGAGTCACACCAATAACTCACAATTTAATCTAGTCCAGAATATGAAGAAGAAAGAGGTAAATTCTGAGAACAAATTCAATCAAGCCACATACATTTGAAAAAAGAAAAAAAACAATGGAGAGAAAACATAAAACTGCCATTTCATAAAAAAGAATGCTTCTAAGATATAACTGAGTTGTATCATTAGGTTTAAATGTGCTGTCTCAGTCCTTTTTAAACAGTACAAAACAGTATCAGTGTCAATATCAGCATTTTACAGAAATCCACCAATGGCTATCTCCTTTAAAGCATAATATATAATAAATATATACAGTCCTTGTTTCTGAGTTGGTGTCATACTATCAGTCAACACGGAGACACTGACACACAGGCTTTACAGCATCAGTGCTGTAACAGCAAAGACAAACTAGAGATTCTCAGACCGTAATGGATTATCATTATCATTGCTTTAGTCTCCTGTGTAGTGCTGAACCTGGTCTCAGTCAGTAACTTTAACAGCAGAAGAAAAATCATTTCTGGATTGCACACAAGTGAATATTGTCAAAAAATTGCCTCTGAGATTTCAGGGAGAACATATGCAGTTGTACACACACATATATAACATTACTATACATCTTACTGCACAGTTGAGTAAAAAAAAAGAAGATATGCTCCAATTATCTTAGCTTTAAATGTTAATATAAAAGAAAATGTTGTAAAGTTGTCTTTTTTTGTTGTTGTTGTTCATGCTTTCTTCCCACTGAGAATGCTTTGGTTATGGCTAGTTTGCTCTTAGTTCAGGTGGGAAAAATAAGACTTCAAATAGCTAGTTCTAATATCAGCTCTGTGTTATAAGGAATATTCTACAAAAGTAGACTAGAATCAAATCTGAATAAAATAATATGAGATAGTGCAGCAAACAGCATTCTTTTATCACTCTGAGCATAAAGCTTTACAGCTGTTTAATAAATGTTCCCAGGCTCTAGCCTTATACAAAAGACTTTTTCTAGACTGTTTAACATGAGTAATTTTTTGCCATATGGAAATCATCTGGTAGGGCACACAGGACAACAGACCATGCGGTAGAAAGGCCACTATGTGCTGAATATAAACTCAGATTTGCATATGAGCAAATGCTTAAAACATCTATCTCTAAGATATAATTTAGAGAGAGAAAATTCTGGGTGACTCTGGGCCTGCATCCTGATCAGACAGCGAGACGTCTGTGCATTAGTCAGTTTCAGGGAACAGATAAAGCAAACAAGTTTATTTGGTTTTGTTTCATTGCATAGGACTGTTATTTTCTGATGCTGGAGCTATAAGAGATGCATGAAATGTAAAAACAGAGTTTTTTCCTTGCTTGACAGCTTGTTTATATAGTGAGAAGTATAAGATATGCAAAATCCATGTGTGGCTTTGTACTATCAGTCATTCTGATTTCCTTACATGATCTTTCAGAACATCACAGGGCTAGCCAGAGTTCCACATCCCTGAACTTCATATAAATCCAAGTAAAGTGTTTTAATGTCTAGAAGTCACAGAAAGCAGTTCTAAACACCCAGATACAATAATCACCCAGATGAGAGAGGAGTTCCCCAAGTGGGAACTATAGTACAGTGGGCAGCAAATGCTGCAGCATCCAGACATGCAAGATGGGGCTGAGCTTGTGCTCAAGATGGCCTATTAGTGTATACCTTCAGCTAATAAACAAGAATTGAAATTGCCCAGGAAACCTTCTGCCACTGTAATCCTACTGCTGGTGAAGTGAAGGAATCTCTGTTTAAAATTGCATTTGAATGCATTCAGAGTGACAAGATTGCAGAATACAACACTGGACTAGGTTAGTCAGTGTAACAGAATCTCAAATGTGAAAAAATTGCTAGTTTAAATGTTTCTTATAGTGCTATTGACTTGTGTTCTTATCATTATTATGATAACATTTTAATAGAAACTAGGAAACCTTAGTTGTAAATATAGATTTTAAGAAAATTTACCTCATAACCTCATAACCTCCACCCAGAATACTCTTGCAAAGCACTCAGAAAACAAAGAGCTTCCATTTCACAAATACTAGGAAGATCCTGGATGCTAGATTTACACCAGCGTTCTGGCTAGCTCCTCACTCACATCAAGTGTGTGTATATCCTCTTGACAGATACTTTGACTGAACAGAAAGACATCATTGCCAATGAATACCACAGGGAAAACTTATCGTCTCTGTCTTCGTTCCAATCCCAGTGCCAGCAAGATTCAAAGTCACTCTTAGATCTTCAAGTGCATAAAAATGAGCTTTATTCAACTGACAAAGCAGGTGTTTAACTCCCTAGCTACTTACTTTACAAATTCTTACCTCTCTTGTGCATCTCAGTGATTATTATCATTATTAGGAAAATAGATATTTTGAGGACATATGGAAATTTCATTTAGAAACAAATGCCAATGTAATATACTGTCATTTACTTTTTTTGAGTTAAAGATAGTTAAAGAATTGATGATTTTCAGAAGTAATTGTGGTCTTAACAACATTACAAATCAGTAAACAGCTCTAAAACAGTCTTGTTTAATAACTATTTGTATTTTATTGGTATAGTATATTTTTCATGTTTTCATGTTTCAGTCACAAAGCAGTTTCCTTTCTTGTCCCTGGAGCCAGAGTACTCAGTAGGAATTCAATTCTCTCATAAATACACCTCATTTCTGCATATATTTTGGTAGCTCGTATTTTTGACTGCATCCAACCCCTCTGTATGAGGCAGTTTAAAGAACACATGTTCCTGCACAACTATGCAGCCTACTCCTTACATCTGGAATACTTAAAAGGTGGAAGTCAAATGCAGTCTTCAGTTGAATAGGAGAATTCCTGCTTCACAGTAGTTCTTAGGCTTTATAAATGGAGATTTTTTATCAAAAAGGGACTCAAAAATAAGGATTTTAACAGTTTGAACATCTTCATTAATGTTTACTCAGATTTCATTTGGTTAGTTCTTCTAATTCTAACCTTTGTTTATCTGGTCACAAAGTTTTCAGGTATGTGTCACCTCTGTTTTCTGACCAAACTTCTGAATTGGCCTGTATGCTCTGCTCTTCAAACATCCTTTGTATCTCATTGTGGGAATACAAGAAAGATTATTCAGAGCAGCAGCTGTGGAGCAAGATAAACGGCATGAGAAAGCAATGCTGAGAACCAAGGACACCTCCAGAAGAGAAAAACAAAGTCAAGTAAGCTGCGTGATAGCCTGATAATGATCCTGATTGGAGGAAGAACGCATGGCTAGGAACGACTCATGGCTCTGCTTGGATAAGCGCATGCAGGCACAGTTAAGGAGTGTTTGTGGAATGTTTTGCTGACTCATAAAGGTGGGTGGAAAAGTTAAAAGAGAAAACTTGTGAAGGTATATAAGGGATGTTAGAACCTGTAACAAATGATTTGGATTGTTCACATCTGAGTCCATGCATCATGATGCTGCAAATCATGAGAAAAAATACACATGTAATTGATTTTATTTTTCTCATTGCTGATCTTTACATTTACACAGCATTTTACCATACTATTTGGAATGTCAGAAGGCAGTTAGAATAATAATAAAATGCAGCTTGAAAAACAGATTCAGTTTAACAGAATGAAACAGCTGATACACTTTCAAAATAGTAAATAATCGAATTCCAGCAGAAAATCACAAAATTGTCTCTGTTATAAAGGGGCTATACAGACTGGATATTAAGATTCCTCACAGGTGATTTAGAGACAATAAAGTGAAACATGGACAGAAGATAATCTATGCAACAAACAGGATTCTCTAGTCCTATGATCATTTTTGTGATGTCCTCTGGAAAATAAGGAACCCATTGTAGCCTCCAAAAAGTATGACCTATTAAGTTTTACTACAAATACCAAAATTACTTCTGTGGCACAACTAGTAAGATATCTTCCTTATTACTTTTTTCACTAACACCCTGTTAGACTACGTATATGAACTTTGATTTATTTTTGTCTAGCTCCAACTTTAGATAAGGAATAGAAAATGTATGTCAACTATCGTCATCATGATATTAATCTCAAAATAATGTTTCCAAATTTTATATGCAATTTTACAACCACATGAAAGCTACACTTGTAGCAGATGTATGATTTTCAGATTAACCTTATTTCTGCACTCTTCTTTTACAATGTGCTGTTTTCAGCTGATGAGAATTGGAAACTAATTTAAAACTTAATAGCACACTCATTCATCCATCATTGATTAATGTTAGGATTTTAACAAGGAAGAAATAAAATCTTTTGCAAAACAAGATATCAAGATACTTCTGAAACAGAATTCAATTTTAAATTTGATCATCATTCACTAATCACTGCAGTTAGAGTTTAGCTTATTAAATACCATCTGTTTTCTAAACATCAAGGAATATTCTGTAAAGATTTCTCTAAAGGCAAAAAATCCCATGTAGCAAAAGCCTGTGCCATCTTTCTTAACATTACTTTGTGTATTGGATTTTTAATCTTTTAACAAAGAAAAGAAGTATTGACCAACAAGATAATAAATGTATATGCTAAAGGAATGAGAACATAATGAATAATAAACTCTTCAGAAGCACCCAGACTTAAATAAACTTGTCTTTTAAGTATATTTACCTCTAAGGAATTCAGAAGGGGGGAAAAAAAAAAAAGTTCACAATATTTTCTTAATCTCATTTCCTTTATCTTTTTTTTTCTCTTTTTTCTTTCTTTCTTTCTTTCTTTTTTTTTTTTTTTTTAATGTGTTAAGAATATTATATACTGCTTCTCACAAGAATGCAGCCTATTGATCCAAAAAGCCCAAAGCCTTATGCTACCATTAAGTCCCAGAATAGTCAGTGGAATGACAGCAGTCACAGGTGTTACTCAAGTTGAACTGATTGCATTGTAGGAACCCATGAGAGTACAGTAGTTCATGGAAGAAGCAGATGGAGAAGTTTCCATTATATAAACACATACCACTTCCTCTTGTCCTGTCGCAGCAGACCCTGTTAAAGATTCTGTCCCCTTCTTTTTTCTCTGTCCTCTTTAGAGACTGAAAGGCTGCTCTCAAGTCTTCTCAGAGCCTTCTCCTCTCCTGGCTGAAGAGCCCCAGCTCTCTCAGCCTCTCCTCATAGGGGAGGTGTTCCATTTCATGGATCATTTTTGTGGACCTCCTCTGGATGTACTCCAGCAGGTCTGTATTTCTCCTATACTGAAGACTCCGCATCTGGACAAAGTAATTCAGATGAGGTCTCACCAGTGCAGAGTAGAAGGGCAGGATCACCTCCCTTGACCTGCTGGCCATGCTTCTTTTGATGCAGCCTAGGATATGGTTGGCTTTCTGGGCTATGAGGGCACGTTGCTGGCTCCTGTCCAGCTGCCATCAGCCAGTATCCCCACGTCCTTTTTGGCAGGGCTGTTCCATCCTTACACCCCCCATCATGTACTGATAGTGCAGGTTGCCACAACCCATATGCAAGACCTTGCACTTGGATTTTTTGAACGTTATAAGGTTCACCTTGGCTCACTGCTTGAGCCTGTCTAGGTCTCTGTGGATGCCATCCAGCCCTTTGGGCATGTCGGCCACACCACATAGCTCAGTGTCACTCACAAACTTGCAGAGGATTTTATGGGGAACCATGTCAAAGGCCTTACTGAAGACCAGATACATGACATCAGTAGCTCTTCTAGCTTCTTTCAAAGCTACAAGGTTGGTCAGGCAGGATCTGTCCTGCTGATTCTGTTGACATTATAGTTTTCCCTCTTTCACTGTGCATCAAATGGGAAACATATTCTTTATTCCTTTAAATGGTTAAGAAAAATAATAAAAAAATAAAGAGTTAACATCTTAATGCCATCTCATACTGACTAAAGAAAGAAAGAAGAAGCAATTGGTTCCATTTATATAAAAAGAAAGTTTTTCCAATGACACTGGTAAAATAATATACACAAGAAAAACATAAACCACTTAGTAATCATTCAATAATATTACTAAATTTGTTGACAAGCAAATAATTATAACATATTTAAATATTTGGTGTATTTTGAATTTTTGATTTGCATAATGTCAGAGCTATAACCAATGCTAACTTTAAAGAGTTGAGTTCAAATCATTAATACACAGTTTTCTGGTTTTTTTTTTGTTTTTTTTTTTTTTTTGTTTTTTTAATTAAACACCAGTAGTATTATTTATTTAGCTTGGTCTATTCCCTCTTCTCTTCATTAGCTGTTTTTGGCATGGAGTTCAGGTATTCTACTGAAAAAAAAAGTTTTGTAAATATTTTACATTGATGTGTTAGTGTATGCTAGCCAAAACCCAAAGCTGTCAACCTGTTCTGTGCCTCCAGCATTAAAACTAGCTTAAAAGAATGGTAATGACAGTCAAGTTTCCTAATTTTACAACTATTTTAGAACAGTATTGATGCTATAAATGAAAAATACAATTGATATTATATAAAATACAGCTGAAATGTCCTGAATTTATTATCACAGATAATTATTTGAGCATTTACCCAACACATCCAAAAGCTATCTTATTCACACAAATAATGAATGCATTATATGTAGAAACTCAACATCACACCCATATATGGGTCTAGCTATAAATTCAGATTTAAAACACTTTATCTCTTACTTCTCAGATTTGTTTGTTTGTGTTCAGGCAAATCTATTATTCTCAAAAGCATTTATCATATTTCTTTCAGCAAAACAAAAGCTAAAAAATAGAAGCGTAATTTCATTTTGTGCTGAAAAGTATATTGGGACTATCGGGAACTTTTCTTTTTCCTCTTCTTTCTTTGAGGCTTCTTCTCCCTTCCCTGCCCCCCAGCTGCTTCTAGCAGTCTACAAAGAGTGAAATAACTTCTACCATTTATTTTAGTACCTGTAACTAACCCTCAGGACACAAGGCACTATCCTAGATCTAACTCATCTGATCAGAGTCAAACAAGAAGAATATTTGCTTAACAAATACGCTACGTGGAAAAAGAAACAACACACTTGTAGTTCTTTTTTTTTTTCCCTTCCCTAGTTCTTCAGAATCTTTCCAGTCTTATAAGAAACTTTTTTTTTTTTTTTTTTTTTTTTTTTTAAGAGGCACAACACTGCTTTTTTAACACAGAAATGTTACCATTTGGACTATACATTCATATATATCCATATAACCTCTGTTTTAAGTTCAATACTGAAACTTTGAAATGGCTGAAGGGATGGAGAGCAGAATAAACGCAGTACAGGAGTAAACAGTACTCCACCTATACTACTGCAAGTCCATGGGGCTGGATAGGATCCACCCAAGGGTACCAAAAGAGCTGGTGGAAGTGCTTTTCAAAACACTTTCCATTATTTATCAGTAGTCCTATCAACTGGAAAGGTCATAGGTGACCAGAGACTTGCCACTGGGATGCCGTCCACCAGAATGGTCAGAAGGATGATCTGGGGAACTACACATCTGTCAGCTTGATCTCAGTATCAGGGAAGTTGATGGAGCAGACAGACCATCTTGAGTGAGATCACACAACATGCGCAGGACTACCAGAGGATCAGGCCCAGCCAGCTTGGGGTTATGAAAGGCAGGTCCTGCTTGAACAACCTCATCTCCTTCTGTGATCAGGTGACCAGCCTGGTGGGTGTGGGAAAATCTGCTGATGTCCACCTGGACTTCCGCAGGGCATTTGACACTGTCTCCCACAGTATTCTCCTGGAGAAGCTGGCAGCCTGTGGCTTGGACACAGGCACACTCTTTCCTGGATAAAGAGCTGGCTGAAGACCTGGGTCCAGAGAATGGTGGTGAATTGAGCTAAAGCCTGGCCACACATCATGGATGGTGTTCCCCAGGGGTGAGTACTAGGGCCAGTTCTGTTTAATATCTTTACTGACAATCTGACTGAGGGTATTGAGTGCACTCTCAGTAACTTTGCAGATGACACCATGTCAGGAGGAAGTATTGATCTGCTTGATGGTAGGAAGGCATTACAGTGAGATCTAGACAGGCTGGATAAATGGTCTGAAGCCAATTGCATGAGCTTCAACAAGACCAAGTGCCAGCTTTTGCACTTTGGTCACAACAACTCCATTCAGTGCTCCAGGCTTGGGGCACAGTGACTGGAAAACTGCATGGCAGTAAAAGACCTGGGTTTATTAGTTGAGTCAGCTGAACATGAGCCAACAATGTGCTCAGATGGTCAAGAAAGCCAATAACATCCTGGCTTGTATCAGAAATTAAATAGCAAAAGGATTAGGGAGGTGATCATCCCTGTCTACTTGGTCGACACTCATGAGGCCTTACTTGAGTAATGTGATCAGTTTTGGGCCTCTCAGTACAAGAAATACATCGAGATGCTGAAGAGTGTCCAGAGAAGGTCAGTGATGCTGAGGAAGGGTCTGGAGCACAAGCCTTATGTGGAGTGTCTGAGGGAACTGTGATTGTTTACGTGGTCTAGTACCAGAACTGGAGGTTGGTGGTCCTGCCTGTGGCACGGGGGGCTGGAATTTGATGATCCTTGGAGTCCCTTCCAACCTAAGACATTCCATGATTCTATGTTTGTTTAGTCTGGAGAAGAGGAGGTTTAGGGGAGACCTTATTGCTCTCTACAACTACCCAAAAGGAAGTTGTGGTGTGGTGGGGGTTGGCCTCTTCTCCTCGGTAACAGTGGTAAAATGAGAGATAATATCCTCAAGTTGCACCAGGGGAGGATCAGGTTGGTTACTAAGAAGAATTTATTCTCAGAATGAATGGTGAGGTACTGGCACAGGCTTCCCAGGGAGGTAGTGGAGTTGCCACCCCTGGAATTGTTCAAGAAACCTGTAGATGTGGCACTGAGTGTCATGGCTTAGTTGACAAGATGGGAATGGCTTGATCATTGGACTAAATGATTTTAGATGTCTCTTCCAACCTTAGTGATTCTATGATACACAGGAAACATAAAGATAAATCTTCTTACTCGCTTTTTTGGCAGTTGTAAAATCCTTGCACTTCAATTCTCTAATGACTTATAGACTTCTGACATATACTGCAAAATTGACCACAGGATGAACGACAGGGGAAAAAAAAAAAAAACATCCAAAGAGATTAAAAATGTCATTTTCAGAGTATCTGTTAATTTATGGCTTAAAAACATTCAACTATTTTGTCAGATATACATTTTGTTAACAATCATTAAATCAACTCTATAAATATGAACTAAGGAGATAAAGAAAAAATATTAAGAAATTTCACTGTCTTGTAGTAACTGGGGGGTAAATTCTATCTCAGCATATATTTGTGGCTTCCAGTTATAGCCATATTGTAACGTGGCATTAGCAAGCATATTTTAAACCTGTAAGTGTTCAATTACGAAGGCAACTGAACTTTGTGATGATGCAGTTAAAGGTAACAAATATATCAGGTAAATACTGAATAAGTAGGTTTTACTATCTGTTGAGGTAGTTTTACTATATTGAGGCTGTTATTGAAGTACAGTATCTAGTTCTGATGGACACAATATAAAACACATAAGCTCACACTTTAAAAGCAATTATGTGAGTGTGACTTGAATTTTTGAAAAGCGTCTATAGCTAGATATATTAGCACAATTTATATATAATATACTCAAGAAAAGTTAGTCTGGTGTGATCTTAGCCTATAAGTATTTATGCATAAATACTTAATGGGTGTATTTTCATTTTAGCAGATAATACCAGTTATAAGCTAAAACTAGAATGTAGATACTCTAGCAATAAAGACAGCTCAGTTATTCCACTAGCTATCAAGGAATTTTCCTGCTAAATGTTAAAGCCTTCCAACTTTCAGGAAGCTTTCCAGCATATGCTCCTGAAGAGAAGTTCAGTGTGGACAGGTCACATCTCTGCCCTGTAGGGTAGCCCAGCCCTGGCTTAAGGGCACAGACAATGTAAAAACAAAAGTAAATGTTACTGAGTGCTAAAGCAAATCTTTAGTCCCTCGTATTTTTCCCCGTTTCTGATGTTTGCCAACTGCTTCCCCCTGAGACAAGTGGGAGTGGATGCCCACCTCAGCACGATGCAAGGGCCAGGGTCAGAGCACTTTTCTCACCATGTGCTATACTTCCTCACACATTCTATCACTGCTGATGCTTCCCAGAGGACCTCAGATACTACGTTTCTCCTTGGATGCTGGAATCCCTCAAGCTCCACAAGCTGCTGACCTCCACCATGGCAAGGGTTATGGCATCTTAGAGCCAACAAAGGTAGCATCTTTCAGCCTTCCATCTTCTTTGTTGCCTGTGGCCAGAGCCACAAGTGGGTAAGTGAGGAAAGTCTGGGTAGTCAGCTTCTGCCTGGCCACCAGCAGGAGAGACAGCTAACTGGGAGTAGGATGCTGGACCTGTGGTTGTTGTGTGGCATGAAGCCAGGGAGTAAATGTCAATGTAGCTGCTCTGAGTTGCTTACAGACAGAATGAAAAGCAGCCCACTCCATCAGCCCTTTTGTAAGGGCTTTGCCATCCTTCTTTGAGTAAGAATAAAGATCATCCATTCCCTAGCTTCACATCAGCTATACAAATTTAATCTTGATTAACCCTGTTTAAACTTCATTTCTGCTGTTTTTCATTCCTATCTTACTTGATTTCAAAATTCTGCACATCTCCCTAATTCTCCCGCAACATAAACAATAACAGGGACAAAAGATAAGCAGTGAAAAAAACAAAAGTGCTGGCAAAATGTTGTCCTCAGAAAAAATCCCACTGATTGCAAGAGACAAGAGATTTCAATTGAATCTTTGCCTGAGGAAGTAACAGGGAATTAAATCCAAATAAAATAATCACGAGTTCTCACAAATGTGATAAATTGAACTCTATTTTAATTCCCACATGGACATCAAAGTCTTTGTTCCACTGATAGCAAAAGGAATTTTTCCATTGATTTTTGATGAAGCCAAGATTTCACCTCAGGGCATTTTCTCCCATATCCTATTTATTACCTTTTTGCTACAACACATTGCATAAGTATCTTCTAATACTTACAGCCTAATGAATAATCATGTATTCCAAGACCAGATATCAGATATATACATAACGTAGTTGTTATTGCCAGAGAGAGTTTTAGGTTTTGAAGAGAAAAAAACAAAAAAACAAACAAAGTAGAAATTGAATTCTGGCACTGAAATAAGGGGGAAAATGTTCTGACTGTCATATATTTTCTAGGAGAAGAAATCACTGTATACAGTCAGCTGCTGACTCTGTCTTTTCCTAAATTTTCTGCTATACTTCCTCTTGAGAAATAATAAGTATGCATCTAGTTGATGAATTAAGAGCTATATTCATCCAAATAGTTTAATGCAGTATGGGATCCATTTTATGTTTAGCAATTCATCAAGTATGACATGTTTCTAATTTTAAAAGAAAACATCACAGCCTTCATAGTTTGTCATGGTAATAACAAATCAGTAGTTCTCTGCTGCGTTTAAGAATATGTGTCAAAAGTATGCTTCTATTCAGAAACATCTTTAAAGAGGTAAAAGAGAATGCTTTGGGGGAAATACTGCTGGACTCTTAGATGACAGTAATTCCTGAATACTTTGCACTGTATTTGGCTCTACAGACATCTGAAAAACTGTTAGGAAGTTCTTACACTGTAAGAAGATGGCAGCTGCAAACTTCTAGCTACAAGCTATGATGAAGTATTTTAAGATCTGCAGATGTGGCCTGGAAAACTCAGTTTCCATAACAACGATTTTTTGGTGCCACAGTTATGAGGCTGTCTGCACCTCTTGATTTCTGTAGCCGATCAGTTGTTGCAAGTATAATACTGCTGGTTTTGTTCAGCACTAAATACTTTACTTGGCCTCATACATTTGTGCAGAGTGTTACTGGCAATTTTAAGAGAACAAGCATGTATATTAATGTATACTAAAGCTGTGGTGTAGTTAGACCAGAAGAAGGATCCTCCTCTAATACTTCACTAGTTAATAAAGCTGGAATACGGCTGTGGAATAAATATTTAGGTGCTCAAAATACCAAGCAGCTAGGAGTGAAAAATGGAACTCAGAAAACAAAAGGTTTTCTTTTAGTGTTATTACTCAAACTAAGCATAAGAACTCAGCTATTGAAAGAACTGCTTTGAAATACAGAAGTGAGATAGATAAGGTAATATTAAACTCTAAATTGTTCTGAGCACAAAGGAAAAAGCACACAGACCCAAAGATTTCTCTCAGCAAGACAGATCTCAGGCAGCGACTGTGCATATTTTCCTTTTAAATGCTAACTCCAGCAGGCACAGGCCTTGTAATGTTTTAAGTAGAAAAATTAAGGTCTTTGTAACTGCTTTTTTATAGCAATATATGACCCCATATGAGAGTGTAATATCAGTCTCTTTACTGGAACACAGTAATTCCCTTACCACTGCTTCTGAAGGCATACTGTGTTCTGCCCGAAGATGGTAATGGTAGATCACTTTCTAGGATTTACTACAGTTAGGGCCCCTTCTTTGCCAGGCTTCTTGTTAAATGATTTGCAGTGCAGATAGTGGTTTATATCTCCAACTGATTTCTCTCTCTCCTGTTTTTCCTAAGTGGACTTCACTCATTACTCCCTTTCTAATTTGCTTTTCTCCTTATTGATCTGTGTTCTGCTTTTATCTTCTGCTTCTCCCATTAGCAGATTATTTTGCATATGTTTATTTCTCCCTTGTGATTTCTTTTCCACCTTCACCTTTAGTCATCAGCAAGTTTGGACATCTTGTCTTCTTAAACATTACTCCCTTTTCCTAGATCTTTATGCGCTTTAGTGGCTTTCTCCAACACCAGGATAAATAAATGAATAAGTAGCAAATAATAAAAATAAATAAATAAATGACACTCAAGACCACAACAGAGGAATATTATTTGGGATGCACTTCTTACAAATAGGTCTGAACCACAGAACTGACCTTTTGTAGCAAGAACTGGAGAACTGCTTGGAGAGAGCTCACATTTAAAGACCCTCTGTTTAAAAGTGAAGGAAACACATTCAGTTTGCAAGTCATTTGAATGTCTGGAAAAATTTGTTAGCTTCAAATATTAAATAAATATATGTATAGGTAAGTAAGTAAATAAATAAATATAAAAAGATTCCTGTGTGCTTTCTCCAACCCATGCAATACTAGATGAACTTCAGATTAGCACAACCTATTGATACTGAAGTATATAATACTGTATAGTCCATAAAATTGCTAGGAAGCTAAATCAGTTTGTGAGAAATAACTATTAAAATCAGCCAATCAGAATTCCAAAAGAAAACAAATATTGGATTTTAATAGAAGACCGCCTTTAGCAACATTAGTCACATCATTTAATTCCCTGTTGGGGGCATGTACTCTCACATTTCAAAACAAAGTTGAAAGACTTCAAAGACAAAGCACGATAAAACTGAACAGAAAATGTAATTTTGCCAGCTTCAGTCTGAGGGTAATGGAAAGGAAATGGGTGCAACACAATGTTGAGCAGTAATAGGTATGAGAGAAAGGCAAACTCTGCCTGCCATTTTTCCATTTCTAGAACACTACTGATATAGGCAAGTATCTTGCTTTTTGAGCCCATAGTGAAGAGAAGATATGAACATCAGTAAACAATTGACGATTTTCAAAGAAACATCAGCAGAAGTAAGTTGTGCAGTGTTTCATATGAAAGATCATATCACACCAGGATCATCTCTTTCTGAATCCATGTGCACACCCTGGGAAATATAACCTGATATATCACTGATGTTGAAATTGCATTTCTGAAAGAACAAGAGACTATTAAGCTTTATATGTATTTCTTTGGTTTCAGAAAACCAATTTTGTGTTCACAGAAAAGAAGTCCAAAATATTTTTTAAGTTAAGATAGTAGATAGAAAAATCTCTTTTTATTCAAAGTTTGAAGAACATTTTAAATTCTGTGAATTTCCGTAGTTATATAGGTGAAGCCTAACCACTGTAATACGAATGAATGGATTAGGACAGACTCACACGGTGTGGCTGCCCTCAGGACTGCTGTTTCTACCCTTGCAGATATCAAGGACATGACCATTGCTTATGTTCTCCAAGATTATAAGAAATCTTTTTTTTTTTTTTTTTTTTCCTTCCTGTATTTCCAGTGATGTTTAATGTAATTGAATCACAGGTTTCTGTGATTTGAGCAGCTATATAAGAATTTGATTTAGGTCAAAATTATTATTCATACTTGTTTCCAGTTAGTGATCCAGAGGTAGAAGTAGTCTACAGTCCCTTCTGAATACTGGATACAGTGTTTCCCATTCAGATTCAATTTTAACAGCCAAAAATGTAATCTCATTACCTTATTTATTTATGTATTTATTTATTAGACATATTTTTAAGGAACTGGCTGTATTTTAAAAGTCTGTTTATTTTTGTTCCATATGATTAAAAAAATACAACAGGATTTTATTTAAAAAATCCTTCCAGAAGTTAAACCTGTAGAAAGTGCAAACTCTCTTTAACAGTGGCTCCAAATGGAGTACTGTTGTACTGTTTTCAGAAGTCCTAGCTAGTAGTTTGCAAATGTGCAATTAAAATTCTGGCTTTTCTCTAATTACGGAACACTTAAGTTAAATGGCTATAATAGACATATAATGATGGCTTTATAAACCTACAGTTACTTGCAATCTAAAGTAATTTTTGCTTGACTTAAAAAAGCATCCATTAAATGCCTAATATGATGTTTGTGTAATTTATCAAGGCATTTAGTGAATGCTTTATTAACTTAAATAGCAATTATTATCAAAGACAACTATTAACCATATAGATTAAGATGCTATTGATGTGAATTAGCTTTTTCAGATTAAACAATGAAATTCATACTTAAAGTCTGTTGGTATAAAAGCAGATTAGAATGCTATACATTTGTAATGGTAATTTCAGGAATGACTCAAAATACAAGTATGTGCTTAATGCAATTTTTCATTACGGTACCTATTTATTAAAAACATTATCAAGCTGCACACTCAGAAAGCTAACTATTACAAAAATCCTTATTTTTCCAAATATAACTGTCATGTTTATGAATGGTAGTACTCAAATCTATGAATCTTCAGGACAATTCCAAATGATTGAAGAATGCTGGGTTATTGAGATTTTGTTGGAAAATTACTTGTAACCTTTTCAAGATTATGTATGTAGCTTAAAGCTACTACAAATGTTCAGACAATGAGCACTTCTACTATTTACCATCTATGAATTAATAGCGATCATAGAGCCATAGGATCACAGAATTCTTAGAGTTGGAAAGGACCTCTGATGGCCATCTAGTCCCACTCCCCTGCAGTGAACAGGGATACCACATCTAAATCAGGCTGCCTAGGGCCTGATCCAACCTAACCTTGAAAGTCTTCAGGGATGGATCATCAACCACATGTCTGGGCAACCTGCTCCAGTGTCTCACCATGCTTGCTGTAAAATACTTTTTCCTTATATTTAGCCTAAATCTACTCTCTTTAAACTTGAAATCATGTCAATTGCCGAAGATTATGGAAATGAAAAAGCAGAATGTGATATCCAGAATTCAATCTGGATGTAATTTCTGTGCTAATGTTGGAGGAAAAAGTAACAAATCTATGTTTAAATGGATACATTTCTATTTACAAAGGTCTGGAAAGAGTTGGTCTTTTGTCTTCCAGATAAATCTATAACCAGAATGTTTTAACTTAAAATGTATAAGCAAAATCTATACAACTGGAAATACTCAAGAGAACAAATTTCTCAAGGAAACCACATTTTCCAGTGAAACTAACCATAATCATCAAATCATTCATGGAGCACATGTTGAAATGGAATTTGTAGACAAAGGTTTTGTTTAGGTGATTTTCTCACACTACATAGATTAATTGCATTTTTGCAATTTATTCTTTTATTTACCTTACAGATTTTTAATATAAATGAAAAAAATAATAGGAATGATTTTTTGATGTTTCTGTTGGTATTATGCAAAACATATTTTCCTTCAGAATGTCTTGAGATATGCATAATTATTTATTCACAGCAAATTTCAAAATGTTTATATTTAATATGAGATGGAATTTTTAACTTTGTGCTGCTTCTATCAATTTGCTTTTAATAATATATTATGAGAAAAGCTGAAAGCCATATAATATTTGCTTGTTATTGCTGTGAATATCAGGTTACCTTCTACTATACTAAAAAAACTCCCTGAAACTCTATATTTTATATTGTCGTTTATCTTATGCTTTTGAGAAAATTCTTTGTGTACCCGTAACCTGACTTGCGAGCATCTGATTTATGTAACAAAAAGAAAGAGCTGTTATATGGCTGCATACCAGAGATGGATGATATTATCTCATCAAAATTTGTTTGATGTCACCAAAGTTATGAAAAGACTGGATGACTAGAAGACTGATGTCCTGATTTTAAAAGCTTTACTCAAACTTATTTTGGAGGATCTGTGAATAACAAGTTGAAAACCAAATTACAGGGAATAGGTGTGTTTGGTGGGGGAAAGAGAGATAAAAGCTGGGAATGACAGATAAAACTAATGAATATTTAGCATAAATAGTGACTTCTACCAGATACACTTTCTACCAAAGGAAGTTTCTTATCAAGAATTTTGATAGAATAAAATGGAAGCAATACCCTTGGCACTAAAAAAATAAATCATACCGGAAAAAAAAATGGTTCAAATTAAACAGTATTATACCATTCAATACCATATATAGCATCACAAATTAAACAAATAAGACTACAGAAAAATCAGTTTCTATTAAGAGAACATTTCTATAAGTAAAGAAAATTACTTCCTTAAAACACAATCAAATTTCTCTTTGATTCAAACCATATATATATATGTATTTTGCCTTTTTAAAAATTGAACATCAATAAATGAATTTCATTTCATTTTATTTTTTTTAAGGATAAGCAAAAAGACACTAAAAAGCTAATGGCCTCATAACAACCGATGCAGGATATTCTGTGAACCTACTAACTTCAGCAAAATGGCTTAGCAGTAACTTATACGGAGTTGCATCCTATATGACTGCCCTATTTTAACCAGTAATTTGACTCTTACAACCTTATGAAGCTAAAAAATTCTACATTAGCACAGGGAACTACACTAAATCATTTTAAGGATAAAACATTGAAACTGAAGAAAATTTTCCTGGAATAAAAATTAAAAGTGCAAAAATGCAGGAGTAATTTCTAAATACCATGCAGTCATCATAATGTTATATTATTTAGTTTCTTAATCTCTGAATGTGAAAATATTTACACATATAATATAGAGCAGAATAGCAGTTTGTAACAAGGAGCACAATGAGGGTAAAAAACGTGAAGTAGATGTAGCATTCTAGAAAGTAATGGAAATTTTATCAATCTGTTAAACCTGAATTTTACACGTAATGCAAAAAAAAAAAAAAAAAAAAAAAAAAAAAAGATTCCTGTAAAAATGTCAAAATTCTTAGAGTAGTAAAGTAGTAAAAGGAAGAATATTTCTTTTCTTTTTTTTCTCCTCAAAAACAGATGTCGAAAAAAAATTAGGAGATCAGACCCAAAGTCTAAGATCAGCTCTGTCATCCCAAATAAAAGAAATGGGGGAAAGAGGAGACAGAGAATGTACTCCAAAGGTAGAACTCTTCTAAAGTAGGTTTTTCCTTAAAAAAATTATATATATACATACATTTCCTATACTGAAGAGGTTTCAAATAAGTTAGATATCCTCAATGACTGTAATAGAATATTTGAAACTCTCTGTGAAGAACTGTCATTTCATAGACTGAAAATACCTATTCATTTCAAAATATGAATTAGTCATGTTAAAGTCAGGAAAAACATCAAAATACCATACCAAAAGCTTCAGATTCACACACAGCTGAGTTAAATCCTTTAGATTTCTAAACAGAAAATCTAAAGGACTTCTGTTGGTTTGCAAACTTCATGCTTCCATTGATTCAATCTTATTTAGATTCTTCTTCTTCTTTTTTTAACTTTAAAATTAACTTAATAAGATCAGTTTTCCGTATCCAAGTTTAATATGAATTTGAAGCAGAGAAGAGAAAAAGGCATAAACTCAATACCTAAACTTTCTCTCTAGTTGTTTTATGACTCTAGATCTGCGTTTAGGCTATGAGGTTTGCTAAAAAATTCTCATTATTATTGAATGTCACTGTGCAACTACTCAAAAAACATTTGATGTTATGGTGAGGTGCATCAACCCTGTATTTCAACTATCAACTATTAATTGCAAAATAAATGAATACATAGATTGTTTGAAAGTTGTTTATTTATGGCAACATTCCCATTCTCATTGTTTTTTGGTTGCGTAAAGAAACATTTGAACAAATTGCCAGTACACACTTCAGATAGGCAACTAAACAATTACAAGGATACCCACGTTTCATAATAAAGTTAAGGCAAAATAATAAAGTCAAAACAATAAAGTCAAAAATACAAGAAGAGTCTCAGAAATCCCATTTAATGCAGAAAAACAAGTTAAAAACACCAGTTACACTTTCAAAATCCTTGACCAATGGAAAAGAAACTTTTATGTCGCCTTCTAGGGAAATTGAAAAATCTCCCAAAATAAGAAACTGCATAAATATTACTTACTTATAAACTGGCATTTCTGAAGCAATTGACAACACCAATTAAGCATTTTGATGGTCAAGTTCTGCTGTGACTGAGCTTCATTTAATTTCATTATTTATAGAATTTTGATCTTAGTAGTGGCTTTAGCTGCTAAATGGCCCCATTTTACATGATCTTGTACAAACTAGATTTCCTTGTAATCTGATTTATATGCTAAGAACATCCACTATATTATTGAACTGAAATACAACACACACCTCCTGAAGGAGGGGACAAGAACTAAAATAACTGATCATAGTTAACACAGCTTGCTGCTGGATGAATAGAAGTGACTTCAACACTTGTCCCATAGACACTTGAAGCAATTTCACTGTCCTTGAATTTTAAAGAATGTTTCTCACTCATGAACATCAAGGTATTAGCAACTGGAGCAAAAAGGAAAAGAAGAAAAATAGTAAAACTAATACAGAATGCAGTAACCTGTTAACTAGGATTCATAACAAGATTAAAGGCTTTGAATATAATTTGCTATTGTCTACTGAAACTGTTGATTTTCTATTGCAAGTTCTTAGTCTACAATGAAAGTTTTGCATATTAACACAGGAGAAGTAAAATTTCTTCCAGACCTAATTTCAAAGAAAGCTAATTTTTGTTTAAGTTATTCAGCCTCTTCAGCACATGGAAAAATGAAGAACAATAAGTATTGAACTTTAACAGTAAATAACAATAGCAATATTCACTGAAGAGCTTTCAATCTGTTCTGTTGTCATATAATAAATATTTTGGGGGCTGCCTGCATTGTAGTGGAGCAAAGATGCTATACATCGTGAGAATTGACATCTAAATGGTGTGATTCACCATCTTCCCTAGAAATCAGAGGAATTTTAAACTCTTCTATTCTAGTAAGGAAGACATTTCTAAGAATGTATTAATATCAAAAATTGCACATATATTTATATATTGCAAGAATGCATAAATAAATCCTTATGATACTGGAAGAGACATTGACCTCAAAAAATAATAAATAAATTCACTGTATTTTGGAGAGAAAAGTAACAAGGGTCTGTTTCATCTTCAGAGGATCTAGAGGGATCATTCACAGTTAGGGGAACTGAAATCATTAAATAGTGATCTTTTATTTCAGGTATAGAATGGGGTTGATTTCACTCAATCTATCAATAGTAAGATGAGTGGTTAAAGATAAACACACTTTCTTATTTACTTTCTCTGCTTGGTTTGAGAAAAAATACAACTTTTGTTTTGTCTCAGACATATGCATTTTAGCTTTCCCATGTAGCAGGTGACCTACCTGTACATGTAAATCTTACTTACCTGTAGTTCTTAAAAAAGGCATGAGAAAAAGAAAGAGTTATTGTAGAACTGCTAATGTGTTTAAAAAGGAGATAAGCACTCATGAACAAGTGCTTATAATGCATGAAATGACCAGGTCATCTTAGACAGGGATAAGAGAAAAAGAGTGCCCAGTTTGTGGAATAGAATGTGAGGGCACCACTATGTACCATAATATTTATAAGGAATAAATTAATTCTGTACCCCTATCATTTGCACAGTCATTTAGAAACAATGTTTTTGAACTTTCCCTGACATTAGGATGGATTTACACTGCTTTTATAATCAATATTAATTAAATTATATATTTAGTATTTTTAACAACAGTAATTTGAAATAACCCACACACAGTATGTTTTTGGGTCGAGAGTGACAAGATTAATTAATAAAGCACTCAGATATTTTCTTTCATGTCAAAAGATATAATCAAGGTGGCACAGAACAAGATAATTTGTGACTTGAGATAAACTAAATGATTCTGATCTGCATAATTTAAACACAACAGTAATATCTCATTCTGCTAATATTCTGAGATTGTAGATGGTATTAGCTATTCATGTATTTTCATTAAAGACTTATTTATAATTTATAGTTCTGTTGGCTTGGGAAAACATTTACTGAAAGAAAAATGTATTGTGGATCCACAGGCTGATAGCATTAGGAGCCTTCAGCAGTGGTTCAGGAAGTGTATTTGCTTCAAATGATAGGCTTACTAAAATGAAATACAGTTTTTTTTTGTTTTGTTTTATTTTGTGTGTGTGTGTTCAACACACCATTAATTTGTTTGTTCACAACAAAATTAGTAGGAATACCAGAGCTCTTGCTCTCTTTATCATTAACCAGAAGAATACAACATTCAGTTCTGCAAATTTGCAATACTGATAGCAGGGCCTGAAGAGAAAACAAACCATCCCAGAGGAATGCAGCATCCAAATAAGTATTGTTTCTGTCTTAGCTATTCTACTTGCTGTTAATGCCCATATAAAACACAGGAAGTATTCAAAGTACAGAATCACATCATATCTAACAACACCAACAATTCATAAATTTTTCCCAATACATATTCTTAAAAAGAAAATGTAAACATCTTTAAAAGGCATTTAGCCATGTAGAAATTTACGTAAGGATAGGTTTGGATGTGCTTTCCTTGAGAGACATATGTGCCAGGGTAAGAGTAGCTGGCTTTGAAATAAGCAGACTCCAAGCAAACCCATGTTCACCTCATTTCCATCAGCAATTAGGCATTATGTAAGACAGGACACCCAAGCTGACACAGTTATGGAGTAGAGATTGTACTTTGTATAATTCAATTTCTCAAAAAGCACTTTAATTTTACCAATTGTTGTAGCAATAACAGCCATGTTTAGGAAGTGTGAAGATAGCAAGTTTGTCCTTCTCAGGATCACTTTATTGTTAATGCTTCATGTAGAAGGAACTTTGAGGTATGTTTTCTTCTTTTGAAATTGTGTATTTTCATCACTATTTAACTACGGTAAGACTACAGTGGAATCTTTTCTCTAAAAACTGCAATGAGCTACTAAAGAAGGAAAAGGAACATTCATTAAGGATATTGACTATCTTTACATAAGAAATATAGAACAGCATATCTTATTTGAAGATAGTCATAGTAATCAATATGTAATTTATTTTCAACAATTTTATTATTCAATAATACCTAAACAACACAGGGATACAGATAAGCTTTTTATTGGCAAGCTATAAGCCTTCTCATTAAACATACATCTTTGTATTGTAAATGTCACTCCCTCAAGCACTTCTTCGAATCAATATATTTTACACCCTGCTATCCTATCTGTAGTATTGACTCTGCTTCTCTTAGAACTATTGCATGCTATTGAAATCCTTCAGATATTTCTAATATAATGAAAACTCCCATTGTGAATGAAGCACTATTTCTTTTCTATCAAGAAATAATCAAGAATCTAATTTTTTTCTATCAAGAATCATATGGAAAATATGTGTATACTGTTTTGTGTGATTTCTCATTACACTATTCACATTATGACAACAAAGTGAGATTTCTTCCTAGTTATCCATTCCTGCATGTAGTAAGTGATACTTTTGCATATATGCAAAGTGCCAAAAAGTTATTTTTAAGATCTTGGTGCTTTTAAAGCACAATTTAATTAGAGACTATATAGAGGAAAGAAAGACACAAGACACAAAAGTGTTTTCTATTAAGCTTAGTAAAATACCACTTTGAACAAGTCATAAAACTATCGACTAGGTTCTTTGTTTTCTTCTTTAAGCTTTCTAATAACAATCTAATTGCTTTCAGGAAAAGGTTTCCTTTAAATAAAGTAAGTAAATGCTAACTATGCAATATTTGTTCAAAACATATAGTAATACACAAGTGATGTGCATAAATAAAGCATTTTTCCTTAAAGTATAGTTTTGTAAAATAAATATATAAACAAACTGTTTAACAAACAAGGGATATGAGTTCAGGGCTAGGCTTTTGCTTCCATTTAGCATTTAAAGCTATAAAAGTGAATGCATATAAGCAACAAGATAGCATTCTGCTTTGAATGAGAATTTCTTTAAGGACAAAAAATTTCTGTAGATATTTAAGAAACAAGGTTGATAACAAACATAGTATGTACAGAAATGGTTGTGATTCATGTTTCTGTCTTACACTACTTTCCTTGGGCATTGAGCAAAAACCCTTTCAAATCAACGTGTGCTTCAGTTGCACAGTGGGCAGATTCATGGAAGTGATTAAAGATCAAATCTCAAAACACACAGCCATAGTGTTGGCTACTCCAAGTAATCTCACAGAACAGCTCAGTGGGAATACACGGTAACGCAGCTATTTATTATTTTCATTTCAGTAGCATTGAGAGCCACTAGACGAAGATCAGGAGGAGCAGATATGAGCAGAAATGTAATAGAGATTTTCAGTACAGGGGCTACTGAAAGAAAAGCATACACAAGGTACCCTCACTCAGGCAGAAGACATTCTTATGTCCATACTCCTCCATCCTGGTCTTATTTCTTGTTCATTTTAGGGACACATTTAGAAAGATTAGATCTCCTGTGGTAAGTAAATAGAATTTAAGATGGAACTGTTTGGGGCCAGATTGAAAATATTCAGATATGAAATGCTGGGATTTTTGAAACTAAGTTAGAGTGGAAATTTTTCTGCCCTTAATTACATGGCTCTGATTTCTGAAGAGGTATCAAAGTAATAATGGAAGAATTTGTTTGTATATCTTCTGGAAGATTGCCTGCCTGAATCATTCCTTGTTTCTGATTGTTTCTTGTTTCTGTTGTGAGGTAGAACATAAAAGGGACTAAGAGCTGAGTCCTGATCTGCAAGTATCAATCCTATGTCAAATCTAGCCATTCATAATCACTAATGTATCTATGCCCACATTTTAAGTATTATTTTTTAAATATTTGCCACATATACTGTGCAGCTTTCTCACACTATTATTTATTTAAAATACTTAACAGCTTGCCCATCCCAAATTCTCTTTAGTTCCCTTACACTATGCACTGCAGTGCAAAAATGGAAGGATGAAAAGCACTACCAAGTCTACAGTTGCTGAAAGCAAACAAAATGCTTAAACAGGCAAACTGTTCAGCAGCAGGAAAAAACGAGTTCTCCATGCACTTGTTTCATGAGTATAGACAGCAAAGAAGAATTGAAAGGGATCAAAATGAGATGGTCAAGTGTTATTAGCATTAAATTAATCACTGTGATAATTTATGTAGTGGAAACCAGGCATGCTTGAATGGAAATATAACAAAATGTTCTGAATCCAGCACAGTAACAGACTGATCACAGAGGATAGGAAGGCCTGAACTGTCAAATTCTGCACCAAAAGTCAAGGGTAATGAAAAAGAAGAGAGTGTTCTACCAGCAGAGTGAAGGTAATACCTAGCTGTGCTACAGAGAGTACTTCTGCTAGGAGAAAAAATGAGCCACAATGTGTATGCTTATCATACTGACAAAAAACAGTGATTGCACAGTTGGAAGAAAAATAACTTGAAAACATAAAAAAGATAGGATTTTTTGAGTATAATAGAAAACTGGAGATTGAAATAGAATTGTTGGGACAACAGACAACTCCACCCTTAAAAAACCATACAACCCTTTTTATCTCAATGCATTTTTTCAGTCTTTTCAGTCTCAAGTTTTTTATACAGAAAACTGCATTAGATTGCTTATTTCTTATAGACAGTTCGGTCAGATTTGTTCCCTTCTTTTTTCTGCTTACATGGCACATGCATCAAAAGTACATAGAATAGAACAGTTCAGGTGGAATAGACTTTCAGAAATCATCTACTCCAAATTTCTGACCACTTTAGGGCTAAAAAAAACACTAAAGCACTCTCCATGGCATCTTTCAAGATGCTGCCTTAATTGGGTGCAGATCAGATGCTAGGCCTGCCTCAGCAGTGGCCATGCCAGGTTGGCATGTGCACACCTGAGAAGGCAGAGTACAGCTCCATTGATCTGTCACATTTTGAACTCCTAGATGCCTCTCAAAACACCCCATCTCTTCCTGAACTTGGCCACCAGGAAGATCAGTTCATCTATCTGGGGACAGTAGTCCACAACCTGGACAAAAGTGTGCATGCTCTCGCCCTTCATTTCAGGCAGTAGTGCCAGGCACACTCCATAGCCTGATCACTGGGTGATGTGCATGAATTTTAGAACAATTTTTGTTTGTTGCAGGCAGAATTTTGGAGATGAGGCACTATGCCTCCAATGATATTGCTTACAATTAAACTTGCTTAAACATAGCACATCTGACCACACATTGAATTTTATACAACTTTTCAAGTAACTCATTAGAGTCAAAAGGTTTGTAGGTGCACATTTGAAAAGCAAGAAATGAAAATCTTGTTTAACTTGTTGATTTCATCTATTTTATACAAATAATGGAGAACAATAATTCTTAATGCTTATATTTAAAGAAAATAAAATTGAAACAAGCCAGTTAACATTCTGAAGAAGTAAAATGAAAAGTAGAAACGGATCTAAACTACAAATTTAAGCCTCTGCCTTTTGCAGATATTATCCAAGATTATAGTCCTGTTAAGCATGAAATCCATGGAAATAAGTGCTCCAGCTGAGAATCATTTGCAGCTCACTATCGTCATTTTTACTGAAATAACTCCATGCCTTTTGTAAGTCACATGCACACAAATCCCAAAGTAGACCAGTGTTTCTGCAATTACAGCCAATGGTAAGCATTCTGCAAAGATCCTCTCTAAAAATTGTTTTCCTCAAGGTTTACAGGTGATTAGCTTTGAATCTTATTCTCCCACAGTTCTTAAAACTCAGTCTTGTAAACAGGATGAAAGCAAACTAAAAGCCCACAAACTAAAAGCAACCTTTACTACCCTGAGACCTAATTAGGTATTAACAAGAACAAAATAGATCCAGTCAATAGGACATAGCAAAAAAGCTGGTTTGCATGACTTGTTAATCAATATACATGCCTCTACTACAATCACTGGCAGGGAAAGCAACCTTACATTGTGCTAGATGTTCTATGGGGCTAGTCAAGTACATTATCTTGCTGTTTACAGGTAAAGTCTTCACCTTTTCCCCCTCGGCTAGCCTTCAAATCATGAATAGTTCTTGAAAGAAGAAAGAAAAATGCATGATAAGATTCATAGGCAATAGCTGCATATCATGTTTAAGAGAACAGCAAATGTTCAAAGGACTGAATAGCGTTCCCTCCTGAATAAATATCTCTGATTACTATTTGCTGTGGTAGAGCAGCTATATAAAACATGATTAGGTCTGATGCTCTGCTGATGTATTGCAGGCTGAAGGAAAGTTAATGGTATAGTTAGCCTGGGCCTGCCTGCCTTTCTTTTCTCATTTTCTAAGCTGCAGTGTGGCATAGCCTTTAGGCAATACAGCAGCTCCCAACTGAGAATGCATTAAACTGAACAGATGAATGGCAGCATTTTAAAGCAGATCTGATAACCTTGACATGCTTGTGAGTTTTAAAGAGTCCACATTAGATAAAAAGAACTACTGGACACTTGAGAGCTGACATATTCTCCTAAAAAGTGGATGCTTAGAATTCAATTGAGCTATAGAGAATATTCCTTAAATGATCAAAAAGGGCAAATGCGGTTTTTATATTGTCAGAAAGTAAAAAAGAAATACAAACACAAGGCCATTCTAATTAAGAAACACACTCAACTGAAAAGACATATATTTGTATGATACCACTTCAAACCAAATTAAATCATTCGTTACAGTTATTTCATAATTAATAACTAGTGACATTTAGAGATGCAATAGGAAATTGAGCTTCAGTCATTTAGACTAAAATTTGTGCATTAGAGATTTTCGTGAAATTGAGGAAAACTCAAATTTATTTTCATATTGATAGCATACATTTTTATTTCATAGTTGAAAACAGAAAGGAAAACTTTATGAATTCACAAGAAAGTAGCACATTAATCAATGCTGTATTTTTACATGGTGATTTCTAAGCTAAACTGAACAGTGGCATGCTCCAGCCAGACATTTTATCAAAAATCACTGTTGTTTGCATCCAGTGTGCCTGTGCAATCTTTGTTTATACAATTTACTTAAACACAGTATTTAATAAATAAAATTATACATTAAAAAAATCTAATGCTTTTCAGAACACCCAGCAAAGTTGTTTTGCTGAGGTTAAATATACTGGCAGTAAGTTAACTGCTCCAGCACTAGAGAAAAAAAGCAAGGAGTTTGGAAAAGTGATGTGAGTTTGAGCTTAGTGGTTTAGCTGGCTGCAATAGGCACCTACATGCACATATTTGTTGAAGATTCCATACCTGATCTGGGGCCATGGGATTTAGTCTGGATAATCCAAATGTAAAATTAAAACACAAAGGGCTGCTGTAATCAAAAAGGTACCAGAATCAACATCTTCCTAGTGCAAGATGATTCCTCAGGGGTGAAAATGCTTCCAGCCAAAGTCCAGTAGAAAACAAAACAAAACAAAAATAAATTGCAGTGCAGATACAGAAAGAAATACAGTAGAAATACCACAGCTTAACATGCCCCAGGAAAAAAAGCAGACCTCTTATAACTAGAATCAACTAGAGAACTACCAGTAGTTTATGCTACCGGAACCCACATATAAATATGTATTCTTTTTTCACTTTTTATCTCAATTTCCCCTGGTTTCAGAGGACAGAACTGAGAACATGACATGTCTAGTAATGCTAACTTTCAGTAAAACACTAGAACAGCTGAGACATGGAAAAGTCCGATCCAAAAGGGCCATTCTTACCTGTCTATGAAGGAAATCTCTCATGCAGAAGTTTCATAGAATCATAGAATCCTTAGAGTTGGAAGGGACCTTTAAAGGTTTATGCCACCTAGTCCAACTCCCTAGCAATGAACAGGGACATCCACAGCTCTATCAGGTTGCTCAGAGTCTCCTCCTTGAATGTCTTCAAGTGGGGCACCCACCACATCTACGGGCAACCTGTGCCAGTGTCTCACCACTCTTATCATAAAAAACTTCTTTCTTATATCTAACCTAAATCTCCTCTTTCAGTTTGAAACTATTTCCCCTTGTCCTATCACCACAGACCCTGCTAGAGTCTGTCCCCTATTTGTAGAATGCTATTCAGTAGTTTTCAATAGCCTAATGAAATATGGTATATGAGTCTGTAAAATGTGGGAATAATTTTAATTGGATTTTCAAATTTTTTATTCTTCTTTCCTATTCCTGTTCTATCTTCACTCTTTTTTTTTTTTTTTTTTTTTTTTAATTTTATTTTATCACAACAGTTTATCCAAAATGTTTTGAGTAGTTTTGTTTAATGACAATTAACTTTGTTTCTTGAAGACTTTGGGCTTTCCCTTTTATCAAAAGGAAAATAAGTCTATGCTGTAATGACAGTGCATTATTTTCTGTCCACCTGCCCACTGTAATGAAGTCTATTATTTCCACAGATAGGAAAGAAGAAGCATAGATCAAAGAATTTTAATGAGTTTAGTTATTGATTATGTCTAGTAACCATATATTTATATATAACTAATTTTATATAGTTAAGATATGCTGACACTGGATTTTTGACCACCTCTTTCCACCAGGGAAAGATAACAAAAATATGCAGGGTTATAGAACACAGCTGAAGACACAGCTATGAGATCTAACATAGAGTATCCCATCTATATATTATTCTGGTAGAAACATGTTTGGTTTGTTTGGTTTGTTGTCTTAATCCTTGTTGGTTTGAGTATTTTTGTATCTGTGTCTGTATTTATGTAATATGCCCTTAATGCCAATGCACGTACATATTACATGTACATTCTACTTTTTCATTCCTGAACTATAAGAAACTTCCTTTGCTTCTTTTGCCACAGTTTATTTTTTGTTTGTTTTTGTTTGTTTGTTTGTTTTGTCCAAGATATAAACTGTGCTTTCCTTCAGTTATGTTCTCAAAAACAGTTTTGTAATGTAATTTGACCATGGAAAAACATAATGATATTTAGTTGAAAAACAGGTATGAAATAAAGCCTGTGGTTGCCAGAGGTTTATCAACTGAGCTTTTAGAGATCTGCAAGCCCTAATTTTACTTTAACAAACAAACAAACAAAGGGAGCTTACACAGTCAATTTCAGGGCAGTTTTTCCAGTTAGATGACAAACAAAGTAAAAAAAGTGAGATTCCTATTTCCACTGGAAACTGCTTGATTCATAAAACAAATCATAATTTTAAAATAAGTGTTACCTTTATCTAAATATATACATTCAAAATAAAATTTTAGTAAACTATGGAAAAAAGAAAACAACAACAAAGTGATCTTCATGAGAAGCAAAAAAAAAAAAAAAACCTTCTTCTGTATGGAATTTAAAATTCAAGATTCATTTCAGCTCTTCATGTTCCCACACAGACTATACCAGTACTTTTCCATGACACAATTCTATGTCTACTAGGTCCCCAAAAATAAAACCACCAAAAGCCCGTTTCATTTATTTTCACTGTTCTCAAAGGAAATTTTATCAACAGATTTGTAAATTATTAATAAAACCTAAATAATCCCCATAGAAGGGCAAACTACTCTACTTATGCCATAGCAGCCAGCAATCAGGTTTATCAGCCTGGACACAGCTCATGAACTCAAATCCCAGATTAAGTCTGGGTTTTACAGCATCAGTTTCATATTCCCCTGCATATATTTTACTGCAGGAAGTGGCTACTAACCCACCTTGATGACTATTTAGTGTGTTACAACTAGAGCTAATGCAGGACTGCCACATCCCAATTGTTTAGATAAGCTCTGTGTAACAACTTCTACTAATGTTATACATAAACTTGAGTAACACAAAAATTCTCTATCTGAAAAACTTTAACACAATCCTATCTTCTTTATGCTTTTAAAGCAAAGCTTGTAGAAAAAGCCATTGTTGTGTAGAATACACTAAGCAAAATCATCAGAAGACTTGAGGAAGTTTATCCATCATCCAAATTTCTTATTGAAACACCATGAAATTCCTCAATGCAAAAAATACAAGTTCTGCATTACCGATTGTTGAGATCAAAGTGAATATGATTCTTACAGACTTTTTATTTTAGATATATTCATAGGTATGTTTAAAGAGAATCGGCATTTTTAAATCTTCAGCAGCTGTTATGGTTAGACTGTTTTTCTGATCTATTGCTGCATTTAAGCCAGTATAGTTTATTACTCTCAATTTTTCACTGACAGCTGGCAAATAGCAAATTTTCTTTCATCCTCCTTATTACAAGCATCAGCTTTAAATGATGCAAGTGTTGAAGTGAAGAGTTGAAATTTATCAGAACATACTATTGCTTGAGACTACACAGTGTTGATATTACAAACAGTACAATGAAGTCATAAAAGGTACTGTTCACTATACAGTGAAATGACAGATACTGTGGCATTCTTGTCAAATTACTTGGAAGAATATAGGAGTTACAAGATTTTCATTTTGCTTTTCTGCGCTGGTGAAGAATCTAGTCTAGCAGAATACACAAGATAATAGTACTACAGTACACTTTCTGGAGGCATAGTCAGGATGAAAATTAAAATATATTTCTCCTTTAGAGCTAAGATTCCTTAACAACTTAAATCAATTAAAACAGAGAAGTTTAAAAAGCTGTTACTCAGGAAACACTAATGTATGCATACATTCCATGCAGCTAAGACAATTAAGCTTTTCTGTGATTCCAAGCAGTTTCATTTTTTAGTTTTAGTTCTTAAGGCCTCTTCTTTCCATAGAGTTAATTCTCAAAGCATCTTACATTTTAATGTAATTCATCTCCAATTAAAGCTATATTAACCTTGTTGAGCAGCTGTGACATATAAACATGAGCTCCCTTCTTTCCTGTGTGGGTAACTGAGTGCTGGCACAAGTTGCCCAGGGAAGTAGTAGAGTCTTCATCCCTGAGGATCTTCAAATCCATCAGGACTTAGTTCTAGTCAACGTGCTTTAAGTGGGTGTGCCTTAGCTGTGGATTTGGACCACACAATCTCCAGAGGTTCCTTTCAGACTCAACCCTTCTTGCAAAAATCTGATGTAGATTTTTACAAGGGGCATATAGGTTCTTACTATTGCTGATAAAAATGCATAGCTAATGGTGGTGACTATGTTGGAAAGTAGCATTTTGTAGCTGAGAATTTGCTCTATCAGATACCATTATTGTGCTCTTTGTATCTGCTATAGTTTCCATGGAAATAAATAGGAGGCATTACTTACAGAAAAATTGATGTACTTCATTTCAAGAAAATATATGGGTACTCTAAAAGGAATAGATGACATCCAGAGGGACCTTAAGAGCTGAGCTCATGTAAAGTTCAACAAGGCCAAGTGTAAGGTCAGGGCAATCCGAAGTACTAATACAGACTGTGTAGAGGTTGGCTTTAGAGTAGGCTTGAGGAGAAGAGCTTGGGCATGCTGGTTGATAGAAAACCCAACAGGAATTGACAATGTGCCCTTCAAGAAGGCCAAGACTATTCTGAGTTGTATCAAAAGAGGGGTGGCCAGCAGGGTGAGAGAGGTGATTATACCCCTCTGCTCTGCTCTCATGAGGCCCCATTTGGAGAACAAAGCATAATTTTCTATAGAGATGCTACGAATTTTTCACCTCCTTTGTAAATTGTCAGTCTACAGTTAGAAAATTGATAGTAGAAAGAAAGGGGTACTTTGGCTTTACCTGAGCAAAATAATGATTAAGTAATGATGAATTAAAAATTTGCCAGAAATTATTGCCATACAAATTAAGGGAGCTGATCTACTCTTTTCAGTCTTTTACAAGAAGTTTCAGGCTACAATAGCACAGAAAATGTCATTAGGTAGTTGCAAAAACTACTAGACAAAACTAACAGCATTCAATGACACATGCACAGATATTAGCATAAACTGCTAATTTTACACTATTTGGTCTGGATCTGCATAGCAACATACCTGATGCAAAGGACCAGTCACTCAAAAAATCGTGGGCTACAGGCAACACTTCATACTAATTGTAGCATGGCCCTGTTGTCTGCATGTCTCTTAGAGTCTGAATTGAGTTCAGTACATCTTTCTGTCTAGCTTAATCTGAAAAGAATCCTGTTCAATCACCCCGAGCATACTATGCAGGGCAAACCAAAGTACCTGTAACTGCAAGTACAACCAGAATGTATACATTCACCATAGGTGAATAGCCCCTGCAGGGTGTGTGGGACAGTTCTGTAAGACACGGATGTGAAGGAAAGTCTCAAGCAGTTTAAATTGGAAGTAATAAGGATAAAAATGAGAAAATGTAGTAAAAAACGGAGAAAGAAATTCAAAAACAAAAATGCAAGGAAGCTGTAGACGTCTGTTTGAGTGTTTAGAAAAACAAAGGGAATTAAACCAGTTGTACTGACAGTGCAATAGGATTAACTGGTGACTGCTGATAAATATAAGACACTTTAAAGCATTAATCCACATATTACAGCTACAAATTTTACAGAACTATAAGCCTTTACTCATTTACATAGAATTCCTTCATTTTTCCTTCATTACCTTTAATAACTGATGTCGCTACTTCTGCCTTGAAGCAGAACTAATAGCAGATTATATTTTTTGATGTCCCAGGTGTTGAGAGAAAATTCAAACTGCTTTCTAAAACTGAAATAGTCTGCTTTTTTTTTTCTTTTTTGGCACTACTAAGAACAACACACTGCAGTAAGCAAAATACTATCTGAAACATTATTAGCAGGCAATTCTAGACTTCTTTACAGGTCCTGTTCCTGTTTGCAGACAGAATTACTGGTTGTAGTCTACAATAACATGGAAATATAGATAGATTGCTGAAGATCTTCTTGCTATCTTTGAAGCTATCGCCACCCCACTGAGTCGCCCATGGAGAGCTGGTCTAAAGAAACTTTATTTTGAAGGTAAAGATGGCATAGGAAGGATAATAAATACCTGAAGACACTGCTGCTACGAAAACAAAGTATTTTGATGAGCTACTCAAAAGACCCTATAGAAATATTAGCGTATACCTATATGCCTTGTTTTGGCATTAAATGCATTCCTTACACAGGTATATGCACCCTGTAGCTATTCTTACCAGAAAAGAAAGACAATGCAACTGAACCAATTAAGTTCCAAGAGGAAAAAAATTATACTCTTGAGCATTTTTAATTTTTTTTTTTTAATTTTAATTAAGGCAGCTTACTAAGTACATACAATATATTAATTAACTTTTATTATGATCATAATTCCTTATGAGAATAATCTTGCATTAGCAGATCCACGTGTTAAGAGAGATGGAATTCAGCTGATATAAATCTAAAGGAGAAAATTAAAATCTGTTTAATAAATAGCTGTTAATTTTGCTTTTCAGACTGTTTAGTCCTTATTCATCCAGTAACTCATTGATTTCTACAGATGCCATAATACAGAAAAATTACTGAATTGCTTCTTACTCTTTAGAAATACTGTTGTTTTCTAGAAAGTATTTGAATTGGTAAAGCTTTGTATGCATCTTTCCAATTTCTGAATTGCTGCTAAACAAGAGATTTGTGATTTACAGCTTCCCTCAACTTCTATGCCTCCCCAAATCCACTGTTCACTTGGAAAAAAAAAAACACGTGTTTGCCTCCAGGCTATCAGACTTGTGACAAAGCGTCATTTGAAAATTATAATATGCAACTTGAAATGCAAATTTTTGGTTCCATTTATGTCTCTGCTGTATAATTCTTTTGTGGATCTTTGTCTAGGAGTCACCTAATACCCCATGCATGAAAAACAGAATGGTTAAAGGTCTGCCTACTGAACAAGTATAAAAAGTGCTGGCATAAAGGTTAGAGATTGAAGAAGAGCCTCTGCTTCTTTGCTCAATAGAGAAACTAGAGCAAAAAGGATACAACTCAGAGGCCTTGAACAGGACTGGCTGAACGCTACCAGGAGGAATATAAGGAAGTATTGATTTCAGTGTTATTAAGAGGTCACAGGCTTTGATTTGATTGGACCTGGGCTTCTCTCAGCATGAGCAGGTCTGAGCTTAGTTTCACAGGTGCCCCATGGCCAAGTGCCCACTGCCCAGCCTAGCTGAATTTCACCTCTGGGAGTGCCAGAGGGGGAAGGCCTGACAGCCCCAGGCCATCCCTGCAGTAACACAGCTCTGAAGGCAGAGCGCTGCAGGACAGCTATCACCGTGCCCTGGGATGAGAGGAAAGCAGCAAGCCAGGATGGGGAGAAGTACCAATAGCTCCAGGGAGGCCACAAACAAAGAAGAAAAGCAGCAACATCATGTTTCTCCTGCCACCCTCGAACTAAGCATTCTTCTCCTCCTAGTGAGAACTTCAGGATGCCAAAGAGGTCATTTCAACTTTTCCCTCCCTGATTTTGCCAGAAGAGGAATGTGGCATCGCCTTTAGGGCCCAGAAAAACACTGACAGATGGGTAAGAACACAAGAATGAAGGGATAGATAGGTAATAGGAATACTTTTTCTGAAGAAGTTTTAGACATAATTCATGAAGTTCTCCTGGAGCTATTATTTACTTTTGGCTACTAGGTTTGTTCAGATGAACTGTACTAAGAATAAGCTCCTAAATTCTGTTCCCTTCTGTCCATACCCCAACCGAGTGTAACAAGAATTCTGGAAAATAATTTTATGATCTTCTTGCACAGTGTAAACTGCAACTATTACTAGATTTAAGGATGCCAAGGTGCTTACAGGAAATGAAATGAGGTTGTACATGAAGAAATCCAATAAAAGCTTTGAGGACAGCCTGAACTGAAACTTCTGTAGAGACGGATGCTGTTTCTTCATGTGTAAGTTCTGCCTGGTCTTTTAGAGTAGGTGTGAAAAATGCAGGGGAAAAAAAACCAACCAACCAACCAAACCTTAAAACAACCAGCTTTACAGCTAAAATTACAAACCTAGCAGTTTGGTGCTGAAGAAACAAGGTTAGTATTACAACAAATCAAAGGTACTTCATTAGCTGCTACTTTCATGAGGTTGCTGAAGCAGATTTTACAGTACAGTTTTAAACACCATTAACTTTGCGACCTCTGCATTAATGTGTTGATACACAACTCAGACGACATCAGTGAGCTGAGTGGCTCCTACTGTAGAAGTATATCTTCCCTTTCCCTTTCCCCAGATCATTAAAAGAATGCACAGAGGTAAATAGGGTTCATGCAAAACTAAGTTTACCTCTGATTTATTTCTGATTTTTAATGTTTCCTTTATGCTATAAAAAGGAGATACAAATTGTCTCATGCTCCTGGTTCTGAAACATAATAGTTCATCTAAAGAGAAGGTAATGGAGCTGTGGGGAATTCTCCTTCGTTTATGAAAATAAATACTTAAGCATACAGCTACTATATCTTCAAATGCTTTAAAGTAAAATATTTAGTAAGAAACAGTGTGCACTTTGATTACAATATTCTGGCGGAAGTACTAATTTGACAACCTAACTTATCTGCCAATGTCACTGTTAGAGAAAAATAATTAAAAGAAATAGTTACTGTAATACTGATAGATCTGCACCTATTATTTTACACTGTTAGTCAACTGCAATTTTAAAGAAAAACTTGAGAATGAGAGGCAATTAGAAGTGGCATGCTGATGGCATGTTTCTTCATGATTTGCTTTTAGGATTACAGGTTATTAGCTCACCATGGAAGGAAATGAGTAATTTGGCTCATGCATGAAGGAGTTCATCATGTCATCTAAAACTGCTCATATGCTTTGAATAGCCATGTATCATGTATCAAATGCTTCTTAGCCATTTTTTGCTAAATCACATAGCTTAGATGATTGTCTTCCAACATTATGACAATTAATTCTAGCTTCAGTTCAGCATCTTTCTGGTAAGAAATGAACAGAAGAAGGCTTGCAAATCAAAACCTCCTGCTTATTTGACATTGTAGAAACGAAAAAAAAAAATTGACATAAAATTTGAAGTTTGTCTTTTTTGCCTCAGAACAGAAATTAGTAAGAAAGACATAGGTCTTGTTCATGCAAATTTATTTAATTTTTAATTTCTTCGATTCATTTTGCTGAGGGGAGGATCAAACAATACAAGTAGAAACTCTTTCCATTCTATAAGAAAAGCAGGAACATTTTAATTTTTCTTCACATTAGCAATATTTTGTTTTTCTCCTCATCCATTTCAGTGTATTTTTATTTTTTTTAGCATTTGAAAATTTCTAGTATGAGATTTTTGTAATTACAACAGTAATATTTTAAAATGCTACTGTGATAGAATTACTAATAATTACTAATGCTACTGTTAATTGAAACTGTAAATAGGTCAATGCAAAATGTACTACAGAATGCATTACAGTAGATGGGACTTACAACTGCTCAGAAGCAGAAGCGTAGCACTTTGGTGGTTTGTAGTCTTACCTTTTTTTTTACAGGAAGGACGTGGAGCTCTTAGAGCGGGTCCAGAGGATGATCAGAGGACTGGAGCACCTCTCCTATGAGGAAACGTTAAGGGAACTGGGCTTGTTTAGTTTGGAGAAGATTAGGCTCTGGGGAGACCTCACTGTGGCCTTCCAGTACATGAAGGGACCCTACAAACAGGAGGGGATCAACTGTTTACATGGGTGGATAGTGATAGGACAAGGGGGAAAGATTTTAAACTGAGACAGGGGAGGTTTAGGTTAGGTATTAGGAGGAGGTGGCACACTGGAACAGGTTGCCCGAGGAGGTAGTGGATGCCCCATCCCTGGAGGCAATCAAGGCCAGGCTGGATGTGGCTCTCAGCTGCTTGGTCTAGTGGTTGGTGACCCTGCATATAGCAGGGGGCCTGAAACTAGATGATCATTGTGGTCCTTTTCAACTTGAGATATTCTATGATTTGCTAAAAAAACAATTACTTAGGCTTATGACCAAACACTCAACTCTTTTGATCATGCACTGTATCAGCCTGGGTTTCACTTCTGGCTGAGTCTGTTGCTTCTCTGTCATCCAATTTTCTTATCATAGGCAATTTCCATGACACCCAGCAGAAAATACAGTTGGGACTTGCCATTATACTCGATGGGAATTTTCTTCATAACTTTGATCCAAACTGCAATATCATTTGATAGGAAACTAATAAATCAAAACCACCTTTTTGGCTTTAGTAATAACTTATTTTTGTTGGCTTCTAGAGAAAGGGAAAAAAAAAAGCAAAAAAGTTTCTTGTTAAATATGGCTGTAATCCCTTACTAAAGAAACAAAGCATAAGAATATTATATTTTGAGGGTTTTGAGTGTTTGAGTAAAACTTTATCAGTTTTAAACCATAGGGTGGAGTAGTAAACTGAAGTTGCCTTATCAGTCTTTACAAGTTCATAGGTGATGAAATATATGAAGGATATGAAATATAAATTCTCTGGAAAAGAGGTAGCTCATACAGTGCTAACCACTCCCCTATCCCCAACTGCAAAAAAAAATCCAGACCAAAAACAACAGCCACACATACAAACATCATCACAAATTAGATTCCCCAAAACAACAAACATCACACAGACTAATCTACCCTCACAAACCCAGCACCATCTAGTTGATACCTCCTTGTAGATGAAGACAGATGTCCTTTGAATAATGTGGTACCTAAGAAATAAGAAATTAATTCTGTGAAAGTTTTGATATCTGGACAATTTTGTCCGCTTGGATGAGCCCGCTAATCTGTAGAATGCTCTACACATCACTGGCCATAAGTGAGAACAGCCATAAATTTCTTCCCCCTCTCCCACATTACAGCTAATCAGATTTTCCTCTGAAGTGCTCAGGAGCTAGAAAACAACCACCCACAGTTTGAGCTGAAAAAGGTGACAAGGCAGAGAATACGGACAAGAAAAAAAAATGAATTGCATGAAAGTACAAAAGCTGTAAAACATATTTCCATCCTCATCTATGTGTGTGTATTTTTAGTTCCTGCCTCATGAGAGCAGTTAGTCTGGCTATGGATAACCCTCAATATTATTGCCCGTTTAAAGAGTTTTCTTACTGATCATCTCAGCAATTTATATTTTGGAATGAATATGTAGCAAATTAAAATATAACTAGAGATGGGTCTTATGCTACAGGATTTGAATACATCGACAAAGAAATACATTGCCCTGAAGCAATATTTTGAACTCCTATGGAATCAATGTGTACGCATTCACTGCAAGCTAAAAGAACTGTACCGGTATTTGAGGTTTAGAGCAGAGAAGAAAATTAAGCTGACACCACTGCCTTCAGCATTTTTCCTTTTTTGAATACCAATGAATGCACTCCTGGATTCTTATTATTCCCTTGGCAGGACTTCCACTACCATTTACACATGAGTAATTTCTTTTTATGGACCCAGTATCATTTTGTTCAAAACACATTTATCATAACAGAATGTGATACAGTAGGAGTAAACAGCAAGTGCTTCTCATCAGCATTGTCTCTGTGAAACAACTACACATGAGTAACGGCTAGTACGTGAATCTGAAAAAGCTTGTTTTACAATATCCTGCAGTTGCCAGGGGCTTGCCCATAATTAACTTCCTTGCTCACACAGTTAAGTAAGGTGTGCACTGTGTCTTGTAAAGCACATGCTGAAAGTGCAAGATGAACTAAAATCAGTAACTGAGATAAAATTATAACTATTATCTCTTTACTATGAGTAATACAACACTCAAGGCTTTAGATCTTATTAACTCAAAGACAAATTATTCTCCTTCATAAATCAGAACTTCTGATATACAACCCTGTATACAGAGTTGAGCTGTATACAATTCCCTAATTAAATATGCACGTCTGCACAAGTGTGGATATCCTTATACTTTACCACAATTTTTTGTCAAGATAGATTTGAACTTGGACTCAACCATTCAAACGGAACTAAGTGCATATTTGTACAGTGGTGCAGAGCTTCCAAGGGAGAGAAAGAAATAAAAAATAGTAGCAAGGACATAAAGGAACAGACACAGACCCCTCCACCCATCACAGACACAAACTAGTATGTTTAACTGTTTTCTAATAGAAAAATAACAAATATCTTGTTAGAAGTAGTGCCACCCTTATTCCTCAGGTGGTTTGTGGCACAGGATTAGTTTACTATTGTGTTACAAGAAATTCTCACTCTGATTTTGCTTCTTTAACAATTATCAACTGAGTTGGCATAATCAAAGACAGCAGGAAGCACAGAAACAGTAGACGAAAAATAAGGAATAATATAATAATAAGGAATAAAAAATAATGAAGTAACTACATACACAAAGGTTTGATAAGGCAATCCTCAGGATGCCATTATCCCAGAATTCAGATTTCCTAGAAGGCAATTGATTATTGCTTAAACTTACTTGGTTATCAGGAAATGTTAGCAGATAAAGCATTTTGAACTTTGCTTGTTCTTGACATTAGGTATCAGCAGCCATACCTACAACTGCCGTGATGCTTCATAATTGCTCTTTCTGCACAGTTTGGAATAAGCTTACAGCAGCGAGGCACTAGTCATTTTAGAATCAGCAAAGTGAAGAGAAACAATCACATACAAAACCTGGTAAGCTACAGTGATGTTCCAGCAATGCCCAGAGTAAGTATTTTATGTCTCAGAGATAAAGAAGTTCAGAACTAAGATCCAGAACAATATCTAGAGAAACATCAATCTTCAGATTAGGCCTCTAACATAACGTGAAGTAGCAAAACTTCCAATACCTCTATGGTTTGTAAATTGTGACAAAGGTTATATGCTTTTCTGAGAATAACAAAAAGAAAACATTAGTGAGTTAGAGGGGAAGAATGTAAGATAACAAACCATCTGGTCATACATAATTTGGATTTTGGGTTGAATATTAAACATACTTTTACTGTTATCTGTTTAATTCAGCAAGGACATTAAATGTTAAGGTTAATTCTGTTTTATAGTATGATTAACTTCCAACCCATTATCTGTGAATGAAGAGTTCAGAACATCACTATGAATCAGTACATACAAGATTTAAAGGCTAAAGACATATTGCCAGCTGAATAGCTGGGAGCAGAGGAGGGCAATCTGACAGAACAGTGTCCAGCATGGAAGTGCATGTGAAGCCGAGGCATGGAATTTAATTCCTTCATGTGGAAAAACTGGCACCCACTGACATTCATTGATGGTTGCTGAACATTTAAGGAGACTACACAGTGGATGTGAGCACAATGAGATGGTAGATAGTACGTGGCAACAGCATCCACTGATAGATATTTTGAGAGGTGCAGCATGCAGACTCTTGTTCATTGCTGGCAAAAATGCATAGCTAATGATGGTGACTATGTTGAGAAATTGTGTTTTGTAGCTGAGAATTTGCTCTAACAAATAGTGATATTTTGCTATTTGTAGCTGTTATAATTTCCATGAAAATAAAATTACTTTCAGAGCAACCTACATATACTGAACTGTTTACTGGGTTAAGTTCTGTTACTCTGATGATCCGGCATTTTAGATTTTAATAAGCCACTAATGAGAATGTTAACATAATGCTTCCAGAATGACAACAAATCTTAAATGAAATTGCCACATCTTTACTACTTCAGTTGTGTAAATGCTCTTAATTTTTTACAGTTACCAGTGGAAATGCCCACTGTAATATCTTTGTAGTTTTTTTAAAATGCTGACCAAGAAGGAATAAACTTAGGACATAAATAATACACAGCACTGCAAGTTTACCGTCACTCTCCTCCATCCTTGCAGTTTACTATTCACAGAAAGAACACTTTCAAAACATAGATTTCTTTTACCTGCTTTCAGTTAAGTGGTTGTCACAACTGATCAGTAATAAAATCCATTTGAAATCTAGAATATGTTTAAAAAGAGAAAGAAGCTGCACAATGAGTCATGTATTTAGTTTTCCAGGAATTAGTTTCATATTTCACTGGAGTTAAAATAACAGAATATTAAACCCATCCTTGGACTGAATTTTTATTCAATTCTTCAGTGTTCAAACGCAGCCATAGAGCACATACAACATTTTTAAAGTTCTGGAAATCAGAACAAAACCAAACCACAATATTTTTTCTGTGATCTTTTCTGAGTAACCTTTAGAAAGTGTGATGCGCACAGGGAAGATAAATCAAACAGGGATACCATTTATATGGCACCAAATTGTCTTTTTGTTGAACTGCCTTCCATAAACCATTAGTTTTTCATTTCATGTTTTGTTTACAAGTTATTACAACTAAAAGTTAATATCAGATTAGCAACAATGTTAATAGTAAATACACAGTTGTTGATTTTTAACAAGAAAAATATACCCTGATCATATAGGAGCAAGGATTGCCTATGGCTGATGGCACCAGTTTGAAACACAGATGTGTTGCTTCTGAGTATAAGCTTGTCAAGCCAGATTTCTTATCTAGATCTTTCACAAAAACCTACAGCCATATCCATATTAGGACATTTGACAAACATGAACAGTCATAGAAGACTTGTTTTACATAATGCATATAATTATTAATCTGAAAAATAAATCATCAAATCAGCTTAAGTTTGGCTTAATTTTGCATACACTTTCAGTTTATACTGCTTTCATCTGTGCTAGTATCCTTTAAGGTCCTTACCTGGTTTACCTAATAGTTTTAAGAGGAGATTCTTTTAAAAACTTACTCCTACTCAGCAGGAATGAGGATATTTCCCTGTCTCACATGGGTGCTGTTAAAGACATCTCAAAGATCATACTGTCACCTTAGGCAGATAAGTGAATTCTGTAGATGCTATCCTCTCTCTGAATGTTATCAAAATACCAATGCAGTTTGTATATGTCGAAGTTATAACTTTTATGAAATTAAGTAAAAAAGAATAATTGATATTTTGTACTTTCATGCAGTTTTCCATATCTCAGCTTTATGAAAGTGTGTAATCTGAATTATATTGCTACTATCATAGTTAAAAACTCTAAAGGCAGAGGGTAAATACATTATGTAACTTCATTAAAGCTGGTAGGGTCAAACCAAGCATATTGGTTAGTGAGATTTGTTTGTTTTTCCAAAAAACAAATAGAGTAACCACAATTACTTTGTGTTTCATGACATCAGTGATATATCTTTGTAGACAAATGTGTGTGAATGGTTTGGATCCCTTCCTCCCACACAACTGAATACACTACAGAGCTTCTCCTAAACTAAGGGGATGAGTATTTGCAAGGAAGCAAAGTGGAGGGAAAAGGATCAGGACTTACAACCGAGCTCAAACTTTGTACTGTCAGAATGTGCTTTCAACCAGAAAACAAACAAATAAATAAACAAGCAAAAAACCCCACCTCTCACACAGACTATTAGAACTGGGAGGTGTGCTGAGAAGCATCTGTCTCTGACTGCTAACCAGTACACAGCAGAGCCTAGAGTAGCACATAACAGAAGATCAGACACCAACAAAAATTTGTAAGCCAGGAATGAGCTCTAGATCAAAGGAGAAAAAAAAGTCACCCAGACACTTACACAAACATTACAGCTTCAGCCACTTCGGGGAAAAAAAAAAAAAAAAAGCTTTCATGCCAATATAGAAGAATTATTGTGACCAAGCCTGATTATTCCCTGAAAGCAAAGTGTGATTTTTCACAGAAGTAGCAGCCCAAATAGTTGACATACTTTCTCTCCTTAACTAGAGGCATCTTCTTTCTCTGCTAGTTTATAACATTAACTACCATTTTACATCAACTGTACATTTCCCCTAAATCAATCACAAGTGAAGGGATAGTTGGCAGGCACCAATGAAAAATCTAAAGAGCAAACCCTGCAATAAACCCTCGAGACAGAGAATTTTTGCTCTGAAGTCCTTGAGAATAAACTGCGTGCCAAAGGAAATTCTAACATCCAGCATATCCCAACATATGATTGACTGATGTCGTCTTCAGAAAGAGAGGAAGAATCATCTAGAAAGATATAATGACAATCCTCTTATATTTCTGAGAGGTTAGACAGTCTCTTCCAGTCCAGTCTCTTTCACTTGCTGAAATCAGAAATGTTTCTGATGCATAATCATGGTCCTGCTGGGCACAGAAGAGAGGCATTTGGGGAAAGGGAGAAATCTGAGTGCAAATAGGTATGGCAAAGTACAGTAGCAAAAGCTGATATTCTTAGAGAAATTATTTTAACAGCTGGGAGTCTGGAACAAGAGATATTGAGGAAAGGGAAAAAGTAAACCACAGAATCATGTGATGCGCTGCAAAGAAATATTTTCTTCTATTTGAATGATTATTTCAACCATCACAGAATGACCTGAATGACCAATTCCATCAGTACTCTTAAAATAAGAAAGTGATAGCATCATTGCTCAGCCAAGTTGCTAAAGCTATTCATCCTTATTTATCCACCAAAAAAGTGAAAGACAAAAACGGTTATATGGAGTTTGGAAAAAATGTAAGTTTACCTGCGTCTGTGCATTAAACATATTTTAGTGAGAAATAGAGTGCTATTGCTAGCAGTGGGTGCTCGTCATTCACTGATCATTATCAAGTAGTTGTCAGTTTTTCAATCAAACACTTAAAGAATTTGAGGGGGAAAAAAGTCAGCTTTTAGACATAAATAAAGCTGATATCACCATGGCAACCAAATCGTTCATGTGTGGTGCTCAAGAATGAGTTGCTGACAATCGCTTGAAAGCTACTATCACTATGTTAGATCACCAATTTGGTCTTTATTTGTCAAACAATAGTCAGGTGCATGAGAAATGGTTACTAAATTGTGCGACAAAGTTTGTATTAATGTAAAAAAAAACATTTCAAGATTTGACCTTTATATCTTTGTCTTAGTAATTGGACTGGCAGCGGTGAGCAGTAACTATTTGCATCAGTTTAGTGGGAGATCCTTTTCTGATTGGAAGTGTTAACAAGAAGTCAATATTTATCATAGGCACTATGAGGACCACCTTTTACTTCCTGTGAAAGCCATCTGATAAAATTTTGACAGAAGACAAATACTTCTTGACATGTACTATTCCTCACTGCATGCCTTTAAACACCAAGTACAATTTCTCCTTCTTCAAAATCCCTTTTTACTTGCAGCGTAATGAAGTGGCTTGTAGGCAAAGCACAGTACCCAGGCAGGTTGCAAACAGAAGTAGAGAGAACCATCTGCCTGAAGCAGAGCTTGCTTGGCTGCTGGCTTCCAGCAGTCCACAGGTTCAAGCACTCAAAGTCATCACCACCCTAAGAGAAACTAAACTGGAAGGTAGAAGATGATGAGGAGAAATTTGTTAGAAACAGCAACCTAAGAAAAGCAGGATGGTATCAGTTTTGAGGTATTAGTTTTAATACTGCTTAAGTGACTCAAAATTATGATGGACTTTTCAATGTTTTAGTGACATTTAGTCAAGCTGGAATGTCACCAACATTCTGTTAACTGCTGGGAGTTTTGATCCTTAAAGAGTACATAATTGCATTTATCTTATGAGACAAATAGCACATGAGGTGAAATACAATGCTGCTTTGGTAATTCTGACCTCAGATGGCTGAAATCTGTTCAAGTATTCAGTGCTTCCACAAATTATTCCCCCACCCCTCACCCTGAAAAGCAAAAGCAAATCCTCTTGGTTCAGTTGTCAGATGCAAAAAATAAAATAAAATTAAAACCCAGGCTTCCCAGAGGCTAAATTATCACATGCTGTTGCATTAATTAGGGGACAGACTTCAAATGCTTCTCCAGTTCTGAGTGACTTGGAAACACAAAAGGCCCTGCAGGCAGCTTTTCCAGCAGTTATCTCACTTTCTCACGATGCCAGTATCTTCTGTATCACACAAATGCTCCTTTTCCTCTCTGTAGTGGATTAAAACTTATCTCTGGTGAACAATGCAACAGGATCACTTAAACAGCCTAGCGTGCCTTTCTGCTCCCCTCCCCCAGCCACAAAGACTGAAAAACATTTGCTGCTATGGATTTGCAAAGAACGGTTAGCTGAACATCTTTTACTTACTAAAAAATGACCATGAAATCTAGGGGCTCAAGCAAAAAAAAGTAAAAGAAGGTACGTAACACAACTGACACTGGTCTTTTGAGAGCTAAGGCGGGAGACAGTGGTGCAAGGTCAGTAAGCAGGCCCCAACACTGGGGCAAAAATAAATGCTTTCTTTTAGACTTCCATTGTTAAACTTTCTTCCATTGTTGAACTTTGAGTCAGAATCTCCAAAGATGTGCCTATTTTATGCAACATTTATATAACATGAAATCAATCATGCTTCTTCCATACTTACACTTCAAAGGTAATCAATAAAGCTGCTTTCTCACTCTTCTAAGACTACAAATGAAACAAGGGCTTTCAAGTTATTTCTTAAAAGTAACTTCCTTCTTTCTCACAGTAATTTTGTCTTCATGAGAGTCAATAGCTGCACCTTTGCTAGCTTTGAGGGCTCTCATCTGAGAGCATCTTTACTTACAGAAATAGTCCTACCTATTTTTAGGCAGTTTTTTCCCTTAGGTGTAGGAGTGGGTATGTGGTGAGAATTATAGCGTGCTGTGGAAACATTAGTTTGTAAGCTTAGAAGTTTCATGAATTGCCTTTAAAGACACAGAAATATATATTCTATCATCTCCATGAGAAGACTTTTTTATAAACCAAAATAAAGAACCATAGAACCTGAATCTTTTTTTTTTTTTTTTACCTCAGTCATTTTAATAGAAAAGTTTCAAGTCATATTTTGTCTAAGATAAAACAGAACCCTTTTCATACCATGGGCATTTTAGGACTGACATGAAAAGAAGCCTACCATTATTTTTACTTTCCTGTAAGGATACACATAAGATTTCTTTTTCATTTTTGCTTTCCTTTCAGGAGAAAATACAGTATCATTTCTTAACTTAGATTCAGTCACAGAAGGAATCCTCCTTTTCAGCAACAACTAAGACATTTAGCTTCTCACAGGAGCAGATTCTTTACCTGCTTTTCCCCACTATTTACTTTATTGTGACAGTGGCTATGGAGAAGCAATAGGCAGAGACTTAATTCCACTGAAGTAAAGGTAAGCACATACTTTTAAAACCCTTTTCATTACAAGGGCTCCTAGAGGACAGTCAGTAATAATCTCTACATTTAATAGTGAAGCATAGCTCTCATTCAAAATGCCTTCACTTTGAAGGATAAACCAAAAGTAGTACTACCAAGCAAAATGTAGTTCCTTGCAGATAGAAGGATAATCACAAAGTCACCCAGGACTTTGTTTTTGTTTTTCATATCTACATGCTTTGGTCTTTCTTCAGTCACACTGCACACTAAAGCTGCAAAGAGACAGCAGACACATTCCTATCTCCCTCCCAGGGCAAAGTCTTATTAGCACACTAGGACAACACAATGCCTCAATTCCTCTACAAGGAGACATTCTTGACTGCAGCTACATTCAGGATAGGCTAACGAGCTGAACCTGCCAAAGCCGTCAGTGTGAATCAATTAACATCTGCCTCTGGATTTGCAGCACCTGCTAACAGGCTAGATTACTGGAGGAAGGTAGCTCTGTTTTCCCAGGGCTCTCAGAAGTGTCAGAGTACATTAGAATTATAAAGCTGGTTTCCACAGTAGGTGCAGGTGGGGAGGTAGATTGCTTAGTCCCTCTTGGCAAGTGTGTGGGAATGTGCATTATTTTCAGTAATAAGATATCATGCTAGAAGTAAAAGTAGCTAATTAATGTGTGTTTTGTTTTTTTTTTATACCACCCAACAGCAGGAAAGCTGGCACTGTGGCTTGCATGTCAATCTGTCTATAAGCTTTTAGATATTCTTTGCAACCTCAGCTATTTTCTGGGGGTTTACAAATCCACTCAAACGCAGTGACAAGGACTTCCTTCTTGTTGTGTTTTTTTTTTTCTTTTTTTTAATTTTTAATTTTTCAAATGTATAGAAGTGCAGGCGCTAAAAACACAGTGGTTTCTGTTCAACTATCTATTAACCTACAAGTCAGTCTCAAAAAGCATACTGTTTTGCCAGACTTCTTATTTCCTGGAGCAAGATGAAGCAGGCACACTGTAGGTCAGGCATGCCCAGCCCACAGTGCAGCCCATCCCCTCTTCACGCTATAGAGGCTGTGGCTCTTCCCGGTGGAGCAGCCATGGGGACGCGCCCATTGCTCCGAAACAGTCAAAGCGACAGTGCGTGGTTAATGCTGTGTTGACCGAAACCGGGGCACAGGGAGGGCAGTGCTGTGCAGTGCTGACTCAAATGATAGCAAATAATTGTATGCATGTTGATACGCTGGCTAAACACAGGGCTCTGAACAGTGAAAAATACACAGCTGTGCTTTCCACTGCATTTGAAAAATGGAATCACAGAATGTTTAGAGTTGGAAGGGGCCTTTAAAGGTCACCTCGTCCAATTCCCCTGCAATGAACAGAGACATCCACAGCTCAGTCAGGTGCTCAGAATCCCCTCCAGCCTGACCTTGGAAGTCTCCAGAGTCAGGGCATCCACACTTCTTTGGACAAACTGTTCCAGTGCCTCACCATCTTCATTGTAAAATATATTTTTTTTCCTTATACACAATCTAAATTTCCCCTCCTTTAGTTTGAAACCATTTCCCCTTGTCCTGTTACCACAGACACTGCTGAAGAGTCTGTTCCCTTCTTTCTTACAACCCCCCTTTAGATAGAGAAAGGCCACTATCAGTTCTCCCCCAGAGCCTTCTCCTCTCCAGGCAGAGCAGCTCCAGCTCTTTCAGCTTGTCCTCGCAGGGAGGTGTTCCATCCCTTGGATCATTTTTGTGACCCTTCTCTGGATGCGCTCTAACAGGTCTATTTCTCACCAAATCAGAACAGAGGGGCAGAATCACTTTCCTTGACCTGCAGGCCAAGCTTCTTTTGATGCAGCTCAGGATGCAGTTGGCTTACTGGGCTGTGAGGGCACATTGCTGGATTACATCCATCAGTACCCCAAAGTCCTTCCCAGCAAGACTGTGCTCAAGCTTTTTATCCTCCGGCTCGGATTGGTATTGGGGGTTGCCTCGATCCAAGTGCTAGACCTTGCAATAGGATTTGTGGAACCTCATGAGATTCTCCTGGGCCTACTGCTTGAGCCTGTCTAGGTCTTCCTGGATGACAACCTGTCCTTGGGTGTGTTGATTGCACCCCACAGCTTGAGGGTTTCAAGATTGCAAAAAAATATATATTACCAATCTACATTTGGGAGACTGTTGTCAATTAATATAAATGCATGAACTGCAGTTTTTCGAATGGAATTTATAGAGTTGCAATCAGATATTCAGCTCAAAAATCTGATCCTGTCTCTTTACTGGACTTTCATAATCCCTATCTTATCAGAGAAAAATATCCTTCACTTCACCATCCCACCTTACTCACATCATTGCTTTTTGGCAATACACACATTTTGAACAATTATTGTCAAGGATGAAGTACAGGAAGCGTAAAGTTTCATCAAAAATCTCAGATGAACACCTTGAGACCTCACTAAGAATTGCAACCACTGCCATCAAATCAGACTTGTGTGTTAACTTCACAAAATCAAGGTCAAATAACCCAATAGTTTTATGTTTTTCTTCTCTCTCTCTCTCTCTCTCTCTTTTTTTTTTTTTTAATTTTTAATGAAAAATATTTTAAATTAAAATGCTTTGTTACTTATATATTAACAATATTGTATATATTGTAAGAGCTGCTTTGAAAATAATGCTTACTGTTTTATTATGTTGGCCCATAGCATTAGAGGCGGATGGTGGTGGCACAGCTGTAGATGTTGAAGCTTCCTGCCAACATTCCATTAAATTTTGTTGCTGTGAGACAGATGGCAGCAGAGGGGCAGTCTGACATTTTGGTATCTGACATGAAGCAAATGTGTGAATTTCATCATCAGAAAAAACTGAACCTATTGTCATTCACCAATGCTTTCCTAATTGTGAGACCAAACACTGTGTGAGCACAGTGAGGTAGTGGGTCATGTGTTCCAGCAGTGGTGACAGTGGGTTAGATTGTTATAAGCGTGACATGCAGGCTCTTGTTCATTGCTACTGAAAATGCATAACTAATGAACTATGTTGAAAAATAGTTTTGTAGTTGAGAATTTGCTCTACCAAATGGTGTTATTGTGCTTTTTGTATCTGTTGTCATTTTCATGGAAATAAGTAGGAGGCATTACTTTCGGAGCAAACTATGTATATGTGGCCCAAGACAATTTCTATTTACTAAAAGCAGCTCGGCAAGCCAAAAGGTTGGACACTCCTACTGTAGGTTATCACTAAGATCCAAAGATCTACAAGATCATGCCTTGCAACTGGAGCATGACCGTTCTTTCTAAGTTTGTTGCATCTTCCCGGTAAACACGGACTCAGTTCATTCGACAAATGCATAGAATAATGGTTTCTGTTATATTTTTCTTTAGCAATTCATTCTAAAGAAGACTGTGCTTGTATAGTCTTCCTTTCTTCAAAGGTTTCCCTTTATTTTCAAGATTCCTCTTCTTTCTCTACTCCTTTATGTCCAGATTTCATGTATCTGGTGTAATGGCATTACACTATGACTGTCATGTCATTCTATCAAATTTTATCAAGCTTCTCTTCTAGTCTGATGACTTGCTGCTCTGGGTAACTTGTGTGTAGTTTCCCAGACCCCAAAAACTAAAGCACTTAGATCTGAAATCAGATCTAAGACATACTGGCTGAAAATGCTGACTCTTAATTCCAAGTAGTACTTTTTGTGAAGAACTGATATTCAATGAAAGAGAAAATTGCTTAAAATTGCTGGGTATGTATAATGCAAGGGAAAATGCTCATGTTGAGGTCAATTAGTCTAAAATGTGAAAGACTGATTTTCTGTGATCTTGCTTTGTCAGTATCATCATGAATCATAAATCCTTCTGTGTTGATGTCCTTGACAGGTATATTCCCTGAGACAAATCGGAAACATCCTCTTTGCATGTTATACCTTGTGCAGTGTCAGAGCTATGAGAACAAATAAAATGAATTCTATTTGTTTAAGAGACTCATTCCCAATCTCATGCTTAGATGGTTATGTTTCTGAATTATACAGTCATGTCTATAGTTTTCCTATCACTGAAAAATATATTTCTTCAAAGAAGGCACATGGGAATTCAGAGGAAGAAAAATGACTTGAATTCATTAAATCAGTGATGAAAACTTTTTCTGTAACATTAAAGTTATAAATGTATTTGGAAGAAGAAAAATAAAAATCTAAGTTTGTTTTGCTTCTTTTTCTGGATGCTACTTTTCAAAAGATTTTGTGGAATATTACATCCTCAAAGGGAAGTTTTGTGTCAAGAAAAGGCTTCAGACTGCACATTAGGAATATTGTCTTTATTATGGTGGATGTCAAACACCAGAACAGGCTTTCTGCAGTGGTAGCTGATGCTGCATACCTTTCAGTATTCATGAAGCATTTGCATAATACCCTCATTAATGTGCATTAACTTCTGGTTAGTAATCAAGAAGTTGGACTAGATGATCTTCAAAGATCCTTTCCAATTGAACCATTCTATCTAGAAGGCTGCAAGTCACTAGGTTCTCAACTGCGAAGTGAACATACCCGATCTCACCTTTTCTGACTTTCCATATCAGAAATTCTTGATGCAGTTTCCTCAGCTGCAGGAGTTATAATTTTGCTGCCATGTGTACAGATGACACATTGCCTTTTACTGCAAATCATGAAGTGTCCTATGAACTATACAGAAAATAAATGAGATATTTGTGCTTGACATTGCAGTAGAAGGCCAGCTACTGCAGAGCGCTTGTCTGGAAATCCAGCGGGAGAAGAAGCACAAGTCCTGTACCTGTGAGTGCAGAGAATAGCCCTTCTGGACATGTTTTGTTTTCCCTTCTAAGCATCTGTGGAGTTTGCCTGTTAACCACTGGGACTGGCAAGCTACACTGCATGAAGGGATGTGACAGTATGCATGTGAAATCTTCCTTCTGAGACACAGTTTTAAATGATTTTTTTTAATAACTGTGACTTTCTGTAATCCTAAAGGAAATGAATGAGATGAATTCTTAATAAGGTTGCATTCCTTCTAACAAATCTAGGTGTTTCATTGAGAAGTAATGAACCATTTTAATTATTCTAGGTGTCAAACCTACCAGTAATGAATCATTTATATGAATTGAAAATAAATCAAAGTATTACAGAGAAAGCAACTTAGGAAATAAATACATAAACCACCTTGCTTAAATAAGAACATGTTTATTTTTCAAAAGAGATTTAACAACATTGTTTAAAAATAACTTTTATTTTAAATTAAAATTGAAACTGTGCTTTTCAAATTCTGCCCATTACTGAGACAAAAATCCAGGAAGTGCATACCCACAGGCACACAATGGAGAAGTGAGGAGAAGTGAGCTCCAGACAGTGTTCTTTTTTACATAGATATTCTCCATATGCAAAAGATAACATGACTGCAAAAGCAGTTGCTAGACCTATACATTCAAAGAAACATGCTGGGAGAAAGAAATGCCAACACAAATAAGTAAAATTCATTAAAAATATGATATTACCATGTTTGTTCTTTTTTTTAAATAGAAGCTTCCCAGATTCTCTCAAATTCGACTTCTTCTCTTTTAATTAATTCCCTTCTTTCTTTCAAGTCTTCATTGAATCCTCTACTTTTTAAAGCAGTATTGGCAAATCTTGAAACTATCTTTGTGTGTTCTAGATAATGTTGGTGATCAAGTTGCAAGCATTATACACGCCTTAGACTTTCTACTGCTGTTCAGTTACTGCCATACCTCTTTTCTCTCACGTTAATATTGCTGTTATGTCAATAACAGAGCAAATCCAGCTTTCCAGTAAATCTCACTCTTGCAAGCTACAGGAAAGGTTTGGTCAGTAGAAAAACCTCATCCAGAGACTACTGAAATCAAAGGAGTCTTTGCACTAACTAATGGGAACTGGATGTAGGGTGGGTGAAATGCACTGGTCTGTCAGGTTGGTGATATTTGTTGCTTTAAAAAAGAAAGAAAGAAAGAAAGAATTGTGAAATAATTCCAGATCTACACTGTATTTCCTAATAGCAGTTTATCTTTTCAAACCTGTTTTATTTTAATTTTACTTCACTTTCATTCTAGATATGTTCTAGACCCTCAGACTTGGCATCTCTGAATTCTTTTCAGGATTTTATAAGCATTCACTTGTTTCTCTGTGTTGTGACACCTTTGATGCTTCAGATGACATGGGAATTTCACAAGTCTTATTTTTGTTTCTGAAGATCTATTCATGTTCAAGACTTGTTTTCAATCAGCTATTTGTGTAGTGTTCTAGACTAAGTATTTCTTTTAGTCTTCCTCTACTGTGATTTAGAATGTGTTAATAAAAAAAGGATTTCCATCTTACATTACTTGTTTCCATCTGTGATTACTTGTATCTTACATTCACTTGTATTCACATTGACATTCTCAGCAGTGCCAAATGAAAATGATCCTTCATCCTTCATCAGCTAGGTTTGGGTCTTAAAGCTACTGTCCTTCCTTGTTCAGCCTATACATCTGTTTTCCTTCTCAGAAAACTAGGGTTTGGATCAAATTGTGAAACTGAACATTACCGGAATGTTCTCTCTCTAAGGACTTGGAAACATATCCTTGGATCCAAACATTTGACGTAATTCATGGATCTGCTAAAAGAAACTTAATTCATTCTTTCAATTCATGTTTTGGTGCTAATCATAAGTGCTAGCAATTGTACAGCTTGGCATACCTGTACAAAGTTCTACAACCACTACTGCTCTTTCTTTATGCAATAGAAAGATTTTACTGCAGTGGGAAGAAACATCATCCCACTGTGCAGAAGATGTCTGTTGGGCTGCAAGACTGTAATAGGGTGGTCTTTTCTCATGTCAAAAACAGATTAGCTCAATATGGGAGAAAAGAGTTATTAAAAAGGTCGTTGCTTCTTGGTTTTGTGCCATTTAAAAGCAAATTTTTTTGTGTGTCCAAGTTCTGCTTGTTAGGAGTGAGTTTGCTTCCCTCCCTTTACAACCCTTGATTGCTCAGACAAAGAATCCATTCTTTGGCTGAAAATACTTAAACTCTTTGATATGAAGCCAGCCAGGAAAACTAATGCCTAACTGAATCAATCTCTCAGCTGCAAAATGAAAAGCATACTAGATTAGAATGGAAAATAAGAGTAGAGGTGACTTTAGAGGCATGATTTTTTTTTCTGCTTTTGTCAGTGGAAAAACTATAATTTTCCTTTATGTTCTCCAATGACAAAACATGATTTATGACCAATTTCTTTAAAGCGTATTTATAGTTGTGCTCATGAAAGGTGCCACACTGACAGCTCGCTAGGATCCACTATTCTGTTAAAATACAGTTAGAGCAGAAGCACTGGTGAGAGACCACTCTTTTTTTTTCTTTTTTTTTTTTTTCTTTTTTCCCAGATTTCTCCTGCAACGTGCCGCACAACAACTTTGCACTCCATGTGTGACAGACATTTAATAAAACACAAACGATTCTCAAAGGTTTAGGCTCAGGAAGAGAATATCATGCAAGTTTTCCCTGGACAGATGTTCATGCTTTATGATATACTGTGCTTTCATGAGGAAAGAGACAATGGTCTCTCATGAAAGAAAAATGTAAGATTATCTATAGAGCAGGGAGAAACAGATGTATTCTCCAGCACATACCACTGCAAATACTTGCTTTGTTATTGTTATATTTCTGACAACAAATACAAAATTTTTGGATGTATGCAATGCTAAAGTCATCCATTTTTAGATAAAAGCAAAAGAAAGCTCCTAGTTTATTTGAATGGGTTTCATGCTAAAATCCTTCATATGAGCTATCTTCCTCTCAAGGCAGAACCAATAGGATCCTATTTGTGATTACTTCAGACATATGAATTGCATAGTAAGTGTCACACAGTTTTACAGAAGAATGAACTTGTGTCAGAAGTTTTATAAATAATGAACACTGATACGACTCATGAATTTGAGTTTCCATGTGAGCAGACTGCAGGTGTGAAAAACAGAAGTACTCAACATTGTCAGTTAGAAAGTCTACTTCTCATTCAGTTTTTCTCAATAGTTTACTTCTATGTGAATAAAAAAAAGAACAACAAAACAAGTTGATAGAATTTATATGATATAGGAAACAGGGAAAAGCATTTATGAGAGAAAAAAAAAAAATCTAACTACAGGAAATTATAAGTTCACATTTGTTTCCCGTATCTAACAATCCTAGGTTGTTATCCTGTGAGTAACAGATGGCTCCCAAAGCACTGTATTCATAGACACATAAAGCCATGATTTCTGATACCCACAGTGCAAGTTGCTGCAAAGGTTTGAGGAGCTCAGCCTCTGCAGGGCACACAGTGAAATCTTCCCACATATTTTGTTACCTTCTGCTGCTCTAAGAACAGAAAGGACAGTTAAGCTCTTCCTGTAGAAATTTGGCTCAGGTTTCACAACATGTGGGTTTAATAGCTGTTAAATGCAACTGTTTCCAAAATTTTTGTATAGTAGAATATGCTGAAAACATTTATGAAATGTTCTATATCACAAGCAATATACTTAGGGAAAATATTGAAGTGATTTAATGTCACAGATAATCAATCAAGAAAGACACAGTAATTTTATAAAATTTTAATCACTGTAGATAGATGAAATTGTAAGATATTTATGCATCAAGCTGACTTTTAATATTAAAGATGATAGTTAAAAAGGATATCTTTGCAGCATCTGGGATACATGAGAAAATGCACTTTTAGCAAGACTTTCTATACTAAAGAAATGTACTTTTGCCCATATGATTTTGAACATAAAATATCAGCAATACATTAAGCTAATAAGGTAGCAATTATTTGGAAAATAATTCTGATCAACATATTTGCTGCATGTTTTAAAATAAGATAATAAGCATAATAAACAGGAAATAGTGTAGTGATGAACAGAATATGTTTATCACCAAAGTTCCTATAGTGAGAAGGATTAATTTAATTGAAACCTGTTCTTCTGTTTAACAGTACTTCTGATCTAAATTATTTGAGTGTTAATTCAGTAGAATTCAGCTCAGCAACATTTAAGAAATGAAGGTTAAGACATCAGAATTGTTTCCCCTTTTGGTGCTAGCATATAATAGAATCAAAGCATTGTTTTGAATTAGAAGGGACCTTTAAAGGTCATCTAGTGCAACTCCCCTGCAATGAACAGGAACCCATTGAGCTATATTAGGCTGCTCAGAACTCCTTCCAGCCTGACCTTGAAAGTCTCCAGAGACAGGGCATCCACCACTTCTCTGGACAACCTGTTCCAGTGCCTGACCATCCTTACTGGATTTTTTCTTTTTCCTTTTTTTTTTTTTTTCCTTTTCTAATGTGCAACTTAAATCTTCCATCTTCAGCTTGAAACCATTTCCACTTATCCTATCATCACAGACCCTGCAAAAGGGCCTGTCGCCTTTTCTTCTGTCCCCTATCTGTCTTTCTCATAACCCCCCTTTATATACTGAAAGGCTAATATCAGATCTCCCCAGAGTCTTCTCTTCAGGCTGAGTATCCCCACTTCTCTCAGCTCGCATGTCGCAGGGGAAGTGTTCCATCCTTTGGATCATTTTTGTGCAGGAATATCACAGGTCGGCATGTGAAGGGTGGTGAGTAGTACTAGACACTCTGACACATATGTGTTCACTCAGGGAGTATTACTGTAAGTGTTGGTTTGGTGAAAAAAAAACAGGAAATCCTGGGGTCTTTCTGGCTTTGATTATCACTGAGAAGATCAGGCAAAAGCAAGAAAGTGAGTTAACAGTTATATGCAACTGCCAAAAAAAGATATTTTTTAAACTTTGAATTATAGATGACTCCCACTTACAGCTTATCCATGGAGATGAAGGGCTTATGGTACATCAGATGCAGGAAAATAATTAAATATTCTGTTTCTCTGAGTTTGATAGGATAAATAAGCATCAGATGTGAGATGCTGCAGCTAACAGAAGGAATAATGTGTTAACTACATGTTAGTGTCTGTAATCACTCTAGTTAATCATTTGGCCCATCTGCAACAAGCTACAAAAACATACAGAAATAATCAGCCAACCACAAAAATCTGTTGTACAATTATATTGTCCCTATGACACCACCCAAAATTAAAAGTCTCACATGAAGTTATAAAAGCAAAAGTAATGTCAACAAAACATGCTGAAAGACCCAAACTTTCTAATACCTATCAGCCTTTCACTGAAGTTATCTTTCCTGATAATTTGGGTATTGATCCTATTGAGCAATTCACATATAATAACAGTTTTCAGGCAGATTTCTTCATTGCCAACATTTAAAAAATAAATTAAAAAAAATAGTATGTTTTAATTGTTTAGCATCTCATGATACTAGGAGAGACAAAATAATTTAGTCTATGTGTTTTCAGAGCTTAGTTATTAAAAATTCAAAAGGATTTTTTTTTCAAAGCACCACAGCAAATACTGAAGTAACATTTCTGTATCAGGAACAAAATAATCTACTGAATGCATGCTGTATGGCAATCTTTCAAATACTTATCTCTTATTTTACACTCAAGAGAGTAGACTTTTGCCATAAACTGAGGACCTGACTCACATTTCATAATTAATAACTGTGATTTTAAACCATCAGTACTGTCACATGGTCC